>NC_081410.1:616578711-617194907 GCF_030272615.1 Cryptomeria japonica | reverse complement strand
TAGTGAGGGAATGATGGAGCCCATTAGAGGATGAGTTAAGGTCATTGATCCACCAAGTTTTTGTAGTAGGCTATGAGGAAGGCTAGGAGTATGGAGCTTGTTGTCTCGAAAAAAAATCCTCCTTCAAGACCTTCTAGGATGGAAAAGGTAGGAAGCATGATATCAAGGAGAACATTCAACACAAAGAGCCCTCCTTGAAGAAGGTGGAAGATGAATTGAAAAAGGAGCTAAGGAAGAAAAATACTTGTTTCACATGCAAGGAACCATGGGCCCTAGGACATAAGTGTTTGGAAAAAGGGAAAAAATAGTCAACTAGAGGCATATTTAGTTAATAGTTTCAAATAAAGAAATTTACATCAACAATCTGAAATAGAGGAAAGTGAAGAAGAGAAATTAACAAAAGAGTTTGGAAAGGAGAAGGGAAGTAAAGGTATACATGCTAGGCTCTCTAGTCTTGAGAGAAATGATTTGTTTAGGGTCAGAGACATATTTAAAGGGTAACACATTGTTGCTCTTTTTGACACAAGTGCTACATAAATCCAATGTTCTCTACCAGGATTGGACATAAACTTGCTTACTACTCATTACTTGGAAAATATTTGGCCTAATGCACACCATTGCATACATTAATTTTTTAGTGCACTAGCATATGAAAAATTAGACATATCCTTTAAATCATCTTTATTTTTGGAACACATACCTAATGAAATATTAGTGTTTACTGGGAAATGAATTCTAATTGGTCTACAATCCTGCATTCTAAATCAATTCAAAATAGTATTAACGTACTCCATAATAAAAAAATGCTTTGGTTTACCTAATCTCTTTTAATTTCCATTCCCAACATGTACCTTGCTACCCCTAGATCTTTCATCTCAAATGTACCTAAAATTTGAGCTTTCAATTCACTACACATACCCTTGGTGTTACTAAAAGATAACATATCATCCACATACAAGGCAATAATTAATATTTGGTCATCCATATATAACACCTAAACACAATGGTCTTCAATCCTTACAAAACAAAACATAAAATAATGAATCAAACTTTTAATACTATATATAGGGTGATTTATTTGAAATATAAGGAGATCATTTTAATACACACACAAAATATATTCTACCTCTAAAACTTTAGGTTGTTTCTATGGATTCCTCTCTCAAGTATCCATACAAAAATATAGTTTCAATATTTGTTTTCTTAATTTCAAAATCATTAGCAACATCTATGGATAAACCGAATCTAGTTGAGGACAATTTACCAAAAGGAGAAAACATTTCATCAAAATTAGCTCCTTCTCTAGGAGGATCCATTGGCCACTAGTTTAATATTGCACTTCTTTAATAAACCTTTTTCTCTAAATTTTCTTGCAGACCTAGTTGCATCTAGTTGCCTTTCTACTTTTGGGAAAATAACAAGATCCCAAGTATTAAAAGAGTTGAAGGCCTTCGTCTCATCCTATATGGCTTGTTGTCAAGCCTCACGATCATTTTTAAGTATATATTTCCTATGGAATATCAATTCATCATTAGTACCCCATTAATCAAATTTATAATAGAATTTTGTGGGATATACTTGTCAGCTAGATTTTGTTGTCTTGTAGATCTCATCAGAATATGAGTACATGGATCTTATTGTTTTTTAAGATTTCTTAATTTTTTCTTGGTTATCTTTTCCGACCTCTTTAATTTTTTCATAATTTTTATTTGAACCCTCTTCTTCCTCTTCCTCCACATCCTGAAATCCATCTCTTTGTTTTTCTTGAGGTGCATCTTCTTACCGAGTCTCAAATCGCGCCCTCCTTCCCTTTTTCTTTATCTTTTGGCTGTTTAAGGTAAAAAATTACTCTAAGTTCCTTGAAAATCACACCTCAAGAATACATAATTTTATTGCTCAGTTGATTTCAAAGATTATAACATTTAACATTCTCACCATATCTAGTGAGAATACAAATTTAAAATTTTGGATTCGACTTCCACTTTTCTTTAGGCACGCGAAGATAAGCTCCAACCAGAAACCCTTAAATGCAAAATAGAAGGTTTCTTACCTATCCACACTTCATAAGGTGTTGCATTTAGAGCCTTACAATGTTAGGAAAATCAACCACGATGATCAATCCTTCCATGAGAGAAAATCATGCATATATGATACAAAGTAACCATACGAAAAGATCAAAGACATACAAAGATAACACATGATATGCCTTGAGAAAACCATCATACAGAGAAAACCCAACCTCCAAAGCATCCATGCTCAATGTGCTGTTCAATAATGAAACACTACAAACAATTAGAAAGCCTCCATGAACACCTCTAAACATGAAGCTTCTACAAGCATGCAACTATATATACGATGCCATACTTCACAAATGCACTCCTTAAAGAAAGACTCAAAAAAATGACAATGAAGACTAAACCTGAATAAGCCAACCTTAAACCACTAAACATGTGCTTTCTCTTATTGACACAGACTCACACAAATACAACCAAGTGGTAAAGTAAAACCACGTGACTACAAAAAACCATGAGTTCACAAAACTATTGACTTCACATTTGCTTTTTGATATAAAGATTAAATATTTTTCCCAAGTGTGACCCACATAAAATATTTAATCCAATGTTACATACAACTTTATAAGTGACCCCAAAAAATATTTTAAGTGGATAAACACATCATCTAGGATGTATCACAAATAAATATGAAAAATACATAATTAAATTAAAAGAATGTTTTGAAAGGTGTACATTACCTATCCTAACATTATACCATTTGTTGTATACATTACATAAGGGTCAATCAATAAAGTACACTATCATAGCAATACATGAAACCACATGATTATCCACAATGCTCTCATGCTCCATCATGATACTTGCAATAACATTAAAGATGTCCTCCATCTCCAAAAATAAATTCTGTCATCCTCCCCAACATACCATCTTTGGAAGAAAAGGAAAAAGCCAAGGTGAATAGACCAATCCAAAGAACACAAGCATAAAATCCAAGTGATAAAAAAGGCTCCAAGATACAATCATAAATGGAGGGAAATAGAAACCACAACTAATAGTAATGAATCTAATCATCCATACCTCTAAGGCATACAAAACATTATTAAATTGATGCCATAAACATATACAACACATAAAATACAATCATAAGCTCAATGTGTAAAACTAACAATGAAAAATATACACATATAGGAACTCTCATTGCATGGGTAATGTGATGCAAGAGCATTTGGGTGCATGGGCAATCCTGCACAACCAAAAGTATGATTTTATTTTATTTTAATTTTTTTGTGAGGTATTTTGGTTTTCTTGTAGGAACAATATAGTTATCTCGTCTACCTCTCCAGCGTATCATAAGTCTAATATCTGATGTGGAAAATTTTAAATGTTGAATATTATTGTATTATATGTGTATCATTAATTTTTGTTAATCTAGAAATGCCAAAAAGGAAAAATTCGCACCCATGCCTGTGAGGAGTATTTAGTTTTTTTTGTAAACTCTAATTTCAAAATATGAACATGCCTTGTTTGCAAATAAATGGAGTCCAAGCATCATAGGTGTAGTTAATGGATGAAGATGCCAAACATAAAATTTAGAAAAGAATTAAGATTCTTTCCTGCAAAAGGGGAGTGGAGGGACAAAGAGGAATCCAACACCAAAACTAGGGAGGAAAAGCTTTGAACATGGATCGGCTTGGACAGGAATTAAAAATACCCATTATTGTGAAGAGTAAAGGTTACAAAGGAGGAGATAGTTTTTCCAGAAGGTTGATAAAGTAGTTTCCTTAGAGATTTGTGATGAATCCTTTTGCCTCTAGCTAAAATTTTGTTGTGTTTATTTCAAGTGGGTTTTCTTGTTGATTTTAAAAATGATTAGCGAAAGTGTTTGGACTGAGATTTGATTCGAGTAAATAGACTTAATATTCATCTTTAGGAGTGTTGAGACATGGACCAGCTAGGACTCGAACCTAGGACCTTCCATACGCTGCTGGAGTGCTCTACCACTGAGCTACTGGCCCCTCTTGGATAAGTCCATCGTCGATCTAGGTGTGGCTTATTTCCAACACCAACACCCCTCAAGCCACACCTCTCATGTTCTTGGGGCTCCTAGCCTGGACCTGGCTCTGATACCATGTTGAGACACAGACCAGCTAGGACTCGAACCTAGGACCTTCCATACACTGTTGGAGTGCTCTACCACTGAGCTACTGGCCCCTCTTGGACCAGTCCATCATCGGTCTGGGTGTGGCTTATTTCCAACACCAACATGGAGTGTGCAATTTTCATATATTTTTTTTATGTAAGGGATTCCGTGAATAAAAATGATGCTTTTTCAAGCTTTTTATTATAATTTTTATGTTTTTGAAGGTTTAAATTATTGTACTTGAGTTTGTTGCAATGATTGATAACCCTTTTAAATTTTCAGTCATTGATTTGCATCAATTGGCATAAGGGATAGGTTGATCTTGATTGAATGGGTGAAAGGATATTGTGATAGGGTTTGTTTCTAGAGCAAGGAAATTACACATAAATATATAAAATCAAACAAATTCACAATAAGGTCATCAAAAGCATAAATTAAATGAATAAATTGAGCAGTCAAACCATCCAAGCTCCTTTGACGATGGCCTCACTGCTCCTTCTTTCTCCTCTAATTATGTTGGTATGTTGGCTCAATCCATTATGCAACTCATATGAAGCAAGGGAAAAAGCGTGATAGGTGAGAATACTAGAAGATTTAAAAGTATATGGATTCAATAGAATGATAACATAAATGTAAACTACTAAGATGTCAAAATGAGGAAACAAGAGCCCAATTTATAGACTTTGAGAACACATTTAACGGACAAGATCAACTCAATCCAACAGTTGAGATTTCATGCAAGAATGAGTTAAAAGGGAAATTACCATTAGAAGTGAAGAGAAAAAAACATTAAATCAAAAAGAAAATGGAAACTTCCATTTGTACTCAAAATATTTCATTTAAACAAGAATGAGGTGCAATTAATAATTTAAAATTATTAATTCCACTCATAACTCAAATTAGCCAATTAATATAAAAATATTAATTGTAGAGAAAAAAGTGAAAGAATAAATAAATATTCATTTATTTATTCAAAAGGGAGGACATGTTAGTAAGAAAGGGGATTGATTAATTATTTAATTAATTAATTTAGGGGAAATGATTTGAATAATTTAAGATACCAACCCGATTGTTGAATTATGTCCCAATAGTGATGATTGATTGGCTAATAAATAATAAAAATTAATGACAATTGACTGAGGTTGACAACAAAATAGGACAAAGATCGAAAAAGACCCAAGATTGATAATGATTTTGATTAGGGTTGGATTTGAAATGGACTGAAACTAGAGGAATGACACAATGTTAACATATGATGAAGATCAAATGCGACATAGAAGACATGTTAAAAATTGGGTTAGCGACATAGGAGCGATGAACAATTTTGAGTGTCTAAAATTTGCCCCTCTTTCAGACAATGCGATTTTGAGTGTTGTTTCAAAGAATAATTAAAAAGCTCATGCCCCAGTAGATCGAGAGACGGAGGTGGGATTTCCCCTCGAGAGATCGTTTATATATGAAAGAAATGAATGTGTAGATAGGAATTTGGAATTCATCAAAGCAAATAGAAATTAGACTATCTCAATCACAAAAACTAGATTGGAATGATAAGAAATCCTAAAAACAATCAATAGAGGTATGAAGACAAGATAATCAAACCAAATGCAAACCATTACAAATGCGAATATATCCTCCATAATTCTCCATTGTCCTTCTTTCTCCTTCAAATTACTTTGTTTGTGGATCTCACCTACAAGTGCAAAAGTATAGTATGAAAGCAAGATTGACAAGATGAAATGGCAGCGTAAGGATACTAGAAGCATGATTGATCCTCTGAAAATGTGATTAGCCTTTTTGATTGAAGAAAATCATCCAATTTATAGACAAATTGGAGAGATGACAAGATTAGCATGAAGAGATTTGAAAGGAAATTTCAAATCAAGAATGACAAATATGACAAATTATGACAAAATTGATATTTTCTATGCAAGATTGATTGATTGACAAATTATGACAAAACTGACATGCAAGATTGATTGATTGACAAATTATGACAAAATTGAAATGCCATTCCCATGAAATTAGGGGAAATATTAGAAAAATTGAAGAAAATAGGAGAAATAGAAATTAGGAATTAGGAGAAATTAGTAAATTGGAAAAAATTGAGGAAAAGGATGAAATAGGAATTAGGTGAATTAATTAATAGGTTTTCATCCATTAATTAATTCATGAAAAAGACCTAGGACTAAATAAATAGATTTATTTAACCCACAAAGAAGAAGAAAAGGATTAAATGATCAAATCATAAAACCCTAGAAATAAGAGGACAAGGAATTGGGTCAAGACAACAAGAAATTAATGTTGATTCGATCATGATTTTGATTGACAAAGGACCAATGCTGATAAATGATTGAGATTGGTTGACAAATTGACCAAGATTGACAAAGAGATCAAATTGATAGGTGCCAATTGACGAGGAACAATGACTAATTGATCCAAATTGGCATGATTGAAAAGGACAACGATTGATGACAAATTGATCGCAAAATGACAAGATTGACTAGGACAAGGATCGATGACAAATCGATCGCAAGATGACAATATTGACAAGGACGAGGATTGATGACGTATCGATCGCAAGATGACAAGATTGACAAGAGGACAAGGATCGATGACGAATCGATCGCAAGGTGACAAGATTGACAAGAGGACAAAACCCTAATTCTATCATCGATTAGGATTGACGATGTCCAAAATGAAATCGACTTGACGATGTCCAAAATATGACAAATGAGCATGCAAATTGATGCGACAGGATAAGATTGACCAAAATCATGATTGAAGATTGTTATCGACAAGACCAAATTCAAAAGTGAGAAAAAAGAGGAATGCAGAAGGACTCGATGCTCGCAAACGATAAACACCAAGTGCGCAACATAGAAGAAATGTTAATGCAACACAAAAAACCTAAAATAAGGCAATGCGCAAATGTTAAAGTATGACTCCGCAAGCGTTGACCATTTTTAGACGTCTACATTTTGCCCCTCTTTGAGACAATGCGATTCTAAGCGTTGTTTCAAAGAAAAATAATGAAAATGCCCTAGATAATAACAATGACATATGCATGCCCCCTCAAGGAATTGGCCGGAAACATCCAGAAAAGAGGCCAATTGATCGATAAGAATGACAAAAAATGATAGGATCGAACGGATTGAAGATCGGAGATCGGATACACAAATGACAAGTAGTGGAAGGTTGAAAAGACCGCGACCAGCATAAGATGGAGAGCATGCACATCCATCTAGGTACTGACAAAGAGCTATATAGGAGACAAAGAGAATGAAAAGAGTTCATTTGCACTGGCCAAAGTGGAGGAATTGTTGCTCTGGAAAAAGACCCTTGCATAGAGATGGCGAACATTCCAATGGCAGATCACCTTGGGGAATGTGTACACACCTACAGATGACCGGACGACGTGGGAGCAGCAGTATGTATCTCAAAAACCCATATTGTCAATTTCATGAATTTTACTTGATTGTGGGACATTGCAGGGCCCATAGGGAATGGAAAAATGGACATCTGCGCCTGTGTGGGCGCATTCTGCACCTGTGTGAGGATGTTCTGCGCTTGTGTAGGGTACACAGGTGCAGGACAGGGTACACAGGCGCAATTGTGCACTAAAAACACCAATTTGACCGAAAACAGCGTGCAGATGATCCTGAAAAGAGGGATAAGGGTAGGATAGGTCAAAATAGATAAGAAAAACCCTGATTTGTGCATGAAACAAGGAAATGTAGCCCTTAGGAGAAAACCCTAAAACTGACAAAGTGTGCCCCAATTGTGATGCAGAGTCAACAATATCCATTGATTACACGGGAGAACAGACCCGACTGTTTCATGTTGCGATACTGACTCAGGAGTACTAACAAAGATACACTAGCAGGAGTGGGATTATATTACATCACATACATGCCCAAGATTAGGGCAAACACAGGACTGCTCACCGCATTGGCAGAGCGATGGCATTCAGAGACTTCCTCATTCCATCTGCCGATTGGAGAGGCGATGGTGACACTAGAGGACATGTGGCGTATCCTCTGCATTCCGATTCATGGGGAGATGATAGTATATGACCCAGTGACAGGGAGAGACTCGTTGTGCAGATTATTTGAGTGCGATGCAGATGACCTTGATATCGTAGAGAGGGAGATCCGCTGGGAGACTATGGCGGCAGAGTACGATCAATGATATGTGGTGATAGCCGTGGTTATAGCATGCCTATTAGCAGGGGACAGATGAGGACATGGATTCCCTATTGGATGGGGAAGAGTGCTAGAGCGGATGGTGACAGAGGGGACTATATATGCATGGGGACCATGTGTGCTTGCCATGCTATATTTTCAGTTGCACTAGATAGCATATCAGAGAGTGCAGACTTTGAGTTGTGGGGTCACACTATTACAGGTATGGGCATTTGAGCACATAGCCATATGTCATCCGATTGCAGAGAGATAGGTAGTACCGCATCGACCATATGTGTACTGCTATGGGTGTACATTGAGACAGGGTCCGTTCGGATACATATTGTATTGGCGACATGAGCTAGACAGATTGAGAGATTTCACATGGAGGCCATATCTTGATTGACCTCGATGGTCAGATGATAGTGATGAGCTACCGTATTGCAAACAGGAGAGATACCTGATTGGGTGACCAGTGAACCACCAGAGAGTGATTGAGATGTACCTACCAGAGAGAGTCAGACGACAGTTTGCCCGATATCACAGAGAGACGAGTTAGTGGGGGAGGATGATTCAGCCACACATAGCATATGCCGACTTCACACAGCTACAACAAAGACAATGGGATTGGAGATCAGATGTGGTGGACGTCGGGACGACAGAGGAGTATGAGCGATAGTTTGCATGACGACGGCCAGTGCCATTGACGGATCCTAATATTTCGGTACCTAGGAGATAGGAGGACTTCCCACTCGCTGGAGAGGAGGAGGGAGATGATGAGGATGACTAGGATAGAGGTGATGATGATGAGGAGGATGACGAGGACGGAGGGGGTGATGAGGACGAAGATGATGAGGATGAGGAGGATGACGAGGACGGAGGGGGTGATGAGGATGGAGATGATGAGGAGGATGAGCCAGATCCAGCTAATCAGGAGGCATTGCAGGATATACTCATAGGGCAGGAGACAACGAGCATAGAGGAGATGCATACATGTAGGGTCACCATAGTGAGTCAACATGATTACATTGCCACATTAGAGAGACAGAATGCTATCTTAAGGACAGAGCATGATCAGTTCAGAATAGAGATAGCCAGACTGACAGCGGCTCGAGATACAGCAATAGCGCAGACACAGCAAGCAGAGTAGAGAGTGATCGAGTATATTGGGTCGATTAGGGATGCCGGTGCACGTGAGATGGCATAGATGTTGGTAGAGACTAGAGATGAGATATGCCATTGGAGGACACTATATGAGAGTGCAGTTCCTCCAAAGCAGAGAGCAACGTTATATCGGTCACGATCGAGGACAAAGAGCAGGCCACGTTCATGGAGGTCAGTGAGCAACATGGGGGTGAGTGGACCTAGGAGACCACCACAGCCAAGACCAGGGACAAGAGGGACATCATCCTTGAGACATGGTAGGGATGAGGAGGACAGAGGGAGCACCCAGTGACAGAGGCACGTGCTCCTTATGACGGGACATATATAGTTTGACATTATGTTCTCAGCTTGCGGGCCATACGTAGGACAAACAGTCCAACTTTGTACTCCGATATTGTTTTGATATATGAGATGATATGCATCTATATGATGGAATGCAATGTGTTATGGCTGATGTGTACTTTCCATGTATGGATGGCTTATGCACTGTTTATGCACCATTATGGAACATGTATGAATATATTTTTTATGTGTTTTTGATGCATTTATAATATGAAATGGATAAAATGCTTGATATAATATGAATGCATGATGCAGCTTATGTTTTTTTGTGGAGATCAGAGAACTAGATCGAACTGACTGCCCAAACTGACGGAAGAAATGTTAGTAAGAAGAAATGAGACAGAGGACAGTTAGAGATGAAGAAAAACTTGCTTTCACCAATGCACAAAAGTAGGTGAGAACCTTTTATTTAATGTAGCAAAGTGGATGCAGAGAATCATGGCATTGAAGGCCAGAGCTGAAACACAACCCCTTTTGCAAAAGACAGACACATTGCACACAAGGAATGAGTGAATCATCCTAGGGTGCATACATCAAGGGTCGAGGTATGTGCGGTGTTCACAAAGCGAACGTACTTATCACAGACACCCAATGATATAGTTGCCCCAGTTTGTGACAAACATTCCACAAAAAACAAACACAACAAAGAAAAGAAAAAAGGGACCATGAACCATCCCGGTCACTCTAAATCACTCAGTGACATCCTCGAGCAACATAGGAACATGATCGAAGCCAAAGATAAATTAGTAAAAAGATAAGACTCACAAATTCGACCAAGTCAAACAAACATTCTGATCGTCATTGTCAAAAGTGGAACACAAGAATGATCATGCTGTTTGGTTCCAGGGAATGCGGTACCCCGTCTAAGACAGGACACAGTCTGCTTTTGAGTATACCACACCCTGTATAGGACCCATGATAATAATGACAAGGACAAATGATATTGATGTTGATTGATTGATATGACAATTTTGATCAGTTTGAATGTCTGGTGTTATTGACAAGTTCATCTATTAATGCATGATTTCATTAAAGCACAATGTTTGATTGATTGTCATTGGATGTATGCTCAACGATCTGTCTATGCACAAAGGGAACCATTTATTGTCAAAATGCAAAATGCCAAAGGAATTGTTTTTGGATTTTGATGTTTTGAAATTTTTTTGTTCGTTTTTTAGGGCTTTATTTAATTTTTAGGGATTTTTTTCAGGGCATTATTTGATTTTTTTGATTATTTCAGGACATTTTTCAATTTTTTTTGATTACTTTAGGACATTTTTTTGATTTTTTTGATTATTTCAGGACATTTTTCAATTTTTATGATTTTTTCAGGACATTATATGATTTTTAGGGATTTTTTTCAGGACATTATTTGATTTTTTTGGATTATTTTAGAATATTATTTGATTTTTTTGGATTATTTCAGGACATTATTTGATTTTTTTTTGGATTATGCCCCCAGTGTCTAGCAAGGCAAGGAATATGATAGGGGAATAAATAGGCTTTCTGAAATGTTGGTGGATAGAGGGAAGACAAAGGCCTTTTATCATGGAGACAATACAGATGCAATTTTCAAGGGCTATTGCGTGATGGGACAAGAGACTGGATATGACAATGTAAAGTAGTGACATGGCATGAGGGACATGCCAAGAGGTTTTTGAAACTATGTTTAAATTTTGCATCCTTATGTCAGTTCAAGATTAAGGAATGAAAAAGAGTGTATGGATAGTGATAAGATATGGATAGGATAAGCAAGACCAAGAATGGATAAGGGACATGGACTGAGGGTCGGGGTAGGATACGAGATAGTGGCAGAAAGTTGCAATAAGCTAGGGAATATGGATGAAAAGTTATAATAAGCAAATGGATAAATACCAAAAGCTATGATGGACTAAAAGCTGCAAACAAGATGCATGATGCTCATGACGATCCTCAGCCTTGTCAAGATCAAAGGTGGAAAGAGGAAATGGACATGAGGGACAATAGGATAATGGAGGAGTATGACATGGTATGATAGGATAATGAAGGGCAATAGGATCTGAAGGAGGAAACCTGCCCCCAATTGTGGTGTGCAAGAAGTTCATAGATTATGCATGATGCTTGTTTGCTAGGTTTTCATCACGGTACTTGCCCAAGGCGCCTGTTTGCCAGGTTTTCACCAGTGGACGAATTATTTTTACTTTACTTTTTTTTCCTTTTCCTTTTTTTTTTTGTTTGTTTGTTTGTATTTTGACTTTTTCAATAGAAGATGGACACATGATAGGGGATGGAAGAAGGCCTCAAACATCTTTTTGTTTGGATAGTAGCCTTGAAAAAAATGGACCATGACCTTTAAAAGTATGCTCAAAGACGTTGGTAGGATAAGGACATGGAAAAAGAGATGAAATTAAGGCAAGGATTTATGCAAAGGATGGGATCAAAGGGATCGAAGGATGAAAAATATGCATTGGATAATGGATAGGGTATTGGAAGAACTGTGCTTGAGTGGATAGAAATTTTGGCAAGATTGACATTGGTACACACCTTGAGGTGTG
Source organism: Cryptomeria japonica (assembly GCF_030272615.1). Classification (NCBI taxonomy): domain Eukaryota; kingdom Viridiplantae; phylum Streptophyta; class Pinopsida; order Cupressales; family Cupressaceae; genus Cryptomeria; species Cryptomeria japonica. Next base: position 617,182,531 of record NC_081410.1, on the reverse strand, counting down.
ATGGACTGATGGAGGAAAAATGTATTTTGGATATTGAGATTTTGAGGAAGGAAAGGCTATGGATTTTGGGACATAAGGGCCCAAAACGAATGAAGAAGGTGGTGGAGAAATAGACTTGGAAGGTTTGGATGGAGGAATAGCAATTTTAGATGCCAATTTTGATGTTTCTTTAGGCTTTTGTGCTTCAAGGAGCCGCTTAGGGATCCACATGGTTTTTGGTTTTTCATGCTTTTGTGGTTCCTTGGAGTGCATTGCTTGCACAAGGGATTTAGGAACCCATATATATTTTGACTTTTGTTTTTGAGCAATGGGCCTTTGTGACCTTTTGGATTTTTCCTTTTCTTTTTGGATCATCTTTTTCTTTGCTTTGACATGTTGATTAGATTGGACATGTTGATCCTTGAATACATGTGGCTTGCTAGACTTATGACGTTTACACTTGGCATCCAAATTGCTTGGAGGGGGAAAGGAATGCATGGATGGATATGAATGAAATGGAGTTCTTTTGGATGGATGAAATTTACTCAAGGATGTGTGCCTTTGCTGACCTTGCATAGAGGACGAAGGGATATAAGGACCTAAGATGGATGGAAGGGATGATAGGGAAGGGATATGTTTTGATTTTGATGGAGGGATACCAACGTCTTGAGAGTGAGTTGTGTAGACATGACCCTTAAGATCTTCTTTGATATGGAGGGGTTCTTTCTCATGAAGGTCTACTCCTTTGCCTTTATGAATATTTTGACTTGTAGGATACTCTTTTCTTTGGGAAGAAGACGCGAGTCCATTATGAGGTGGATATGATATGAGAGAAATAATGAGATCTTGAAGTGGATCGGATTGCACCAAAGTGGAAGAACCCATTATGCATGTCGAGGGTTCATGAACATCTTGCACTGACACGTTAGAATCATGAGGGGGATTAGGATCATGAGGGGGACTAGGATTGTGAGGGGGACTAGGATTGTGTGGTGGACATGGTTCAATGACATGCTCTTCAAGAGATGGAATGGGAGAAATAATGGGATCATCAAAAGAAATGTGATCTTGGAGTGTATATGGAGCATTAAGACAAGGAGATGGAGGAACAAAAGGATCTTGTGGAGGATTTAAAGGAATAATTTGATCTTGACAAGGAGGAAGATCATTGGAATCCTCTTTAAAGGTGCTTTGCTCTTGACTTTTAATGGGATCATCGGAAAGGATGGAAGGAATATCTGGAATGTCAATGGGATTTGAAAGGACATTTTTTTCATGAAATGGAATGGGATCGTTTGGGATTGGATGGACTGGGATATCTTGATCTTTCTCAAGGAATGGAGTGTCAATAGGACTTTGGATAGGATGGACAAGAATAGGGGAATCATCATGAGTGTCTAGGAAGATGGGGTCCTGGTCAATAATTGGATGGGATGATAAGGTTTTAGGATCTTGATCTTGATTTTTTTTAAGACACGTTTCTTCATGCTCTAAATTATCCTCTTGACATGGGGTTGGACTTTGGATATGCATGGGGGATTCTGACAAGGAATCAATGTTTTGGCATGAAGGGGATGGAATTTGAATGGGACTCTCTAAAAGGGAAGCATTTGATGGCATTAAATCTTGCATTTCCAAATAGTACAAGGGATTTGTATAAATGAATTGATTAGCATATATTTCTGTGGCAAACAATCCTTGGGAGGATGCATTATTTGATACATCATTTGGAGGCGATGGTGTAAATTGCTCTTGTGAAACTTCAAAATATGATGGAATGGGAGGGGAAGTGGAGGCAAATTGAGGGTCAAATTCTTGATGGATGGATGAGCCATTGCTAGACATTGGTGTATGATTTTGATCATCCTCAGGAAAATCACTTAGGACTCTCTTTAAGATTTGTCTAATAAGGCCACCTTTCTTTGGAGACACATTTGAATCCTTGTGAGGTTTTGACATGGTTGGATTTATATTTTTAACTTTCTTGGCAAGAATTTGGTCTTGGTTTGATGTCATGTTTTGATATTGGACTTGGTTCAATTGTTCTGACATGTTTGAAATTTGGGTTGGTGTGTGCTGCAACCTTTGTTTTTGAATGTTTGGTTGTAGTTGTTGACATTGATATTCCACCATTGGTTGAACCATTTGTTGACATTGTATAGTTGGTTGGACATATTGTTGAAATTGGACCATTGGTTGTGTTGGTTGTATATGTTGGAACTGTTGAACAATTGGTTGTGATGGTTGAAAATCTGATTGATAGTAAACACCTTCTTGTTCTTGTTGTGGAGGCACATAATGTTGTTGTCTTTTTTCTTGAAATTGTTTCATCATCTCTTTTTGTGAGAGGAGAGCTGGTATGTCTGATCATTCAATAAGAGATCTTACATCAATTGGCTCAATCTTTGGATTTTGACTTGGAAATTTTTGAAACATTTTGGACATTTGTGATCTATTCTTCTCAATGTTTTTCACTTTTTGTTCCAAAATCTCCTTTTCTTGAGCTAGTTTCTCCTCTAGTTTTTGTATTTGGACATTTAAATCATCATGATAAGTTTGATCCAAGTTATGAGACATGTAGAGATTGGATTGACATCATTGATTGCTCAATTGTGATGACATGGCTTCGTAAGAAGGTTGAGACCTCATTTCAACAAACATGTCACTATGCAATGCAACTAATGGGATTGACAAATGCAACCTAAAAGGATGACAATGCAACTAAAATGTTTTTGGACTTTTTGAATTTTTGGAATGACAACAAAATGCAACTAAATGCAATGAAAATGTGACCTTGCTTTGGACCTTTGAGTTTCTATGGTTTGATAATGTTATGCAACTAAATGCAACCTAAATAAATGAAAATGTAATCTATGGCAAGAATGCAACCTATGTTTTTGTTGTTTTTCAAGATTTGGACAAACTTTTTGGAATGCAAACCTAAAGACTCAACCTTGGGAAGTTGAAATGAAGCCAAGACCTTAAAGGACAAAGGACCAAATGACAATAGGACAAATTGACAATGTCTCACCTATATGCTTGGATACTAAGCTAGGTTTGACAAAATGATATTAATGAAAGGACAAATTTTAGACAAGGTCAAGACTCCCTAACAACAACTTAGGGTATCATCCAAAGTTTTGATTTTCCAAGTTTGACAAATCAAATTTTTAAGACTAAATGCAAGAAGGCAATGATTATGACAATGACTTAGTATATGACATGAAAATGATCTACGGATATGATATGACAAGATGAAGCCAGGACAAGATGACCATACAATGACAAGGATATGCGAAGACCAATGACTTGGAATATGCAAAATACAACCTAGGCAAGACCTAATTTTGGCATGAGAAGGATAATGCATGAATGTCACCTAAATGGAAATCTAGCTTGGATATGACAATGAAATACAAACTTAGGGAAAATGATCTTGGACCTAAGTGCAAAATGAGGACGCTGGCAATGAAAAGGACTAAAATGAAAGGAGATGATAATATGCCCTAGGACCTAAGTTGGACTATGCAAAACGTAGCCTAAAGTGACATGAATGTTGAGACAAAGTTTTTCAATGTGTTTGAAAGCCATGTTTTGAAAATGTTTTGAACTTTGTTGGATGAATGTTCTCTTTTTAAAACCTTGTTTGGACAATGTTTGGACTTGTTTGACACATGATGTTTTGTGACAATTGTATAATTCAACTTTTGACAATCACAAAAGATAAGATGTTTGGACTTAGACCCAAGACAATCATGCTCATTCACAACAAATCTTATGGCTGGCAAGGGAAATATCTGTTGAGTCCTCTAACCATAAAATACAACACTTAGCCGGATAGCTAGATGCTTGGTAGCACTGGCTCCCCCTTAGGCTCCCCCTTACAATGCACTCACTTCTCGGGCATACCAAGCTTCGAGTTCAAGGGGCATCACTTCCCAAGAACTTGCTATCTCTAACTAAGGAGTATATGAGAGGTGTCTTCGGCATGCGCGTATCACAATGCCTTAGCCAACAGATAGAAGGATTTTGGCCTCTAAAAACAAGAGATTCTAGTAAGGGCTTCTGTTTAGGTGGGTATTGATCCGGCAAATAAATCATCGCAATACCATTCCAGCACTCGTTGTCTACAACTTTCGTTGCATCCACAATTATTTAGAGTGGTTTGAAAGAGCTTGGATTTAGCCCATCACCACTTAGGGTCATTCCCTCTCACCAATGCCTGTGCGAAGTGCCAGGCAAATCGGGAGGCAGGCCCAATTCTAAGGGTTAAAACATGCAATCAAACTAAAAGCAAACAAAGCATGCATGGTGTTCATTAACCTTTAAGAAATTAAATGTGCAACTACTTTAAAAAATCACATGCAAGATGTTTTAATAAAAGTCTTTGACCGCATCCTACATAAGATTTGTTAGTAGTTTCATTTTTAGTCTTCGTCACACGTAACACCAAGATGCTGCACAGAGAATCAGTACCAAAGAAAAACTAGAATATAAGAATAGAATGAAAACAAAGTAATTTGCAAGTAAAAACACTGGTTTCACCTCCATTTCTAGCCTTACACAGGCGCAAAATGTCTCAACACAGGCACAAAATGCCTTGACATAGGCGCAAAATGCCTTGACACAGGCACAGATCTCTTTGACACAGGCACAGATCTCCTTAACATAGGCGCATACCCCTCCTACATAGGCGCATAAGTGTCCAGAAAGCCTCGAGTTGCCCTGTTTCTTGGGTTTTCACCTGCAAATCAGCTCAAAAGCACTCAAAAACATGGTTAAGGGGTTAGTTCACATCAGGTTCACCAGAAAATGTATATAGGAATTTGGAATTCATCAAAGCAAATAGATATTAAACTAGCTCAACCACAAAAACTAGATTGCAATGATAAGAAATCCTAAAAACATTCAATAGAGGTATGAAGACAAGATAATCAAACCAAATGCAAAGCATTACAAACGCGAATATCTCCTCCATAATTATCCATTGTCCTTCTTTCTCCTTCAAATTACTTTGTTTGTGGATCTCACCTACAAGTGCAAAAGTATAGTATGAAAGCAAGATTGACAAGATGAAATGGCAGCGTAAGGATACTAGAAGCGTGATTGATCCTCTGAAAATGTGATTAGCCTTTTTGATTGAAGAAAATCATCCAATTTATAGACAAATTGGAGAGATGACAAGATTAGCATGAAGAGATTTGAAAGGAAATTTCAAATCAAGAATGACAAATATGACAAATTATGGCAAAATTGACATTTTCTATGCAAGATTGATTGATTGACAAATTATGACAAAATTGACATGCAAGATTGATTGATTGGCAAATTATGACAAATTATGACAAAATTGAAATGCCATTCCCATGAAATTAGGGGAAATATTAGAAAAATTGAAGAAAATAGGAGAAATAGAAATTAGGAATTAGGAGAAATTAGTAAATTGGAAAAAATTGAGGAAAAGGATGAAATAGGAATTAGGTGAATTAATTAATAGGTTTTCATCCATTAATTAATTTATGAAAAAGACCTAGGACTAAATAAATAGATTTATTTAACCCACAAAGAAGAAGAAAAGGATTAAATGATCAAATCATAAAACCCTAGAAATAAGAGGACAAGGAATTGGGTCAAGACAATAAGAAATTAATGTTGATTTGATCATGATTTTGATTGACAAAGGACCAATGCTGATAAACGATTAAGATTGGTTGACAAATTGACCAAGATTGACAAAGAGATCAAATTGATAGGCGCCAATTGATGAGGAACAATGACTAATTGATCCAAATTGACATGATTGAAAAGGACAACGATCGATGACAAATCGATCGCAAAATGACAAATTGATCAGGACAAGGATCGATGACAAATCGATCACAAGATGACAAGATTGACAAGGATGAGGATCGATGATGAATCGATCACAAGATGACATGATTGACAAGAGGACAAGGATCGATGACGAATCGATCGCAAGGTGACAAGAGGACAAAACCCTAATTCTATCATCGATTAGGATTGACGATTTCCAAAATGAAATCGACTTGACGATGTCCAAAATATGACAAATGAGCACGCACATTGATGCGACAGGATAAGATCGACCAAAATCATGACTGAAGATTGTTATTGACAAGACCAAATTCGAAAGCGAGAAAAATGAGGAATGCAGAAGAAGGACTCGATGCTCGCAAATGATAAAGACCAAGTGTGCAACATAGAAGAAATGTTAATGCAACTCAAAAACCCTAAAATAAGGCAATGCACAAATGTTAAAGTATGACTCTGCAAGCGTTGACCATTTTTAGACGTCTACAGAATGATCTCTCGAAAGAAGAGAAGAAATGTTAGAAAAATGTGTGGGAACAAAAGCATAGTTAATTGATTAGAGATAAAGAGTTGAATGATTGATAGAAGAAATGTTAGTAAGTGGAAATTAGACAAAGAAAAATGGTGAAGAAACCTTGTCTTCACAAGTGCACATTATTGAATGAGAGCCTATTTAATATTGCAAAATGGATGTAGTGCACCATGACATTGAAGGCCAGGGTGATAATGCAATCCGTTTGTGTAAAATGAACACATTGCAGACAAGGAATGCGTAAAAAACTGCCTAAGATAATACGTGTGTCAAAGGTTAAGGTATGCACGACTTTCACAAAGCGAACGTACTTATCACGGACACCCAAGACATACTTGCCCCATAAATTTATGAAACACTCTGCAAATAGAAAACAAAACAAAAATGATCATGAGCCATCCTGACCACTCTAAATTATTTGTGACACCATCAAGTAGCATAGGAATACGATCAAAGATAAATCAAAGAAAAAATAGATTCACAAGTTCAAACAAACATCCTGATCTTCATTGCTAGAAGTGAGAATGTTGTGTATAAAGGACAATCATGCTGCCTGGTGTCAGACAATGTAATACCCCGTCTAAGACAGGACATAGTTTGGTTTTGAGTATAACACATCCTTTATAAGATCCATGATAATGTTGACAAGGACCAATGATATTGATGTTGATGCTGTTTTGATTGATGCAACAAATTTGATCAGTTTGAATGCTTGGTTGATTGAATAGTTCATCTGTTGATGCATGATTTCATTAAGAACAATGTTTAATGTGTCATCTGTTTGATGTCTATGCAGATGTCTATCTATGTACAAAAGGGATAGTTTATTGGTGAAATGAAACAAAAGTGTTTGTTTTTGGATTTTTCATGTTTTTCAATTTTTAGGGTTTTTGTAAATTTTTGATTTTTTAATGCTTTTTTCAGGACATTTTTGTTGGCCATTTGGAGGAAATGATTATGTGTTGTATTGATGTTTTGTCATTGATGCCAACACTAGCTGTTTGGATGCTTTAGTGACACCCTTCTGGTCCCGGTAGGTTGAGTAGTTTCTAGTTGGTTTGGATCCGACATGATCCGGTAGGCTCCGATATGGTTTGGCTATGGAATTGGCTTATTCATAATACTCATGTTCATATTCAATCAATTGGTTTTGGTCCAGTGATCGAATGCTGTCCTATTTGCTTGGAAGCTTGGTTTGTGGTTTCGGTGAGGGTTTCATCGATAGAGCTTTTGATGAAGATCCTTGATGATATGCACAGAATGGTGTCACACCTCATAATCCAACATCTTGGCAAGGAGATTTGGGAGATCACACATAATGGTGTAACACATCATAATCCACCATATGGAAACCCTCCTCTGGAAAACCTGGATAAGGAGCCTGAGAATGATTGTAGAGAAAGAGAAGCCCTCTTGTGTGCACTTTCTGATCAACAAATAATGGGATAAATCGACAAATCATCTGGAAAGGCTATATGGGATAAGTTGGAGACTCTTAATGATGGTGACCCTATAGTGAAGATTGCTAAACTTGATGGTTACCGGGTGAGATATGAAAACCTGAAGATGGAAGAAGATGAAAGGATTACTGCATTCATGGAAAGGGTAAATGAGATTGTTATGGGAATTCAATGTTGTGGTGGAACTTTGAGTGAAGATGAAATTGTTTCTAAAGTTTTGAGAGACCTACCACTAGATTACAAGATAAAGGCTACTGCTATCAATGCGTTGAGAACAATAGCTAATACATCTATCAATATAGATACCTTGGTTGGGAAATTATTTGCTTTTGAGCTTGAAGAATTTGGACCTTCTGGAGCTGTGAAGTTTGAACCTGCTTTTTATGCATCTGCATCATCAACCGGTAAGCAAGATTGGAAATCTTTGTATGCAAAAGAATTGGATGATATGAAGAGAGAAGATGAAGAGTTTGAGCAACTTGAAGCACTATTTGCTAGAAGAGTACCTAAAGGACCGGTAGGAAGTAAGTATGAAGGAAAATCACCTTTTAAATGTTTTGGATGTAATAAGATTGGTAATTTTGCATCTAGATGTCCTGAAAGGAATTCAACATCTGAAGAAAAAGTTAGAAGATCATTTAAACCTAACCCTAGATATCAGAACAAGTATAAGTACAGGAAAAACAAAGGCAAATCATGCTACATAGCGGATGAGGAAGGCATTACTGACTCTGATGATGAACCGACAGAAGGCTCTGCTAGTGGTTCCAACAATAGGAAGGAATGGGTGTTCCTGGCTATTAAGGAAGATGTTTCGGCACTGAAAGAGAATGTACCTGAAGAGAAGGCAGTTGCTGCTAAAATTGAAGACAAGGATGAATGGGTAATTGACAGTGGTTGTTCACATAATATGACTAGAGATAAAGAGAAGTTTCTATCTTTGCAAGAATTTGATGATGCTCTGGTTAGATTTGGAGATGACAAAGCATGTATGATCAAAGGAAAAGGGAACTATATCATTGGATGGTAAGAACAATAGTGATAATGTTTATTATGTTGAAGGTTAAAGACATAATATTTTGAGTGTAGGAAAATTGGTGGATAAGGGATTTCAATTACAGTTCAAGGATGGAAAATGCAAAATCATTAACAAAACTGGTTTGGAGATTGCAACCGGTACACATAAAAAAGGTAATATATTTCAATTGAATTCTGATAAGAAGACATGTTTGATTACATAGATTGATGAAAGTTGACTATGGCATAAAAGGCTATGTCATGTGAATTTTGATTGCATTGTGAAGATCAGTTCAAATTTAAGGCAGTTAGAGATATACCTAAGATTGTGAAGCCCTATAATCCGATATATAAAGAATGTCAAATGGGAAAACATGTCAGAACCTCTTTTAGGAGTATACAAGATAAATCTAATGATGATCTTGATCTTATTCATACTGATTTGTGTGGTATTGCTAGAGTTAAAAGTTTTCAAGGTGATAGATATTTAGTGCTAATCATTGATGATTATTCTAGAATGATGTGGGTTACTTTTCGAAAGGAGAAATCTGAGGCATTTGAAAAGTTTAAAATCTTTAAGGCTAAAGTGGAAATTGAAACAGGATTGAAGATTAAATGTTTGAGGTCAGATCATGGTGGAGAATTCACATCTAGTGAGATTAATAAATTTCATGAGAAGCATGGTATAAGGAGATAATTTTCTACTCCCCTGACACCTCAGTAGAATGGAGTTGTGGAAATGAAGAATAGAACTATCTTGGATGATGCTAGAACAATGATGATGGAAGCTAGTCTACCTCATATCTACTGGAGAGAAGCAACGAGCACAACAATTTATACATTCAACCAACTACATATCAAAGGAGAAACTAGTAAGACACCTTATGAATTATGGTATGGCAATACACCTACAGTTAAGTATTTCAGAATATTTGGTAGTAAATGTTATATCAGGAGAGATGATATCATTGGAAAATTTGATCCTAGATGTGCTGAAGGCATATTTCTTGGTTATTCTAATGAAAGAAAAGCATATAGATGTTACAACAAGAGATTGCAGAGAATTATTGAGAGTGCTAATGTCAAGGTGGATGAACTGAATAGAGGTAAAATCAAAGTTTATGAGAAGGAACCGATGGTGGAAACGATTATATCTGAACCGGTAACACCTTTATCGAAATAAAGTGTTGAGCCAGTTACTCCGACAATATCAGAAAATTATACAGTAACTGAAGAACTGGGAAGAGGAGTAGAGAGTTAGAGGACTCCTAGGTATGTGAGATTGAATCATTAAGAAGATTAGATCATTGGGGATAAGAACAATGGAGTAATGACAAGAAGAAGACTGGCAACTAATGAGGTATGCTTAATTTCACAAGTTGAATCGGTATCAGTAATTGAGGCATATAAAGATGAATATTGGTTGAAAGTTATGGAAGAATAATTAGATCAGATTGAGAAAAATTGCACATGGACTTTGGCTCCCAGACCTAAAAATAAGAATGTTATTGGAACTAAATAGGTTTTTAGGAATAAATTGAATGAGGATGGTCAATTTGTAAGGAATAAGGCTAGATTGGTTTGTAAAGGATATTCTCAAAAGGAAGGAATTGACTATGGTGAGATTTTTGCACCTCTAGCTAGGATTGAGGCTGTGAGACTATTTCTTGCCTATGCTGCCCATAAAAACTACAAGGTTTATCAGATGGATGTTAAGTGTGCATTTTTGAATGGGGATCTTGATGAGGAAGTTTATATTGAGCAACCTGATGTTTTTTCACTATCAGATGATACAAATATGGTTTGTAGGTTAAGGAAAGCTTTATATGGATTCAAACAGGCACCTAGAGCTTGGTATGCAAGGTTGGATAAATATCTTTTGAAGCTTGGTTTTACTAAGGGTAATGCTGACAATAATTTATATTATAAGGTCACTGATGATGATATACTGATTATTGAAGTATTTGTTGATGACATCATTTTTGGAGGTGAAGATAAGTTATGCATCAAATTTTCTAAAAATATGGAGAATGAATTTGAAATGTCTATGATTGGGGAAATGAAATTTTTCGTAGGTTTGCAGATTATTCATACTGATAAAGGTATTTTTATCTGTCAAACTCAGTATGCTAGGGAATTGTTGAAGAAATTTGGTTTGGGAGATTCTAAACCGGTAAGTACTCCTATGATTACAAGTGAGAAATTGACAATAAAAGATGTTTCTACACCAGTAAATCCTTCAAGATACAAATCCATGATCAGAGGTTTGCTTTATTTGACTCAGACTAGGCTTGACATAATGAATGTTGTTTGTATGGTATCAAGATTTCAGAGTGATCCTAGAGGAAATCATGAGAGTGCAGTGAAAAGGATTTTTAGATACTTACAAGGTACATCAGAATATGGTTTGTGGTACCCTAAGGATGATGACTTTACTTTATGTGCATATACATATGCTGATTGGGTTGGAGATGTTGATGACCAAAAAAGTACTTCCGGTGGAGCTTTCTTTCTTGGAAAGAAGTTGGTTTCATGAATCAACAAGAAACAATCATGCACTTCTTTATCTACCGCTGAAGCTAAGTGTGTTGTTGATGCTACTAACTATACATAGGTTTTGTGGAGGAAGCAAATTTTGAAAGATATAAAGGTGGATTGCGATGGACCAATAGTTAATCACTGTGATAACTCTGCTGCTATTGACATATCAAAGAATCTGGTATTTCATTCTTAGACAAAGCACATATCTATCAAGTATAACTTTTTGAGGGAAAAGGTGGAAGCAAATGAAGTTAGATTGGTTTATGTGAACACTAAAGAGCAGATTGCAGATATTTTCACTAAAACTTTGCCTAAGGAATCATTTGAGTACTTTAGAGACAGATTGGGAGTTTTTGCCCCTCCGGTAGAGACTTGATTGATGCGGCTTGACATCAGTCTCGTATGCATTATCAGAGATACTTTTCATTTCGACACTGATGTGGGGATGCTATTACTTAGGGGGAGTAGTTAGCTTTGTGATTCAGTGGTCTATGTTTTTGCTTTGATATTTTTTGTCAGATTTCTGGCATTGATGTCAAAGGGGGAGATATATTGATGTGAAAAAGAAAGACTTAAAGATTTGTATACATTAGTGGGAGAGATATATGTGTAATTTAGAGATTTGCAGAGATATCATTCACAGGGGGAGTTTGGTCTTTATTTCAGAACTTCATTGTTATATCTTTGAGTGAGAGATTGTTGGCTGTCTTCCATTGGGGGAGACTTGTTTGGTATTTCTTGGTACTTAGATGTTTTTCAATCTAGCGTTGCCATCAATGCCAAAGGGGGAGATTGTTGGCCATTTGGAGGAATTGATTATGTGTTGCATTGATGTTTTATTATTGATGCCAACACTAGTTGTTTGGATGCTTTACTGACACCCTTTTGGTCCCGATAGGCTGAGTAGTTTTTGGTTAGTTTGAATCTGGCATGATCCGGTATGGTTTGGCTATAGAATTGGCTTATTCATAATACTCATGTTCATATTCAGTCAGTTGGTTTTGGTCTGGTGATCGGATGCTGTCTTGTTTTCTTGGAAGCTTGGCTTGTGGTTCCGACGAGGGTTTCACCGACAACGCTTTTGATGAAGATCCTTGAAGATATGCACAAGTGGAGTCGATGCATCTTCTGGTGGAGTTTCAGGATGCTGTTGATGATCATGTTCGAGACTTGGCAGATGGAGATCATTTCTTTAGCGTGTGGACCTATATTGGGTCCCAGTTGGTCTAGGTTATGGACCGATTTAATGAAGCGTGTGGATTGGACTTCTCGATACGTTTCTGGGATGTCTTATGTGTTGAATATTGTTTGTTTGGTCTAAGGATGATATTTTTTGTAATTATGTAATTGGTTTATTGTCTGGTGGCCGACCTGATTGTTTATGGTCGAGGGTTTGTATAAATAGATGTAAGATCTCATTGTAGATCATATGTGGTAATGGGAAATGGATATGTAATGTGCGAATAATGTAATATCATTTAGGCAGAGGATTTGGTTGATCATTGGAGATCGAATTGGGTCTATGTAAGAGGATTTAGTCCTCTGGGATTTAGCTTAACTAGAACTATACTCAAGCATAGAAGATGCTATCTTTGCAGTTCAATCACTTCTCCAGATTATACTCTGGATTTCTATGTAGTCAGTGATACTCCTTTTGTGATGAGGAGTGTGCTCTAGGCTGTTGGCCTTTCTACAAGTGAAGGCCCCTCAATTCTAATTCACATACTTACTCCAGAAGTATTATCTAACTGTGGGTACACTTCCCACCATGGTTTTTCCCTTTATCGGGTTTTCCATATACAAATCTTGGTGTCATGTGGATGGTATTTATTCTTTGATTATTGTTTATGCTTAATTGGTTTAATTGCTATTCCAGTATTAATGTTTTGGGTTCTGGTTTTAAAGTTTTAATTGCTTAAGGTTTCGGTAATCTATGACAACTGATTCACCCCCCCTCTCAGTTGTCTTCCAGTTATTTGAACCGTCTAACAATTTTATGATGTTTTTGGATTACTTTAGAACATTACATTTTTACAATTTTTTTTGATTATTTTAGGATATGTTTTTGATTTTAGTGATTTCTTCAGGAAATTTGATTTTTAGTGATTTCTTCAGGACTTTATTTGATTTTTAGTTATTTTTTTTAGGACTTTATTTGATTTTTAGGGATTTTTAATGATTTTCCCCCCATTGTCTAGCAAGGCAAGGAATATGACAAATGGACAAATAAGCTTGCTGAAATGTTGGTGGATAGAGGGAAGATAGAGGCCATTTATTATGGAGACAAAGGAGTCAATTTCCAAGGGCTATTGCGTGATGGGAGAAAGGACTGGATATGATAATGTAAAGCAATGACATGGTTTGACGAACATTTCAAAAGGTTTTTGAAACCATGATTTTCAATTTTACGTGCTTATGTTAGATCAAGATCAATGGACAAAAAAGAGTGTATGGACGATGATAGGATGTGTATAGGATAGGCAAGAGCAAAAATGGATAAGGGACATGGATTGAAGGTTGTGATAGGCTAAGGGACAGTGACAACATGTTGCAATAGGCTAAGGGATAGTGGTAGAAGGTTGCAATAAGCCAAAGAATATGGATGAAAGGTTGTAATAAGAAAATGGATAAGGACCAAAAGATATGATAGACTGAAAGCTGTGAATAGGATGCATGACATTCATGAAGATGCCCAGCCTTGTCAAGATCAAAGGTGGAAAATGGATTATGGACATGAAGGATGATAGGATAATGGAGGGCATGATTGGGGTACGATAGGATAATGGAGCAATGAAGGACAAAAGGATATGATAGGATAAAACCTGCCCCCAAGTATGGTATGAAAGATGTTCACATATTACACATGACACTTGTTTGCTAGGTTTTCATCATGGTACTTGCCCAAGGTGCTTGTTTGCCAGATTTTCATTAGTGGAGGAATTATTTTTCTTTTCTTTTCTTTCTTTTTTTGGATATTTTTTTTTCATTTTTTTCTTTTTTCATTTTTTTTGATTTTTGACTTTTCAATAGAAGATGGACACATGATAGGGGATGGAAGAAAGACACAAGCATCTTTTTTTTGTATAGTAGCCTTGAAAAATGGACCATGACTATTAAAAGTAATCTCAAAGATGTTGGCGGGATAATGACATGGGATTGAGATGGGACTAAGGTGATGATTTATAATAAGGATTGGATAGGCTAGATGAAATGATGAAAAATAGGTGCTGGATAATAGAGGGGTGGAATAATTGGGCTTGAGAAAATGGAAATGCTGGAAAGATTAACATTGGCACACACCTTGAGGGGTGGTGGATTGATAGAGGAAAAGTGGATTTTGGATATTGAGATTTTGATCGAGGAATGGCTAGGGATTTTAGGACATAAAGAACAAAAATGGATGAAGGTGATGGACGAATAAAATAGAAAGGTTTGGATGGAGGAATAGAAACTTTGGATGCCAATTTGGATTTCTTTAGACTTTTGTACTTCAAGGAGCTGCTTGGGAATCTACATGGTTATTGATTTTTTATGCTTTTGTGGTTCCTTGGAACTCATTGCTTGCGCAAGGGATTTAGGAACCCATATAGATTTTGAGTTTGATTTTATTTTCTCAATAGACCTTTGTGGTCGTTTGGAAATTTATTTTTCTTTTTGGATCATATTTTTCTTTGTTTTGACATGTTGATTAGATTGGACACGTTGATCCTTGAATACATGTGGATTTTTGGACAGTTTATGAATTTTATGCTTGGCATCCAAATTTCTTAGAGAAGGGGAAAGAAATGCATGGATGGATAGGAATTAAATTAAGGTCATTTTGATGGATGGAAGGTGCTCAAAGATGTGTTCCTTTCCTGATCTTACATAAGGGATGAAGGGATATAAGAACCTAAAATGGATTGAAGGGATGACATGGAAGGCATATGTTTGGACCTGGGTTTGGTAGGGATACCAATGTCTTGAGGAATGTTTTTGATTACGGGAAAATCAAGTTTTGAAGGGATCCCAAAACCCTTTACATAACATCCTTAAGAGATAAAAGCATTAAGCAACAAGAAAAGACAATCTGCCAAAAACCCAACATAATCATGGGCATAAATCAACAAAAAAGCCCAACAAAACCAACCAAGTCCAACTAAGACATAAACGAAATAGAAAATAAATTACTTCATTTTTTTTAGGGAACTAGCCAAATTTCTGCTAATCCCTTGCAAATCTTTGATATTATTCCTAAGCTTAGGGATATCCTTGGAAGAGGCCGCAACAACTTTCTTCATGCTTTCCCTTGTTCTTTTCGCTGCACCACCAGGAGCACTTTCCACTATTCCTCCCTCAATAGTATCCTCATCCATATCAAGATCCACTATAGGTTTGGGGGTGCTGGAACCTTCAAGGAACTTGGCAATATCCTCTAAATTCTTAGTAATTGAGGTAAGGATGTCTGGGATCATCATCAGAAAGTTTTTCATAGCTATTTTTCCTTCCTCAAGATTACCAATCTGAGCTTCCAGCTTCTCCAATTTTTCCTCCATTCCTTTTTTCCACTGTTCTTGGTTTTTCTTCCCTTTTTCTTCCTTATGTTTCTTAGTTTTTTCCATCTTCTTGATTCCTTCATAAACCCACCTGTCAAAACCCATGCGAGCCTCGGTCTAGTTTTTGAGTTTGTCTAGAATAACCCCCTCTCCATCTTTATCCTGACAACTGCTCAAATTCTCCTTGTCCTTCTCCTGCTCAGTTTCCTTGTCCTTTTCTTGCTCAATTTCCATTTCCTTTTCCTCATTAACCTTGTCCTTCTCTTCCAGTGGCTGACTGTTAACAACTCCTATGCTCATACTATGGGTCAGACTATTTTGATCGGATACTTCCTAAGCTCCTCCTTCCTCTTCTCCAACTTCCTCTTCCTTCTAGCTCTCCTCTCCATTAGACTCATCGGTCTCCATCTCACTTCCATATTTACCAATGTCCTCAGATTCAATCTCCGTGTTCTTTTGATTACCCTTATCCTCTTGAATTTTCTCCAAAGTAGCTTTTTTACCTTTTTTGCTCTGAGTACTCTCTTCTTTGCTAGGCCTGCCTTCCTCCATCTTCCTCTTACCTTTCCTCGGAGATGCTGAAAATCTCTTATTTTCTTAGATAGCCAGGATCATGAAATACTCATAAATGAGCAAAATAAGGCCGCCATGAATCACAGGTGAGGCAGGGTTCTTGCTATGTTTATTCAGAGACCACGACAAAGACCTAAAAAAGTAATAAGGAAGAGATATCCTCTTCTCATG
The DNA here is from genome assembly GCF_030272615.1 of Cryptomeria japonica. Taxonomy (NCBI): domain Eukaryota; kingdom Viridiplantae; phylum Streptophyta; class Pinopsida; order Cupressales; family Cupressaceae; genus Cryptomeria; species Cryptomeria japonica. The sequence goes on along the minus strand of NC_081410.1, from coordinate 617,165,891 downwards.
TCTAAAATGATTTAAAAGCACAAAATGGTATGTGTGGACCCTGGTAAAATGAACCTCCATAGTAATATATTCCATGATGGCATTGAGCACACAACCCCAAATTTTCTTAATATTGGAAGCATCATAAAACCCCCTGTAGCTTTTCCTATTTTTGCTCTCCTCTTATCTTTTCATGAAAAAGGTTTAACAACATTATTAGACACTTTCAGGTCTCTAAAGAAGTTAAGACTGGAGTGGGGCATACCTGTAACCGTTGCTATGAGATCCGCATCCAGCTTAAACCTCACACTGTGAATTTTGAAGGATCTGTTACTCCAATTTTCAATGATTTTCGTGACCGCTAGGTTAACTCTGCCTTTATCATAGTCGACTAGCCTTTCCATGAAGTTCATCATGAATCCTTTCCCTAGCTTAGCCCAAACCTTAGGCATCTCCTTCCATGTCAAAATATTATCAGGTTCCTCTCTTCTTAGATCCCCCCATTGTAGAATTCAATTTACAGTTTCTTCTCTTCTGCAACTTCAAAGCTTTCTTCCTAGTGACACTCAAAATTTTGAAAATGCATACCCACAAATTGTGCGGTAAATTAATATTTTTGATTAGGACTTCGCCGTTCTGATGTGTCATCATTACCTTTCTAAACATTTGAATATTACTCATTACAACATTCATGATTAATCGTGCAATCCCTCTTTCCCCATGAATCTATCCTTTCTGATAAGATCTTTAATATTAAAATCCATATTAACTTCCCCATTCCAAATACATTGGGCTTCAGACATAACGCCTAGGTTTGCTAACCCATCCGCAACCCCATTTTTTTTTTCTCTATAGGCATGCTCTATAATAATAAATTTAAAGTTAGCAATTATTTCTCTAGCTCTAAAAATAATATTTTCTATGGTCCATGAAGGCTCAATTTCTCCCTTAAGGCATTTTATTATGTTAAGATAATCTCCTTCCAACCATAGATTATTATGATTAAGATCTTTTTCAATAATCAAAGTGTTCAACACCGCAACAACTTCAACATAATGACTAGTATGATTACCCAAGGGGCCAACAACTGCCACAATGCAACTTCCAGCAAAATTCCTGACAATTCCCCCATAACCAGCTTTCCCCGGATTCCCCTTAGGCGCCCCATCAAAGTTGGCCTTAATCCATCCCTAGGAAAGAAAGCACCATACAAGACCATCCCGCCCCTTATCCACACTGATTCTGTTATTGGATAAATTCCATCTTTCATTAAAGCCTTCTTTAGCAGCTAAACCATGATCAGTTCCATTTAAACATTAAAAAATCCCTCTATAGATTTTATCCACCACCACTTGAGGGTTAGCACCTTTGTCCCTAAAAATTCTGTTGTTTTTCTCCTTCCAAATGTTCCATATAACATTAGGGAGAGTTAGTTTCCAGAGCTCAAAATTCTTAGAATTGGATGTAGGACAAAACTATTGCTGCCAAAACTCTTCCAAAGAATTCAGGAAAACCCAACACAACTTCCACCTACTGAAAATTATATTCCAGATTTGTTGACTGGAATTACACTGGTAGAGGATATGAAAAGCAGACTCCTCCTCCCTGCAAAAAAGAGAGCACCTGTTAGGAAAAACAAATCCACATTTGTGGAGATTATCAAGAGTTAACAAATTATTTTAATAAAAAATCCAAAAGAAGATATTAATTTTGGGCATCAATTTCTGTATCCAAACTTTAGCACACAAAGGGATCTCATCTGACACTTTGTTGTGGATAGACACTACAGAAGACAAAAAATATTTCCCATCCGAAGTTTCCTTCCAAATCATATAATCCTCAATGTTGCCCCTAAAATTTTTAGAAGAAAGCAAAATCTGTAGACTTTTTAATCCCGGACAGTGCTGGCTAAACTCAATCCATTTCCTATTTATCCAGTAGTTTCTAACAAAGCCTCCATACCTGCTTTTGAACCAGTCTTTCCATTCCTTAAAGATAGGAATTTCCTCCAGCGGTTTATCCATAATACATTTGTCCTCCCAAAATCTAATAGTTCTCCCATTCCCCAATTTCCACACTCTTCCAGCTGTTGCCCAATCTTTAGTCATTTGAACTGCATTCCAAATAGCAGAACCTTCAACCAAAAAAGTATTTTCCATAAATTTTTCCTTAGAAGGTTGCATGTAAAGATATTTCTTTTTCTAGATTAAATTCCATTCTCTTTCCTCCCCTTTCATTCTCCAGATTTGTTTAGCTAACAAAACATTATTCATAACAGTAATATTTCTTAATCCCAAGCCCCCATACTTCTTAGGAGTACAAATATTATTCCATGCAATAAGGGGGACTCTATTTTTATCTTCCACTCCCGACCATAAGAATTTTTTTTGAATTCTTTCAATTGCCTCTGCAAACTTTCTAGGGATTTTAAATAGATTGAGGGCATATATAGGCAAATTTTGAAGGGTAGCTTTAAGCAACGTCACCTTACCCACTTGGCTAAGGAGGGCTCCTTTCCACCCAACCAACTTGGTATTGAATCTATCAACCAGCTTCATCCAGAAATTCTCTGAAGGCTTCAAACAAGTAGGGAGACCCAAATAGGTTGAAGGGAACTCAACAATTTTGCAACCAAGGATTCTTTCAATCATTCTTTCTCTATCCTCAGGGGTATTGATAAAGAACAAAAAACTCTTCTCCCAATTTAGTTTTTGACCTGATGCAGTTTCATAGGAATCCATAACACTCTTCATGTTTCTTGCTTCCCTAATGGTATCTTCTCCCATTGTGATCGAATCATCAACAAACTTTTTATGAGTACAGGTTATATTGGAAGATGAAGGTTTAAGGCCTTTGAGTTTACCTTCTTCCACATTTCTCATAATAAATCTACCCAAACTTTTAGCTAAAACAGTAAACAAGATTGGAGAGATGGGATCCCCCTATCTTAGGCCTCTATAACTTTTAAAGAAACTTGAAGGGGATCCATTATTAATAATTGCAGAGGTAGAAGTATCGGTCAACTGAGAACAAAACTTAATCACCTTATCCCCAAACCCAAAAGATTTCATAATTGTAAAAAGGAATTGCCAATTCACTCTATTATAAGCCTTAGACATATATTTTTTGCAGTAGTTAAAGAATGAATATTCATGAACAAAAATAATAGAATCCAGAATCTATCTTCCAGGGACAAAACCATTCTGCTAAGCTGAAATAATGCGGGGAAGGATATCCAACATTCTAGAAGTAAGAACCTTAGATATAATCTTGTCAACTGAATTACAAAGACTGATAGGTATGAACTTATTAAGATAATCAGCTCCAGAGATCTTACGAATAAGAACAATAAAGGTAGCATTGAGTTCTTTTAAAAGCCTCCTCGAACCAAAGAATTCTTCAAGACTCCATTACAAATATCTGTCTCCACAATATGCCAAAAATTCTGGAAAAAAAACATTGGGAATCCATCCGGATCAGGAGATTTATCTCCATTAAAAGAGAACACAACCTTTTTGATTTCCTGATTTGAAGGGATCCAAGATAGATTTTTGTTATCAACCTCCTTTAAAATAGGAGGAATAGATTGAATAAGAAGGTCTTGATTATTGATATCCAGCTCGTCCCCCCCTCCCAATAGATTGCTAAAAAAATCCATAGCTTCCTTTCTTATTTCATTTTCATCCAATAAAATCCCTCTATTGCAAGATAATCCAGAAATTCTATTAGTTGCCCTATGCTTAAGAGAAGTTACTAACATCATGACCATTAATATTTTATTTAACATGGAGGGGTTCTTGCTTGTGAAGGTCTACTCCTTTGCCTTTATGAAAATTTTGACCCGTAGGATACTCTTTACTTTGGGAAGAAGACACGAGTCCATTATGAGGTGGATATGACATGATGGGATCATGAAGTGGATCAGATTGGACCAAAGTGGAGGAACCCATTGTGCATGTAGGGGGTTCATGAACATCTTGCACCGACATGTCAAGATCATGAGGGGGATCAGGATCAAGAGGGGGATCGAGATCAATAATAGGCTCTTTATGAGATGAAATGAGAGGAATAATGGGATCATCAAAAGAAATGAGATCTTGGAGTGTATATGGAGAATTAGGACACGGAGATGGAGGAATGGTAGAATCTTGTGGAGGATCTAAAGGTATGATAGGGTCTTGTGGTGGAAATGAATCTAAAAGGATACTTTGATCTTGACAAGAAGGAATATCATTAGATTTTTTTTAAAGGTGCTCTACTCTTGGATTTCAATGGGATCAACAGAAAGGATGGAGGGGATATCTTGATCTTGCTCAGAAAGTGGAATGCTAATGGGACTTGGAAAGGTATTGTGTTCTTGAATAGAATAGACATGAATAGAGGAATAATAAAAGGAAATGAGATCTTGGTCAAACATAGTATGCAATGGAAAGGTTATAGGGTCTTCATCTTGATCTGTTTTAGGACTCACTTGTTCATGCTCTAAAATATTCTCTTGACGTGGGGTTAGAATTTGGACCTGCATGCGGGATTCTGGAAAGGAATCAATGCTTTGACATGAGGGAGATGGAATTTGTATGAGATCCTCTAAAATAGGCTTGATGGGAAATGAAGCACATGGTGGTATTGGATTTGACATTTCTAAATAGTACAAGGGATTGGTATAAAGACATAGATTATCATGTATTTTTGTTGCAAACAACCCTTGGGAGGATGCATTATTTGATGTGCCATTTGATGAGGATGAAATGGGAGTTTCTTGCAAATTTTTAAAAGGTGTAGGAATATGTGCCACTGGAGAGTCAATTTTCTTATGGGGTGATGAGCCAGTGCTAGACATAGGTGCATGATTTTGATCTTTCTCAGAAAAATCACTTAGGACTCTCTTTAAGAGCTTTATAATAGAGCCACTTTTCTTTGGAGACCTTGCATGGTTTTGACATGGTTAGGTTTGGATTTTGGACTTGTTTGAAGGTGATTTGGTTTTGGTTTGATGTTACATTTTGATTTTGGATTGGGTGTTGGTCGAATTGGTCTGACATGTTTGGAATTTGTCTTGGTGTGAGTTGCAAGTTTTGTGTTTGAATTGGTGGTTGTAGTTGTTGATATTGACTTGTTGAATGATATTGTTGTTGTTGGTACTTGACTATTGGTTGAACAAGTTGTTGACATTGTGTATTTGGTTGAGAATATTGTAGAAATTGCACCATTGATTGTGCTGGTTGGATATGTTGGACCATTGGTTGTGTTGATTGGAAATTTTGGACCATTGGTTTTGTATGTTGGATCATTGGTTGTGTAAGTTGGATGAATTGTTTTTGTTGGATAATTGGTTGTGTTGGTTTGAAATATTGGACCATTGGTTGTTGATTCATCATTTGATTGAATGGAGTTTGATCAAATAAATTTTGACTTGGGATTTGGTTGAAATTTGTGTTTGTTGCTTTAAATTGTTTCATCATCTCTATTTGAGAGATGAGAGCTAGTATGTTTGATCTTTCAATAAGATATTTTACATCAACTAGCTCAATATTTGGATTTGGACCTGGAAACTTTTGAAACATTTTGGACATTTGTGATCTATTATTTTCAATGTTTTTTACTTTTTGTTCCAAGATCTCTATTTATCGAGCTAGTTTCTCCTCTAGTTTTCGTATTTGGATGCTTGTTTCATCATAAAATGTTTGACCAATATTGCCTTGTTGTTGGGTTGGATAGAATTGTTATTGCCTTGGATTAAAACTTGATTCCATTGTGTTATTCATTCATCCAATTATTGATTGATATGTCAAACTTTGTTGCATCATAGGAGCTTGGAACCTTGTTTCAATAGACATGTCACTATGCAATGTAATATTTTTGGGATTTTTTGAATTTAGGAATGATGTGTGCAACTAATGCAACCTAGGAGATTGACAATGCAACTAAATATTTTTGGTCTTTTTGAATTTTTGGAATGACAATGATATGCAACTAAATGCAATCTTAAGGAATGCAAATGTGACCTTTCTTTGGACTTTTTTTGAAATTTTGGGATTTTGATAATGTTATGTAACTAAGTGAAACTTTGGGATATGAGAATCCAGTCTATGTTTTTGAACTTTTCAATATTTGGACAAACTTTGAAATGCAACGATAAAGACGAAACCTTGGGAAATGAAGTCTAGACCTTAAAAGGATAAAGGACCAAATGACGATAGGACAAACTGACAATGCCTCACCTATATGATTGGATACTAAGCTAGGTTTGACAAAATTATATTGATAAGAGGACAAATGTTGGACAAGGTCAAGACTCCCCAACCATGACTTAGGGTTTAGTCTAAAGTTTTGATTTTTGAAGTTTGGAAAACCTAATTTTGAAGACTATATGTAAGAAGGAAATGATAATGACAAAGACCTAGGACATGATTTGAACCAAAAGTGTGATATGAACTAAGGATATGGTATGATATAAAAATGACTTAAGGATATGATATGATATGACAAAATGATATGAGCCAATGATATGAATGCAAGTGTATGTCAATGTGAACCTAAGACAAACCTAGGGTTTAGACTATGCCATGATATGATCTAATGCAAGAGAAGGATGCAATGCAATAATATAACCTAAGTGAAAACCTATATATGGTATGACAATGCAATGAAAACTTGGGGAAATGATTCTAAACCTAAGTGCAAAATGAGGACACTTGCAATGAAATGATCTAATATAAAGGAAAGCAACAATATGTCCTAAGACCTAAGTGTGGACCATGCAAAGCCTAGCCCTAAGTGACATGTATTTTGAGACAAAGATTTCCACTGTTTTGACAAGCCATGTTTGAATGTTGGATGAATACTTAGACAAGATTTTGGACCTTTATTTGAACCTTGTTTTGAATTGAAACTTGTGTTTGACTTGTTTGAACTCTTGATAACCAAGGTTGTTTATGTCCACTTGTGAGAATTGTTTTGATTCACCTTTTGGAAAACATAGAAGACAAAATGTTTGTTGGAATTTGACACAAAACAATCATTCACCTTCACAACATTTCCTAAGGTTGGCAAGGACAATATCTCTTGAATCCTCTTACCATAGAATATCACATTCAACTGGATAGTTAGAAGCTTGGTAGCATTGGATCCCCTCCATGAAACTCACTTCTATGGGCATACCAAGATTCTAATTCAAGGGGCATCACTTCCAAAGAAATTACTATCTTCAATTGAGGGGTACATGAGAGGTTTCTTTTCCATGCACGTATCACAACACCTGAGTTAACAAATAGAGGTATTTTGGTCTCTAAATACAAGAAGTTTTAGTTAGGGAATTCATTCAGGTGGTTATAGATCTGAGGAATTTAATCATCGCTATGCCATTCCAACACCCGTTGTTAATAAACCTAGAGGATCTAGTTAATACTGAGAGGGGGGTGAATTAGTAGTAACAAAAACTAAAACTTTCAACACCAAAATAGACTTATCTCAGATCTAAAAATATTCAACACTTAAACCAAATCTTCATAACAGATTTCCTTATCAGATCTAGATAATCATTTCCTCTTATGCAAACTTATTAATCAGATCAACCATCAATTCAATATCAGATCAACAAACACAGCTACCAACTTATTAACTGATCAAAATTCTTCATCAATCATATAATCATCAATACCGATAACCACTTTAAGATCTCTTATAAACAAACATAAACTGTCTTTATTGGTTATCAGAAATAAAACATGAACATCACAAGAAAAGCATACCACACATGAACACCATGTTTTTCACATGGAAACCCAAATAGGGAAAACCCACGGTGGGAATTGGTACCCACAAATATTTTGCACTCTTTTGGAATGTTCCCTGTTAGGAGCCAAGCCCGGTTAGAATCTTACAATGATGCCCTGTTAGGAGAAGACCCTGTTAGGAGTTAGCCGGTTAAGGGATTTACCTCAGCCCTGTTAGAAGCTTTGATTTGTTAGGATCAACCTCGCAAGAGGGTTTACAACTCAAATATTGAGTCACCTTGTTAGGGGATTTTACAATGCGAGGCTTGTTAGGACCTACCTGGTTAAGGGATTTTAGCTATTGTAATTGTTAAAGAACAATAGTGAATGATATATGTATAGCATTATACTGCTTGCTTGATTAGATCTAATTAAGTTCTAAGTCTGCATCTCTCTGGCAGATATTCTCACACACAATGGTTTGACTTCTCACACTTCTCAAAATCATCGACACTCCAAAACATCAACCTTGCCGACATAAATAACTTTTACACTAGGTCAACATCAAAACCCTAAGACTTACTACATAGATCATCAAAGATCTTGACAACTCATTACAGATCATCATAGGGATCATTACAATCAATTACAAATCAATATTGGCCATTGAATGATCATAAATCATCACAACAAGTCAATCTGGTACAAAGTCAAACCCTTAGCACATTCCGCTAAGCACTTTGCACATTCCCAAGAAATTGGTTCTCCAAACGCACCAAAACATATTTCAAACTTATCATGCATTTTGTGCCACATTATCATCAACACATGAACTTGATATAGGTCACCGCCAAACCAAAAATCATTACTGGTTAAGAGGATTATTTACTAGTTCTTAAACCCTTCTTAAACCCTAACAAAACTTCATCAGAAATTTAAAACATGCCTTCTAATAATCATCATAGGATGCAGTTCCGGTTACATACTCAAATCCATCATAAAAGATTAAGTCTCAAACCACAAGTCTCCAAGCATCGCCGATCTCCTTCTTCCATCAAAACTTATTTGCTTTACCAGTTAAGGTCCTAATTCGTAGACTTGCCGGTAAACTTTGTCAAACTGTCAAACTCTTACTCTGGTAGACTAAATCACTTAGCCAACAAGTCAATCAACAAAAACCAACTATAAACATTATTAAACATCAGTTGAACCTAGTTGCCATCAATGACAATATAAATAACTGATCATGTCATCTTCCTCTACCGGTACATTCATCCACTATCATCTCATCTTCATTAGTTATGCCAAACATGCCAACAATTGCTTGCAAATTTCATTCCAAACACAATTATTTAGAGTGGTTTGGAAGAGCTTGGCCTTAGCCCATCACCACTTTGGGTAGTTCCCTCTCACCAATGCCTGTACAAAGTGCCACGCAAATCGGGAGGCAAGCCCACTTCTAAGAGTAAAAATAAACAAGAAAAATGAAAGAAAACATGACAAACATGGTGTTCTTTATCCTTAAGAAAAATAAGTGTGTAACTATTCTAAAAATCGCAAACACTCAGTTTTGATGAAATTCTTTGGCCGTGTCCTCCACCAAATGAGTTAGTAGTTTCAAGATTATGTCTTTGATGAGCGAGAATATATACCACATGAGGGAATCTACATGAAATGAACATTCAAGGATTAGTTCTCAATATTAAAAAGACACAATAAACAACACTATTATTTGGGTGTATTTTCTGACGAAAATTTACGATGAACTATGGGATTTTTTTGTTTCGTCGGATCTTACGAGTCAATTTATGTCAATTTAAAAAAAAAAAAAAATCTTGCCTAACATTTGTCAGAATTTCGACAATAGCTACTTTCGTTGGAAATATGATGGATGTTCGTCAAAATTCCGATGACAAACAAAAAAGTGAAAAGTTAAAAAAAACAAAAAAACCCTTAAGGTTAGTCAAGTGAATAACATAAAAAATCACGTGAACAATGTTTTCCATACTTGTGACATTGTTTTTCTTGGTTTGTGAAGGTTATAGACCAAATTTTTCATAGCCCAATTTTTTTACCTGTGAAGAAAAATCATGTTAGATAATATCAGCAAAGAACAAAATAAGGAGACAATTGCCAGATTGTGGTCTATCTCTAAAAGAAAAGGTGATGGGAAATGTTATTATCCTTGCAAAAATTGTAAGGGCTTAAAGACTAGAAGATTTTTAATCACAACAGATTAGAAACATTGTAGGCAACATGGCCACATTAAAGGGGGGCATGATTATCGTTCATTGGTAAGTTGTTAATTATATGTGTTTATAGTGATTGCTTTTGTAAATATTTATATTGTTTTAACAATTTATATACATAAAAAATTACTCGATAATGAGATAATGATTTATTTATGTTGATCATTTTTATATAGGTGGGGCGCCCTAGGGCACATGATATGGACTACCACGACCTAGAGAATGTGGTTTTCCAAGTGAAGGAACATGGAGGTGTGAATATCGAAGCTGAAGATAATGATCCTATGGAAGAAGATGATCATGCACTAGTAAACACAGTTGAAGATGATGGTACAACTACATTGATCCAAGACACATTTAGTACTGGCGCAACTGATCATGACAATCAAGATGACTTTGATGTTGTTCATGATTTGCCTGTACTTGAGAAGGCATACGAGCTCCTTTACGAAGGCTCCCAAACAACTCTTCTCTCTTTTGTATTGTTGTCTTCTCTCTTTTGTATTGTTGTTGGTGAAATTGAAGGATATGAATGGTTTATCCAACATAACAATCTCATGTATGTTAAGGTATGCCATATATATCATCTTTTTTTATCTATTTTTGTTGTTATTTCATCACTAGTAAATAAAAGGTGAAATATGTACCATTAATATTTTTTATATTAACAAATTATTTTTTTCGTTCTAGATTGATAGGTGATTTTTTGTTACCACCATCAAATATTGTAGCTCGCTCATACCGAGAATTATCTACCATTATGAAAGATATTGGAATGGAGTATCAAGTAATAGATGCATGTCCCAATGATCATATTATATATCATAAACAATATGAATTTGCAATAAAATGCCCTAAATGTCATATTAGTAGATATCGAACAGATCAACTAACAAAAAAGGCGACTCGCAAGGTTCTTCATTATATTCCCATTATTCCACATTTGCAACACTTATTTAGGTGTAGAAGCTTGGTGCAATTTATGGATTACCATGCATGCAATAGAAGTCGAGATGACATTCTTTGAATGCTTGCAGATGGTTCTACATTTATGAACATAGAGGAAGAATGACCACACTTTAAAGAAGAACCTCATAATCTCAGGCTTTCATTGGTAGCAGATGATGCCAATCCATTTGGAGAGCTGAGATCTATTTACTTAGTGTGACTTGTTTTTGTTATCAACAATAACATTCCTCCATGGATGTCAATAAAGATGGAGCATATAATGTTGGAAATGATTATTCTAGGTATTTTTTTCATTTAATAGTCATGTACATTAAATTATAAATATTGCAGTAAAATGGTTATAATAATTTTGTAATGTTTTTGTTCATTCAACTAGGTACGTACCAATTTAAAGATATGGATGCATATATTGAGCCTCTTATCGACGAGTTGCTGGAGCTATGGAATGGTGTCACTATGTATGACATCTCTAAACCAATAGGACAAAGACAATTTCAATTCCATGCAATGTTTGTATGGACAATTTATTATGCCCCGAGGCTAGCACATTTTTGTGGTATGTTATAATGTTCAACTTGCATAGTTTAATAATGTTTAATTTTTTAAATTATAAATCATGCATTTTTAAAAATAATCCATTCAATATATATAATTATAAAAATTAACACATTTAATACAATTATACATGATCTTGCACGTCTTCAAACAAAGGGAAAATTTGTCTAGTTTGTGGTCCAAAGATGAAATCTTGTCATTCAACAAGTTTAGGAAAGCAAGTGTTTGATGAGTATAGGCACTTCCTCCACAAAAATCATAAGTATCGAACTACTGTAAAACATATTTTCAATGGGAAATAAGAGACTACATCAAAACCACGAAGAATGACATCTCACCTATGAAAGTTGGAATATAATAGAATTAATCGTCAAGGTAATGTCATTCAATCTAATTGTTTATCTATAATATATGATATGTTTGGAATTTATGTTTTATATTGTGTTTTATTTACTCATGGTGTAATTGACGATGATTGTTGTTGTTAACGTTTTAAACTTATATGCTTCATGAAGGTCGTCAAGGCATTAATGAACACCTTCCAAAGAGACTAAAAAGTAATCCCAGACAACTTAGTAGGTTGTCGTACTATGTGCAACTACAAATTCTGAATTTGTTTGATACTATGCATATTGGAAAGAATATAACAAAGATGTTATGGAAAATATTGGATGGAAGGCGTGACAAAGAATTTTTTTTCAAAATTTGTAGTGATATTAAGGAATCCAATCATGCAATGAAAAATGTCATTCAATTAAATAGAGATGGAGACCAAATTAATATAACTGCCCTTCCTTGGTTATTAATAGAGCAACAAAGTAATGCTATAAAAGAAGTTATACAATTTTTTTAATTTCCCATAGGATTTGCTGCGAACATAAACAATCTCATAACAAAGAAAAGTGAATTTGGGCCAGGAATGAAAACACATGATTGGCATATCTTCATTAAGGTAATTCATGTTCTTGTATATTTACTATATATTTGTATACTGCATTTACTTTTCATTGTATTATGTTTACTAGTTTTTGAATAACAATGAAAATATCATTTTATAATTGTTGCAGTACGTTCTACCTCTATCTCTCCCAAACCACTTCGACAATAATCTCAAGCAAGTTATATATGATCTTGGAAAATACATGAGGTAAATAGTGATATTTGTTGTATAGATATTATATTTACCATTTTTTTTACTTGTTATGTAATATATTGTATATTATTTTGTTGTCTCGTTAATATATTTGCATCTTGAATCACTTGTAGATGGTTGTCATCTAAAGAAATCCATAAATAAGATATAAATTATTGGAAGAGAAAAATTCCTCGTCTAATGTGTGAAATGCAAAAGTGTCTACCTTCAAAAATTTTCAATGCACAAGAACACTACCTCATACACCAGGTTGAGGAGATTGAATTGTGTGGACCTATACACACAAGGCCAATGTGGATGGTTGAGAGGCACTTGGAATTTTGAAGGCTTTGGTTCGACAAAGAGAACATCCTGAGGGTTCTATGGTGGAGGGATATATGGTGCACCAGACTATGGTGTACATTACTGAATATCTTCCTAGGTTCGTGACAAAGATCCATGTAGATCGCATTTGGGATCCCAACTCCATTAACAAATTTGAAGGAGAGTACCTGATGGGGAAAGGTAGATTGAGGAAAGTGAGAGGTAATTATTGGATGTTCATGGACATTAATCTGAATACATTTTATATTTGGTTTTTTATATATATTGTAGTTAATTAATTCTTAATCTTCAATATACATTAGTTGTAAATTCCTAGTCATTTTTTATACAGTTGCTCGAGAGTGGGATGCACTAAATTTGTATGTTGCTAACAATCTTGATTGGATGATGGTATGTATTGAACAATGTCAACAATCTGGTCGCGCATTAACATGGGAAGGAGTGGCTTCATTGGTTAAAGAAGATCATCGTAATGGAGATTCCAATGTTACACCAGAGGAAATTGGTTTAGCATATGGTTTAAGAGATAAACATGTACGTATAAATATATTAATCACCCATATTATTTAATTTTTTTTCAATTGTAATGATGTATATATATGTTGTTTTTTGCATACATTCGACCAAGAATAAATATGTTTATCAATTAATGATGCAACAATTTTTACATGTTTGACATATTGCAGGTTAAAGACCACAAGGCTATGTGGTGAAATGGTCATAAATTTCGCATAAAAAAGTTGGATGACATGAAGAAAAATTGTGATTCTGAGATAACTGCAGTATTTCAGGTGACTAATGTTTCATCTAGAAGCGACATACATCCTCAAGTCCCAAAAAATTGGTACTATGGGATTTTGGATGATATAGTTGAGTGTGACTTTAGGTCCTTCAAATTAGTTCTTTTCGTCGTCCAATGGTACAGGCTATGATTGAATGAAAATGATCCTGACAGAGCTATTATTGAAGATGCTAATGAATTTACAATGGTTACTACAAGGTCATTTGAGCAAGCAGGAAATGAGCCCTATGTTCTTCCAAGCCAACGTGAGTAGGTATTTTACTCAGAGGTTTTACATAAATTGGGTTGGTCATTTGTTGTTAGACATGATCCTAGAGGAAGTCCGACAAAGTATAATGTCATGGAAGAAGAAGATACAAAAGAAATAGAATATGATGTACATGATGATCAGGATCAACAGTTAGTTGATGATGTGCCCGACGAAGATGTCGAAGAAGAGGAACAAGATCACAATGATGTAGGAGTTAATATTCATGAAGATGATGATGAGGATGATGATATCAATGATGATGATGATGATGATGATGATGATGATGATGATGATGATGATGATGATGATGATATGACCAATCCTTACAATTTTGATTCTAGATCGAATGATATAGACAAAGAGTTGCATGAAGAAGAAGATCATTGACATGATTTAAATGTATGAGGTATGAGATTAGTATATTATCTATTTGATATTGATTTCTTGATATTTTTTGGTGAATTCGAAATGTTGTGATTATGTGGGAGGACTTGTTTGTAATTATGTGGGAGGAATTTTACTTTGTGATTATCTTTACATGTCAAGTCATTTATACTTTTACATTACAAATATTTGCATCATGTTGTGTTCCTTGCTGAGATATTTATGGAAAACAAACATTTTACTTTTTGTTTTTGTGTTCAAAATTTTCCATGTTCTTAAGGTGTTGAATAAGATAAATATTAAGGATTTAACTAATATTAGGTAGGATCATTTAAATCCTTAGTACAAATGGGGGAATATTATTCTCTAATCAATATCTTAGTGTGTAGAGATTGATATTTTAGATATTTAAGTAAGGGATACCCCCTACGTCTAGCAAAGCCTAAAGTGCAAAGGAGAACAAGCCACTGCCTCATTTTGATTGACAACTAATCTGAGAGTCTTAATAATTGAAGATAACTACTTTATAGAGATAATCAAACAATTAGTTAGGAACACCAACACTACCCATGTTTACCCTTTGCACGTTTTTTGTAGCATACACACTAAAACACTTTACATACATTTCACCCTCCTATTAAAAAGTGAATTTCATAGTTTAGTACATATAATCTCCTAGTTCTTCTTCTCCATTAGTGAGCCCCAAAAGCACACAAAGCTCAAAATTTTAATACATATATAGGTTATACTACCTTTTTTGTCCACCTATAGTGCCTCAATCACTTTGCTTGATGATGATCAAATAGTACATTATTCATTATTCCTTAGCTCATTTTTATTTTCTCTATGAACTCTTAAGGCTAAGAGTAAAAATAAAATATTTTATAGCTCGTACTCCCCAATCCCTATTTATATAAATCTAGCCACAACTCTTCCCCTTGATAATTTTTACCCCCTTTGTCTTCTTCTCATTTCATTGATTTATTTTTCAACCTTTTTTTCCTTTCGAATCTTCTCATATTTCTCTTATATCCTATTTTATCTTCATTTTTCTTTTCAAAAGACCACTTATGTTATTTTTTCTTGACTACCCTCTAGAGGGGGCATCATCCTCATTTTTCTATCCTACTAGGACATATCACCACCTTTTTGCACCCCAAAAGTATTTAATTGAATGAATCCTAATTGAAGTAGATCCCTAATGCATATAATTAACTAAATGTATCTAAAATGAACTCATCTAAGATGAATGGATGAATGTAAGCTAGAGAGAGAGAGAGAGGAAAAGAGAGAGGGAGAGAGGGAGAGAGGGAAGGAGAGAGAGACTTGAGAGAGAAAGAGAAAGGGAGGACATGGAGAGAATGGAAAAAATGGGATGGAGACATCTGAGAGAGAGAGGAAAAGAGAGAGAGAGAGAGAGAGAGAGAGAGAGAGAGAGAGAGAGAGAGAGAGAGAGAGAGAGAGAGAGAGAGAGAGAGAGAGAGAGAGAGAGAGAGAGAGAGAGAGAGAGAGAGAGAGAGAGAGAGAGAGAGAGAGAGAGTATTCATAATATCTACAAGTCATCCACAAGTTATTTTATCAATCACAATGTCTAGTCAACTAGGTCCTAAAACCCGCACGTTACTCCAAGAGTGGGGACATGAACTACATGTCACCCAACCCACACTATACTTGGTCCAATGAAAATCCACACACTTTGTCTAGCTAGAGCATTTATTTGGAACACCCTGGAACAAACTACGAACTAGTCATAGTGAGCATAATGTCAACCTTAACTTTCCTTCTTGATCTCCCCTATAAAATTTGAATAGATTTGTCTTCGTGTTTCATCTTATTTTTTGAACTAAAAGCCTCAAAACAACATAGTGGTAGAATGTGGTACAAAATATTGCATCAATGTAGTAATAGGTTGTGAGCAATAGACCTTTGAAACATATCATAAATAATTTTAAATATATAAATGTTTAATATCCCATAGGTTAATTTTGACTTTTACATATAATTACATATAGAAATGTATAATATCCCATACCTTGGTAATGTTTACTTATAATTTCATATTAAAATGTTTAATATCCCATAGGTCAATTTTATTTTTACATATAATTATAATACCCTATATAATATCCCATTTAATTATAATTACCATGCAAAGAAAAAGACATGTCTATTTAATTGAAATATCCCATTTACATATAAGTATAATATATCATAGGTCAATTTTAATTTCAAAATACTCCGCAAAGTAAAATACTTTGAAAAACTTCATTCCCTTAAGGCAAAGTAGAAGACCAAATTGGCACTCGTAGGAGAAGAGATTCACAGGGATAGAGACGGTGGTGAATGAAGAATTCATTCACGTGCATAGGAGGAGGAAATATTATAGGGTGAGAATATGTGTTGAATGAAGAACCTGACCAGAAGACTTAATTGACACACACAAAGGTACCAACAGAGGTATAGTAGGGTAGGGTAGAGATTATAAAGAATTTAGTTTTGATTGAGAAAAGTTCCTATAAATTGTTATGTAGCCATGCTTTTTAGTGTAAAAATATATAGTTGAATCAAAGTATACAGTTGAATTTAAAAACATTCTATTGATATTGATATAATGGATATACACAATTCAAAATTTAATCTTGCTAGTAGAATCTCATGAACTAAAAACCTCAAATTCTTGAAATTTGCCCTAAATCTTTTAAACATTATTTTGTTAAATGATATGCTAGGGTAGGGTTTATAAGGAAATTAGTTTTGAGTGAGAAAAGATCCTGTAGATAGTTATGTAGCCATTAATTCTCTTAGTTATGCAGAAAATACTTTAAATTATAGAATGTGATGCAAAAATATACACTGTTGAAGTCAAACGCTTGATTGATATAATGGATATACAGAATTCAAAATCTACGCTTGCTCACAAAATCTCATTGAATATGAAAACCTCTTGTTATTGAAATTTGTTCTAGTTATTTTAAACATTATTTTGCTAAATGATACGATCTTTTATACAGGCTTTGTTCCTTCTTCGCATTCTTGTCCACAAGGCTTGAAGCCACTGGAGTGTTGTGTTGAGCCACCTCAGGATCAATCACTTAGCTACATCTTATGTGAATTTCAAACATAATCAGATTTGTTAGTTTCCCTTTTGCTAAAAATTACCCTATCCAATCAGATAATCTAACCCTAAAACCCTAATGATGCATGTTTAAGGCCAAAATATCTAAATATGACAAATGAGAAGAAAACCTAAGGAATCCATTAAGATAGCTGAAAACACCTATTTAATAAGATAGTTGATAGTAGAATATCTAACCATAAAGTATTACTAGATAGCAGGAAAAATTCTATTAGCAAAAACTCCTTGTCTCAATCACGTTGAAATTCTATGGTATATTATAATTATATGTAAATGGGATATTTCAATTTCATAGACACATGTATTTTTCTTTGCATAGTAATTATAAGTAATTTTACTTATAATTACTATACAAAGCAAAAGATCTTCTTGTGTTTTGAAATATCCCATTTACTTATATTTATAATATCCCATATAATATCCCATTTACTTATAATTATAATATCCCATTTACATATAATTATAATATCTCATGTAATTGTGTGGGAGAAAAAGCGAGACTAGGTTATCATGCCCTAATCCTACCTTTTGACACACATTACGGAATATGAAAGAGCCTAGAGGTATCACACAATTGGCTACTTCTTTTTGTGAAAGAGAGAGCCACGGGCTACCTATTAGGATTTCTATTCCTTTGTTGTAATTGAAAGGTAAGATTATTCAAGTCCAATTCCTAACCCTAAAATGCAAGTATGAACTAATAACAAGATTGCAAAATTGAACTTAAACAAGGGAAAGCTGTAAACACAAAGACAAGACAAGAATGCAGATGCGTACCCGAAGTCAAAATTTGACTGAAAATGTTCGGGACGGGGGCGCGGGTGCCACTGTCCTGATTTTGTCCCAGAACTGCACCTGAAACTGCTATTTTGCACTCTGGAAAACTGTCTGAAATGCTGTCTGTCAGGAGGACCAAGGCGCCCAGCGCCTCTGTCCCAGGGACCAAGGCACCCAGCGCCCCTGTCCTAGCAGGACCAGGGCACCCCACGCCCCTGTCTTGGTCTTTGGCTCTGCAATTTGGTGTGGAGTGCTGTCTCGACCTGCTTTTCCCGGATCTGTAACCTGCGGCGTCGTCCGAGTCCCGAAACCTGCACTTGTATCTAAAAAAGGTGTTTGGGTGGCTATATAGGGTTTTGCCTTAGTCAAACCCCCGCTTTGGTGATTTCCACCTCCATGAATAGCCAAGTTGTATTGTAAAAGTAATGTGTGTGCAGACCTTGTGTGTGTGCAAGATCTAAAATGCAAGTAAGAAAACTAGAGCAACCTAGAAAGTAAACCCTAATTGCTTGTAAATGATAATGTAAATGCTCTAAATCAAGATGCAAAGTGATCTAAAGCATGAACAAATGATATATTGAAGCTTATGCAAAGACATGAAAACAACATGAAATCATACCCAACCCCCAAGGGAGAGGTACAAGCCAATCTTCAGTCGGTAATCTCCTATTGTTCTTCAATGTCTTCCAAGCTCTAAATGGATGAATGGAATTGATAAATGCTTGATAGAGGGATAATGAATGTTGTTGAAGTCTTCAAAGATCTACTCTTTTGCTGCATATGAGGTTCCTGAAAACAAAATTCCCATCCTTTCAAATGAAGAAAGAGAGCTCTTATGTATGAACCTTAGGTCGTAATTTCGTCTTTTGGCCGACCTAGAGATTGAATCTCCCACCAATTTCTTGGGGTTAAGCTTTATTTTATGATTGGATCGTGCTCCTAAAATTTCGAGAAAAATGTTCGGGACCGTGTGCACTCCGGGCACCATGGTCCTGACAACTTTTCACCAAATTTTCAGGGCCATCAGATATGATGATTTTAGAGAGAATCCCAAAGTTACAGGTGATTTCGAGATGTTTTGACCCCCGAAATCAAGCCCCCAAGTTCAAAATAGGACTTAATTAGGGTTTTTGATTAGATGATGTATTGGAGGAATAACATGAAAGAGGGGCACACTTTAATGAAAGGGCCCGACTTTATGATGAAATAGGACCTTAGACCTAATTAATTTGATTAATTAAGTGCTAAAGGAGAAATGTAATGCAAAATGTAAAATGCACCAAGGCGGGTGCTAAACTAGGTGTGAAATTGTACCACCCTAGCAAGTGCGTACAATTTACGATGCTACATTTAGCCCCCACTTTAGCGGTCATATGAGTACTACGTGCATATGCAAGCTAAAGTATAGAAAGTAAACATCATTTGAAAAAGGATATATCCATAAGTTGTCGGACAAAGCTCCCAGCGGTATCTGCAGTACACAGTTAGGAACCGCACCCTACAAAACACACGTTAGATCACAAAATCACCTAATTCTTACTAAGGAAAGTGATGAAATTTGTGAGTAGCTATATGCCCCCCCTGTTTTGACTTGCTTATTAGGGAGGTGAAATAGGGTAGCATGTTTACTTACAACAAATTGTGTAAGAGAGTATTGATGAGGGATGTTCACTGAAAAGGCTTCATCAGAGCACTTTTTGGAACATCCCGAGAGTAGGGGAATGAAAATATGATTCCTACACAACAAATGGTTCGAAAATCACGTCTCCCAAACTCAAGTTATGATGAAATGAGTGATAGAGGAAAATTAGGGTTTTGAAAGTAAATGTAAAGGAATGAAAGTATATAACTTGAAAGTGACATTTGCATTTGTCACTTTGTTGATTTCTAAATATTGTCTATTGCAGTGGAGCCCACATAGCCATCATCATGCCTTCACGAAGACCGGAGCGTCCCACGAGGATTGAGATCCAGCGACAGGCCGTGATCGACGACGAGCCACTGGACGAGGTGAGTTGACTGAACGCTGACTTTTGATTTTCTGCATTTGACTTTCTGTGATCGTTTGCGAGCCCTGGAATCTGACCGTGGGTCCCACACAGGGTGCCATGGTCCCTGTGGGGTGCCATGGTCCCTGTGGGGTGCCATGGTCCCTGACAAGACGCCATGGTCCCTGACAGGGCGCCATGGTCCCAATCAGGACTTGGCGAGAGATACCAAGGTTAGCATACAATGTTCGACAGTTTGCATGAATAATTTTGATGATTGAGTACTGATTATAGTTATGTTTTTGTGTTGCAGGGTCTCCCATACATGAGAGAGCATACGACGGGGCAGATTCTTCACAGTTTGCGAGATCAGATTCCCCGGCTGACTCAGGCAGAGAGAGACACATTGTTGATTGTGGGTTTATGGTCTATGATTCTTATGCCGGCCATTTGATTTCATCCCGCGATGCTGATGGCATTCATGGAGCGATGGGATCTTGACACATGCACGTTCCAGCTTCCAGTAGGGGAGATGATGGTGACACTTGAGGATGTGTACCGCATTCTTTGCCTACCGATCAGAGGAGCTACCGTGACATATGTGATCGATCGGTCAGTAGAGGTTCATCAGAGGGAGCAGGTATATTGCATAGGGAGAGTCATGCCGAGTGAGATGAGAGGTCGTATCATGGTCAGTTGGCTCTTACATCCTACAGGAGAGGTGCCCCTCATGAGATGTCTTATGATAGCCATCATTGCACTAGCTGTCTGCCCTAATGGGCGAGGTACACACATGCATGGGGGTCTCACATGGTGCATCAGGGCCATGGAGAGACATAGGAGAGTATACGCCTGGGGTTGGAGTATGCTTGCACATCTCTATCACAACCTCGAGGAGTATGTTTTCAGACAGGGTTGCAGCTTGATGACATGCACACTTCTATAGGTGTGGATATTAGAGCACTTTACATGCACCAGGCCTGTCGGCTATCCGATGAGTGCGGCTAGCGAGCGACCTAGGGTATTTGCTTATCCACTTACCAGCGAGTGGAGATTTGGAGATCTACTATATTGGAGAGTGACATTTGACAGATTGACAGCTGAGGTGACTGTGTGGAGACCATATCTGCAGATGCATAGATGGGATGGGATGGAGAGACAGTTAGCATGTTTACAGAGGAACCGCCTACTGAGAGGGCGATATCCACACATCATAGTCCCATTCTACTTTGACCAAGTATGGAGGCAGTTTGGGCTAGAGCAGTGTGTTCCAGCCGATGTGCCCATCTACACTCGACACTCACGAGTCCTTCCCAGACCCAGAGCAGTAGTGAGACCTATGATAGATGATATCGAGATCACAGATATAGAGGGGTCCGACCAGGATGTGGTCATTGATTATGCTGCAGATCCCAGGGCACAACGCAGGTATCTCTCATGGTTTATGAGATCATACCCAGGGCCTATCTTTCCACCAGATCACCCGACAGGCCATCCAGGCCCAAGGAGACATGGAGACCGAGATGAGGATCAGGGATCTAGGTCGGAGGAGGGAGAGGGTCATGAGGAGGCAGGAGATCCTGATCCACTCACAGGGGATCAGCCTAGTGCCGAGGAGGAGGAGGATGATGACACAGATATAGATGAGGAGAATGAGGATGCAGGTGAGGATGCAGATGCGGATGAGGATGAGGATGAGGATGAGGATGAGGATGAGGATGAGGATGAGGATGAGGATAGAGATGATGATGAGGGGTCAGATGCTGCTCCCCACCATTCAGGAGATGATACCATAGCCCTGGATCCTCCTCTTATTCCCCAAAAGGGGGAACATGAGGCGATACGGAGACCTGTTTCTAGTACGGGCCACCCTACACCCATCGTGCATAGATTATTTGAGCATGGGGAGCCTAGTAGTTCCCAGTCACAGATGCTACCATATCACGATCCCTACTGGCATGAGGGAGATCTAGGTATAGTAGGTTTAAATTGATTGATTGATGTTTTGATGATATAAAATGGTACTAATACATGATCTGTTCTACTTCTATAGCTAATGTGTAGGAATGGCGTTCTCTGATCCAGCAAGCAGTGACAGATATCTCCACGACGGTGCAGATCCCTAGTTCCTCGCAGGTTGCTTATAGACCTCAAGGGAACGCGGGTTGGCATGATGATTTATTTTCTCCATTTTGAGTACAGGTAGAGATATGGAGGGAGAGAGAGCAAGCTCTATCAGAGGACCTTCAGCGGACACGGCGTGATCTAGCAGCAGCTCAGGCCGAGGCTACCTCGTATTGCATGATCCTTATGGATAGGGATCGTAGGAGTTCCTCTCGGAGCCAGTCACAATCTATATCATGATATACCCCTATGGGTCCACCTGCATGGCCAGATCAGGAGGGAGCTTCTAGTCGTCACTCTCCAGCCACCAGCCCTAGGGATAGGAGATGATCTTATGATGTAGGGTAGGTCACATTTTGGATGTGTAGTGACCTACCTTTGTATATTGATCCACACACACACACACACACACACACACACACACACACACATATATATATATATATATACATGCTTCTTTGTCTCAAACGTGTTATCTTTAATGTCTAAAAACAATGTGTATTTTGATTAAAGTTAATACATTTGGTAGATGTACATATATGTTCTAAATTTAATTTCCATGTGATTGATTTCTCAATGCTCATGATTAAATTGATACATGTGTGACTTAATTAAAATATTTAATCAAGTACTACATTGATGATAGGGAAGAAAAATATGTGTTAAGCCTAAGAATCATATAACTAATGTGATTTAATTTGAATTTAAACACAACATGACACGATTCAACTTAACACATAAAGATATTGTATAATATGTCAACATAATGAAAAATGTAAATCTTTTGCAATTTACATAAATGAATTCAAGACAAACCATAAAGTAAAGAAACACGCTTGTCAGGAATGAAGCAATATAGATTAAACAAAACATCATTTAATTCCATTTGCTCTAACAAAGATATGCTAACATATCATCCAATTTTGAAGAAGTGAGAAAGGAAATAGATGAATGATAAGGAATGAGGAATTAAGCATAGTATCTATGCAAGTGCATAGCGTTTATAGGGTCTTTAAGAGACGTACCATCTACACCCGCTATTTTATAAGCACCTGATCCATAATCTTCAATAACAATATACGGTCCAAGCCAATTAGGACTAAATTTTCCCTTTTCTTCAGGTAAGGCATTCACATTGCGTTGATTCTCATAAAGCACTAAGTCACCCACTGAGAAGGAACGTTGAATAACCTTATCATTATAGCTTTGTTGTATAGTTTTGTGATACGCTTGAATATGCTCAAGAGCATTTATACGCTGTTCATCAAGCATCTCAAGCTGTTGAAGTCTTTGTTCTCTATAAGCGTCATCATCTACTATACCTTTGAGAGAAACTCTAAGTGATGGAATCTCTAATTCTAAAGGCATAATAGCATCAACACCATAAACAAGATTATAAGGTGTAGTTCCGGTAGCAATTCGTATGCTCATTCGGTAGGCCCAAAGAGCATAAATTAGCTGAGTACTCCAATCCTTACCATGCTTATTCATAGTTTTACGAAGAATTTGTTTAATTATCTTATTGGATGATTCGGCTTGACCATTTGATTGAGGATAGTATGGTGTAGAAAATCGATGTTTGATATGATACTTCTCGAGGAATTTCTTCACGTCCTTATTCTTAAATGATGTCCCATTATCAGAGATTATAGTGGAAGGTATCCCAAATCGAGAAATAATGTTTTCTAGAAGAAATCGACAAATCACTTCAGCAGTAGTAGAGCGAAGGGGAACGGCTTCTACCCACTTTGTAAAGTAATCTGTTGCGGTTATAATGAAAGTATGTCCTTGAGATGAAGGAGGGGAGATTTTACCGATAAGATCCAGCCCCCATGCAGAGAAAGGCCAAGAAGCTACATGAGAACAAAGTTCTTGGGCAGGAGCATGAATCAAATTATTGTGTTGTTGACATTGATGACATTTCTTAACAAATGAAAAAGAATCCTGCTGCATAGTTTGCCAATAATATCCCATACGAAGCAATCTTTGAACCAAGGATTTGCCTCCCAAATGCCCCCCATAGGCACCTGAATGGGCCTCTTCAAGGGCAATAGGGATTTTCGATTTGTTCAGACAACGAAGGAGAAGACCGTTATAACCCCTTCGGTAAAGAACATTAGAAAGAATGATATATCTAGCAGACAGCTTGCGAACTCTAGCCCTAGTGTTCCTATTAGCAGAATCAGGAAAGGTACCATCAGTCAAGTATCTTACGATATGCGAATACCATTCTTCTGAATCAATAAAGTCACAACATGTCACTAAGCTAGAATCATCTACAATAGTTGGAGAAATAAGGTTGTGAATAACAAATTTAAGATCAACCATAGGGTCCTCTAAAGATATCAAAGAAGCCACACATGCCATTGCATCCGCATGTCGATTATCTTTTCGAGGAACAGGTTCCATGGTGTAAGAATCAAATTTTTGTAACAAAGAGATAGCAAGGTCTTTATATTGTGATAATTTGTCTTGTTTCGCTTGATATAGTCCTGTTACTTGTCTTATAATCAATTGAGAATCTCCAAAAATATGTATGTGTTTTATATTCAAAGCTAAGGCTGCCTTTATTCCTGCTATAAGAGCCTCATACTCAGCGATGTTATTGGTACATAGGAAATTGAGATGATAAGACAAGGGAATAGACTTCTTTGTAGGAGAAATCAGAACAATACCTGCCCCTGATCCTGTACGACACTTAGAGCCGTCAAAGTATAACTCCCAAGTTTCATCTTTCTCTGTACAAAGAATGAAGTCATCAGGAAAAGACTCAGGGTTAGGGAAGGAGAAAGGTGAAGGGGCCTCAGCTAGGTGATCGGTCAATGCTTGCCATTTAATTTCTCTTTGTGAAACAAATTTAAGGTCAAATTCAGTTAACATCATAACCCACTTAGCTAGGCGTCCTGATAAATCAGATTTAGAGAAAAGATGCTTCAAAGGATCAAACTTTACCATGACGTGGACTTCTGAATTTAAGAGATAATGTCTCATTTTCTGAGTCACAAACACCAAGGCCAAGCATTGTCTTTCTATCACAGAATATCGGGTCTCATAATCGAGTAAGGTATGACTTATATAATAAACTGGACACTCCTTACCATCTTTATCATGTTGTGCCAATAATGCTGCAAGAGCATGAGAGGAAGCAACTGTATAAAGAAGGAAGGGTTGAGAAGGTTCGGCCGGTCGAAGGATAGGAGGATTAGCCAGATACACTTTTAAATCTTCAAATGCTTGCTGACAATCTTCATTCCATTGAAAAGTGATATTATTTTTGAGAAGCTGAGTAAAAGGAAAAGTGCGATCCGCAAGTTGAGATACAAACCTCCGAATAGCTTGAATCTTTCCTTGTAAGCTTTTAAGTTGAGACACATTTCTAGGAGGTGGCATGTTGACAATAGCATCTATTTTCTTATTATCCACCTCAATCCCACGATGCGAAACTATGAATCCTAATAGTTTTCCACTATCCACACCAAAAACACATTTTCGGGGATTCAAGCGCATGTGATATTTACGAATTCTTTCAAAGATTTGACGAAGGATTTTAATATGATCTATGCAGAGAATTTATTTGGCCAAAATATCATCAACATAATCCTCTAAATCTTATGCATATAATCATGAAAGATAAGGGTCATCGCTCGTTGATAAGTTGCACCGACATTTTTAAGTCCAAAAGGCATCATTATCCAACAAAATGTACCCCAAGGAGTGGTGAAAGCAGTTTTGAATTGATCTTGAGGGTTAATGTAAATTTGATTATATCTTGAAAAACCATCCATGAAGGATAACAAGACATGTCCTGCTGTAGAATCAACTATCATGTCAATGTTTGGAAGAGGGGAATCATCTTTTAAAGAAGCCTTATTTAAATCTTGGAAATCGGTACACATTCTTATTTTATTATCTGGTTTAGCCACAGCGACAATATTTGAAATCCACGGGGAATAATCAATAGGGCGGATAAATCCAGCCTTCAATAACTTTTCAATCTCAGCCTTAACAAGTAGAGCCACCTTAGGATTCATTTTTTGAATCTTTTGTTTCATGGGCTTAGCATCAGGAACTAAGACAATATTATGGGTAGCAATCTTAGGATCTATACCAGGCATATCAGAGTATGTCCAAGCAAAGATCTCAGGGAATTCATGCAATAAATCTTCATATTGTTTTTGTTCCTCTTCATCCAAACATTTTCCAATTTTAATAACTTTTTCTTCATTGCAAGGATCCATCTTAACATTAGTGGTGTCACTTATGAGAAGATTACTTTGTTGAGGAGTATCCTTTAACTGAGGGAATTCTTTCACAATCTCATCATTATCAATCTCTTTTCCAAAATAGGCTTCAGTGTTCAAACAATAAGGGAGTCCCCTATTGTGATGATAACGAGGAAGAGTATCATATGCTCCTAAAAACTCAGCTAAAGCATCATCGGTAGGAAAAACACCAAAGCACAGACACACGAAGGATCCTCATCAATGTACTCGGGGTGTTGCATTGATAGAGATGTAGAAATAGCATTAACACTAATACATGGTCTCTTAGAAGCTTTAGTGCGCTTGCAGGGATTATAGCCAAGTCCAAAGGCATAATTGTGAAGATTATTCTCTAGAGGAACTTTTATCCCTTGTTCGTGAGCACCACAACCATTTCCATGATACCCATGCTTAGCAAAAATGTGAAAACCATGACCATAACGATCAGCCATTTCAGAAAGAGAAGGCGGTCTTTCATAAGACAAAGAGTCAAACTCTTCAGAATTAGAGGTGTGAGGAGAAGAAGTTTGAGAAGCGGCCACAAAATTATTGCTCATAGACTCAGGTAATGTTGATTGATTTTTAGCTTCTTCCTTCTTTTCAACTTTAAGCTCTCTAGAAGGAACCTTATATTCACCTACAAAGGTGGGATTAAAATCAAGGGATCCCTAATCGTCGTCTGCGAGAACCTTCTCAGGATCAAAATCCTTCTTATGTGTAGTTTCAAGTCGAGAAGAGTCTTCTTCAGGAGCTCCAGACCCATCCAAAGAATTTTGATCATCAGAGAGCGAGGATTTATCGATAGGTATCTTGTTTAAAGAGTCATCACTAGACGAGGACGGCTTAGAAGAACCCCCTTTGGAAGTAGATGTTTGCAAACAAGCTTGAAAATTAGTATCACCTACCAAGGTATATGTCTTATTGTTGTAGATAAACTTAACTTGTCTGTGCAATGTAGAGGGGACAGCTTGCATACTGTGAATCCAAGGTCTCCCTAATAACAAGTTGTATGTTAGATTTCCTGACATAACATGGATAGGAGTAGGCAAAGTAACAGGCCCCACTGTGATGGGTAAGGTGATAGTACCTAATGAAGTTTTAGCCACATTATCAAAGCCTCGAATAGGATGAGAGTCCAGCTCAATTAGGGATGTATCCACATTCATCTTATGCAAAAGATTAATGCTACACACATTAAGACTAGAGCCATTATCTACTAGTGTTCATCTTATAGTAGTGTCTTTCATGATAACCACAATCATCAAGGGATCATATTGATGTTGAATTTCACTAGTAGGCAACTCATCTTGGGTAAACACAATTTGAGCTTTAGGATTCATCACAGAGTTAACCAAAGATGCTATATTACTAGATGTATTCGGTGGAGGAACATTCAAATCTTTCAAGGCATCTTGTAACATTCCATGATGAGCGGAAGAAGTTTGAATCAGATCCCAAAGGGATATCTTAGTAGGGGTAGCTTTAAGTTGTTCTATGAGATCACATTCCTTACTAAGAACTTGTGAAATATGTGGAGCTTGCGGCAGAATTGGTTGAGGATTTGGAAGAGAAACTAGAATAACAGGAGGAGGACTAGGCTGCCTATTATTTCTAGTATGATAAGTATGGGCAACCGCATGATAACTCTCTCTAGTTATTTGCTTGGCATAACTATAAGGACTTATAGGTTTTCTTCCTTGCATAGTGATGATTAGTTTATTCGGAGTACGAAAGGAATCATGATCATACCCTCCTTGGATAGTAAGGAGAGGTGATTTAGGAACTTGAAAGGTGGGAGAAGGATAAGCACCTTGGACTTCAAAGAGAGGCTTTTTATGCTCATTCAAGTTTATCATGTTAACCAATTTAGAAGTCTTGTTCTTGTTTAAATATTTTGATAAAGCCACAAAGTCATCAAGAGCATCGTCCAACAAAGTATGATCATAGCTATCAAAAGGTTTATCTTTTGGTTCAAAAGGAGATATCTCTTCATAGAGGGGATTGTTGAAAACAACCATGTTACTAGATTTAGTGGAAGAGTTGATAGGAATGTACCCTTGAGAGGAATCATTCAACTTATCTTTCTCATCACAACGAAATGGCATAGTAACAAGGTTTATGAGTTTTTGGTAAAATGAAGGTTTGGCATCTTTAGGGTTCAAAAACTCATCTAAAGCTTCATCTAATTCATCTTGGCTATACTCATAATAATCATCATAAGCATGAACATTTTGCAAATAAAAGTCTGACATTTTGAAATAAAAGTTGCATGAAATTTAAACACACAATGCAAAGAAACACACTCTCTTTTTTTTTTTTTTCTTTTTAATGAAAATGAAATGAAAACACACTAAATCTAGATCTAGATCTAACAAATGCAATGCAAGAGGAAGCAATGATAGATTTCACGTCGGGTTCACCAAAATGTGTGGGAGAAAAAGTGAGACTAGGTTATCATGCCCTAATCCTACCTTTTGACACACATTATGGAATACGAAAGAGCCTAGAGGTATCACACAATTGGCTACTTCTTTTTGTGAAAGAGAGAGCCATGGGCTACCTATTAGGATTTCTATTCCTTTGTTGTAATTGAAAGGTAAGATTATGCAAGTCCAATTCCTAACCCTAAAATGCAAGTATGAACTAATAACAAGATTGCAGAATTGAACTTAAACAAGGGAAAGCTGTAAACACAAAGACAAGACAAGAATGCAGATGCGTACCCGGAGTCAAAATTTGACTGAAAATGTTCGGGATGGGGGTGCGGGTGCCACTGTCCTGATTCTGTCCCGGAACTGCACCTGAAACTGCTGTTTTGCACTCTGGAAAACTGTCTGAAATGCTATCTGTCAGGAGGACCAAGGTGCCCAGCGCCTCTGTCCCAGGGACCAGGGCACCTAGCGCCCCTGTCCTGGCAGGACCAGGGCACCCCACGCCCCTGTCCTAGTCTTTGGCTCTGCAATTTGGTGTGGAGTGCTATCTCGACTTGCTTTTCTCGGATCTATAACCTGCGCCATCGTCCGAGTCTCGAAACCTGCACTTGTATCTGAAAAAGGTGTTTGGGCGGCTATATAGGGTTTTGCCTTAGTCAAACCCCCGCTTCGGTGATTTCCACCTCCACGAATAGCCAAGTTGTATTGTAAAAGTAATGTGTGTGCAGACCTTGTGTGTGTGCAAGATCTAAAATGCAAGTAAGCAAACTAGAGCAACCTAGAAAGTAAACCCTAATTGCTTGTAAATGATAATGTAAATGCTCTAAATCAAGATGCAAAGTGATCTAAAGCATGAATAAATGATATATTGAAGCTTATGCAAAGACATGAAAACAACATGAAATCATACCCAACCCCCAAGGGAGAGGTACAAGCCAATCTTCAGTCGGTAATCTCCTATTGTTCTTCAATGTCTTCCAAGCCCTAAATGGATGAATGGAATTGATAAATGCTTGATAGAGGGATGTTGAATGTTGTTGAAGTCTTCAAAGATTTGCTCTTTCGCTGCATATGAGGTTCCTGAAAACAAAATTCCCATCCTTTCAAATGAAGAAAGAGAGCTCTTATGTATGAACCCTAGGTCATAATTTCATCTTTTGGTTGACCTAGAGATTGAATCTCCCGCCAATTTCTTGGGGTTAAGCTTTATTTTATGATTGGATCGTGCTCCTAAAATTTCTGGAAAAATGTTTCGGGATCGTGTGCACTCCGGGTGCCATGGTCCCAGCAACTTTTCACCAAATTTTCAGGGCCGTCAGATATGATGATTTTAGAGAGAATCCCGAAGTTACAAGCGATTTTGAGATGTTTTGACCCTCAAAATCAAGCCCCCAAGTTCAAAATAGGACTTAATTAGGGTTTTTGATTAGATGATGTATTGGAGGAATAACATGAAAAAGGGGCACACTTTAATGAAAGGGCCCGAATTTATGATGAAATAGGACCTTAGACCTAATTAATTTGATTAATTAAGTGATAAAGGAGAAATGCAATGCAAAATGTAAAATGCACCAAGGTGGGTGCTAAACTAGGTGTGAAATTGTACCACCCTAGCAAGTGCGTACAATTTACGACGCTACAATAATATGCCATTTACATATTGTCTATGAAATTGAAATATCCCATATAATATCCCATATATTATAATTATACATTTATACATGTAATTTCTATTGGATATTATAATTATATGTAAATGGGATGATACAGAGCATCCAACACTCAACCACTTAAGGGAGATCTTTCTCCCAACTCACCTACCCAATTAGGTGATAACTCTTCAAAAGCCCACATGATCACTAGTTACTCACATGGATCCAATATTCCAAAGACACAACCATGCTTCTCAATACTCCTACATCCATTGGCATACCATCACTTGGGGTAAAACAACAGGACTAGACCCCCAATCCAACTCACCAACACTTAATCATTACCTACATAAACCCTTTGTAGTCACTCACTCAACACCAACCTCCCACTAGGACTTCAATCTCTACTAACAACATGTGTTTACTACTCACAAGAATATTTACCCCCTTGACACTCCTATGAGGGATTCTCAACTCATTCCCTCAAGGTTCTCTACCCTCCCAACCACCCAAGAGACCTCAATGACACTTATTGCAGTCTTACTATTTTTTAGACAATCACACTAGGTGTAGGGGCAATCATGATTGAATGGGCCATTCTTCCTTATAAAAAATTAAAAATGTCTAATAAAAGGATGATGAACACTCATATTCCCTTCCATAACTCTAAAACCATCCATACACCAAATTACTAACTTGCAAAGAGAAATGAATCAATGCACTATCAAACTGTGACAATCAATACACCAAGGAGGACAGTCATAAACTTTCATAGTTTGACTAACTCTTTGTCCCACAAACACTTGGAAAATTTTTGTGACACCTTCACACCCTCTTCAAAGTCTCCACCAATCTTTCTAATCCCTCCTTTCACTTCAACAACTCCAAAACACCAACAATACATTGTTGTTCACAGTTTGAGACACAAAATCGGACTTTGTGTCCTTCAACAACAAGTGGAAAGTTCTTCATGGATCCCCGCAAAGTATAATACAACTAAATTAAAAATATAAAAAAATTTTCCACCTATTGGAGTGGTCTATTTGATGTGAAAACAAAACAAAAGCATTATTTTGTAGTCTCGGGTTACCCCAATCTAGGGTTTGTATTGCTTTTACAAAAACCACTATATCTCTCTCAAAATATAATGAAATCAAATGCCACAAGATGGAAATTGAAGTTTATTAATCCCTAAATAGTATAAAATGGATTCGAAAAGCAGATGAATAGGATTTAGTATTAAAAAAAACTCTTGATCAGACTATCATGTTTGAAAACTCAGAATTTGCAGGAAACACAATGAAACTTTATTGATTTTGTTGCTTGCTTTTACACCCACATCCATCCAACCTCTCTATGGATTGAGGATGATATTATTTAAATGGTTTCCAAGCCTCCTCAATTGGTATAACTTCTTTTTAAACTTGGTTCAACAAACTAACTTCCAACTAGCCAGAAATGCAAAAGTTGCTTGTAACAATAGTGACAAAAAAATGAGTAAATTTGTCCAAAACTAATACTAGACTCAACCTAGGACAAGTATGACTCAAAAGTGATAAAAATTGATACAAATAGGTACATAAAACCTTTATACATCATAAAATACCATGTTGGACCTGTGACTACACATTTCTCCCATAATGACATTTTTGTACAAATTTTGGCAACATGACTCCTACTAAGACTCCATACACAAACCAATGGCCTTAGTGACCTTATTACATCAAATTTGGTCTTGATGACCTTAATTACAACTCTCATCTCTTAAAACACAAAAGATTCATAATTTTCCTCATAGAGTCTTGATGGTAGCCTAGGTGCTCTTGTACCATGGGATATTTCAATTTTATAGACATATATCTTTTTCTTTGCATAGTAATTATAAGTAAATGGGATATTATAATTATATGTTAATATTGAAATTGACCCATGGGATATTAAACATTTATATAAGAAATTATAAGTAAACATTGCCAAGGTATGGGATATTATATCAAATCTCCTCTCCTGCGCATGCCAATGGTCTTCTGCTTTGCCTTGCGGGAATGAAGTTTTTCGAAGTATTTTGCTTTGCAGAGTAATTTGAAATTGAAATCGACCTATGAGATATTATAATTGTATGTAAATGGGATATTTCAATTACATAGACATGACTTTTTCTTTGCATGGTAATTATAATTAAATGAGATATTATACGAGATTTAATTATAAAATCCCATATAATGCCTAACATAGGCCTCAACGAGAATTTTGTACCTACGATGAAATTAAAATTGACCTATGGGATATTAAACATTTTCATATGAAATGATAAGTAAAGATTGCCAAGGTATGGGATATTATATGGGATATTATACATTTCTATATGTAATTATATGTAAAAATCAAAATTGACCTATAGGATATTAAACATTTCTATATGTAATTAGAGAATTTCTGATCTGAATGAACATTTCCAAGATATGTTGAATATATGTTTTGCACCATTTGACCAATATAAGCAATGTATGAAAAATGTGGTAACATAGACAAGGCAATTAATTGTCAGAAAAAATGCCTCAAAGAAATGCGGTCTCATGGTGATGGAATGCCATGATAATCAAATTACTATGGATTGTCATGGCATTCCATCACCAGGAGAACACATTTCTTCTATGCATTTTTTCAAACAGTTCACTGCCTTATCTATGCAAGGTAGCGAACCGTTTGATAAAATGCTTAAGACAAACATGTATTTAGTTGTATGTACCTAATTCTAATCAGTAAATAAGTTACTTTTAACTACCCCTAATTGTGTATTGTGTAGTGTGATGAAATGATTGATTTTTTACAGTCCTGAAGAATACTCTTTACCATTCATTCTAGTATTTGTATAAACTTTGATGACTGCATATTGTAACAAGAAATAAATCTATTCATGTTGTCTACTATGCAATTTTTAGCATATGTATCATGTGACTTATGTAAATCTGATTATAATTTACCTTCATATAAGATTTAAGCTAACATAAGATAAATAAATTACATATGCAGGAAACTGAACCCCTTTGACGAGGATCCTGCATAGTCTACATAAAGGCAAGGGGATGATTCTTCTCATGGATCGATAGGTATAAGTAAATACACCCTATAGAAACCGTTTATTATTTTCTTTCTTTCTCTTTACACCCATCTTCGAGTGGTTTAATAATAAGCCAGGTTTTAGCAACTATATTTTGTCAAATCTTGATTTTTTTTTCTCACCTAAACTACCTTGACATCCACATGGTATATCTCATTCCACTTTCTCGACCCTCCTATATGCTTTAAGTGATGAGGAAGACTATTTTTTTGAGTTTTTGAAACTCCAAAATTACCAGGAAAACAAACTTGTTCAGTTTTTGAAACCTCCACATTAGCAACAACTCTAATACAATTATCAACACTTGAGGCCCTAGTTGGGCTTATTCAAATTTAAATTTCAATATCAACTTTGGGGCTGACTTCTTCATCAAAATTACCCTCAATGATGAATTTGGGGAAAAAACATGAGCCATTCTTATCAATCCATGCAATGGACCTTTGACAACCTGCCCTCAAATCTATTTGCAACATTTGCAAAAAATCAACAAGATATGGTGTACCATGTATTACAACTTCTTGTCATCTCTCTCCATGGAATCCTAAAATTTATTTCCTCTCACACTAACAATCAACCCTCTACCAAATATCTCTCTCATTTGATGGAGTGCAAGTACTTCCAAATAGGTATTTGTCAGATGTGTCTTCCTCGAGTGAGGGAAATTTAGGAAAAGAAGAGGAAAGCGAGACATGTAGTAGGTCTAAAAGAGGGAGATCAACTAGAGGTCAAAAGATTAGAAGAAAATTCCATAAACGCATGGAATTTTTTATTGCTCAAGGGGGGTCATGTTCTTATGATGATGAAAGCATATTCGACATCAAGGTGCCCTTGAGGTACAAACATCTATAGAAATAATGGGTACCCAAGGAACTTCCTCCAATAAACACTAAATTTTGTGTTAATGAAAGGATATATCGCATAACACCATTATCATTACATGGTTTGGGCCTATTTTCCATGGGTGACAGAAAGGTCTGTTACAAGAAAGTTGCTGAATTGATGGAGCATGTTGGACCCTATTACAATTACAAAAATTGGATGCAGCTAGTTTGATATGTTGAACACAATGCACCACTGAGAGGGGGAGGGGGTGAATCAGTGGTTCTAAAAAATTTTCCCTTTAGCTATCCTTTGTGAGCATACCAGTTTATGGATCAAATACAATGCAAACTTACCATTTAGTGGGGAGACTAACACAAATGCAATCACACAAGGAACATCTCATAACACTAGCATATACGAGGAAAACCCAAGATGGGAAAAACCTCAGTGAGCAATGCTGCTAGAGTCTACTGCTCCAATCCAGCCTCACAATAAAAACACTATTACAAAGGTTAGGGCACCAAACCAAGGAGAACCAACCCCTAACTTTAGGGCACCAACCCAAGGAGCTACAACCCCTGCAATGAGCTACAACTTGGTGTTCACAATCTGAACATCAAATAAAAAAGTAGCTGTCTTGTTACAAGTGAATCTTGCAACCTTTTCATATATCTTACTCTACCAGTGAGATACTCTCTCTGCTACACTAACTCACTCTTATGCTTCTCTTCATCTGCTGCTTCTTTGCTGGATCTTCTCCATAAACTCTCTGTACTTTACCAGTTCTATTCTCTGCTAGTTCTTTGTTTACCTTCTCTACAGCCACATTCTCTTAAGCTTGACTGGTATGAACACTACTGGTTCTTCACTCCAACCAGTTGAATGCTTCAACAATATTCTCCCTCTCTCTTCCTCTCTTCACAAATGCTCATTGAGAACTTGGCTAATTTGCTCTCACTTGCAGAAGTCTTCTACTTCGCAATAGCACAATTATTCTTTTGTTTCGCAGTAGCAAACAATTTCTTTGGATTTCATACTTATAGACTAGTTTTCCCACCAAAAAAACAATTCAAAAATTAGAACATTAGGGTTTCCTCACAATCCTCGAGACTGACCAAATCCAATCAGATTTTGCTTGATCTGATCTTCCTGACATTCACTTGCACAAGTTCGCCATCAACACGCTTTCTAGAGCATGCCTTCCATCTTCAACAACCTGCAAAGAATTTGTCGGCATACATCTCGGTCAATCACCATTAATGCCTCTACTGTTTCCTTCTCAAGCTCTTCTATCAGCCCAATCTTCATGCTTTGATTCAGGTGCCAACAACTCCCTGATTCTTCTTTGATTGTTCATTCTTTCTCAAGCCACATGCTTCTGACCCGATCCACAAATCATGGGATCCACTGTTAGTGCACAATAGTCGAGATACCTAACCCCACATGATACTTCACCAACCTATGTGAGAATGCCACCTTGATCCCATGTGGTATCCATGTAGATCAATTGCCAGCTTGACACTTCAAGTCAGTCCAGAGGATCACCAACCAAACACCCTACCGGTTCCTCTTCTCTTTTGGTTTGCTAACCCAATCGATCTTACTTGCTGTACCAGTTACCCCATCATATCTGCCCTCATCTTGAACTGTCGGTGGAACTCTCAAACTGGTCTCCAGACTGGTAAATCCAAAGTTTACTCATTCCCACAACTAGGAAATCTTCTGCATCTACACCTCGCTTATATAACTGGTGGAATTACATACTGGTTACCACTCTTGATGACACCATGTCATCAACCTTCATAAGACTCCATCTTTAATCAGATATTTTTACTTCAGACTACATCTGCTTGGTCTTGCCTTTCTTCCTGATCAATCTTGTTCATTTCTCTACCGGTTTGTCAAGGTGACAAACACTTCAAACTTCTCTCTCTAAACTATAGTGCACTCAATGCATAATAAAAGATAAGCTCCACTTACTTGGTGGAGTAAGACCATCTTCTTTCTGCCTCCATCTTCTTTCTGCCATATGCTCATGTGACTTCCCTGTTTATACAACATCTATTTAAATAGGCACATTTGATCTGTAGTGAGCTCATTCATTATCAGTCATTGCTTCTCATGATGACTACATCTTTATCCGGTGGGAGTCTTCCTGTTCTGCAATGGTGACTCCTAAGGTCATCTTCCTTACCATTACCGATGTTCTGCAACACAAGGTGATATGCAAGATATCTCATCTTTTACTTCTTCATAATAGTGTTGCACATACATCTCTACTACCAGTGGTTATTCCATATCGGTTGACATCAATGACAACACAATGCCAACAATCTCCCCCTTTGGCATTGATGTCAATGCATGTAGTATCTAGTATACTACATAATCCTTCTCCCCCTTTGATAATAATGACAAAGGGCACTATCAGGATATCATTCCTCCCTGTATTTACTGGTCACTGACAAAATTCTTGCTCCCCCTTTGTCTTTATTGGATGTAACACTTCCTTTGATACAACTTGTTATCTTGTCACCAATTATTACATCTTCTCAAGTCACAACACTTGAGATGGGGATCTTAACCATCAACTGATACCAATTGTGTATGCAGGTCCGAAGCCAAGAAAGACTGATACCAATTGTTGATGTTTCAGTGAATACTGCTCACCTGCTAGTCAACCTGCAACACCTCTGCAATTTCCATCTCCTATAGTTTGGGTAGTTAGTATCCTTGCAAGTTCAAGCAAGCCAGCTCTTCATTATGAGACTCTTCATGATGAGCACTTGAACTCCCCCTGAGTCATACATCTCAGGTCCTTATCTCTGATCAGGTACAATACCGAGACTCCAATATCCTCCATATACTAGTTCAACTATGCATATGTGATCATATGATGATCCTTCAACTCCATTATATCCACCACAACCTATGACATGATCCTGGATCTACACAATGCTAGACAATGTTATCATCATGCTAGAAATCAAAACCGGTTAGCCCAAAAATATGTATGCCTGCATTATCAATAATTGGGCCAATCATATGTCATTCAGGTATTTTCCAATACTACCTGAGACATGAACTCCTCATTCCATGCTACCGGGGTTATGCAATTAACTTCCAACTTCATTGTCATCTATAGCCTGCAAGTTCCTATTAGCAGTCATACTGGTAACATCCTTCACATACTGGTTAACACTTGATACAAATTGTTAACAATTACTTCTTGACACATGCAACAATGATCCATCATTGATATGTAGGTGTGTAGTTAAGGCAGCCTCTACACACACTTGTCTTTATAGTTTCATCCTTCATACAGGCAATAATATGTCCTTCCATGTTGCCTTCTTCTCTAAGGGGGTAAATGATAAATTCAATGTGCTACTCCCCCTAAGATCTCACATCTCCTTTAGGGCTTAGAAGATATTACCTATACAATGAGTGCATGGTGCCGGTCCATAGTCTTCTTCCTCCATACCTTCTTGGTCTCATTCATCTTCTTATCTTTAGTCTTGGGAGCAGGTCTCTTCTTTTCCTGCTGATTGATCCTTGTACTTCTGGATTCTCCATTACAGCCAGAAGTAGTGTTATAGAAGCACACAACATTCATCCCAACTTCATGCTTGGAGAACTTTCTAACATACCGGTTAGCTCTTCCTCCTCTCATTATGCCATTTTGGCTGGCTACCGATTTCCTTGA
The DNA here is from genome assembly GCF_030272615.1 of Cryptomeria japonica. Classification (NCBI taxonomy): domain Eukaryota; kingdom Viridiplantae; phylum Streptophyta; class Pinopsida; order Cupressales; family Cupressaceae; genus Cryptomeria; species Cryptomeria japonica. Next base: position 617,127,494 of record NC_081410.1, on the reverse strand, counting down.
ATTCCTTGATTTTGTAGGAGCATTTCTCCTCTTATTCCAAGTAAGTCTATGATACTCATATCCCTTGTAACTATTCTTATACTGAGCATGATTGATTTTCTAGTTGCCTAGGATTGTAAGTCTTTTCTCTTGCAATCACAACTTCTATGCCCAGGTCTATTGCAGTTATAACATGCAACATTAGTAATATCAAGAAAGGGTATATTCAAGCTTCTACCCCTATATGTATTATTCTCAAAAGCATGAAATCTATAGCCATAAGATTTATTATACCTAGGAAGCACACCCTGTCTATTCCTAGACCTCATTTTACAATCTTATGCTCTATGGCCATAATTTTTACATCCAAAACAATAACTAGAGAGAGGAGGATTATTACTTACAAATTGATTTTGCCAAACATGAGGTGATCTTACCAGTTTTGCATCTGCATTTCTGCTTCTCTGGGAATGGATCCAGGGTTGTCCATTTTCGATAGATCTTCCATCTAATCTCTTCTTTTGCCATACTTGTCTTGACTTGGTGGCAACAACATTTCTTTGTCTTCTACCGGTAAAAGGTCTTCTCCTATTCATGCTACTGGTAGCAGTGTCTTTCCTCATCTTCCCTTTTCCTTTCTGATCTGCATTGTTTCTCCATGCAGCACCATTCTTCATCCTCAACTTGAGCTCATATTGATATTTCTCAAGTTCTTTCCCGAGGAACTCCATTTCCACTATTTCCTGTTGATGCTCTTTATCCTTCATCTCTAGCTCAACCCTCAGATCTTTGCATTTGCATTTCTTGGTGTCCTTTTGTTGAGTCTTTAAATCTAAGATACATTCCTCAGAATCTTCAAGGCATTTGATCATCTGGTTTTGCTCAACAACTACATCATTATTAAACAACTTGTATTCATTTCTCAGATTCTCCATTTCACTTTCCTTGGAGTCCAAGACTAATTTTAAATCATCAGTCAATCTTTTCATCTCTTCTAGTTGAGTGGTCAATAAACCAACCTTTTGGTTTGATACTTCAAGGTAGGTTCTCAACTAGCTGCAATCCTCATGAACTGATCTTTTGAAGTTTTTGAAATCGTTTCTAACATTTTGAAGCTCTTCTAGAGCACTTACCAGTTCACACTCAAGATCTACTTCTACATCTTCTTCTTCTTCTTCACCATCAATTCCAAATAGATCTTGCCGACTAGATCTATCTACTTTGTCTCCTTCCTCTTCTTCCTCTTCAATGTCACTATCAAACACATCATACCGATGGGATCTATCTGAATTATCCCTTTTAGATGTGTGACTCTTAATGCATGTCTCATGGGCCATAAAAGGATGAGTCTCCTCATCATCATTATTGCTATTGCAGTAGTCTGATCTGCCCCTGTCATCTGTGCATGTGTCTATTGCACATGTCCTCTCACTCACACAAATTGAATCAGTAGTGCAGGGTTCATTTCCATACAATTTCTTTAGTCTATCCCATAGAATCTTAACTATTTTGCATCTAACAACCTGTGAGGAGATATCGACGGTGAGCCCATTGAATATAGCCTTCATGGCTTCTTCATAACATATGCATCTTCTTTCTTCTTTAGTACCAATGGGAGGACATACATTCCTAGGGAGACCATTTAGGACTACCATCCAGACATCATAACCTAGGGAGGAAAGGAAGACTTCCATTCTGCAACTCCAAAAATCATTGTTTGAACTAGCAAACAATGGAGCAAGGATTGACACTAAATAAACCATTGTGTCCATAGGTTGGAATCTACCCAATCTGGAGAAAGCTCATCTAGTTGGGAACCTATACTTTGATACCAATTGTTGAACATAATGCACCACTGAGAGGGCGAGCGGGTGAATCAATGGTTCTCAAAATTTTTCCCTTTATCTATCCTTTGTGAGCATACTGGTTTATGGATCAAACACAATGCAGACTTACCAGTTAGTATGGAGACTAACACAAATGCAATCACACAAGGAACATCTCATAACATTAGCATATATGAGGAAAACCCAAGATGGGAAAAACCTCGGTCGGCAATGCTACTGGAGTCTACAGCTCCAATCCATCCTCACAATGAAAACACTGTTATGAAGTTTAGGGCACCAACCCAAGGAGCACCAAACCTTGACTTTAGGGCACCAACCCAAGGAGCACCAACCCCTAACTTTAGGGCACCAACCCAAGGAGCTACAACCCCTGCATCGAGCTACAACTCAATGTTCACAATTTGAACATCAAATACAAAAGTAGTTGTCTTGTTACAAGTGAATCTTGCAACCTTTTCATATATCTTACTCTGTCGGTGAGATACTCTCTCTGCTACACCGACTCACTCTTATGCTTCTCTTCACCTGCTGCTTCTCTATTGGATCTTCTCCATAAACTCTCTGCACTTTATCGGTTTTATTCTCTGCTGGTTCTCTGTTTACCTTCTCTGCAACCTCATTCTCTTCAGCTTGACCGATATGAACACTGCTGGTTCTTCACTCCAATTAGTTGAATGCTTCAACCAGATTATCCCTCTCTCTTCCTCTCTTCATAGATGATCATTGAGCACTTGGCTGATTTTATCTCACTTGGAGAAGTCTTCTACTTCACAATAGCACAATTATTCTTCTATTTTGCAGCAGCAAACAATTTCTTTGGCTTTCATACTTAAAGACTAGTTTTCCCGCCAAAAAAACAATTCAAAAACTAGGCAGTTAGGGTTTTCTCACAATCCTTAGACTGACCAAATCCAATCAGATTTTGCTTGATCTGATCTTCCTGACATTCACCTACACAAGTCCGCCATCAGTGCACTTTCTAGAACATGCATTCCATCTTCAGCAACCTGCAAAGAATCTGTCAACATACATCTCGATCAATCACCATTAATGCCTCTACTATTTCCTTCTCTAGCTCTTCTATCAGCCTGATCTTCTTGCTTTGAATCAGGCACCAACAACTCCCTAATTCTTCTATGATTATTCATTCTTTCTTGAGCCACACACTTCTGACCCGATCCAAAAGACATGAGATCCAGTGTCAGTGCACACCTGTCGAGATACCTAACCCCACATGACACTTCACCAACCTCTGCGAGCATGCCACTTTGATCCCATGTGGCATCCATGTCAATCAACTGCTAGCTTGACACTCCAAGTCGGTCCAAGTAGGATCACCGACCAAACACCCTACCGGTTCCTCTTCTCTTCCAGTTTGCTAACCCAATCGGTCTTACTTTCTGTACCGATTACCCCATCATATCTGCCCTCATCTTGAAATATTGATGGAACTCTCAAACCGGTCTCTAGATTGGTAAATCCAAAGTTTTCTCATTCCCACAACTGGGAAGTCTTCTGCATCTGTACCTCGCTTATATAACCGATGGACTTACATACCGGTTACCACTCTTGATGACACCATGTCATCAACCTTCATAAGACTCTATCTTTAATAAGATCTTTTTACTTCAGACTACATCTTCTTGGTCTTACCTTTCTTCCCGATCAATCTTGTTCATTTCTCTGCCGGTTTGTCAAGGTGACAAACACTTCACACTTCTCTCTCCAAACTATAGTGCACTCAATGCATAATAGGAGATAAGCTCCACTTACATGGTGGAGTAACACCATCTTATTTCTACCATATGCTCATGTGACTTCCCTGTTTATACAACATATCTTTAAACACTCACATGTGATCTGTAGTGAGCTCATTCATTGTCAGTCATTGCTTCTCATGATGACTGCATCTTTATCTAGTGGGAGTCCTGCTATTCTGCAATGGTGACTCCTGAGGTCATCTTCCTTACCATTACCGGTGTTCTGCAACACAAGGTGATATGCAAGATATCTCATCTTGTACTTCTTCATAGCAGTGGTGCACATACATCTCCACTACCGGTGGTTATGCCATGCTAGTTGACATCAATAACAACACAATTCCAACATGATATACATGAAGTATGTGTAGGTATGCATTGTCAACAAATTATATATAGCTAACAGATAATGATCAAAGTAAAAGAGTGGCTATGTGCATTGAAGGAAGGAAAAAAGAAACATGGAAAATTGTAGTTTTAATAAATAGTACATGACTTGGGTCAACTAATAGGCAACCCAATTGCATATTCGAGGCGCGTGAGGGAAACCTTGTATTAGTATGTGCGATAAAATCAATAAGTGCAGGGGAAGAGCTACTAATTGATTACAATTTGAATCGCATAGATACAAACAAAGTTACTATCATGGGTGTGGTACGTACTATATGCCATTTAAACCAACCTCCAATTAATGACTCCAATATACCATTTTATTATTAAATTTTTTTGGTAAGTCTATTGGTTTCATTTCATTAATGTTTTTTTATATTTAATTTTTGTCACAATGCAACATTGATCTGACACATAACACAAATTGGGATGTAGCTCTGGGCACTTCTATCCAATAGATAAACCTCATTGTAATTTTACAAATTTGATACAAGCAAAACATTATATTATTATGTTTTTTTTTTTAGGGTTTTGGATTAATTTTGATAATGTTACTAATATTCTTGTCACAAATAGATGTTTGGGGAAAGGCACCTGCAGTAGCTGAGAACATTGATATAGAAGTGGAATCACTATTATGCGATGATGACATCACATATTCCATGAACCCTACTAAAATGATAAGAAAGACACAAAATAAAATTAATAAATAAATTCTTAAATTGTTATTCATAGTCCCTCAAATTGATGAGATAAAAGAGACCTGGTGAACCAATTGACAGAGAGAGCACAAAACTTGCAAGTAAGTAGTCATGAAATCTTTAATTATAACATAAGTTCATTCATGGTTTATATTTTATACTCTTTTATGTCATGAACTAAAATATGTAGTGTTATTTTTACAAGAAATTTTGCGTCCTCATGAAGCAGGTGGCCATGATTAGGGTACTCTAGGCAGTTCAGGTGATGACCATGTTCTATGCATACACCAACTCATATTTTTACATGTTCCTATTCTTTCGTTAATGTGTTATTGATAATATATTTAATGTATTATTCTTTAGGTGCTATCCATGTTCCTTTGCATACACCAGCTCATCCGACCCCATCATCCATACCTATATTGCCAACTGCAATGTCGGCAACATGCAACATGTAGGCATCGAGTACTGCATCGACCTGCGTAGCAGGTAATGTACTTGGAGATGCAGAGGCCACTAGTGGTTATATTTTAGCAGCATTTCCTGGATCTTCCCACATTACTAGTATGGGAATGTTGCTGGTCACATTTGTGGTGACCAATGATATTATTCCCATAAAGATAGAGAAGGTTCCAGGTACTTTAAAATTATTATTATATATAGTCTAATTGTAATTTCCTTATTGATCGCTTGTTTTGGACTAATGTGTTGGAATCCAAGAACACTGAGAGGGGGGGGGGGGTGAATCAATGTTCTACCAGAATGATTAATTTTAACCTTATTAAAATATGCATTCATCAACCGGTATACCATTACATATAGAATTGAAAGAAGTAAAGAAACCTGTAGCTAGGAAATTGGAAATCATCAAAGCAAATCAATTATTAGTCATCTAGCTCGATCACAAAAGCTTAAATGCAATGATCAATCCTAATTACATCCAATAGAGACATGAAAGCAAAACATTCAAGATTAAAAACTAAGCAAAGCAAATGCAGATCTGAATATCTCCTTCATGCGGCTCCATTGTCCTTCTTTCTCCTTCAAATAGCTTTGTTGTGGATCTCACCTACTAGTGCATGATCATGATATGAAAGCAAGTAGACAAGATGAATGCTCAAGAATACTCGAAGCGTGATTGATTCGACAAAGTGGTTATTAGATCAGGATTGAAGAAATTCATCCAATTTATAGATAAATTGGAGAAAAGATCAAATTAGCATGAAGAGATTCAAATGGAAATTGCAAATCAAAAATGTCAATTATGACAAATTATGACAAATTTGCACTTTCTATGCAAAATTGATTGATTGATAATTCATGACAACTTTCTATGTCAAAATTGATTGATTGATAATTATGACAAATTATGACAAATTATGACAAATTATGACAAATTGAAATGTCATTCCCATGAAATTAGGAGAAAATTAGGAGGAAATTGAATTATAAATTAGGAAAATTAGAAAAATGAAGAAATAGGAATTTAGTGAATAAATTAATAATTTTTCATTTATTAATTAATTCACAAAGAGGGAATTTAGAAATTGATGAAAAATTAGGAAATTAGGAGAAATTAGGTAAATCAATTAATAATTTGTCATTTATTAATTAATTCACAAAAAGAAGAATAATTAGTTAGCCAATTAAATTAAACATTTAATTGTGACATGAAGACCTAGGATAAATAAATTATTTAACCTAGAGGGAGAAATGACAAACAAGGTTAAATGAATAAATCATGAAACCCTAGAAGATGAATTAGAAATGCAAGGATGACAATTAGGTCTTGACAAAGGATAATTGGCGTCGATTTGATTTGATCATGATTCTGACTGACAAAGGACCAATGCTGATAAATGATGTGATTGATAAATGCGCCAATTGATGAGGAACAATGACTAATTGATCCAAATTGACATGATTAAGAAGGACAACGATCGATGACTAATCGATTGCAAAATGACAAAATTGACAAGAAGACAAGGATCGATGACAAAATAGATTGCAAAACGACAAGATTGAAAATGACCACGATCGATGACAAATCGATTGCATGATGACAAGATTGATAAGAGGACAAAACCCTAATTAGGATTGACGATGTCCAAAATGATGACAAATGAATACACACATAGATGCGACAGGATAAGATTGACCGAAATCATGACAACTATGGTTATCGACAAGACCAAATTCGAAAGCGAGAAAAATGAGGAATGCAGAAGAAGGACTCGATGCTCGCAAATGATAAAGACCAAGTGCGTAACATAGGAGAAATGTTAATGTGACACAAAAACCCTAAAATAAGGCAATGTGCCAATGTTAAAATACGACTCCGCAAGCGTTGACCATTTTTAGGTGTCTACACAACCAATAAGCCAATCACACAAATGAATACCATAACATAGAGAATTATAAATGGAAAACCTCAAAGAGGAAAAACCACGGTGGGATTTGTGACCCACAATATCAATCCACTGGCCATATGAAGAGATATTACAAAATATAGGGGCCTGCACTTGCAACTCAATCACCAAAGGAGCCTCATTGACTACATACAAATCTAGATTACAATCCAAAGAAAATGATTGAATTGCATTAATAACATCTTATATGCTTGAATACATTTCTGGTTAAGTTCTATCTATTTCGGTTTGAAACCCTAAACCCTTACCAGAATATCCTCTTACATAAATATCCTCACATACATTATCTCTTTTATATATTTTGCATCTCCATTAAATTTCATAACCTTAAGTATCCATATCCTTTCCTATATACAAAATGAACTAATCAACTGACCTATATACCCCTTTACAATCCATCATGCCTTATTTTGGCTTACAAAGATAATTACAATATGAATATACATGTTAGCTCAATAACATAAATGCATGAATATCAAAAACAATTGTCGATGCCGGATCTCCCAAATGATGCCAGTATCCAATAATTATAACCTGATGAAGTCATGTCGGCCTGCAATGCCGGTAACCAAAGAATTCCTTCCAACCTACTGGTGTTGGTGTCGGTGAAGTATCTGCCAGTACACAACTAAACCAAAATATGAAGCCAGAACATGTTGCCATGTTGCCATCAATGACAACATATTGAAACCAACCAATTAAGTGTCAATTTCCAACAATCTCCCCCTTTGGCATTGATAGCAACACTCATGTGAAAAATGATCATGGTTTCCATCTGTCAGTTTCATCTTGAGCCTGCTCCCCTTGAGCTAAATATCCATCTAAACAAAATAATCCATACCTCCTGAATATTTTTCACCTATTCTCCCCCTCTAACATCAATGCCAAAAATACCAAAAAATACCAAAAACCAGGACGAAGAATGAAAGACTGTACAATGAATGTCCCAAAATACCTTACTGGAGCTGAATATATTTGAAAATATCTGGATAGGCCTTCTTCAGAATCTCTAGATAAGTATCCCAACCAGATTTGAAAGTGCTCGAAATAGATACAAGTCCGCTTAGCTTATGGGCATATGACTCTTTCTCATTTAGCTCTGTCGGTGTGGGCTTACCAACCATATCTATACACTCCTTATGTACACTTAATGAATCCAACCAGGGACTCACCAATCCTCTAAGACCTTGAGCTCTCCTTATGATTTTATCTTTTTCCCTCTCAAGAGCTAAAACTTGGGCTTCAAAAACCAAAAATCTTACCATCTATAGATATAGTCAATGAGTGTGAACCACCAAAAGAATTGACTATACCTACAATCTCCTCCTGAATATCCTTAATCCTTTTGTCAAAATCAGTTGTGAGTAAACCTGTGTTACAACATACTCTATAAATATTAGTACACTACCTTAAATAGTTATCTATCAACTTCAACTTATCATTAATCTACTTCCTCTCCAACTCAATCATTTGATCAAATGTAGCTCTCTTTGATGAATAATGATGAACAATAAATACTTGATAGATACTGAGAGGGGGGGGGGTGAATCAGTATAGACAAAAACTTCCTTAAACAACTTAAACTGCAAAGACTGCACTAACTGGCAAATAGTATCACCGATCTAAAACAAGGCACTATCGGTAATACACAATATGACTGTGAAAGACATAAACTGGTTCATCTAGATCATCTTCAGACCTAACATCTCATCTCAACTTCACCCATATACTTAAGCAAGTAATACATCAGAAATACAATGACCATTGGATCAACATGCTTTACCTCTTAACAGAAAACACTAAAACATCACATGAAAAAGCACCACACATAACACACTGATTTTTCACGTGGAAACCCAACTGGGAAAAACCATGATGGGGATGAATACCCACAAGTTGTTCTTGAACTCTTTTGCATTTTGCTTTGTAAGGAGCCCAGTTTGGTTAAAGAATTTACAATAGGTTCTGCTAGGAACCGATCCTTCTAGGGTTCACCTGGTTAAGGGATGGCTAAATACCCAGTTAGAGGTTAAAACCCTATTAAAGGTTACCTTGTCAAAGGATTTAAAGAACTTAATGATTTTAAGTCACCCTATTAAAGGATTTACAAAAAGCCTATTAAAGCTACCTGGTAAAGGGATTTTCCAACTACTGAAATGGTTAGAAGTCAACAGGTAATACACTGATCTAATAACAACACTTAATGCCAAGGCAGATCCACTTTAGTTCCTTTACTACTGCAATCATACTCTGTAGATTTCTACTCACTACTCCTATCTAGCAAGAATCAAGTATTTCTTCACTTGGATACACACATAACATTTGCCAACAACTTCAAATGAAAATCATCATTGAACTTATAGACAAAAATTAGGTCAGTAGTCAAAACCTAAAACCCTAAGTGTCTAAGTTAACAATATAGTCGGTCCAATCTTGACCGTTCAATCACATTGCATAGGGTAAAACAATCTTGAACAAATCTCAAGATGGTCTCTATCGTTCGTTCTTCACCACTTTTGGAAGCTGATAACCCATCACGCGCTCTCCACCGTTTACTGAGACTTCACACATTTCTGAGGTAGATAGAATCAATCTTCTTCATGCAAGATCCTCGAGGAAATTCTTCATGTGCACAAGGCTGACATGGAAAAATGATCTAATCTTCATTTCAATGCTAACTCATCACAGGATGTCGTCGGTCAAATCACAAAGACTTGAAATGCATAAACCGAAAACCCTGAAGCTGAGACTGCCAACCAGTAGTCATATCAAATGAAACCCCCATACAAAATTTGCATATACCAGTTCACATTCCAACATACCGGTTCACCTTCATTACATCATACCGGTTCTCTTACCAGTTTGCTTTCTTCAATATACCAATTCATACTTCAACATATTGACATCAATGACAACATACAATATCATCATGTCATCCAACTCTGCACATATGGCAACACTCTTTGCCTGTGTAAACCTCTCCAGTGCCTGTCGGTTTGATATTTGCTGTAAAGACTGAAAGTCCTTTGAAATGTGCTATGTGATTATCTTAAGCTTTCCAGATGGGCTTGCTTCTTTGTCAAATTTTCCCTTCGGGACAAGTCTATGCAAAACAGTGATAGATTGATCAATAACGCTTTTGTCCATAGATCCTTCCTTCATCATTTTCTATGTAGCCATCATCATGAGTTCAGTAGAACTCATCTCCATTATTCTTTTCTTTCCATCCTGCGAGGTGTCAATTGACAATGATGATAGACTCACTACTGGTTCCCTGCCGGATTCCCCTTCCTTCTCTTGTGATGGTTTAAATTTTATAGCTTCTTCACTTGCACCGGTGGCTTTGCCTCTTGGTGCATCTTAGTTATTGCTGATTCCTCCTCAGGAATTGTGTCCTCATCCTGTACATTTTGATATGGAGGACTGTTGTCCTCAACATTAGTAACCTGTACACTTGCAACCCTTACACTCTCCGATTCTACCGACATCTCAACATTTACCTGTACATTAGTCTCTACCAGGGGATCTATATCCAATATCTTAATGCTGGGATGTCTGTAGTATCTTTCTTGGGTTCTGGTGAAGTATAAAAACCATGGTTTTATTCAAAGAACTTAACCCATTCCTTGTGGGTCTCCTTGACTATCTCATTAACCCTACCTAACATAAGACTTACTATTATGTGTTTGCTGTGAAAAATCTTTCTATCTGCAACCTCAAGTGTCCTGTCCATCTCCTCTGGAGTAATAGAAACACAAACAAATAACAACTCCTAAATCTTTATATGCTTGTCCTCTTCCATTGCTGATAATCTTCTAGCATCTAATATGTCATATAACTGTGTCGGTATTTGGTTTTCAATTTATAACAAGGCTTTCTTATAAATATCCAAATAAAACAAAACTAATTCCTCTACTTATCTCTACTCACCATAATCCAAATGCTGATAATAAAATTGCACATTCTTCAACATACCATCTTTAGTTATTTCATCAACTAATTCTGCACAAGTCTTGGGTGGAATAATAATTATATTACCAAATACAAGTGCAAGATCAGTGTCATCCTTCTTCTTTCTTCTTCCAGTACCAGATAGGGCTAAAGGTATTTCTTTTGGTGCTCTTTTCTGTGCCAGTAACCTAATAGTAACTTTCCTAACTGGTTGCTTCTTTTCTTTTACCTTAGTCTCTTTAGTTTTCTTCCTTAATAGCCTCTTGAATGCTAAGGGTGTGTCATCATCAGATCCAAATTCTACTACAATTGGCTCAATGAATATTTGTGGTTCTTTCCTTTTTCTCCCTTTCTCTGGAACAACATCAATCAATGCCTTGATATCCTGTGAAACCTTTTCAACAAACTTACTTGCCTTACCCTCCCACTTCTCCCTCTTCTTCCAGTTGAACTCAGTTTCAACCTCTTTCTTCTTCTTCTTAGCAGTGCCAAATGTTTTTACAGTTTCATTGATAGGTGCATCAATTAGCATCTGTGCATAAGCATCTCGAATCTATGCATCAAATTCATAACCCATTTCCTCAATCCAAATCTTTCGGGGCTTTACAGCTTCCATCAAAGTTTCATCTTTCTTAACCATGAAGCATATCTCGGTTGAGTAGTTCTCAACAATGTGCTTTGGAACCCTCTCCCTTGAATTCATACCCTTCTAAAATTCTTTAAAGTAACCCCACACTTTGTCATCTCTCTGACTACCTAATGTAGCAATTGATTGTTTTATTTTCCTCCCTATGGGGATATCGAATGCCCATTGTCTCTTCCAAAAACTGAGAGTCTCTTTAATGAGAAACAACATTAAACAAACAATTAGGTTTCCATACCAGAATGTTCCTTTCTTTTCTCCTTTGATCTTTCCTAGGTTAATCAACAATTAATCCAATATCCAACCACATAGATCTAACTTCTCATTTTCCCTCATCATCATATGAGCTACATAAATACAAGAGCTAGAAATAGAATTCAGTCAGTTTGATTGAGTTACCTTGTAACCAATTACCATGCTTCCGAATCTAATATCTCTGTCGGTGATAGTGCTAATCCTCATTGATCGCTTGTTCGATGTTGCGCCAGTGATCTTGTTGACCTGATCATTAGAAATCTTCTTCTTGGGATGTTGTCCAACCTCTAGTAAACTAGTGATGGGCCTGATAGCCTCCTTCAAAATCTTATATAGTTTGTCTAACTAGATAAATTATCCATGCACTCTTCTCAAAACATATCTAACAATCTCATCTTCAAATTTTAGAATATCCAGAATGTCGGTAAACCCTAGATACTCAATATGATGGTATTCGGGCTTAATCTTTTCAAAATCTCCCATTAACTCACTCATGTACATGCTCTTAATATCACTCATTCCCAAATCCTCAATATGATAATGAATGCAAGCTCTGACATCTTCAACATACACAACTCCTTCCAGGACTCGGGAAAAAGTGCCAACTGAATCATCCAAAGTAGCAATATGTGGATATCGCTTGAAAATCAGCCTAGGATGGTCCTTGACCTCAAAAAAAGTAGGATTTGCAATAAACATAGGTACAAATGATGATCTCGCTTCCATATTGAAAGATAAATACCTATGAATAGCTGTCGGTGAAAAACCCTAAATAACTCTTCCGATCACTGGTGAAATTGCTTAAGAAGATATCAATCACACTAAATTGCCTTAGACTTCCTCTGAATCACTCTAAATGCAAAGTGATTAGAAATGAAGTGAATTCATCCTTTTAACCTCCAAGAAACCCTAATTCGTCATTGATATGAATGACTTCCGGTCGGAGATACTGAATCTCGATCAAACATCTCCATGCTGGATAAGCATCTCTAATGTTTGTAACATCTTCCAGAACCTCTTCTTGCGGCATATGCACTATATTCATGAATTTTTCCTACCCCTAAGGCATTTACCTTAGTTACCAGATGAGATTCTTGCTGGTGCAGGAGCAACCTCCTCTGTCAGGTGAGTAACTGGAGCATTTCCATCTGCTGATTTTTCTTCTGACTTCCTGACCCATCTATGGGTATGATCTTATTAGATTTCATTGACCTTCTCTTTCCCTTTCTCATTTGATCCTTCATTACCAACTGGTGGATTTCTACTTCTACAGAACTTAGCAATGTGTCCAACCTCATTACATACATAAGTTGTAACATTGTTATTTTGAATTGCTTTGCTAAAACCATATAATTGCTTGACCTGCATTGATTAGCCATATGTACAAATTTTCCACATGCGTAACATTTAAAATTCATTCTGCAATCTTCTATCTTATGACCATACTTATTGCATTTAGAACATTGACCGAGAGCAGAATCAGGGCTCTGATTTGCTCTATTTCTACATTGCCTAGCCATGTGACCAAATTTATTACAACAAAGCATCTACCATTAAATTTGTAATTATTAAGCTACCTTACTGGTGCCTTATGGTTTTGATCTTCATTTGTAGTACCAGAAGTCTGACCTTGTTCAAATCCAAGTCCATTGGAATCTCCATTCTGCCTTTGTCTTTTCAATAACTCATCTAGTTGTGCTGAACTAATCTTGAATTTTTCTTTATACTCACTCGCAATAGTCAGATCATCTCTTAGAATTATCATTTGTCTCTCAAGTTCTTGTTCATTACTTTGGGCTTGTACTATATCAGTTCTCAGCATATCATTTTCATGAACCAACCTTCCACATTTTTCAAATTTGTTTTTTAGAGATACAACAAGATTTTCTTCCTTTTTCTTCCAGCATCAATCTCTTTAGACATCGTCATAGTTATAGCTTGCATTTCATTCCTCATAACCATGTTCTCCTAATATCTCTCATTAAGGGCTTCTTTCTCTTCATTATCCTTATTTTGCAAAAGTTCCTTCCTCTTGGCTTGAACAGATGATAGTCTCTCCTATAGGACAAGAATGAATTCTTGAGAAGAATTTGATTCATCTTGTAACTTCAAGTTCTTCATCCTTTCAACATCATAATCTTCAAGTGCTACCTCAAGTTGCTTCTCCAAACTCATATCCATAGATTCTGGATTCAAGATCATCCTCAAGCTGTTAAACTTCCTCCGAGGCACAAGGCTCTGATATTAATTGTTGGAATACAAGAATACTGAGAGGTGGGGGGGGGGGTGAATCAATGTTCTAATGGAATGATCATTTTAACCTTATTAAAACATGCATTCACCAACTGATATACTAATACATATATAATTGAAAGAAGTAAAACAACCAATAAGACAATCACACAAATGAATACCATAACACAAAGAATTATACGTGGAAAACCTCAAAGAGGAAAAAAATGGTGGGATTTGTGACCCACAATATCAGTCCACTGGTCATATGAAGAGATATTACAAAATATAGGGGCCTCCACTTGTAGGAAGGCTTACAACCTAGAGCACATTGCTCAATCATAAAATGAGCCTCACTGACTACATACAAATCTAGACTACAATCCAAAGAAAATGATTGAACTGCAATGATAACATCTTCTATGCCTAAATACAGTTCCAGTTAAGCTCTGTTTGTTCTGGTCTGTGTAGCGTCCTAAAATTGTGACACTTGCAATTTCAACTGCATTTCGGTCTTCACGATGGCGACGCAACACGCAACTTGAATGGAGACCCCGAAACCTAATTATGACACTGAAAACTGCATTTTCTTGCACCCTGGCCTGAACCTCCTTGCACCCTGCTATCCCGGGAGGTGGGACCAGAGCGCCCAGCGCCCTGGTCCCCCAGGACCATGGCGCCCAACGCCCTAGTCCCTGGGCCCATTTTGGGCCCAGTCTCCTAAGGGGTCTCGGGTCTTTTTGTTTGCAAATTGGAAATTAAACTTTCCTGGTCGGCCTAAGGTCGGGAAAATCAGTCTATCAGCCCTAATTGACAAGTATATAAACTACATTTTTCTCTCTCATTTGGCATATGAGGAGGATATGTGTAAAAGCGTGGAAACTATACTCAAGCATTCAAGCATTCAAGCATTCCTTCTAAGTCTCCATTCAAGGCTAAGTGTTGCATTCAAGACAAGGATTCAACCATTGAAGAGGAGATCACATACTACATACTACAACAACATACAACATCTATACCTTCGCACATAAGGATACAAACATCCTTAGAACAAGGTATTAGTACTTGTTTTACAGTTATTTACATTTACAGCACTTGCTCATTTCTTGGTTAATTCCAAAACTGGGGTTTGACCTAAAGGCAAACCCCTAATCCCTAACCCCCTAATCGTCTTCGCTTTTCTGTGTGTAGGTTGCAGGTACGCGGCTGAAATTGAAGATCTGGAATCCTTGTGCAGAGATGAACAGATCCCCCTTCGTTTCGCGGATTTTTCGGAGGATCGTGGCGCTCGGGCGCCATCATCTCGACAACTTTTGCTCAAATTTGCAGGACAGCGCCATATCGACATTTTACTGCTAATTCCAGGTCCACAGCTTCATCTTATATCCCTATCTCAGTTTATAAGCGAATCTTTGTCACTTTCTATGCATTCCTAGCTTAATTCCCTTATCAACATTCTTTACAAAAGAGGGTAGCCTTGCTTTCTTAACCCTTGAAACACATTTAGCATCCAATCTTGCATTGCGTGGGATTGGATCTTGTGGGTTTCAACCCCTCTTTTGAATGTAAAGTCTCTCCCCTAAGTGAAAACCATCAACCCTAGTGAATCTCCCTTCTCTCTCCTTGGAGTTGGAAGAGGGGAGAGCAACTAGGGTTCGATCGCGATTTTCCGCTTTACATTTTGGTGAACCTGACGTGAACATCCTTTCTGAGTATTCATGCTTAGATCTGAAAATTGGATTCCTTGATTACATTTCCATGTTTGATCTTTTGCAAAATTTTAGAGGTGATTGCATAAAAACCCTAAATTTTCTTTTTAGTAATTAAGCTTGTGAAATTTCTAAATGTTAATGCTTGTTTCAGATCTGCCCTTCTATTACAAATTATCAATTCATATTTGTGCTTTAATTTTGAAAATTAAGTGGTTAAGTGTCAAAACCCTAATTTTTGAAACCCTCTTGATTCAACCTTTGTCCGACAATTTCACTGATCAAAACATCTCCAAATCAGCTGTAACTTTGGATTCTGCAATAAAATCACAATATCTTTCATCCCTGAAAATTTGGAAAAAAGTTGCGAGGACCGTGTGCACTCCGAGCGCCATCGTCCCCGACATTTTTTTCAAAATTTCGGGAGCGAGATCTTACTGTATTTTCCTGCTAAAATCCAGAATTTTGGCTGATTTTATCAAATCTAACACTTTCAAAATTACAGTCAAATTTGGTCTTGTGATTGCTTGGATTAAGGCTTCTAAACATTCAAAAATCATCAAAATTGAAATTTTGTGTCAAAATTGTGTTCTTACTGTCCTAAATCTGAAAAGTGTGTTTGCATTCATTCGAAATTTCAGTGCTTTATTCAAATTCTTACAATTTGTGACTTTTGAAATTAAGTGCTTAATTACAACAACTTTAATTTCCGCTTTCAAAATTGAATTTTGCGTGAAATTGAGTCAATTTTTAAATTTCAAAATTTGCATTGCTCTTGACATTCCCTCTAAAATCATAAAATTCAAAATTTCAGTTTCCCTCTTTTTCAAAATTCAAATTTTGCATTTTTCGACAATCTTGGTAGGGTTCAATTTTGAGATTGCAACTTTAATTTGGCCTACCTACAGATCATAAAATCACTCAATTTTTTCAGATTAGCTCTAAAATCATCATAACTTTCATCCCTGCAAATTTTGAAAAAAGTTGCAAGGACCGTGTTGCACTCCGAGCGCCACAGTCCCGGACATTTTTTCTGAAATTTCGGGAGACTGTCGTGATTGCATTTAACAGCTTAAATCCAGAAGATTGGCTGATTTGACTGAAAATTGCTACCTCTGAATTCAAAATTTTCTCTCTCTTTCTAGTGCATGAGTTTTACAACAATAAGCCCTACTTACACTATTCCCGTTAGACGAAGCCATAGAATTAAGTCTTTCTGAGGTTTAACTACTGAGGAGACGGAACCTAATTTGAATAGCCTTTTTAACGAGGACATGGGTAATTCCTCTAATCCTCCTAATGATGAAGAAGCTCTCCATGAGGTTTCTGTAGAACAACTTTCGAAATTGGATAACCAATTTGACGATTTTCACCAATGGATGTCTCATGAGTATCCCGATAGTCAAGCTCTTCCTTTAATTGAGGGTCTAAAATGTATGCTTCAAAGTGATAAAAATGGAATTGATATTTTGCGTGGTATTGCACACATCGTGGATTCAAATGTGATGCCTATGAAGAGTTGTGCCTAATCTTTAGGTTATACACAACCTCCTACACAAGTCAATCATTCTGTTCCTTTAACAACTTCTATTGCTAGCATACCTACCTTTACATCAAACATAATGGCTACTTCTATACAAGACATTCCCCCTGTGATCACTAATCATGGGGGCAATCCTCCCTCTTCTTCAATTAACCCTATTCCTTCATTTAATCCGACTTCTTCATTCATTCCTTCAATGAGTGTTCCTATTACATCTTCACAAATGAACATGACGCAAGGGGGCAATTCATTCAACCATTCTATTCCTCCTTGTAGTGTTCCTCCTGTCCAATCATCTCCTATGACTAATTATCATAGAGTCCCACCACCTTACTCTCTACCTTCTTTCAATAACATAACACCTCCATCTCAATCTAACACGTCTAATATGAACTCTTCGACTGAAGCGACCATTAACAATCTTGCACAAACTGTCTCTTCTTTACAGCAACAAATTGCCTCTATGAATCAATCTAAGTTTAGTGTGCCCACATTTGATGTTGCGAGCCCACTTTCTCTTGACATTGTTCGAGCTATCCCTCCTAAACATGTTGAAATTCCGCATTTGGAGCTTTATAATGGTAAAGGTGATCCTCTAACACATGTTAAGACTTTTCAAACAATCTGTACTGATTTTGCTTATGACCAAAGGTTGCTTGCAAAACTGTTTACTAGAACATTAAGAGACAAAGCCCTACAATGGTATTTCTCGTTGCCTTCTTATTCTATTACTTCTTTCAAACAACTTGCAAATGCTTTCATTCAACAATTTCAAAACAATATAAGTCCTAAAGTTACTTTGATTGATTTAATGCATTGTAAACAAGGTGTTAAAGAGAAAGTGACTGATTTCATTGGTAGATATAAGCATTTGTATGCTCAAATTTCTTTTCCAGTGCCTGACAATGATATTCAAAGAATCTTTATTTCTAATTTACAAAAAGATATTCGAGATAAACTCCTGTTTTCTGAGTTTACTTCTTTCCAACACTTGTGTGCAACTCTTCACAATTATCAACTGACTGTGAGTCAAATGGAACAATCACATCCTATGGCTCCGAGTGATAAGGGTGATAGCAGTCAACAACCATTTGGGAAGTTTAAACCGAACAGAGATTCCATCAAATTCAATGAAAACATCATCAACAAGAATGTGAATGCAGCATCAGGTGTGCCTCCTATTTCTAAATTTTTCAAGAAAGAAAGAAAGTTTACTCCTTTGAATGATTCATTGCATAGTATTATGAATAAGTTATTGGAACAAAATGTGCTTGCTCTTCCTCCTATAAGGAAAATTGATCCTGCAAAGATTACTTCACCTTATTTTGATAACAAAGCTTTTTGTCAATTCCATCGTCAGCCTGGGCATGATACTGAAAAATGTTTTTCTTTAAAGGGTAAAATTCAAGATTTGATTGATAATAATACTATCTCTGTTTCTGGAGTGAATGATAAAGGCAACACATCTGTAGCTCCTCCTAACCAAAATCTTCAGATTTTTACTGATCCATTACCTTCCCATACCTCTAATGCGATTGAGGCTAATGATTCCTCTCTCTCATCTGCTGGTCTTGTGTCTATGGCTCTGAATGTGATTAACTTTGTAGAGCAGCAAGAAATCCCTAAAGAACCTTCCATCACATTTGATTCCAGTGAACCATTAGGGCACCTGATGGTCCTTTATACATAGTTGCAAAAGTCAAGAATACACCTTGCCGTGGAGTGCTTATTGATCCTTCGTGCATGGTTAATGTTATTACTGAAGAATTTCTTTTTACTTTGCAATTGAATCAAGTGATTTATGACAAAACAGATGTGGTTGTGAAATTATTTGATGCATTTTCTTCTCCTGCAATTGGTTCTATTACATTACCTATTGAGGTCCATAACAAATCTCTTGAGGTGAACTTTGCTATTATTCCTTCATCCGAACAATTTCGTGTGAAGCTTGGATATCCTTGGCTATCTTCCATGAAAGCTATTGCTTCTCCTATTCATAAGTGTTTGAAATTTCCTCATAATGGTGAAGTTGTTACTGTCAATCATAGTCTCTTTATACCAGTTGAAAGAACTTCTAGCGTTCCTATTGATTACTTTTGGCCTAAACAATTCCAATCTCTTCCTCCGCGAAGTGATCATCTTTTCAAATCTTATCAAAAGTGGAAAATAGATATGATCCTATCTCTAAGTGAACCTAGAACACCTAAACTTAATATTCCTATCATTCTTGAGAAGGAAGTTCTTCCTTTGAAAGATAAAACTAATGTCTTTCCTCAAGAAGATTCCCAACCCATCCCTATGGATGTGACTATGTCTATATCTAATAAACTTCCTAAAAGTAGACCTATCCCTCCTTGTCATGATGGACTTGGTCTCTTTCCTAAACCAAATATTCCTCCCTTATATGGAGCAGTTCCTCCTCCTTCTTTTTATAGAGAGAAGAGACCTTCTTCTTCTCCTATTATCCAGCCTAAGAGACCACAACCTAAACACCCAAGTGCTAAGGATGAGAACATTCCTCCTCCTCAATCTTCTCAACTTCCTACTAAGACTAGACGAAATCGTTCTGCACGTGAACGCCGGTGAAAGCGTCGTCTTAGAGCTCAAGCAGCTGCTTCTCAAACTTTGCAATCTCCGAAAACACCTTCAACAAGCATTATTCCATTTTCTCCAAAATCTCCTAAACATAAGATGCATGATGGTCTTGATCCTGTGCGAATTAAAGACCCCATTTTTATAAATCTTGATGATGCTATAGATGAAAATGTTATTCATGATGAAAATGTTACTCCTCTTGCTTCTGATAGTGAATATGAACTTGTTGATATTGATAACCATTTATCTAATGAATTTTCTAAAGCACTTATCCTAGCTCCTAGACAAGAACAACGTGGCTTGGAACATGAACATAGCCCTTGTTTGGATCTTGTGATAGCTCCATCTGCTGTGTTGGATGTTCCTCCTCTAGCGTGTTCCCTACCTTCCTGAAACATTGATCAGCAAGATCGGGGGGTAGATGACGTGCTAGACTAGTTACATTAGCATAGCAGATTCTCTCCTCCTCTCTTGTGTTACTTCTTCTATACGTTATTCTCATTCTTCTATTTGTTGTCCTTGGTGTTGTCTACTTGAGGACGATGCAAAGCATTGAGATCTCTCGATCTCTCTCATGTTGACTCAAAAGACACATGTGTTCCCTTCTTCTAGGTGACCTTCCTTGATTGGGGAATGAAGAACAATTATGCATATATACATATGATATACATGACTTATCATACAGCATACTGACCCCGAGGAAAGCGAAGTCACCTCGTTCTTTGTGTTTTGTGTCTATTATCCTTGGGTTTATCTCACACTTGGGGGCTAAATCTTTGTGATAACGTGCTCCTTTCCCTTCTCATCTCTTATGTGTATCACTACGTTAAAACAATCACCCCCGTTGAGGCGTGTGCGATCGCTTTAACGTAGGGGGGCATACACCCTGTCTATCCCTTCACGATACTTGAAAATTTCTTGGTGAACTTAACTTTGCCTTGAAAATTTTTGGTATTTCTCTTGCATGACTCATAGTGAGGGAACCTTACTACTGACAGTCATGGTTCTCCCTCGTGATCTTCCCTTTTACTTTGTCAATCAAAGTCGTAAGATCCTTAGTCCACTGGGGGCTTGGTGTGTCTTGCCTCCTTGACGTGGTGAGAGTCTTTCAATATTGTTTCCTTGTACTTTACCAAAAGTATGAGCATACATACTCCCGCTAAAGTGGGGGCTAAATGTAGCATCCTAAAATTGTGACACTTGCAATTTCGACTGCATTTCGGTCTTCACGATGGCGACGCAACACACAACCTGAATGGAGACCCCGAAACCTAATTATGACACTGAAAACTACATTTTCTTGTACCCTGGCCTGAACCTCCTTGCACCCTGCTGTCCCGGGAGGTGGGACCAGAGTGCCCAGCGCCCTGGTCCCCCAGGACCATGGCGCCCAGTGCCCTGGTCCCTGGGCCCATTTTGGGCCCGGTCTCCTAAGGGGTCTCGGGTCTTTTTGTTTACAAATTGGAAATTAAACTTTCCTGGTCGGCCTAAGGTCGGGAAAATCAGTCTATCAGCCCTAATTGACAAGTATATAAACTACATTTTTCTCTCTCATTTGGCATATGAGGAGGATATGTGTAAAAGCGTGGAAACTATACTCAAGCATTCAAGCATTCAAGCATTCCTTCTAAGTCTCCATTCAAGGCTAAGTGTTGCATTCAAGACAAGGATTCAACCATTGAAGAGGAGATCACATACTACATACTACAACAACATACAACATCTATACCTTCGCACATAAGGATACAAACATCCTTAGAACAAGGTATTAGTACTTGTTTTACAGTTATTTACATTTACAACACTTGCTCATTTCTTGGTTAATTCCAAAACCGGGGTTTGACCTAAAGGCAAACCCCTAATCCCTAACCCTCTAATCGTCTTCGCTTTTCTATGTGTAGGTTGCAGGTACGCGGCTGAAATTGAAGATCTGGAATCCTTGTGCAGAGACGAACAGATCCCCCTTCGTTTCGCGGATTTTTTGGAGGACCGTGGCGCTCGGGCGCCATCGTCCTGACAACTTTTGCTCAAATTTGCAGGACAACGCCGTATCGACATTTTACTGCTAATTCCAGGTCCGTAGCTTCATCCTATATCCCTATCTTAGTTTATAAGTGAATCTTTGTCACTTTCTATGCATTCCTAGCTTAATTCCCTTATCAACATTCTTTACAAAAGAGGGTAGCCTTCCTTTCTTAACCCTTGAAACACATTTAGCATCCAATCTTGCATTGCGTGGGATAGGATCTTGTGGGTTTCAACCCCTCTTTTGAATGTAAAGTCTCTCCCCTAAGTGAAAACCATCAACCCTAGTGAATCTCCCTTCTCTCTCCTTCGAGTTGGAAGAGGGGAGAGCAACTAGGGTTCGATCGTGATTTTTTACTTTACAGTCTGAAACCCTAAACCCTTACCAGAATATGCTCTTACATAAATATCCTCACATACATGATCTCTCTTATATATTTCACATCTCCATTAAATTCCATAACCTTACATTTCCATATCATTGCCTATATACAAAATGATATAATCAACTAACCTATATAACCCTTTACAATCTATTATGCCTTATGTTGGCTTACAAAGATAATTAAAATATAAATATACATGTCAGATCAATAACATACATGCATGAATATAAAAAACAATTTCCAATGCCAGATCTCCCAAATGATGTTGACCTCCAATACTTATAACCTGATGAAGTCATGTCGGCTTGCAATGCCGATAACCAAAGAATTCTTTCCAACCTGCCAGTGCTAGTGAAGTATCTGCCGGTACACAAATAAACCAAAATATGAAGCCACAACATATTGCCATGTTGCCATCAATGACAACATATTGAAACCAACCAATTCAGTGTCAATCGCCAACATAATGATCGCATGATTTTTTTGTAGGCAATGATGTTTTTTATAAACATCTAAATGATATTACATTGGAGCTCTTCAGGACCACCATACGTACATGGTGGATTGACCAAAATCAATAATTAAAAGATGAACTCATAAACCGTTTGGCTGTGTTGTTCAAAAATGACACATTCAACAAATCCAAGGTCCTTCAGAAAGATGACACATATCTAAAGTATGCGAGGGACCAATATAGGATACCTTTAGAGAAGAACAAAAAGTATGAGCATCCCCCCATGATTCCAGAGAGGGAATGGAAGGACTTGGTTTCAGATGGAAAGGATAAATCTAAAAAGAGAAAAGGACATACACCACTAGGCGAAGGAAGGTATGTGATACTATTAACAATGTAACTATGTACTAATTATTACTCTTTATATTTGCATAATCTAACATATTTCAAACTTTTCATAGGATGCCCAGCACATCGAAGGCAAATAAGGCAAGACTAGAGAAGCACGAGCAACACAAACTTGGCTCTAGTGGTTATATGAAAGTTGCCACATGAATTTTAAGTATCAATAAATGAAATATTGCATCGAAATATAAATTGCAAACAAATTTTTTAATCAAACAATAGAAGCGAAATTCATGATATTAAGCAAAAATGCAAGACTCTAAATTCAAGAGAGTGCCCACAGAAGATGACATGAAAATTGCCTTCCAGCAAGGCTATGGAGCCATGGCTGAATGCCTAAGAGAATTGAGTGGGCAAACACAAGATTCTGATGCATCCATCACATAGATAAATAAGCTAAATGAAAATTATTTAAAATTGAATACTTGAGAAATAATCTATTCGATGTTAATTTCCAACATAAAGTGACTATATTTGTTTTAAATAAGCAAGCAATGATAACAATGCAGATGATATTGGAATGAAGTCTGCTAAGGGTGGAACACAACCTACACATGATGAAGGTTGTGGTGTGCATCCCGGTACTGGAGGTATTCATTTGCTATACAATTTTTTATATGTAATTATTAATATAATTAAACATCTTTAATTGAAATTGGTGTAGTAAATAATGTGACCATTTTTGTTTTTATTTTAGAGCATGTAGAGCATGGTGAACAAGTTGAGAATGATCAAGGTAGACAACATCAGGAACATGATGTGCCCCCATTAGGTAAAGAGGACCATTGTTATTCTTTTAAACGAATTTAATTGCAATTGCTGTATTGATTAATGTAACCTTTCGTGTTTCAACTCCAGAGGATTTAGAGGGTGTTCAACATGTTGAGGATGAGGCTAGAAAAAATGGTTAGGAAGATGATGTGGCCCCATCAGGTAAAGAGCACCGCTGTAATGTTCTTTTAATTAATGAAATACTTGTAATAATAATTAAAATCTTATGAATTTAACCTATTTATTTGTTATTGTAGTGGACCCCCCTTTGCATAGGTGTCCTCGTCATGAGTACATGACTAGGGATACATTAAGATTATGAGCAAAGGGCACAACAACTGAAGAGGGAAAAAATGATGCTCCACTTAGTCTTTACTTAGCTTAATAAAATAAAATAAAATAAATGATTGTAATCATATTATTTGTTAATGAATGAATTTTATGTGTTAATGAATGTAATTATGTGTTAACGAATGTTAATGAATGATATGTGTTAATGAAAGATATGTGTTATTAAATGTTGATGAATGTTATGTGTTAATGAATGATAATGAATGTTATGTGATAATGAATGAATGCTATATTTTATTAATGGATGAAAGAATGAATGAATGTTATATGTTAACGGGAAATTTAGAGTGATGTTAGGGTGGGGGGGGGGGGGAGGGGCCAAATGAACTTCCACCTTCACGTGGCTGGCCCTGTTAAGTAGAGAATATTAAACTATTCTTGAAACAAAGAGAAGCTCAATAAGGTAACACACTTTTCAATATTTCATTATGCTCCACTGTCAATCTTATTGAGTAATATGTATTGAATCTTAATTGTAGGGTTCAATAGAACCAACATGAACAACATCACAAGAAGTTACTTAGTGGAGACCATCATAGGTAAGGTCCTTGATTAAGATTTTGTTGTTTATATTCATTTTACTTATTACAGAAAATAGATTGAGACAATTCCTTAAACCTCTATAGCTGCTCACTATTTTGATGTTCCAAGGTTGCTATCCATCATACCAACATCTCTCTCTTCCATTTTACTAATATCATTGTCCATTACTTTGGCTCACACCTATTGCAATAAGGTCTTCTATCACTGCAACTATCATTGTGGTATTTCATGAATTTGTATCTCTATCACAATACTCCTTTCTTTATTAACCTATGTTCTTTATGTTGAGCAATGTATGACTATCTCTTAATCAAATATTTGAACCTCATGATAGACTATTACTATATGGCATCTATTAAAATCTCCCATGTTAGGCTATGATACACTGTGTTGATATGTCACTCATGCTTTTACAGTGTTTTGGATTTGTCAATTGTTATGAATTTCTTCTACAGAGGGCTGTTCTTTAGGAGGTTGAAGCAAAATTTCTTCACCTTCACTGATTCTTAAGGTCATTGTGCTTTATGTTTTGGAAGCTGATGATGATGCAACTATCACAAAATACTTTAGCTTCTCTATGACTATTTTGAGTGTATTACGATTGACCAAAAATATTAGGCACTATTCTGCATTCTCAGGCTATTATTACTCATGAAATGAGTTGCTTTGTCACAATTTCTGCTCATATGATATCTCTATCATAATTTGAGATAGTAACCTGGGACTGATGTTTGGTCTCTTATGACTTGTTCATGCCAAAGTCGCAAGTCATCCTACTTTCATAATGTTTCCTTTTGAACTGTTAGATTTATGTGCTATGGATTTGTTCTTGATGTTTGAGGAACTTGTATCTGATGATTGGAAGGTTGTCTTCATGAGACTATGGTTGAATGACCTTGCTCTATCATTATGCTTGATTGTATACATAGACACCATGCAATCATTATGATTTTTTTTTAATCAAGAATGTTCACTCTTTCCATTGGAGTGCTCCCTTGGATTGAGACTTTGTCATATACTTCTTAATAGCTTGTTGTGGCTCTTTGAGACTTGAATGCTCCTTATTGAACTATAAATGCTTTTGGTATCTAATCATTGTCTTAAAGATGCTACCCCTACTATTAATTTATGAGTTTGTTCTTCTTACTCTATCTATTGTCATCTCATTCACTATTCTCAGAGGCCCCTTGACTAATTTGTGATGGCTTGTTAATTGATACCCATGACTATCTCCTTACTTATCTTTCTTAACTTTACCAGTTCTTCTTATTGATTTTGACTGTGAATAAAAATACTATCTCAACCTATCTTTGGTTTGCTAATATGATTGGACTATGATCACTGCTTTCCTTAGCTAGAAACATGTTGTGAGTACCCTTTCATGAAACAATATGGTATTATGATTGCTAACTCCTTGAGGTTGTTTCCTCTACCATTGCTTCTTTGACCTGTACCATCTTGTTTGAATACCATATAATTTTTTGGTATTTTGTTCATTATGCATAGGTCAACAATAATGCTTTAAATGTCTACACTTTTGGGTACTCTTGATCTTTAACATTCACTGTCATAGCTTTGAATGTTTGCTCAAACCAAGTCTGTCTTCCAAATTGGTTGCCATACTCCGCTATTCCAAAGGGTCCCATGATTGTATTCATGCTCAAGGCTGCTCATGGTTATTACATACAAGCTATCTATACTTTTTCTCCGTGAGAGATATCTTTTATACACAACCATCTCTGCATTTTTCCCTCTATATCTTTATCTAAAGTAGTGATTACTTTGCCTTTTTTATTACTACTATTTCCTCTATAATTAGTCATGATGACTATGACATTTCCATTTATGGTTGGGCCTTTATATATATATGGGAAAGTTGTGACTTAATTTGCTAAATTAGTCAAATGACTACTCTATTTAGTGACCATATTTCATGATTATCTTTAATTCCTTGAACTATCTTTCACATGGTCTGCGTTCTGGTGTTGAGGTTGTGATGCCTTGCCATGCTTTATTTTTCTGCCTTTGGATTGATAAAACCTACTTTGTATATGCATAAGCACCATGTCAAAGGATCTTTCATTCACTGGGATCCTTGTGCCAGCATGGATGCCCTTGATATTTCTTAGAAGATGCTACTCGTTCTCTTGGAGGTATGCTTACTGTTCTTTGATCGAACAATCCTTTGATAGTGAATGGACCTTGGGTTCTATCCCAAACTTGTTGAGGGCTACTTTGTAACCTTTTTAGATGATCGTGGCTACAAATGTCTATTAGGATAATCAGTGACCAACTAAGAGGGGGTGGGGTGAATCAGTTGTTAATAGATTATAACTTTTAATCCACAATATAACCTTAAGCAATTTAAGTATCGGTATAGACAGATGTCGGTAGGAATAGACACCGGTAAGAAATACAACTTAAAAAATTAACCATATAATCAATGCAAAGAAACCATACCACATAACACCATTATTTGCACATGGAAAACCCAAAAAGGGAAAAACCACGGTGGGAAACCTACCCACAATCAGATGATACTTCTGTAGAAAGTATGTGTTACAATGAGGGGCCTGCACTTGAAGGAAGGCACACTACCTAGAGTGTACTACTCATTACAAAAGGAGCCTCATTGACTACATAGAGGCTATAACCTTCTCAAGATAAATGGACAACAATCCAATAGAGTGAACTACTAGAAATAGCATCAACTATGCCTGATTATAGTCCCAGTTAAGCTCAATGTTGGAGGACTAAATCCTCTTCTGAAACCAATCGGATCACCAATGATTGATCAACTCCTTTGCTTGATGATATTACAATATTAACACATTACATTCCTTGACCATGACCTTTTCAATAACCATGATACTTTACAACGAGTTTCTACCTCTTATTTATACAAACCCTAAGGCCTAACCAATTAGGTCGGCCACCTAAAGATATTACAATAATATCATTACATAGTTCCTTATTACAATAATAAAAAATCCATAAAACATAAAGAATCATCCAGGTAACATGTAGAGTACACCCTTGCATGATACCGGTCCATAACCTACATAGGTACCAGACCTATTCTGGGTCCACCACGCCAAAGAAATGTCTTCAAGCAATTGAAGTATGATCAATGAAGATCTTCAATATCCTGAAATCCTCAAAGAAGTTGCACCAACACCAATTGTGTATCCTGTCATGATTCCTCAAAGAAAGCTTTGCTGGTAAAGCCTTAAAGTAGTGTTGATAAGGGTTTACTAGTGTGTATGATAACATCCAATTATCAAGCCAATACCAACTGATCAAAACATTCTTATGGAGCATATAACACATGAAATCTAATATACTCTACTGATCCAAACATGTCGGAAGTGCCAACTAGATAATCTCTTCTGCCAGTAACACTAGATCTTATACCGGTAACCTGTTTGCTGATAACCATCCATATCAGTTAGTGTAAGTTTGTCTGTCAATAATGATGAATAATGATGAACAACAAATATCCTAATTGGTACTGAGAGGGGGGTGAATCAGTATAGACAAAAAATTTCTCAATAGCTTATCAAGTTAAAACAATACCAACTGGTTGTCTTCATCACTGAACTTAACCATGACAATACAGGTTAAACACAGTAAGACTTCAAACAACATAAAATGATAAGTCTGATCACTTCAAATACATTCAATATTTGATAACAACTTCACCCATAAACACATGCATGTGGTATACCAGTAATACCATAACCTATTAGCTCTGCATGCATAATCACTCAAACACAGAATACTTAATCATCACATGAAAAATGCACAACTCATGACACACAAATTTTTCACGTGGAAACCCAAATGGGAAAAACCACGGTGGGGATGAATACCCACAAGTTTGTTTTGAACTCTTTTGAAGCTCGCTCTGTTAGGAGCCTAGTCTGGTTAAAGACTTTACAATAAGGTTATATTAGGAACCGATCCTGTTAAAGATCACCCGGTTAAGGGATGGCTATATACCCTGTTAAAGGTTGAAACTTTGTTAAAGGTTACCTCACTAGAGAATTTCAAGAACTCAATGATCTTGAGTCACCTGGTTAAAGGATTTACAATAAGCTTGTTAAAGCTACCCAGTAAAGGGATTTTCCAATTGTTGAAATGGTTAGAAGACAATAGGTAAAACTCTGATCTGATAACAACACTACATGCCAAGGCAGTTCCTTTTCATTTCCTCTCTTCTGCAATCACACTCTGTAGTTTTCCTCTTACTAGTCTGGCAAGTATCACATCACTCGGATACACACACAAAATTTGCCAACGACTTACAATAACAAACATCATCAAACTTATAGACAACAATTAGGTCGGTAGCATAAACCCTAAACCCTAAGCATCTTAGGTTTACAATACAAGTGGTCCAATCTTGACCATCCAAACACTTTTCATAGAGCAATACAATCTCAAACAAATCACAGGACAATCTGCATTGTTCATTCTTCACAGCACATGGGAATCAGTAACTCATCATGCTTTCTTCTCATACCACCAAGAAGAATATTCATTCCTGAGGTAGACTTTTAATGCAATCGATCTTTTCATGCAAGATCCTGAAGGAAATCCTTCACGTACACAAAGATGACATGGCACCTTGATCTCATCCTCATCTCTTAGCTAACTCATCACAAAATGTCATCAATTGCATCGCACAAGCTGGATTACCAAACCGGAAACCCTAGAGCTGAGACTACCAACCGATAGTCGCACTTAGTGAAACCCCGACACTGGTTCACCAACTTCTTTCAATTTGCATACCGATTTACTTACACTCATTGAAATCAATAACATATATTATCATCATATCAACATGCCAGTTCATCATATGCCAATAGGTAACAACTAGTGTTTACATCAATGACAAAACATAATTTCCACACATAATCAATTCACCCATAATGCTAACAATCTCCCCCTTTGGCATTGATGGCAACACAAGATGTGAAAAACATCTAAGTACCAAGAAATGCCAAACAAGTCTCCCCTTGTGGAAGACAACCAACAATCAATATCTCTCCCCCAGTGAATGATATCTTTGTAAGGCTTTGAACAAATCTCTCTCCCCAATGTATACAACTTTTCTTTTATTTTCACATCAATATCTCTCTCCCTTTGAAATCAATGCCAGAAACTTGACAAAAATATCAAAGCAATGATATAAACCTCTGAATGTCAAAGTTGACTACTCCCCCTGAGTAGTAGCACCACTCATCAATGCTGGAATAGATAATGTTCCTGATAATGCATACAGGACTGATGACAAACTTCATCAATCAAGTCTGTGTCGGAGGGGCAAAACCCCTAACCTGTCTCTCAAGTATTCAAATGATTCCTTAGACAATGGTTTAGTGAATATGTCTGCAATTTGTTCTTTAGTGTTCACATAAACTAGTTTGACTTTCTTTGCTTCTACCTTGTCCTTCAGAAAGTTATACTTTATTGAAATATGCTTAGTCTTAGAATGAAATACCGGATTCTTGGACATGTCAATAGCTACAGAGTTATCACAGTAGATAACTACCGATTCACTACAATTTACCCTTATATCCTTCAACATTTGCTTCATCCACAAAACTTGAGTGCAATTAGTTGTTGCTGCAACATACTTAGCTTCTACAGTAGATAAAGAAATTCATGACTTTTTTTGCTTATCCATGAAACCAGTTTCTTTCCAAGAAAGAAAGCTCCACCAAAAGTGCTCTTCCTGTTATCAGTATCACCTACCCAATCTGAGTCAGTATATGCACATAAAGTGAAATCATCATTTCTGGAATACCATAAGCATATTCTGTTGTTCCTTGCAAATATCGAAATATCCTCTTTACTGCACATTCATGATTTTCTTCAGGATTACTTTGATATCTTGAAACAATACTTACTGCATTCATAATATCAGGTCAAGTCCGATTTAGTTATAACAGACCACCAATCATAGATTTGTACCTTGTCGGATTTACTGGTGAAGAAACATCCTTGATAGATAATTTCTCACTTGTAGCCATAGGAGTACTTACTGGTTTAGAATTCTCCATACCAAACTTGAATAGTCATCAAAAGCTTGATAGATAATTTCTCAAAAGCTTCAGACTTCTCCCTCAGAAAAGTCACCTACATCATTCTATAATAGTCATATATAATCAACATGAAATACCTATCACCTTGAAAGCTTCTAGTCCTTGCCAATTAACATTCCTTACATACCGGATTATGAGGCTTCATAATCTTAGGTATATCTTTGATTGCCTTAGTTGAACTGATCTTAATGGTACAATACAAATTAACATGACACAACCTCTCATGCCATATCCAACTCTCATCAATATGAGAATCAAACATGTCTTATTACCAGTGTTCAAGTGAAAGATATTACTTCCTGTCTGAATATCGGTTGTAATTTCTAAACCAGTTTTGTTAATGATTTTACATTTTCTATCCTTAAATAGAAGTTGAAAAACCTTATCAACTAATTGACCAACACTCAAAAGATTATGCCTTAAACCTTCTACACAATAGACATTATCAGTGTTATGCTTTCCATCAAAAGAAATAATACCTCTCTACCTTTGATCATACATGCCTTGTCATCTCCAAATCTAACTTGACCATCATTGTATTCTTGTAGGGATACAAATTTCCTTTTATCTCCAGTCATATGATGTGAGAATCCACTATCAATTACCCATTCATCCTTATCTTCAACTTTTGCTGCTAGAGCCTTCTCTTCATTTTTGAGAGCCAGTTCTGGTTCATCTTCCTTCAAAGCATAGAACACCCATTCCTTCCCATTTCCAAATCCACTAGCTGAGTCTTGTGTCGGTTCATCTCCAGAGTCATCAGTTACTCTTTCCTCATTTTCTATGTAGAAATGTTTGTTTTTCTTGAATTTATATATGTTTGGGGTAGGCTTAAAAGTTTTCTTAACTCTTTCCTCAAACTTTGCATTCCTTTCAAGACATCTAGATGCAAAATGACCAACCTTATTACATGCAAAATATTTAAAAGGTGCTTTTCCTTCATACTTACTTCTAGTTGAACCTTTAGGCACTATTCTAGCAAATAAGGCTTCAAGTTGTTCAAGCTCTTCATCTTCTTTCCTCATGTCTTCCAATTCTTTTACATATAGGGCTCTCTAATCACTTTTGCTGGTAGATGTTGATGATGATGCATGAAAAGCAAGTTCAGATTTTACAACTCCAAAAGATCCAAATTCTTCAAGCTCGAAAGAAGATAATATCCCAATCAAAATGTCTCTATTGATTGAAGTGTTTGCCATTGTTCTTTACTCATGAATTGCAGTTGCCTTCATCTTGTAAGCCGGTAGAAGGGCTCTCAAGACTTTGGAAACTATTTCATCTTCACTTAGAAATCCTCCACAACATTGAATTCCTAGAACAATCTCATTTACTCTTTCCATAAACACAACAATTCTTTCATTTTCTTCTATTTTCAAGTTTTCATACCTTACCCAGTAACCATCAAGTTTAGAAATTTTGACAGTACGGTCAGTTTCATTCAAAGTTTGCAATTTGTCCCATATAATCTTAGCCGATGATTTTTCAATCAATCCCATGATCAATTGATAAATAAGTGCACACAAGAGGGCTTCTCTAGCTCTGTAATCATTTTCAATATTCTTGTCTAGGTCTGTAGGAGCAGGATTGTCAGATGTCGAATCATAAGGTGTGTATCCTTTCCAAGACATCTAATATGAGTCTCCATTCAAATTTTCCATATCCCATAATTTGTTCCATCAAGATTAGGGATTTCTCTTCTGAAAATAGTTGTCGCTGGATTAGAAGTGTTAGCTACCATAAGATCTACCTCAAGTGGTTAAGCTTGTGCAAAAGAGGACCAAAGTTCTAATACCAATTGTTAGGATAACCAGTGAACAACTCAGAGGGGGGGGATGAATCAGTTGTTAACAAATTATAAATTTTAATCCACAATATAACCTTAAACAAATTAAGTACCAATATAGATAGATGCTGGTAGGAATAGATACTGGTAAGAAATACAACTTAACAATTAACCAAATAATCAATGCAAAGTAACTATACCGCATAACACCATGATTTGTATGAGGAAAACCCGGAAAGGAAAAACCATAGTGGCAAGCCAACCCACAGTTAGATGATACTTCTGTAGAATGTATGTGTTACAATGAGGGGCCTGCACTTGCAGGAAGGAACACTGCCTAGAGCATACTGCTCATTACAAAAGAAGTATCACTAACTATAGAGAGGATACAACCTTGTCAAGATAAATGAACAAAAATACAATAGAGTGAACTACTGGAAATAGCATCAACTATGCCTGATTATAGTCCCAATTAAGCTCAATGCCGAAGGACTAAATCCTCTTCTGAAACCAATCCGATCATCAATGATCAATCAACTCCTTTGCTTGATGATATTACAATATTCACGCATTACATTTCTTGACCATGACCTTTTCAATAACCATGATACTTTACAAAATGTTTCTACCTCTTATTTATACAAACCCTAAGTCTTAAACCAATTAGGTCAGCCACCTAAAGATATTACAATAATATCATTACATAGTTCCTTTTTACAATGATATTCCATGTCGGCTTAAGATCTAAACAATAATAACAAATCCATAAAACATCTCGAATCATCCAGGTAACATGTAGAGTACACATTAGCATGATATCGATCCATAACCTAGATAGGTACTAGACCTATTCTGGGTCCACCATGACAAAGAAATGTCTTCAAGCAATTGAAGCATGATCAACGAACATCTTCAGTATCCTGAAATCGTTGAAGAAGCTGCACCAACACCAATTGTGTATCCTATCATGATTCCACAATGAAAGCTTTGCCGGTAAAGATTTAAAGCAGTGCCAATAAGGGTTACCAGTGTGTATGATAACATCCAATTATCAAGCCAATACCAACTAGACAAAACATTCTTATGGAGCATATAACATATGAAATCCAATATACTCTATTGATCCAAACATGTCGGAAGTGCCAACCAGATAATCTCTTCTGTCGGTAACACCAGATCTTATATCGATAACCTATCTGCCGATAACCATCCATATCAGTCAATGTAAGTCTGTTTGCTGGTAAGAGCTAGTGTTGAGATCAATGACAAAACATCAATGCCACACATAATCAATTCACCCATAATTCTAACAATGTCTCCTTATTTTCATAATGAAATATGAAGCTTTTCTCTAATGCCACTGTTGGTACAATACCCTAGCTTATTGTTCTTGGGTTAGAGACAAAACCTTTATCACATTTCTTCGATATGGAAGATGAAATAATGCATTCATTAATCTTCATAACAATGGTTTTATTCAAGGAAAATAAAACCCTTATATTTTAATGCAACTTCAAACTTTGATGAATAAAAAGAAGATGTAATGAATAAAGTTGACCTGTATGACTGGCGTTAGTATGTGAAAGACTATGAGAGAATAGTTTTTGTACTAAAGAGCACTCTCCTCCTCCAAACTACATGTGTGCCAGGTAAGAGTAATTTTAAACTTTAAACTGAGACTTCTTTACGTGAGAAACATTTGTGGTATTGCACTAATCCCTTTTTCTTCTCAAATAAACTATATATGAAAATCTCTTTCCATGCAGATTTGCCAGTCAAGGCATTGAAAGGAAGTTTGAACACCCCTTGCCGACATGATGAATCTATTTTAGCTAAAACTTTGTAGTGATAATAGGGTTTCTTTGTAAAATAACTCAAGCTTTTCCCTTTGTCAAAACCCTAAACCAACGCATCCCATATGTGAAAATCCCTCTGAACATGCTGAAAACTCCTTTACATTCAAATTCAAGTTCCCCCTTTTCCAGTAATAATACTAGACTTTTGACCTTTCAACGTGGGAAACAAGTTGAAGCCACTCTTTATAATACCATTAGAGGCCACTCTTTATAATACCATTGTTGTATACTTTTATTTGAGGAAACCTATGACTATGCCTTCTCTTGTTATATTATTGCTTTCTGATCTTGTACATGGTCCCTTTTGTCATATGACCTCTGTGTTTCTAGATTACTTATACTATAAGATGTACTATTTATAACTGCAATCTTAATGTATGTTGTATATGACTGTATGTGAATCATGCGCCCTTATTGATGACATGTTTTGGTAGAAAGACTATATAAGAATGTAAAGCAAATTTCTAGCTTTGGTAATGCTTTTATGACTACATTATGCTCAGGAAGGCAGTAAAAATCCTTGATATTGTTGAAAGGATTGTCCTATCCATTAACTGCTCTTATGTTGGCTATAGATGTACTCCTTTGGACTGTCACAACACTGTCTTCTATCTTTCCCTGAGTACATTACCAATTATGCTCTGAGGACTAAAATCACTGTACCTGTCTTTGTGAGTCCTCTCTGATCAGACTGGTCCTACAACATACATGTGAGCTTTCCTTGTTTATTGTCTGAAAATTTTGTTGGTAACATGGTTTTTTCTTCAGTCTATGAAGTAGTTGGGATCAAATAGTTGCCTAAGTCTGAGATCAAAGATAGCTAAGTCTATGAAGTAGTTGGGATAAAAATTTATTAGACAGAGATCCAACCATCGTTAGGAATTTAGTAAAAGTGGAAGCCATTTTGAAGTGATCCAAGACTTTCATTGTCATTGAGACAAGGATTTTGACCCATGAATTGTAGAAAATAGATTTTTGTTGTTTATATTCATATTGTTGATTACATAGGTAAATATTTATTAAACATTTTTAAAAGGGAAGTCACCAAATGCACCAAATACTTGCCAAAGTCTGAGATCAAAGATAGCTAAGTCTATGAAGTAGCTGAGATCCAACCATCATTAGGAATTTCGTAAAAGTGTAAGCCATTTTGAAGTGATCCAAGACTTTCATTGTCATTGAGGTAAGGAGTTATATAGGGGTAGTTCAATATTTGAGAAAACTTATCAAATCATATTCCATAGTTGCAATGCTTTATATTCCCCGATGACAATTCGTGTGTCCATGTTATATGGGGGTAGAATGGATTTTATTTATTTATTAATATTGCATGTTCATCGAAATTACAATAGAAACGCCTAACATAGGCCCTGACAAGAGTAATTTTTTGTCATAGGTATACCATTCTCGTCGGAGCTTACTTGCATTTTTCGTCGGAATTCCAACGTTATCCCCATTAGTTTTTGAGGGGAATGCTGTACTTGCGATGCAAAATTTCATCGCAGGTACATCATTCCCGTTGGAGTATAGTGCCATTTGTCGTCAGATTTTTGACGAAAAACCCCAACATGTACCTATGACAATAGTGTGCATGGTTCGTCGGAGGTTTGACGACTTCGTCGAAATTTCGATGAATTAAACCGCCACAATATGTGTCAATTTTCGACGATAATTTGTTCGTTGAATATTCTGACGAAAATCTTTTCGCCATTTCGTCGGATCTATGACATTAATATGTCGAAATTCTAACGATAGTTCGTTGGAAAAACGACCCCAAATATATTGTGCAATCACACCACATAATGAACAATTAACTAACAAGTTAATCTAAAATTAATTTTTAACTTAACAAATTAAAACTAAATTAGAATCTAAATCTAATCTAATAACAAATTTAAGATCTAAACTAAAGAACAAATTAAAAATCTACACTAATTAACAAATTTTAAAAAAAACTAAACTAATTAATAATTAAAAAATCTAAAACTAATTAACAAATTAAAAAAATCTAAAATTAATTAACAATTAAAAAATTAAACTAATTAACAATCAAAAAGCTCTAAACTAATTAACAAATTAAAAATCTAAAAACTAATTAACAAATTAAAAAATCTAAAACTAATTAACAATTAAAAACTAAAACTTAAAAAAACTAAGTTAAAAACTAAACTTAAAAAAACAATTAAAAGCTAAAACTAAAAATACTAACTTAAAAACTAAACTGAAAAAAAACATGTTAAAATTAATACTAAATTGCTAATAACAAACTAAATTAAAACTAAAAGCCACTTTAAATCAAAACTAAACTACTTTAAAACTAAAATGTGGAGCTCATAAAGGCACATGAGTGCTTGAAAATCTGCACAAAATGTTAAAAGGCTGCCCCAAAACAATGCTCAAATGGTATTTTCTTCACTCGCAAAAGCGTTTATTATTTGCAGGTTTAAAATGTGGGATGGTTTTTTTCTTTTAGATTGGCAGACAATGTTCAATAAAATGATTTGCAAGACATATTCAATAACAACGGATCTGAATTTGTTTGACAAAGTGCAGGATATGTTCAAAATGAAGTGGGGTTTGGAGGCAATAACGTAACGAATAATATAAATGTTCATACAAATTTTTATGCAAATTGTTCTGACAAGCTTATTGAATAATTTTTTTTTAGCAGATGTTTTTTCAAGTTTATTGGATGTTTGTAGCAGATTTTGGATGTTTTTTAATCAGGAAAAATAAAACAATCTCAAAGAAATAGCTCTTTAATAGATTGATGATAAAATGTTGAAGCACAAACAATGCATGCGAACTGTTTTGATAAAAAAACAGATTTTGCAATAATGCATGCAAATATAGATTTATTTCCTTGCAATAATAGATTAAAAAATCCAATACATTCAAATAGGACAAAAGTCAAGGCCAACAATCCAAGAATAAACCTGTAATAGAGATCGAAATGTGAATAATCAAAACTGTAAATAGAGCTTGCAAGAAAAACTTTTAAAAACTTTTCGAGAAAAGATCAACAAAGTGTTTATAAACCTTCAAGAAAACCAACAACAAAAATATTAAATATTTTGATGCCACCTTATGGGAGAAGATCTAGATGATTCAACATCCGACAATGAAGTTTTCTTGCAAATCGATTTCACGTCGGGTTCACCAAAAAATGTAGCAAGGAAATTACACATAAATATGTAAAATCAAACACATTCACAACAAGGTCATCAAAAGCATAAATGAAATGAATAAATTGAACAATCAAACCATCCATGCTCCTTTGACAAAGGCCTCGCTGCTCCGTTCTCCTCCAATTATGCTAGTATGTTGGCTCAATCCATTATGGAACTCATATGAAGCAAGAGAAAAAGCATGATAGGCGAGAATATTGGAAGATTTAAAAGTATTTCAATTCAATAGAATGATAGTATAAATATAAATTGTTAAGATGTCAAAATGAGGAAACAAGAAGCCAATTTATAGACTTTGAGATCACATTTAATGGACAAGATCAACTCAATCCAACGGTTGAGATTTCGTGCAAGAATGAGTTAAAAGGGAAATTTTTCGTCGCAGGTATACCATTCTCATTGGAGCTTACTTGTCTCTTAAATATTCAAATGATTCCTTAGACAATGGTTTAGTGAATATGTCTGCAATTTGTTCTTTAGTATTCACATAAAGCAATTTGACTTCCTTTGCTTCTACCTTGTCCTTTAGAAAGTTATACTTTATTGAAATATGCTTAGTCTTAGAGTGAAATACTGGATTCTTAGACATGTTAATAGCTGCAGAGTTATCACAGTAGATAACTACCGGTTCACTACAATTTACTCTGATACCCTTCAACATTTGCTTCATCCACAAAACTTGAGTGCAATTGGTTGCTGCTGCAACATACTTAGCTTCTGCAGTAGATAAAGAAATGCATGACTATTTTTTGCTTATCCATGAAACCAGTTTCTTTCCAAGAAAGAAAGCTCCACCAGAAGCGCTCTTCCTGTCATTAGTATCATCTGCCCAATCTGAGTAAGTATATGCACATAAAGTGAAATCATCATTTCTGGAATACCATAAACCATATTCTGTTGTTCCTTGCAAATACCACAATATCCTCTTTACTGCACATTCATGATTTTCTTTAGGATTACTTTGATATCTTGAAACATTACTTACTGCATTCATAATATCAGGTCTAGTCTAAGTTAGATATAACAGACCACCAATCATATATTTATACCTTGTCGGATTTACCGGTGTAGAAGTATCCTTGATAGATAATTTCTCACTTGTAGCTATAGGAGTACTTACCGGTTTGGAGTTCTCCATACCAAACTTTTTCAATAATTCCCTTAGATACTTAGTTTGATAGATAAAAATGCCTTTGTCAGTTTGAGTAATCTGCAAACCTAAGAAAAATTTCATCTCACCAATCATGGACATTTCAAATTCATTTTTCATGTTGTTAGCAAATTCCATGCACAATTTATCTTCTCCTCCAAAAATGATATCGTCAACAAAGCTTCAATAATCAGAATATCATTATCAGTGATCTTATAATATGGATTACTATCAACACTACTTTTAGTAAAACCAAGCTTCAAAAGATATTTATCCAACCTTGCATACCAAGCTCTAGGAGCTTGTTTTAAACCAAATAAAACTTTCTTCAATCTGCAAACCATGTCTTTGTCATCTATCAGCGTCCATTAGGTTGCTCAATGTAAACTTATTCCTCAAGCTCACCATTCAGAAATGCACATTTGACATCCATTTGATAAACCTTATAGTTATTATAAGCTACATAGGCAAGAAATAGTCTAACAACTTCAATTCTAGCTACAGGTGCAAATGCCTCACCATAATCAATTCCTTTCATTTGAGAATATCCTTTACAAACCAATCTAGCCTTGTTCCTTATAACTTGACTATCCTCATTCAATTTATTTCTACAAACCCATTTAGTTCCAATAACATTCTTATTTTTAGGCTGGGAAACTAAAGACCAAGTTTCATTCTTCTCTATTTGATCTAATTCATCTTCCATAACCTAAAACCAATGTTTATCCTTACAAGATTCAATAATAGTTGCCGGTTCAACTTGAGAAATAAGACATACCTCTTCATTTTCCAGTTTTCTTCTTGTCATAACTCCCTTGTTTCTATCTCCAATAATTTGATCTTTAGAATGATTTAATCTTACATACATAGGTGTCTTTTGAACTTCAGGTTCACTGCTTTGATCATCAGTCACAATTGAATTTTCTGATTGTGCTGGTGAAACTGTCTCAGCTTCCTATACTGAGCAGTAGTCAGTGAGACCTCTTTTGTAATGAGCAGTACACTCTAGGTAGTGTGCCTTCCTGCAAGTGCAGCCCCCTCATTGTAACACATACTTTTTGCAGAAGTATCATCTGATTGTGGGTAGGCTTCCCATCGTGGTTTTTGCCTTTTCGGGTTTTCCATGTACAAATCATGGTGTTATGTGGTACGGTTGCTTTGCATTGATTATCTGGTTAATTGTTAAGTTGTATTGTTTACTAGTATCTGTTCCTACCGGCATCTATCTGTGCTTTACCGGTACTTGATTTGTTTAAGGTTGTATTGTGGATTAAAAGTTATAATCTATTAACAACTGATTCACCCCCCCTCTCAGTTGTTCACTGGTTATCCTAATAGGGACAATATGTTTTATGGTGAATAAAGATGGATTCTTGATGTAAGCGGTCCAACCCTGAATTGTTTGGATAATTCCTATGGGCTATGAGGTGGATGAAACTACCTTGGAGGAATATGCACAACATTTTTTCAACTCTCCGGAAGACAGCAAGGAGGAGAGGTTCGATACTTGCAAGGAAAAGTCAAAGGAGTTACACTCCAAATTTATAGAACCAGAAAGGAAGAGGAAGGTAGCTAAGATAGTAGAGGATATTCTTGTTGAGGAGGGCCATCTCTGGGAGAAGGTGAGGGCTGCTAGGGTAGCAAGGGATGCAACAGAGAAGGAAGAAAAACAAAAATCTGCATCTGCTCCTATCAAGATAAAGGTAACAAGACTCTCTACTACTCCGATGAAGACACCTACTGCCCAAACTAAAAATTCTGATGCACCTGCAAAGGGCAAAGGTATTCTGAAGAAGAAGCAAACATAGAGGGAATATGTGGTGGTTAGTCTAGTGGAATCAAAAATTGAATTTGATTCTGATGTTCACAAGGCACCTAAGAAGGGTGAATTTTCTAGGGTAACTCGAAAGCCCCAATTCGATGATGTGAAGGGTGAGAAGCAGAAGAAGAAAGTAAGATTTGAACCTAAACCGATAGGCCAGGCTAAGAAAGGAAAGAAGACAAAGTCTAATTTTTATGAAGCCATTGAATTCGGTAAGATGAAATCCTCAAAAATAGAGTATCACATTATTCCTTCATTATCTACTCAAGAATTGATTGATGAGATTATAAAAGATGGTAATTTAAAGAATATATCTGTATATTATATAAATATGAATGATAAAGATCAAAGATAGATAGAAGAAGCAGTAATTTTGTATATGGATGTATTTAGTAAGGCATTAATTGAGTCAGAGAAATATCTACCCAAAGATTTGTACAGTCTTATTGATGCTAGAAGAAACTTAGTAAGTCAAATGGACATGGAAATTAAGGAGAGTGAACTGGTTAATCATTGCACCGGTATCACCAAAGAAGAAATTGATAGATTGAATTTTGCTTGCTAATAAAAAGGAATTTCAAAGTAAACACAGGGTGAACAGTTTGATGGTCGGAAGAGTTGAAGAAACAAGGAGAGAGACCAGCAAGATTTGGAAAAAGTTTCTAATTGAGAACCGACTTGTAGATAATGATTCTCAAAATAAAGCCACTTAGTTAGATAACCCTATGGTGAAAACTATAATTAAAGACGAGGACATGCAGGATGGTGGTGATCAACAACTTTTGGATTGTGTTGCTGATGAGGCTACAAATAATAATAACAAACCAACAGAAGCCATGGATGTTGCACCAAGTGGTGACACCGGTGCACAAGAGACACCTAAGGAGGATAAATCCAAACCTATTGAAGTTGAGAAGAAAGATGAGGAAAAATAGTCTGAACCGGATAAGAATAAATATAAGGTCAAGGGTTTGGAAACTCCGGTATTAGTGGCAATTGGCACTGCTAAAACCTAGAGCCTAAGGAGTTTTCCTCATTTCAACATCAATTTTGATAAACCTTTTGCTCAAATGTCTCCAGCTGAGAGGATGATAGTTGTTACTTCTCTTCAAATGCAAGAGAGTCAAGAGTTAGCTCAGTCTGAGTCAGAGGAGAAGAAACTAATTGAGAAATCAGTGAAATTTTTTTGGTTAGGTGATATCGAAAGTACAACTTGATGCAAGCACTAGCTCATCCGGTAAGATAAACAGTTTAATTGATCACATCTCCAGTAAATTTGATTCTTTGTCTAAGGCATCTTCTCGACAAGCCATGGAGAAGTTTAAGGATGCCAAAATTCAAACATTTTTGCAAATTATAATTAATGATAAGGCACAATTAGATAAGGAGCTAAAACTGGTTGATGAGGCATTAGGAGAAGGCAATAAGATATATAAGTCTTATCTAATTTTGACTAATTTTACAACTGACATAGACAAGAAAATAGAGAACTGTAAAGGACAGTTAATTCAAATCTATCAGGTCTATGATCCCACAACAAATCTAACCAACAGTATAGAGGGACAAATTTTGAATATTACTAGGCAAATCAAGAATTTTGAGGAGGAGAAGGAGAGAATAATCCGACGAATAGGTAAACTTTGGAACCTAATTGGTCCCCGGCTAGACACGTTATTGTATCATAAAATAGACCATATACAAAATATGTCTCATGATACTCCTACAGAAATTGCTGCTATAGAATTTCATGCCTATGTTTTGAATGGTTTTGTTTCAATTTTGGAGAAGTTGCGGGTAGGTTGGAACACTTATCTAGGGTTCCTTAAGTTAGCTTATGCAGATATATTGAAGCATGTTTAGATTTAATCATCCAGTGAATGTATATATATGTACAACAATTTTGATGGACACCCTATCTTTGACATTGCTATCAAAGGGGGAGAGATGTAGTGAAAAATGTATATAGGAGGAGATGAGGTGAAAAATATACAGTGTACAGATTGATTCTTTGTATGGGGTGTACAACCCAATGTATTGTAGACTTATGGATTATTTATCTTAGGGGGAGTCTTGGAATTATTGTATTCTTTTATTCTTTCATCTGGTTGTACAGATTTTAGTACTTAGTCATTTTTCACAAGTGTTGCC
Organism: Cryptomeria japonica; assembly: GCF_030272615.1. Classification (NCBI taxonomy): domain Eukaryota; kingdom Viridiplantae; phylum Streptophyta; class Pinopsida; order Cupressales; family Cupressaceae; genus Cryptomeria; species Cryptomeria japonica. Next base: position 617,084,468 of record NC_081410.1, on the reverse strand, counting down.
ATCAATGCCAAAGGAGGAGATTGTTGGCAATTGGTACTCATTCGGTGATTTCAGGAGACTTTCGGCGGTTAATTATTTGTTTAGGGTTATAATTGATATCAACTCTTCATGGTGATTTGATTCAACAGTCATGACTTAGCTTATCTAGAAGATGGAGGTAACCGGTAGACCGTTAACTGACAAAACAGGGTATTCTGGTAATGTGTTGATCTTAAATCATCTCCGGTGTTTGTGGTGTTTGTAGTGATTATTTTTGTGATCTTGGTATGTGGTAAGACCTTTAGGAAGTGCGTGGGTGTAATATTTTCGTCTGATGCTATGGTGTGTTCGAGATTGGAGTCGACCTCATCTACACATTATATCTATTAAGGAGGACTTGATGGAGATTATTTTTTTTGTGAGATCGGATATAAGATCATTATAGTAGTTGATGTTTGGGATGTTATGCAGTTTCACATGTGCATTTTGCTTTCAGATCAACTGATAGTTGACTGATATCGGGGCAGGGTAGTTAACAGAATAGATACAGTTAGTGATATAGAGCCTAATCAGAACTCAATTTTGCATAGTCAGACGCCATTTATGTATTCATCTCATTGTACATTCTCATTGTAATCAAATTGTAAGGAAGTGATCCTTCCTTGAAGGTTGTAGCCTTTCGGGTAATTGTAATTGAGCAGTGAGCTCTAGGGAGTGAGCCTGAATGCAAGTGCTTTCCCCATCTATGCAATATTTATGTACTCTTGACCATAGTATATGAATATTATGGGTTCTAGCCCCACCGTGGTTTTTCCCTTTTCGGGTTTCCACGTAAAAATTCTGGTGTTGTGGATTTGTGCTTTTATTGTTGCATGTTTATGTTCATATTTTTTATGCATTGTTAACTGGTGGATTAAAAATAAGTTTGCTATTTTACTAACCGATAGATCACTAATTCACCCCCCTCTCAGTGATCCTTGATTCCAACAATGCCTTGAGTAGAAGGAGGAAATTGCTGATAGAGATGAGAGTGGAGGTATTAGGTTTTGAAGAATTGAAGAACTTGTATGAGGAAGACCCAGATTTTACATAACCTTAGAAAGCATGTAAGGAACCAGTTATGTTGGATATAAATAAAAGTGGTTGGACTATTTTATTCAGGATGAGATATTGTTTAGAGGAGTTTAGTTGTGTATACCTAGGAGTTCTATGAGGGAGAATCTAATAAAGGATAAGCATAGTGGAGGATTAGCTAGACACTTTGGTGTTGACAAGATAGTGGCATTAATTAGTGAGAATTACTTTTGGCTTTAAATTTATAAGAATGTCAGGATATTTGTGCAGAGCTATAGAATTTGTTAACTTAAAAAGGTGGTAGTTAGAATGTCAGATTATATAAGCCTTTGACATTTCTGGAGAGACCTTGGGAGGACATACACATGTATTTCATACTTGGATTTCCTAAGACACAAAGAGGAAATGATTCTATATTTGTGGTGGTGGATAGATTCTAAAAGATGACACATTTCATACCTTGTAAGAAGACAACATATGTAGTACATATAGCTGACCTATTTTTCAAGGAAGTGGTGAGATTACATGGATTATCTAAGAGCATAGCTTCAAACAGAGACACTAAGTTTGTTGGATATTTTTGGAGGACACCTTGAAAGAAGATGAAGACAAATTTGAAATTCAGTTCTACTTTTCACCCACAGACTAATGGACAAACAAAGGTAGTGAATAGGAGTTTGGGAAATTTGTTGAGATGCTTAGTTGGAGATAAAACCAGAAGTTGAGATTTGATTCTTGCACAAGAAAAATTTGCCTACAATAATTCAGTGAACAAGGGTACTGGAAGAACACCTTTTGAGATTGTTACCAGAGCACACCCTAGAGGCATATAAGAATTTAGAGACATCAGTAATGAAGATAAACTAAGTGCAAAATCAGAATAATTTTTAGAGCAAATGAAGATAGTGCATACTCAGGTCAAACAACATTTGGAAGACATGAATAGTAAGTATAAGGAGAAAGCAGATGAGAAGAGGAGACATGAAGATTTTGAAGTGGGAGATGAAGTGATGGTGTATCTAAGAAAATAGAGATTTCTAGTTGGAACCTATAATAAGTTGAAGATGAAGAAGTTTGGACCCTGTAAGATCTTAGGGAAATTCAGTTCCGAAAATGCATATGAAGTGGAGTTACCGGATAGCTTGTGTATTTCACCTATATTCAACATTGTAGATCTACACCAATATCCTGAGACAAAATTCAATGAGGACAATATTGTAGACATAGAGAAGTAGATACCTCAGAGGGAACCAGATCAGATTGAAGACATTTTGGATAGTAAAATTAGACGTAGCACCTAGAGCAATTAGTACAAAGAGTATCTTGTGAAGTGGAAGGATAGACCAGTTGAAGATTCATCATGGATTTCTTAGGAAGAGGTAGACCGACTTGGTTTTCCTCTAGTCCCAGCAAAGTGAGGGACTCACTCTTTCAACAACACTGGATGTCTGATGCAGGATCATCCGTGGTTCTTGGCAATCTTGCATCAACCAAAAAACATTTTCTTTTAGTTTGTTCCTATTTTGTAGTTTTAGCACTTCATTTTGAGTTTATTGGAATTTTCTCACCAGATCTTATGGAGCTAGATTTTGATTGTGGACATGTTCATCTACCTTATCCTAAGTTTGCGGGATATTTGGATCTTTTTTTGGCAAGTTATTGCCTACAAAATCTGAGATAGTTTTTTTTAATTTTAGAACACTAAAACCGCTTGGACCTATTTGGTCACTGGCGGATCTTGCGGATCAATTCTGTAGCTTGTGGAGGTTTAGTTCATTGTTTCCAATGTTCCTTGGCATGTGGTTGACTTTCCCTTAGGTCTACACTTCATTCTATGAGTTTTTTGAAAGGATCTCTTTGGCGGAAGTTGACCTTGTTGTTCTACACGTTTTGTTTTCTTCATCGACATTTTTTCCATCTTGGGCCGACGTGGTGTTAGGATTCCCAAAGATACTGAGAGGGGGGGGGGGGGGTGAATCAGTATCTAACCAGTTAGTAAATTTACTTGATTTAAAACATGTAAAGCATATCAATACTGTGTACTGGTTAACCAAAAATAATGCAGTAAACAAGAATAACAATAACCACATGAAAAGCACACCATAACACAGTATTTTAACGAGGAAACCTGGTGTGGGAAAAACCTCAGTGGGATTTGTGACCCACAATATTCACTTACTAGCCAATAAGGGAATATTACTATTTTACAAGAGGGGCCTGCACATGTAGGAAGGCCAAGTGCCTAGGTGGGATTTTTTTTTCTAACTGTAGTTATTTTATAGATTTCAATTTATCCACCACCTACATATGAACTTTTTCATTATATTTTTTAATATATTAAATTATTTTGGTTATATTTGTACTCTAATTTGATTTTTTTCATATTCAAATACTTTTGTTTGTGTATCATCTTTTGGGATTTTGATCCTCAAAAGTTTAAATTTAAAATAAGTAAACTTCCTAATCTTTAACGATTTGAAAAAAAGTAGTGATTTCTAACAAATTAGTAAGTAAATTTTTCTTTGTAGTCTTAACCCAATTCTTTAGTAGCACTAATTATATCTTGAGGCTAACACAAATGATCACACATTGGTAGGAACTTGACACAATGAGTTTCTTGTTTCATTTGGGGAAGAACTAGAGATGCTTGTCTTTTCTTGTTTACTCACTTTAAAATTTAAAATTGTATTAAGCTTCTACAATAACAAGAAGGAGTAAGTGCAATAGCAAGAATGTGCTGATCAAAAATCTAACCTTTAATCTTAAATTTGACATCTATTTATATATCAAAATATTAATATTTATTTTTAATCTAGAGGTATCCCCATGATCCAGCCCAGCGCCCAACCTACCATTACCTTAGTCTTACTGTAATGAATGGAATTTGTCACCTTGGGAAAGACAAATCCCTAAGGACAAATAATCCGTCTGATAACCTCTTCAAATAGGCGCAACGTTGAGCCAAGAGAAAAAGGGAGTGCTCTGAATCTATTAGAGAACTGAGAAAAACTTCTGGTGAACTATGCAAGGTTCTGTAACAAAGGCAATAGCGCGGTGCACTAGTGTCTTAGGTGGATAGAACACAAAGCTAAATAAAGGTGCTTGATTCTTATGGATAGAACACAAATCAACAACATGATTAACTAAACTACTAACTATTAAACAAGCTAACCATCTATGAATGAATAAATATAGAATGTACAGAATACGAGTGAAATAAATTTGCTTAAACAGAAATATGAAGCACAAAAGATAGGGAGAATGGGGAACCTGGGAGGCTCTCAGGTTCAAAACGCCACTGTGGTGCACGAACACCAACACATTGCATTGTCGTCCATATATCTAGAAAGTAATAAGTCTCAGAGTTGAAGTGTTGGATCAAACCTTTACCTGTGCACACAGAAAAGGAGGGAAATGTTGGGGCTATATAGGGGCCTCCCTTAGTGTTAGACACAATGCACCACTAAGAGGGGGAGGGGGTGAATCGGTGGTTCTCAAAACTTTCCCCTTTACCTATCCTTTGTGAGCAACACTAGTTTATGAATCAAGCACATAGAAAACTTATCGGTTAGTAACGAGACTAGCTCAAATACACACACACACACAAGGAGACATCACATAACACCAACATATACGAGGAAAAACCAAGATGGGAAAAACCTCAGTGAGCAATGTTGCTGGAGTCTATTGCTCCAATCCAACCTCACAGTAAAATACAGTTATAAATTTTAGGGCACCAACCCAAGGAGCACCAACCCCTACCTGATTTATGGGCTACAACCCAAAGGAGCACCAAACCTTGACTTTAGGGCACCAACCCAAGGAGCTACAACCCCTGCACTGAACAACAACCCAGTGTTCACAATTTAAACTTCAAATACATAAGTGGTTATCATGTTATAAGTGAATCTTGCAATATTATCAAATGTCTTACTCTATTGGTGAAGTACCTTCTCTGCTTTACCGACTCACTCTTCTTCCTAATCTGTACCTGTTGCTTCTTTGCTGGATCTACACCTCACTCTTTGCACATTTCCGGTATCATACTCTATCGGTATAAGAACTACTAGTTCTCCTCTTCAATTGGTTGAAAGCTTCAACCAGATTCACTCTCACTCCCACTCTCCTTCTGATGCTCGTTAAGCACTTGGCTGATCTTGTTCTAATTTGCAAAAGTATTCCACTTTGCAACAACATGATATTCTTCTCTCTCCAGCAACAAAAAACAATCTCTTTTGCCTTTTTACTTATAGCCCACATTTCCTGCCAAAAGCCAATCAGATCTTGCACGATGTATTCTTTCTGACATTTGAATGCACATCTCCACCATAGTTGTGTCTCCTCAATCACACCTTTCTTTTCTAGCGATTTTATTTTTACCCTCATAGCCAATCCTTTGGACAATCATGAAAGATCTTGTTGTGTTGTTTCCTTCATCGCCTCGATCTTCTCGATTTCTCTTAGCTGTCTTGTAATTGTCTTCTAGACCTCGAGCCTCAAACCCCTACAATCGGTCTGCAACATGTCCCATGATTTGGGTGACTTTTCATTAAAGCTGACCAACCCTATCATTGTACATTCTATCTTTATCCAAACTTGGGTTTGCCATGTTGACTCCATGTCAACTATCTGCTAGCTTGGCACTTCAAGTCAGTCCAAATAGGATTGCCGGCCAACCATCCTAACGGTTTCTTACTTCTTCTGGTTTGCTAACCCTTCCGATCTCAACCATTATATCGGTTACCTTTTCATATCTGCTCTCATCTTGAATTGTCAATGGAACTCTCAAACCGGTCTCTAGACTGGTAAGTCCTAGGTATGATCATTCCCACAATGGGGAGGTCTTCTACAACTGTACTTTGCTTATATAACCGGTTGACTTACATACCGGTTACCACTCTTGATGACACCATGTCATCATTCTTCTCAAGGCTCCATCTTCTTTCAGTCAGGTCAGATTCCTCTGTTTGCATCTACTTAGCCTTGCCTTTTCCCTGATTAGATTTGACCATATCATAACCGGTTTGTCAAGATGACAAAAACTTCATACTTCCTCTATACTAGCATCATGCCTTCTCTTCTAGTCTGGTGCATAACCCTGATATCATGTACTTGGGGCATTCCTTCAATTCATCAGAAGATTTGGTGTAATCCTTCAAGTTTTTCCTTTACCTCTTCACTCTTATCTCTCCAAACTATGATGCACTCAATGCATAATAGGAGATAAGCTCCACTTTCTAGATGAGATAACACCTTGTCTTCTACATCCTGCAATGCTCTTCATGTGATCTGATGTGAGCACATTTACTATCAGTCATTGCTTCGTATGATGACTACTTCTACACCCAGTGGGAGTCTTTCTGTTCTACAACCTTACAATGTACTGGTTCATTCTTCTCTTCCAGTGTTGAAGTGATTCAGATAAAATTATTCCTCTTCATCACAAGCAACCACTGAAAACTAGTCTCCATCTCATCACACAAGTCAAGTGCTAACTTTTGTACTAATGACTTCTATGATCATCTTCTTTACCTTTACCTATGTTCAGCAACACAAGGTGATATCCAAGCTATCACATGCTGTACTCCTTCATAACAATGTTTCACATACATCTCATCAACCGGTGGTCATCCCATACTAGTTGACATCAATGACAACCCAATGCCAACACTTAGTCAAACTCTCGCTTAGGTTTTTTCAGTGCCACAGATAGCCAGATTGGTATAGTTTGGAAAATAGATAACTTGGAACAAATTGGTAAATTGGTAAATAGATGCAAAAATAAATCTAAATCTTATTACATGTAAATAAATATTGGAATATTGGTAAATACACTTATTAATGCAAAGGACTCATTGCATGAAAGTGAAATAGAGAGAGTAAGTTTGGAAATCAAACCCTCCTTGATATTTGGCACGATGAGTGTGATGAAGCCCACTTGGTAGATGAATTGGTCAGAAGCCACCACAAGGTTGGGAAGCTTGATGTTGGTATTGATAGCTTGCTTTTGATGTTGATGTTGTATGAGTCAAGAGCTTGCCAAAGAGAACATTTTGAGAGAGCTTGAGAGAGTGCAAAGATCAAGAGCCAAGAACCCAAAGTGGGAACCCCTCCAAATGAGTTGAAAAGAGTTTTTAATTCAAAATGAGCGTAAAGGACCCTTACAACATCACACGAGCCAAATGACAAATGTCGGCGCACATCTATGTCATCGACACTTTTTAAAATCCAACATTTTCCAGGATGTTAGCGCAGTGCATGGACATCCTCACATCAGGCTGCCATCCGTTGGGAATAGGTCCCAAAGGGCTGATAGGGCTAACAATAATATTTGGGATGAAGGTCCTATGATGATAGAATATTGCAATTTTGATCATAGGGTCATCATAAGTGCCTTAGGCATCATGCCCAAGTGTCATAAATGCACTAGGTACAATTTAGGACACTACATTTTGCCCCCACTTTAGTGGACTGATCATCCTCATGGATCAGTCACACTAAAGTATTTAAGAAGAAATTTACCAAGCTCACACCATGCAATAAATGTGACTAGAGAAATAAATACAATTCTAAGGTGTTGCAGGAGTCACAAAAGTCAGGTCCGCGATCATGAATGATGCCCCCAAGTTTCTGCGAAGAAATATAACATCTAAAAAGACAAAGAGTATGTTGTAAACAACCATATGTATCAACACAAAAAACAAAGGAAGCTACTCAGGCGAGAAGAATTATTCAGAAGCAATAGTCTAGAAAGAAGTGGAAAATTAGATGTAGGCGAGCATATTCCCCCTCATGTTTTTACCCTAGTGAAGTGGGGAAAACAGGAAGGAAATTGAGCCAGAATTGTCTTAAAGAAGGTAGAAGCCATTTTGAGAAAAAATTTAGCCTATATACTCAGAAGTGGGCCCATGGAAGGGTCATTATTACTATTCACTACACGCATTCAAGCTCAGAATTATATAGAGCTAGAGAGAAAATGCCTCATAGAAGAGAGCGTAGGGAAAGTATGATTGAGGAGCTTCACACTGCAGACGAACAGGGCGAGGAGCCTGACCAGGTACAGTTTGAAGCATACTCATTTTTGTCATTTTATGCATGTTTTTAGGATTTTTCAGAGGACCGCAGTGCAGGCGTCTAGAGGGCGTGCTGCCGTCTTGCCAGTGTGCATATGTCCTAGATGAGTGCTGTCATTCAAAGGATGCGCTATAGTCTCTTCTGGATGCTTCCATCCAGAAGATACAATGTCATCTTCTAGGCACGCTAGTCTCCACCAAAAATGATGAAGAAGGAAGATGATGGAATATTTTTTGTTGTTTGCATGTGTAGAGATTGCATGAGATACGGGAGCACACTACGAGATAGATTGGAGGATCTTAAATAGGAAAAGAAGTGACTAATACGTAGGGTCAGTCTATGGTAGATGCATATTCTACATAAGTTCATATTCCATGCCCCCATACTACGGGCACTGATGGAGTGCTAGGATGCTGACACCATGTCATTTTACCTACCAATGAGGGAGATGACCGTGACATTAGTAGATGTCTATCGGACCTTGTGGCTTCTCATTAGAGGGGAGCGAGTCACCATAGTGATCCTTTCATAGTGGGAGCTCATCGTGCAACAAGAGCGGGCCTTAGATCGATGGATAGACAACACATGGAACATATATCTATGAGCACTAGGCCAGGGTTGAGTCATCATTCCCCTTGTCCAATGCATCATGATAACAACGGTAGCACTGTGGGTCTTGACAAACTGTCAAGGATCAGAGCTGGTAGTAGGGTTTGTGCCTCTTATTAGAGAGATGGAGGAGAGGCAGACTGTATATGTGTGGAGTTGCAGTATGTTGGCTCATTTATACTATGAGCTGTCATGGTACGTGCACCATGAGTACCATAGTTTGACTACATGCACTTTACTATAGGTGTGGGCCTTCGAGCACATCACATGCACTCGACCTATAGGATTCTCGATGCCTATTCCCTTGGACATGCCACATGCACACACCTATCCTCTACAATGCAGAGTGTGGCACATAAGAGACTTGACCTTCTGGTGCATTTCATTTGATCAGCTTGGGATTGGTGACATTGCCTAGTAGTCGTACTAAGAGATGGGGGTCTGGGTCACAAACTGACTACAACTTCCACAAATACAGAGGGACTGATTCTTACTTGGGCGATAGGACTACATGGTCATACCTTACTACTGGAACTGATGCATGAGGCAGTTCGACCAGGTGCAGACAATGCCACACGCCGCTCCTACCAATGCACGATCGGCCAAGAGTGCTTTGAAACCCTAGGACCATCCTCGTCCCATGATCAAGGATGTGTAGGATAGCTCTAAGGGTAGTGACGATGATGATATCGATCCACAATTAGATATAGATGATGTCAGAGTCATTGCCAACTTTGTGGAGTGGTGGGAGAGAGTTTCTCCAACACCAGTCTTCCCACCAAACAGAGTAGGAGGATATATGAGGTTGCTGGGAGAGGATGAGTTTGAGGGATTGCTGAAGGTGGAGGAGGAGAGACCAAGTGAAGAGGGGAAAATAGATTTGAAGGGCAAATGATCAAAATATAATGAAATAAACATGCAGAATGCTAAAATATCATTAAAAGACCATTTCACCTTGCTATTTTACTTTCTCCTTTAGATTGAGCTTGATGAAGTGAAGGCGCCCCTTGATAATGCTCCACTTGATGTGCTCCTTTGATTGCTAGATGTGGATGGCTCTCCAATGTTGTGCACAAATGGAATGGATTTGAAAAATGATAAGGATGAGATGATCAAGTTGCCAAGATGATTTCCTGGGCTCAAAAGGGCAGCATAAACTTATTGGATTTCAAGATGTTTTGAATGAAGGGATGGAGCCCTATTTTATAGGAAGAGGAGAGGAAAACAGATGGCTAGGATGAATTCGAGATGAAGGGCTAAGATTTACTTGTGAGCTCACACAAGGTCCAAGAGAGGGTGTGGAGACCAAGAAATATGCCTCAAAGCCATTTCATATCTCCACACTCCACAAGATGCATTGGAGGAATTAAAAATTCTTCAAAAAAGGATATCATGGGGATTGGAGGAATAAAAAGAAATTAAAAATTCCTTGGGAGAGGGGATGCCTAGAGGAATGTGTGATTTCGAAAATCTTAAATTCACCTAGGAAAAGAGCATTTAAAGCTAGTGGTTGGATGAAAAGGACAAAGAGTTGACTTTGTGGCTAATTATGATGATTAACCATTAATGACTCATTAGGAGGGGGATTAGAGGAAATGTTAGGTGGGATTAATATTTGTAGGAGAATTTGACTAGGAGAGAGAATGAGTGGAGGGAATAAAAAATTAGAATAATAATGTTAAGTGAGTTTAGGGAGTTTCTAGAAGAATGAATTAAGAAGATGATTTGTAGGAATCATGTAGGTTAACTAATTAATTGAAATTAATTAGCTAAGAGGAAGATTTGTGAGGATTTGATTTTTTTTAGAAGAATAAAGAAAGGGATTGATTTATTAAATAAATTAATCATATGCTATAGTGACAATATTAATTATATTTAATTAATATTGAGAGCAATTTGAATTAACATAATTAATGAATTAATTATGCGAGGAATTAAAAATAATTAAAATAATTATTTTTAATTGTCTACATTTTGCCCCTCTTTGAAGCGAGGTGTGATGACACATTGATTCAAAGAATAATCTTGTTTTGATGCTGATATTGGTCTGATAGGATGCCCTGGCTCTTGATTGATAGATTATGGTATGGTGATGCCCCCTCAGGAGATCAATTGAGGTATTTGATCTTTGGAGTTTTGCGAAATTGATATCCTGATAGATTTGATTTGATTCGATTGATAAGATCTAGATTCAGTCTGGTTTCAAGAAGAATTCATCCTGTATAAGACAAAGATGATCAAAGTGTCTGGTTTTAGGAAGGATACATCCTGTATAAGACATGACTGATCACAACGTCTAGTTTCAGGAAGGATTCATCCTATATAAGACATGATCAGATCACAACGTCTGGTTTCAGGAAGGATTCATCCTATATAAGACATGATTAGAGTGTCTGGTTTCGGGAAGGATACATCCTGTATAAGACATGACTGATCACAACATCTGGTTTCAAGAAGGATTCATCTTGTATAAGACATGATCAGATCACAACGTCTGGTTTCAGGAAGGATTCATCCTGTATAAGACATGATTGATCACAACGTCTGGTTTCAGGAAGGATTCATCTTGTATAAGACATGATCAGATCACAACATCTGGTTTCAGGAAGGATTCATCCTGTATAAGATATGATTGATCACAACATCTGATTTCAAGAAGGATTCATCCTGTATAAGACATGACTGATCACAATGTCTGGTTTCAGGAAGGATTCATCCTGTATAAGACATAATCAGATCACAACGTCTGGTTTCAGGAAGGATTCATCTTGTATAAGACATGATCAAAGTGTTTGGTTTCAGGAAGGATACATCCTATATAAGACATGAATCACGATCAAAATTGATTATGTGAGGAAAAAAATAGAGGAAGAAAAATTAAAGTGGAAGGAATAGATGAGGAACAAATATGAAGCAGTCGTGAGGTATTTGGAAAAAAGAATACGAGATGCGAGACCGCGAAGGAAAATGGGGGCAATTGAGAACTCTATGGGATTATTGAGTTTAGGATTTGATGGAATGATGGTGAGATTTTGTGCACAACAAATATGGAGAGCCAACCTAGTTTGATGTTGCCCTGAGTGACTTGCACCATTGATTATAGAAATCAGGATGCCGTGAGAAATGTAGGGTGTGGACTGACTCTGTAGACAAACGGGAATTTCTTGCACACAACAATGCGAGTGTTAAGAAACACTAATACAGAGTTGTGGGTTCATGCAAGGAAACCCTCAAGCACATAGATACCTCTTGTACATGAGAAGGTAAGTGTTGATAAACACTAGTACCAGGTCGCCGGTTTATACAAGAAGGATCCAAAACATGCCATACTATGAAATATGCCCTAGTATGCACCTATCATAACGTACCTGGATATGGAAGAACCCAGTCAGTCATAAATAGTGGCAGTCGTAGGGCAAAAGATGCAAGCCTATATGAAAAGATCTAACAAAATCTAACAAGTCTCTTCCTTGCAATCACATGATACCTCTTGCCATGAGTAGAACTAGGATGGACTTGGGATTGTTTCTCAAGACTTCTTGAAGCTTACACATAGAGGCATAAAATCTCAGTTTCAATGGGACATTCTTTGTTCATGACTCAGGTGAAGACTTCATCATCATACGCATGTTTTATTGGGGGGAGGAAAATAAGGAATGTTGCGCATGGGTGGGCTGGATGGCAAATGATTTGTAGTATCGACATGATAGATAGTGGATCTGGTTATTTACCTTGGCATCTGCACAGAGGTTTTCACCAAGGTACTTGTCCATAGCACCACCAAGTGGTTTTCACTAATGGACGAATTGTTTTTTTCTTTCTTTTTCTTTCTTTTATAATTTTTTTGTGTCATAAGGTGCCTATTTGCCAGGTTTTCATCAAAGTGATGATTTTTTCAGGATCTTTTTCTCATTTTAAAATTTTTTTTTCCTTATTTTTTTTTTTTGACAATTTAAGACTTTCTGAGGACTAAGCATAAAATCTTTTGAGGTGCATGATATTCATTGGATCATTCAAAGGATTGCCTTCAGGAGTAGCCAACTGATAAGCTCCTGATCCATATTTCACTGTAATTACATATGGTCCAAGCCAATTAGGCTCGAACTTGCCTTTCTTTTCTCTTTCTTGTAGATTTTTTTGATTTTCCATGAGGACAAGATCACCAACTTGGAATTCTTGGGTTCTGACTTTTTTATGATAACTCACGCGTAGACGGTTTTGATATACCCAGAGATGATTCAAGGCCTTGAGACACCTTTCATCTAACAATTCTAGCTCTTGTAAGCGAGCAATTCTGTATTCTTCCTTTGGTAGGATGTTTTGCAGTGATACCCTTAGAGAGGGGATCTTGATCTCAAGGGGAAGGATGGCTTCAGAACCAAATACTAAGGAATAAGGAGTGGCGCCTATGGGGGTGCGGATGGAGGTGTGGTAGGCCCACAATGCAGGATGGATTTGGAGGTTCCAATCACGGCCCGCTTCATTGACTATCTTTTTGAGGATTTTTATTAGGGTTTTATTAGAAGCCTTAGCTTGGCCATTGCCTTGGGGGTAATATGGAGTGAAGAAGCGGTGTTGGATGTTGAATTTTTGGTAGAGTTCTTTGACATCCTGGTTCTTAAATTGTTTACCATTATTTGTGATGATAACTTTTGGGATGCCATATCGGCAGATTAGGTAGTTCAGGATGAATTTGGATATTTGCTTGCCGGTGGTGAAAGTAAGAGGGATAGCCTCTACCCACTTGGTGAAGTATTCGGTGGTGGTGATAATGAATTTATGTCCATTGGAAGATGAAGGGTGTATTTTCCCAATGAGATTAAGCCCCCACTACGAGAAGGGCCATGGTGTAATGAATGGCTACAATTCTTATGACGGTGCATAAATCTTGTTGCCATGCTGTTGGCAAGGGATGCATTTCTTCACATAATTGTATGCATCTTCTTCCATTTTAGGCCAATAGTATCCTGTTCTCAAAAGTTTTTTAGCCAATGTGAGTCCACTTGAGTGTGCCCCACAGATACCCTCCTGTACTTTGCATAATGCCCATTCTACTTCTTGTTTATCTAAACATCTTAGGAGGGAACCATCAAAATGCCTTCTGAACAAGGTGTCTGCAAGGATGGTGTAACGGGCACATCGGCGGATGAAGGTTTGCTGTTGGATTTTTGTGAGGTGTGAGGGAATGGTGTTGTCTTTGAGGAAAGCAGAGGTTTCTTGGTACCAAGGGGACTCGGGACCAACAAGAACACACACCATTTTAGACTCTGGTAGGTTGTATGCCGGTATAAACAATTGCTCAACCAAGAACTCACACTTTTGACTGTGTGCTGGCATTTGAAGGAGGGAGCCAATGGTGGCCATTACTTCTACAACTCTGTTGTTTGATCGTGGGATTTGGTCAAACTTGATTGTCGTGAAATGTTGCTTAAGATCTTCAACCATGGTATGGTAGGGAAGGAGTTTATCATCTTTTTTCTAGTATTCATCATTGACTTGTTTTATGATGAGATGGGAATCGCCATAGACTTATAATTCCTTTATTTTCTAATGGATAGCCAAGTGTAAACCTGTGACGAGGGCCTCGTATTCTGCTATGTTATTGGTACATGCAAAGGCTATCTTGTATGATTTGGGGATGCCATCTCCTTGAGGTGTGACCAATAATATTCCTACCCCCGATCCATTTTGAGTGTATGAGCCATCAAAATACAATTTCCATGTGGAGGATGTGGTAACAATCATAATGAACTCATCTACTAATTCTATGAGAAGAGGATGGTCGCCTGGAAGTGGAGCTTTAGCCAACTGATCTGCAATGACTTGTCCCTTGATTGCCTTTCTGTCCACATATTCAATGTCAAATTCACTTAAGAGCATGACCCATTTGGCGGTTTTGCTAGTGAGAGTAGCTTTGGACAAGAGATACTTAAGTGGATCAATTTTAGCAATTAATTTTGTCTTATTATTTAGCATATAGTGTCGTAGTTTCTGTGTGCTGAACACTAATGCCAAACATGCTCTCTCAATGGGGGTGTAATTGAGTTCATATCCTACCAATGTCCGACTGATGTATTAAATGGTGTGTTCCTTCCCTTGATCATCTGTTTGCACCAATAATGCCCCCAATGCCATTGCAGTAGCACATATATACAAAATAAGGGGTTTTCCAGGAGTAGGAGGCATCAATACGGGAGGTGATGCTAGATATAATTTTAATTTCTCAAAGGCCTTTTGACATAGGCAATCCCATTTAAATTTTGTGTCTTTATGCAATAGGTTTGCAAATGGATGGCACTTATCTGCTAGCTGTGAAATGAAACGCCTGACAGACTGGAGTTTTCCCTGGAGACTGCGCAGTTGTCTGAGAGTTTTTGGCAGAGGCATTTCCATAATAGATTTTACCTTTGCGGGATCAACCTCGATGCCTCTGCGGGAAACAATGAATCCCAGTATTTTTCCCGATGTGACGCCAAACACACACTTTTTGGGATTTAGGCACAACTTGTATTTTTCCAATCTTTCGAAGATCTATTTTAGAATGGGGATGTGTTCTTGTCCTGTCTTGGATTTTCCTAGCAGATCATCCACGTAGTCCTCCATAATTTTGTGCAAGAGGTCATGAAAAATTGTTGTCATTGCCCGTTGATACATAGCTCCAGCAATTTTAAGGCCAAAAGGAATGACCTGGTAATAGAAGGTACCCCATGGTGTTGTGAATGCAGTTTTATGCTGATCCTTATCTGCTATCCTGATTTGGTTGTATCCAGAAAACCCATCCATTAGCAATAACATTTCATGTCCTGCTGTAAGGTCCACAATCATGTCTATATTGGGGAGTGGGAAATCATCTTTAGGACAAGCTATATTTAGATCTTGGAAATCTGTGCAGATGCAGATGCCCCCAGTAGGTTTGCTGATAGGTACAATGTTGGAGACCCATTCAGGATAATCTATTGGTTTGATAAATTCTGCGTCTAACAACTTTTGGAGTTCCGCCTTGACTAGGAGTGCAATATGTGGGTGCATTTTGTGCAATTTTTGTTTTACAGGTTTTGCATCTGGGCGGATGATGAGATTGTGAACCACCAAGGCAGGGTCCAACCCTGGCATATCGGAATAGGACCATGAAAAATTTATTTTTACCTCTGTAAGGAAGTTTATGAAGTCCCATTTCTTGATTTCTGTGAGAGATTTGGCAATGAGCACATTTTTTGAAATGACCTCGGTGCCCATGTTGATGCTATTTGTTTCTTCTATCAACAAATTTGATTTGTCCTATGGAAGGTAACCAATGGTAGGGAGGTCAAATCCCTCATCGTCAAGTGCCTTTTCTAGGTTTCACTTTTAGATACGCCCTTTGTTTTTATTTCTTGTTCATCCAAAGGCGCCTCAGGGAGGTTTTCACCTAGGGAATCATATCTTTTTCTTTTATTATCTTTTTTGTGGCTAAGGGAATTGACCTGACTACCAAAGTATCCCTTTTTGTGTAGTTTAATACCCTTGATTCTGCTACAATCTTCCATATTTTGCGCTGTTAGGAGAGCAATGAGAGCATTATCATCGGCGTAGATATCTAAAGTGGGTTTGTCTCATTGGCCCCAGTCAATGAGTTCAGGATGGACAAGATGTAGCTCATGTGAAGTGGGAGGGGTTACGGGGGTGATGGTATTGATATAAGCATCCAAGAAGATATCTTTCTCATATTCATAAGGCATTTCATGGAATTCCTCTTTGTCAGTGCTTTCGAAATTCGAAGGACTAGAAGGGGCACCGATGACAGTAATCTTAGGCACCGGGGTGTACCCCAAACCTCTGTTGTATCTATAGGAGATAGGATTTATGGGTGTTTTTCTTCCTTTCTCCTCTGGTCCCAGGCCATGTCCTTTGTAACCCATTTTTTCAACTATGGCAGATGCTTTTGGGTACATTTCTTTGGATATTCTTGTTGGATCTTCATCTTCTTCCTGGTACAACCATGAAGAGATATCTGCTTCGAGGCTCTCATTATCAAGTGGGCCCCATTGTTGGAAGGTGGTGTATTGGCATTGCATGATTGGTTTTGGTTCCTTTTTTATCTCTTTTGGTTTGCCAAATGACTTAGGAGAGAGAGGGAGGTTGCCTATTAATAAGACGTCCTCCAATTTGTATTCTCCACAGCCATTGTCCAAGATCTTGATTTGATTATCTGGTTGGGATGATGTGGAGGCAACATTTGATGTGTCAGATGGAGGGGTTGGCGAGGGTCTATTTAGTGGGCAATGATACGAATGCTTCCCCTCTAATAGTTTGCAATATTGAAAAGGTTGGGGATCACCTTTGATAGTGACCTCTCTTCTGTTATAGGGGAGTTTGATTCATTGGTGATAGGTGGAGGGTACGACCTACAAGGAATGAATCCATGGCCTCTTGAGGAGAATGTTGTAGGGGAGGTCAAGATCTAGTACTTGGCAAGGGGTTTCAATTATAATGGGGCCCACTTGAAGAGGTAAGGTGACCATGCCCTTTGAAATTCTTTCTGCATCATCATATGCCTTTATTGTGATCCTTCCTAATGTGTCTATCAGATCCTCAGAAAGTCCCAATTGTTTCATTAATTTGTATGTACACCATCTATTAGGATATGTTTGGCCTTGTGCTTGTGGATAAGAGCTTCGATGTGCAAAGGTTTGTTATGGTCTTCAATTGCGGGAGCATCTTTGGAGTTAAATACAATGTGCTACTGGGCAGCAAGGTTTCCAACGAGGGCTTGGAATTGGGTGGCGTTGATGTTATCTGGAACACGTGATTGGAGAAGGGCTTGTTCCAAAATTTCTTTATGGACCGGGGAGGTCTTGAGAAGTTCCAAAATGGAGATCTGTGTGGGTGTCTTCCCAAGTTGATCAAGGAGGTCATATCGGTGGGTAGAAGACATGGGTGGGGGGTTTGGTGGGGAAGGAACTCCTTGGATGGTGACTCTTTGTCGATGTGTAGTTGCATTGTAGTCATTCTAGAAATTGGAGGTGGAAGGCGCGATGCCTTGAATGACTATCTGAGCAGGATTTGGTCTGCTTTGGGAAGAAGGAGGATTAACTCCTTGGATGGTTATGACATTGACATGATTGTCTGTAGGTTCAATGCGACCTACTAAAAAATTAAAACCGGTTATGTGATTAGCGTAGTCATAACCCATTGCATTAGATGATGAGCCCTTTCCTTTATCATGCTTCGGGAAGGGTTCCTGGTATATTTTGAGTTTGTCATTGTTATTACTAGGTTTTGCATTTGCTACTTCAATCCCACCTCTATCAATGAGATCTTGTATGTAGATCTTCAGTTTCATACACTTTCGTGTATCATGTCCCTTGATACGATGGTATTCACAATACTCATTTTCATTATACCATCTTGGTTTAGGTTGATTGGGGTCAAATGGGTTAGTGATTCGAAAAACCACTATACCTGCTTGGACAAGTTTTTGAAACACCACTTCAATAGGCTCAGCCAGAGGAGTGAAATCTCTTGGAGTCCTATTATTCGATTGGGGTGGTCGTCCCTAGATTGAGACATTGTTGTGAGGTTTTTGGGATTGATTTTGGTTGTTGAATTGATGATTGTTGGTGGTGGATTTTGGGGGAGCGGCCATGGTTTGGACCCACTTTGCATCAGTTATACCATCATTGACCATATTTTTGTTTTTAGACCAGAATTTTGGCTTGTTGTTATAATAAGAGGAAGAACTTTGTGTTGATTTATGGTAATGTTTCGAGGTTCCTTCCTCCAACAAGACACGTTCGAGGGCGAGGCCCTTATCTGTCAATTTTTGGAAGGATTTGATACATTGAGATATTAAAGGTCTTGAAAGTTTAGGCACCAAGTTCTTTTGGAATAGCTCAATTTGATGTTGTTCTGGCATGTCCCATTGGAATTTCTTGATAAGATGTCGCCATCTTTGTAGGAAATTGGTGAAGGTTTCTCCAAGCCTTTGTTTTGTATTACATAAGTCCATCATAGATACATCATTACCCATGTTGTATGCATAGTGGGCCACAAATTTTTCTGCCAAATCTAGAAAAGAGACAATGGAACCTCGTGGTAAAGATGAGAACCATGCCAAGGCGTCTCCCATGAGACTCTTGGGAAAGAGTTTGCAAAGATAAAGGTCACTATAGGAGACTTCCTGACATAAGATGTGGAATTCGCGAACATGATCACAGGGGTCTCCTTTGCCTTCATACTTGGTGAATTTAAGAATCTCAAATCCCAGGTGATATGGTGCAACTGATATAGATGGGTCATAAGGACAAGGGCAAAACTCTTCAAATGAGTAAGTTTTCCTTTTATTAGTCCTTTGTTTCATGTCCTTGATGATATTTTTCATGTCTTAAATTTCCTTGATGAGGTCTTGTTGTGGGCTTTGATAATGATGAATTGTATTTGCCCCAAGAATTGGATGAGCCAAAGAAGGTTTACCACCACGAATATATTGATATGATGAGGAGGTGGGAATGTGGGATGTGATGACCAATGTCGTTGGGGTTTGAGTGACAGTTGGTTGTTGTCCGCCAACTGTTGTGATGGGATTGAATACAGCCCAGATAAAATTTGCGACATTGTTGGGAGGAAGGGAAGTTTGTGGAATAGAAATTTGTGGTTGAATAGAAGGAGGTGGCATATAAGTTTGTTGGAGAATGGATGAGATCAGATTTGATAGTGGTATGGATGGTAAGGAGAAAGAAGGTGGGATGGAGACCATAGTGGGAGGTACCATGGGTGGCATTGATTGAGCCTGGATGATTGATGGGGCTGCAATTGATTGAGTTTGAATAGTAGGTACAATACTTTGTGTGGGAGCGAGGTCTCCTTGTGGTTGTTGGGTGAGAGTGGATCTATTAAATTCAGGCGGAAGTTGAGCTCCATGTTCAAGGAGAGTTTTCAGAAGTGCAGTAGGATTGTGTTTAATAAACTTTTCCATCATCTCTTGGTTATAAGAATCCGCTAGGAAAGTTTGCACTTCCGGACAAAGTTCATCTTGGTTAATCATGTCAAGATTTTGACTTTGATCTTGATCGCTAGGTTGCCCACTTTGTGTATGATCTTGCATGGGATCTTAATATAGGACATCAATGTCCGACATGCCATATTGTTGTTCAACCATCTTTTTCTTTTGGGATTGAGTTGCGACCATACACGATATTTGTGATGAAAGACTTAAGAAATTTGTGATGAAAGTACTTAGGAAATTTGAGGGTGATTGATGGAGGAGGTATAGTAGTGATGGTTTAGAAGAAACTTGATAAATAGGTTGTCTTTGACATGAATACGACTTAATGGAGGATCGATTTTAATGGCAAGTTGTATGAAGGGATATGAACACCCTGATTTGGACGATAATAGGTGTTTCAAAGGACAAACTTGAATGTTGATGGAGATGACAGACTCTTAGCTTCTTTATTAGGCTTATGAAAAATGGGATGGAAAGAGTTTTGACGCAATTTTGGACTTTGTGTGGGTAATGACTTGGACAATTGTTTGTGTCTTGACAAATGTTTTTGCAAAGTGTTTGGGGATAGTGATGTGTTTTTAGTCTACTCTTGGCAAGTATGTATCAAACAAAGCAAACACAGTGATCAAATGCATATTATATCAAAGACACTCATGCTCATATACAACATTCTTAAGGCTGGCAAGGACAATAATCATTGAACCCCAATTGGTTTCCCATCTACGCTTACCCAAAGCGGACACTTAGATGCTTGACCCCACTGGCTCCCCTCCATGACACTCACTTCTCGGGGCAGCCAAGCATGAATTCCCATGAAAACTCCTCATGGCGAACTTTGTGTCTCTACTAAGGGCCATAAGAATATGGGCCGCTTCAGAGGTCCAACCTCCTGCACCAATGACTAGAAGGTTTTTGGCCACTATGAACAAGGTGTTTAGTAAGTCTTCCTGTTAGGAGCTACCCTTCGAAGTTGTGCAAGCGCAATTGAGGCCTATGTTACTACTTATCAAATTGCCATTAGTTTTTGTATTCAAAGTCATACTATATATTCTAGTCGGTTAGCACTACCGAATCATGCAGTTGGTATACACACAGAGAAGTCGGTATGCATAGTCTAGTCGGTTACAACAGAAAGCAGTCATAGAACGCAGTACACACCGAGCTGTCTATCGAGTATCCTTTTATGACTACCGAGCAGTAAAGATGACACACCGAGTTGATATTCACCGAGTGAAACATGTTACCAGATACATTGAACTTGGACATGCATATGAAAATGTGTTATAAGATCGAGACACATCTAATCATTATTACATTGGAAATTGCACCAGAAGATTGTGTATGATTACAAGGACAATCTAACCAATGAAATATTTTGTTTAGTTATTCATTCAAGGAATCTTGTTTGTAAGATTGAAGCAATGAATTGGATCACCGTTTTAAGAGATCTATTTATACAGCATGAGTTAAGTGTATGTATGCATGAAGGAAGATTGTTACAGAGACATAGAGGTCACCGAGAAGGTTTTTAGAGAATAGTCGAAGAACAGAGTAAACAGAAGGGTTTATCGAGTTACTATATGGGTTACCAAGGAATGCTATAAGCAAGGTAATCTTATTCTGAGCACATAGAATCTGCTATGACATTTCAGATGTAAAGTTGCAGATATTTGTAATGATTTTATTGTAATATTGTGAAGTTGAAAGAGAAACCTTTAACAGGGTAAAAGACTCTAATCAAGTCTATAAATTGTAAAGCCTCTAACCAGGTGAAACATTCAGAATAAATGTTGTAAAAATCCTTTAGCAAGGTAGATCTAACAGATCTTGTTACTCCTAACAGGGTAAACTATCAGAAATAGCTAAATGTAGCTCTAACCGAGCATTCTTTATTATTGTAGTAGTGAAATTGTGGGTGCCATCCCCACCGTAATTTTTCTCTCTAACCAAGAGTTTCTGCGTAACCAAAATATATGTGTTATGGAGTGAATCATGTATGATTGTTATCTATTTGTTTTAACTTTATTTTATGTTACTGCACTATTATGTTTTTGCATAACAGTAAAGTTATTATTCAAGAAAAGTTTTGGAGTACTGATTCACCCCTCCCCTCTTAGTACATTAGCTTTCCATATTGGGCCTAACAGCCTATAGCCCAATGAAGCACCAAGAACTTAGTAGTCACACGAGTATGATTGAGATCTCTAGGATCCTACTAAGCACCCAATGTGAGAGTGAAATCTCATATAGCCCCAAACATTAACCCTTTCATAGTCAATAGCCTATTTATTATAGTGAGTTGGGAACCCCAGGTCCGGGTGTACTCACTTGGGTCGTTCCCCTCATACCTTCTCAAAGAGCAAGTTGGGAGGGCAGGCCCGCTAGAGGTAAACACACAATCAAACAAGAAAAGGTTGGAGGGTCTGGATTTCTGATCGTCTAGTAAGATGAGATAATACTTTCCTACCTTTACACTTTTCTTAAAGACACATAAGACAATGGTTCATTCCATTTTAATTAATATCTAGGTGCCTAGTTTAAATACATGCACAATATTTGGTTGGATCAACTAGACAACCTGCAAAACAACTTGATTAGTAGTTTTAAAAAATGGAGTCTTCAACAAGTGTCCTGCAAAACAACTTGATTAGTAGTTTGAAAAAAATGGAGTCTTCAACAAGCGTCCTGCAAAACAATTTGATTAGTTTGGAAAAATAGAGTCTTCAACAAGCGTCCTGCAAAAAACAACAAAATGACAAAAATATTAATTTTTTTTAATTTTTTGGGAATGAATAGAAAAACATGAATAAAAACTTTTTTACTAATGACAAATGTGGATTTGAAGAAAGCTTTGATGGGTAAATGGGGTTTGACTAGGTTTTTGCCACTTTCCAAGGGATAGGCAAGCGAAAAATGGGGATTTTGGAGGAGAGATGAAAGAATGGGAAAATTTGTCAAAGAGGGGCAAAGAAGCAAAAGTTGGAGATGGATAATATGGGAAAAATTTGGAGGTGATTGGATAAAAGGGGAAGAAGTTATGGCAAACCCTAAAAATAGAGAAATATGGGATTTAGGCTTCAAAAAGTGGATTTTTGGGATAAGGCCCCCAAGGAAGAAAATGTGGAAAATGGCAATGCAGAGAATGTGGTGGAGTTTGGAGGAAAATAGAGTCAAGATAAAGAAGATATGGCAAAAAAATAGAATACCTTAGATTTACAGAGCAGACAAAAACCTTAGATTTAACAGAGCAGATAGAAACCCTAGATTTAATAGAGCAGAAACCCTAAATTTAACAGAATAAAAAAAAATGTCAAAGGTCCGGATTTCTGATTGTCTAGATAGACAAGAGCATAATCTCCTACTTTCACACTTTCCTGCGGTCAGACAAATTATATTTAAACATAGCAGATAACAGGAAATGAAAAAAAAAAAGAAAAGAAATGTAGACTACAGTTAGCACCTAAAAATTTCAGACAAATTAACAGAGCAGACAGTAGCACTAAACAAATAGAAAAGTGTCAAAGGTCTGGATTTCTGATTGTTTAGATAGACAAGAGCATACTCTCCTTTTTTCACACTTTCCTGCGGTCAGAGCATACAGTCGCGCTAAACAGAATAGAAAAGTGAAAGATCTGGATTTCTGATTGTCTATATAGACAAGAGCATGCTCTCCCACTTTCACACAGATTATAATTAAACAGAGAAGATAACAGAGCAAATAATAGATTGGATAACAAGAATTCAAATTCCCACAAAAAAGCTTGCGCTAATCGCAGAGCTGTCATGCTGAAACTAAAACAGAAATAGAAAAAGAACATAAACAAAAACGCAACAGAAACAGAAAAGAAGCTGTTGCGCAGAACTACAGAGCCTCTATTCTGGAACCTGCAAAAAAAAGATTTTTTTTTTTTTTGCAGTCATGCTATTTTGGAACTTGCGTCTCACAACTTACAAAAACCTAAAAAAAAAACATTAGTTCTTAGGGACGTGGGTCCCACCGGGCGTGCCAAAATTAAGAGGGGAAAACAGATTTGAAGGTCAAATGATCAAAACATAACGAAATAAACATGCAATATGCTAAAATATCATTAAAAGACCATTTCACCTTGCTATTTTACCTTCTCCTTCAGATTGAGCTTGATGAAGTGAAGGCGCCCCTTGATAATGCTCCACTTGATGTGCTCCTTTGATTGCTGGATGTAGATGACTCTCTAATGTTGTGCACAAATGGAATGGATTTGAAAAATGATAAGGATGAGATGATCAAGTTGCCAAGATGGTTTCCTGAGCTCAAAAGGGCAGCATAAACTTATTGGATTTCAAGATGTTTTGAATGAAGGGATGAAGCCCTATTTTATAGGAAGAGGAGAGGAAAACAGATGGCCAGGATGAATTTGAGATGAAGGGCTAAGATTTACTTGTGAGCTCACACAAGGTCCAAGAGAGGGTGTGGAGACCAAGAAATATGCCTCAAAGCCATTTCGTATCTCCACACTCCACAAGATGCATTGGAGGAATTAAAAATTCTTCAAAAAAGGATATCATGGGGATTGGAGGAATAAAAAGAAATTAAAAATTCCTTGGGAGAGGGGATGCCTAGAGGAATGTGTGATTTCAAAAATCTTACATTCACCTAGGAAAAAAATATTTAAAGCTAGTGGCTGGATGAAAAGGATAAAGAGTTGACTTTGTGGCTAATCATGATGATTAACCATTAACAACTCATTAGGAGGGGGATTAGAGGAAATGTTAGGTGGGATTAATATTTGTAGGAGAATTTGACTATGAGAGAGAATGAGTGGAGGGAATAAAAAATTAGAATAATAATGTTAAGTGAGTTTAGGGAGTTTCTAGAAGAATGAATTAAGAAGATGACTTGTAGGAATCATGCAGGTTAACTAATTAATTGAAATTAATTAGCTAAGAGGAAGATTTGTGAGGATTTGATTTTTTTTAGAAGAATAAAGAAAGGGATTGATTTATTAAATAAATCAATCATATGCTATAGTGACAATATTAATTATATTTAATTAATATTGAGAGGAATTTGAATTAACATAATTAATTAATTCATTATGCGAGGAATTAAAAATAATTAAAATAATTATTTTTAAGTGTCTACACCAGGACATCGTGGCAGACGAGGAGTCTGAGTTTAGATAGACCAGTTGGGAGGGCACTCCCAGCAGCATCGGCTGTACCACCAATAGCTACCGTAGTTGGAACAGAGGGGTCCAACAATAGAGATCCTCCACGAGATCCAGACTGGCAGGCGGGTGATCCTGGTATGCATATATTGGTAATTGACACTCATTTGATTGGTTTCATATATTGTCATTGAGGGCAACATGTTCTGAATTCATTCTTTGGTTTGACACTTCACCGGTACCGATAGGTATCTTCATCGGTAGGAAGGATTCTATGGGTACCGATATTGGGGGCCGACATGATTTACATATAGGGTATCGGTATTGGAGACCGATATCATTGGGAGATTTGACAATTGGCAAATCATTTTGTTATTTATGTATATATGTAATGAGCCGACATGTATAATCATTTTTGTAATATCCATGTAAGCCAACATGAGTCATGAGGGATTGTAAGGGTATATAGGTCATTTGTTAGATCATTTTGTGATATGATTTATAATGAGGATGTTGTGTGATTAGATCAGTAATGCAAAGGTTATTTCATAAGGGCTTAAGGTTACAGATCCAGAATAGTCAGAGCTTGAACCAAAACTCAATTAGGCATAGCAAATGCACTATATGAGTTCAATTTTATGTTTTCTTAATCAAAGTGATTGTAGTCAATGAGACTCCTTTGTGTTGAGTAGTGTACTCTAGGCAGTAAGCCTTCCTGCATATGCAGGCTCCCATATTATGTAATATATTTTCATATGGCCAGTGGATTGATATTGTGGGTCACTAATCCCACCGTGGTTTTTCCTCTTTGAGGTTTTCCACGTATAAATTCTTTGTGTTATAGTGTTAATTTGTGTGATTGGCTCATTGATCTCTTTACTTCTTTCAATTATATAGGTATCGGGTTACTGGTTGGTGAGTGCATGTTATAATAAGGTTAAAATTGAACATTCCGGTAGAACACCGATTTACCCCCCCTCTCAGTGTTCTTGGATTCCAACAATTGGTATCAGAGCCTTGTGCCTTGGAGGAAGTGCAACAAATTGAGGGAGATCCTGAATCTAAAATCCATGGATATGAGTATGGAGAAACAACTTGAGGTAGAACTTGAAGATTATGATGCTAAAAGGATGAAGAACTTGAAATGACAAGAGGAATTAAATTCTGCAAAGGAATTCATTCTTATCCTATAGGAGAGGTTGTCATCTGTTCAAGCTAGTAGGAAGGAACTTTTGCAAAATTAGGATAATGGAGAGAAGGATATCCTTAATGAAAAATGTCAGAAGCTAAGTCAAGAGAATATGGTCATGAGGAATGAAATGCAAGCCCTAACTATGAGGATGTCAAAAGAGATTGAAGACCGAAAGAAGAATGAAGAAAACCTTGGGAGATCTCTGAAAGACAAATCTGAAGAATGCATCTGGTTGGCTCATGAAAATGATGTGTTGAGAATAGAATTAGTGCAATTCCAAAGCAATGAACAAGAAATTGAAAGACAAATGATAATCCTAAGAGATGATCTGACTATTGCAAGTGGGTACAAGGAGAAATTCAAAGTTAGTTCAACACAATTTGATGAATTATTGAAAAGCCAAAGATAGAATGGAGATTCCAGTGGACTTGGATTTGAACATTGAGGTCAAAGCTCTGCTACTGCAAATGAATATTAGAACCAGAAGGCACCGGTAAGGCAGCTCAATTCTTACAAATTCAATGGTAGATATTTTGTTTGTAATAAATTTGGTCATATGGCTAGGCAATATAGAAATAGAGAAAATCATAACTATAATTCTACTCCCGGTCAATTTTCTAAATGCAATAATAATGGTCATAAGACAGAAGATTGCAGAATGAATGTAAAATGTCATGTATGTGGAAAATTTGGACATATGGCTAATCAGTGCTAGTCAAGCAATTATTCTAGTTATAGCAAAGCAATTCAAAAGAATAATGTTACATGTTATGCATGCAATAAGATTGGATATATAGCTAAGTTTTGTAGAAGCAAAAATCCACCGGTTAGCAATGATGGATCAAATGATAAAGGGAAAGAAAAGATCAATGAAATTCGACAAGATCATACCAAGAGATGGGTCAGGAAGTCAGATGATCAATTAGCAGATGGAAGTGCTCCGGCTAGTCAACCGCCAGAGGAGATTTCTCTTGCACTGGCATGAAGCTCATATGGTAGCTGAGGAATATGCCTTAGGGGTAGGAAAATTTCATGAAAATATTACATAATCCCCAAGAAGGAGATCTGGAAGAAGTTCCAGACATTGGAAAAGGTTTGTCTGATATGGAGATGTTCGACCAAGATCTTGTATGTTCCATCGGAAGACATTCATATCAATGGTGGATTAGGGTTTTTTGAAGGTTAAAAGGTTGAATCCACTTTATTTTGATCACCTTGCATTCAGAGTGATTAAGAGCGATAAAGAGAGAGTCTAAGGCGATTCACTGCAATCATAAATCTTCATCAACCATTCCACCAACACTCAAAAGAATTCTCTAGGGTTATTCACCGACAACCATTTCTCAAGTATTTATCGCAATAATCTAACATCATGGAAGTTGGATCATCCTCTGCACTTACTTTCATTGAAAATTCAACTTTTGTTGAGGTTAAGGATCATCCTAGGCCAATTTTCAAGCAATGCCTGCATATTGCCACCTTGGATGATTTGGTTGGCACATTTTTGCATGTTTCGGAAGGAGTTGTTTATGTGGAAGATGTCAAAGCATACATTCACTACCACATTGAGGATATAGGTACTAGTGACATCAAGAATATGTACATGAATGATTTGATGGGTAACTCTGGAAAGAACAAGCCCGAGTATAAGCACATTGAGGATCTAGGATTTACTGGCATTCTTGATATCCTTGAATTCGAAGATGAGATCATCCGATATGTAATGAGCAGAGTTCATGGAGAGTTCATTTGGTTGGACATGCCATATAAGATCATGAAGAAGGCCATTAGGGCCATCACCGATTTTCTGCAGATTGGTCAATGTCCAGAGAAAAAGATTTCAAATGATCAAGTTAACAAACTCACCGACGCAACTTCGTACTGGCGATCAATGAGGGTCAGGACCATCATTGATCAAGACATCTAATTTGGTAGCATGATTATTGGGTATAAGGTAACTCAATCCAATCATCTCAACTCTGTTTCTATCTCTTGCATATATGCTGCACATAAGATTATGAGGGGAAATGAGAAAATAGATCTTTGTGGATGGATGAATGATGAGTTGTTAATTAACCTTGGAAATATTAAAGGAGAGAGAAAGGGGGTATTCTGGTATATGAATCTCATTGTCTTCTTAATGCTATTTTTCCTTAATGAAACTCTCAGTTTTGGGAAGAGACAATGGGAATTTGATATCCTGGTAGGTAGACAATTGAAACAACCTATTGTTAGTTTGGGTAGCCAACGAGATGATAAGGTTTGGGGTTACTTCAAGACATTTCAGAAAGCAATAAAATCTAGGGAGAGGGTTCCTAAACACATTGTTGAGAAATAATCAACTGAGATCTACTTTATGGTAAAAAAGGATGAAACCTTAATAGAAGTTGTTAAACCCCAGAAGATATGGATAGAGGAGATGGGGTGTGAGGTTAATGCTGAGATTCTGGATGCTTATGCTAAAATGTTGATTGATTCTCCAATTGATGAGGCTGAAAAGTATTTTGGTACTGCAAAGACAAAGAAACAAGAAGTCCAAACTAAATTCAATCAGAAGAAGAGGGAGAAACAACAAGGCAAGGCCAACAATTTTTTTGAACAAGTATCCTAGGACATCAAGGCCTTAATGGATGTTGTTCTGGCAAAAGGAAGGAAGAGGAAAGAGCCTGAAATCTTCATTGAGCCTATTCCATTAGACTCTGGAACTGAAGATGACACTCCTTTAGCATTCAAGAGAGTATTAAGGAAGAAAGGTGAGGAGTCTAAGGAGGAAGAAAGGAAGCAATCGGTAAGAAAGGTCACAATCAAGGTACTGACCAACCAACCTGCAAAGAAAAGAGCTCCAAAGGAAAAATCTCTTACATCTGTTGTACCATCTGATACTAGTAGATGAAAGAAGATGGATGACATAGACCTTACTATTGTATTCGGTAATGTATCTATAATGCCTCCCAAGACTTGTGCAGAAATGATAGATGAAATCACTAAGGATGGTATAATAAAAATTGTACAATATTATTATGAGCACTTCGATGATGATGAGCAGAAAGAAATTGAGGAAGCAATTTTATTATACATGGATATATTTAAGAATACTTTGTTAGAAATTGAGAAGCAAATACTGACACAACTATATGATAATATATATGCTAGGAGAAAATCTGCTATGAAGGAGGACAAGCGAATAAGAATTCAAGAGTTATTAACTACTTGTGGATCAATTACTCCAAATGAGTTAGATATGACACTTGAAGTTGTAGACATAACAATTTTCTGCAACAAGCACAGAATAATTAGTCTTATGGTAGGCAGGGTAAATGAAATAATCACTGAAACTCACAAGGCATGGGTTCAATTCTTTGTTGACAACCCTGGTTTCTTCTCTTCACTGAAAGCTAAGACAGACACTATTGACATCGAGGCTGAAGGGAAAGGCCAAGGTATAGTGGGTAATGTTGGCCATTTGGTGGAATTAATTATGTGTTGCATTGATGTTTTATCATTGATGTCAACACTATCTATTTGGATGCTTTATCGACACCCTTCTGGTTCTGGTAGGTTGAGTGGTTTCTGGTTAACTTGGATTTGGCTTGATCCGCCAGGCTCTAGTATAATCTGGTGATGGAATTGGCTTGTTCATAATGCTTATAATTATACTTGATCAGTTGGTTTTGGTCTGGTGTTTGGATGCTATCCTACTTGCTTAGAAGATTGGTTTCTGGTTTCGGCGAGGGTTTCCTCGGCAGAGCTTTTGGTGGAGATCTTTGATGAATTGCATAAGTGATGTTGGTGCAACTTCTGATGGAGTTTCAGGATGCTGTTGGTGATCATGTTTGAGACTTGGCATTTGGAGATCATTGTTGAAGCGTGTGGACCTATACTTGGTCCTGATTGATCTAGGTTATGGACTAACATTAATGTAACGTGTGGATAGGACCTATTGTTGTATTTCTGGGATGTCTTATGTGTTGGATATTATTTGTTCTATTTATGTAATTGGTTTATTATTTGGTGGTTGACCTGATTGTTTGTGGTTGATGGTTTGTATAAATAGATGTAAGATCTCATTGTAGATCATCATGGTTAATGTAAGAGGTCATGGTCAAGTAATGTCATGTAAGAATAATGTAATATCATTCAGGCAGAGGAGTTGGTCGATCATTGGAGATCAAATTGGGTTTGTGTAAGATGATTTAGTCCTCCAGTATGGAGCTTAACCAAAACTATATTCTGGCATAGGATATGCTATCTTTTGAAGTTCAACACTTCTCCGGATTGAGGTATGGATTTATATGTAGTCAGTGAGGCTCCTTTTGTGATGAGAAGTGTACTCTAGGTTGTTAGCCTTCCTGCAAGTGCAGGCCCCTTGATTGTAATTCATATACTTACTGCAAAAGTATTATCTAACTGTGGGTAGGCTTCCCACCATGGTTTCTCCCTTTACTGTGTTTTCCATGTACAAATATTGGTGTTGTGTGGATGGATTTTATTTTGTGATTATTGTTTATGCTTAATTGGATTAACTGTTATTCTGGTATTATTGTTTTGGGTTCCGGTATTAAAGTTTAAATTGCTAGTGCTTTTGGTAATCTGTGACAACTGATTCAACCCCCCTCTCAGTTGTCTTCAGGTTATCTAAACTGTCTAACAATTGGTGTCAGAGCTTTGGTCCTCTCTGCGGAAAGATTAATTGCTTGAGGAAGATCCTATGGTGACTAATAGTTCAAATTCATCGAGTTCTTCTGGAACTATCTTTTGAAGTGATATTTCGAGACTTGAAGGAACAAATTACATAGTATGGAAGATTCAGATGGAGACTCATCTGAGATGTCTTGGCAAGGAGATTTGGGAGATCACATAGAATGGTGTCACACCTTATAATCCAGGATTTGAATATCCTCCTCCAACTAACCTGGACAAGGAGCTTGAGAATGATTGTAGAGCAAGAGAATCCCTCTTGTGTGCACTTTTTGATCAACAAATAATGGGACTTATAGACAAATCATCTAGAAAGGCTATATGGGATAAGTTGCAGACTCTTAATGAAGGTGACCCTATAGTGAAAATTGCTAAACTTTATGGTTACCCAGTGAGATATGAAAACATGAAAATGGAAGAAGATGAAAGGATTATTGCATTCATGGAAAGGGTAAATGAGATTGTTATGGGAATTCAATGTTGTGGTGGAACTCTGAGTGAAGATGAAATTGTTTCTAAAGTCCTGAGAGCCTTACCACCAACTTACAAAATGAAGGCTACTACTATCAATGAGTTAAGAACAATGGCTAATACATCTATCAACATAAATACTTTGGCTGGGAAACTATCTGCTTTTGAGCTTGAAGAATTTGGACCTTCTGGAGCTGTGAAGACTGAACCTGCTTTTCATGCATCTACATCTACAACTGGTAAGCAAGAATGGAAAGCTTTATATGCAAAAGAATTAGAAGAAATGAAAAGAGAAGATGACGAGTTTGATAAACTTGAAGCACTATTTGCTAGAAGAGTACTGAAAGGACTGCTAGGAAGTAAGTATGAATGAAAAGCACCCTTTAAATGTTTTGCACGTAATAAGATTGGTCATTTTGCATCTAGATGTCCTAAAAGAAATTCAAGATTTGAAGAAAGAGTTAAAAGATCATTTAAGCCTAACCCTGGATATCAGAACAAGTATAGGTTCAAGAAAAATAGAGACAAATCATGCTACATAGTGGATGAGGAAAGCATTACTGATTCAGACGATGAACCGACATAAGAATCTACTAGTAGATCCGGTAATGGGAAAGAATGGGTATTCTTGGCTATCAAGGAAGATGATCTGACACTGGAAGAGAATGTACTTGAGGAGAAAACACTTGTTGCTAAAATTGAGGATAAGGATGTATAGGTAATTGACAGTGGTTATTCACATCATATGACTGGAGATAAAGGGAAGTTTCTGTCTTTCCAAGAATTTGATGATGGATTAGTTAGATTTGGAGATGACAAGGCATGTATGATCAAAGGAAAAGGAACTATATCATTGGATGGTAAGAACAATACTGACAATGTTTATTATGTTGAAGGTTTGAAGCATAATCTTTTGATTGTAGGACAATTGGTAGACAAGGGATTTCAATTACAGTTCAAGGATGGAAAATGCAAAATCATTAACAGATATGGCTTGGAGATTGCAACCAGTACATAGACAAAAGGTAATATATTTCATTAAAACTCCAGTGAGAAGACATGTTTGATTACACAGATTGATGAGAGTTGGCTATGACATAAAAGGTTGGGTCATGTGAATTTTGATTTCATTGTGAAGATCAGTTCAACTAAGGCTGTTAGAGATATAACTAAGATTATGAAGCACTATAATCTGGTATGTAAAGATTGTCAAAGGGTAAATATGTTAGAACTGCTTTTAGGAGTATACAAGATAAATCAAATGATGTTCTTGATCTTATTCATACTGATTTGTGTGGCTCTACTAGAGTTAAAAGTTTTCATGTTGATAGATATTTCTTTCTAATCATTGATGATTATTCTAGAATGATATGGGGTACTTTTTTGAGAGAAAAATATGAAGCATTTGAAAAGTTTAAAATCTTTAAGGCTAAAGTGGAAAATGAGGTAGGATTGAAGATTAAATGTTTGAGATGAGATCATGGTGGAGAATTCACATCCAGTGAGTTTAACAACTTTTGTGACAAGCATGCTATAAGAAGACAATTTTCTGCTCTCCAGACACCTCCCAGAATGGAGTTGTGGAAAGGAAAAATAGAACTATCTTGGATGTTGCTAGAACAATGATGATGTAAGCTAAAATACCTCATATCTACTAGAGAGAAGTAGTGAGTACAATGATTTATACATCCAATAGAGTACATATCAAAGGAGAAACCGGTAAGACACGTTACGAATTGTGGTTTGGCAATACACCTACAGTTAAGTATTTCAGAATTTTTGGTAGTAAATGTTATATCAGGAGAGATGATACTATTGGGAAATTTAATCCTAGATGTGATGAAGGCATATTTATTGGTTATTATAATGAAAGAAAAGCATATAGATGTTATAACAAGAGATTGTAGAGAATTGTGGAGAGTGCTAATGTTAAAGTAGATGAGCTGAGCAAAAGTCAAAACAAAATTTATGAGAAGGAACTGACAGTGGAAATGATTATATCTAAACTGGTAGCACATTTACCAGAATAGAGAGTTGAAACAGTTACTCCGACAACATCAAATAATTCTACAATGACTGAAGAACAGGGAAGAAGAACAGAAAGTCAGAAGACTCCTAGGTATGTGAGATTGAATCATTTCGAAGATCAAATAACTGGGGATAAGAGAAATGGAGTGATGACAAGAAGAAGATTGGAAACTAATGAGGTATGTTTAATTTCACAAGTTGAACCGGTATTAGTAATTGAGGCATGTAAAGATGAATTTTGGTTAAAATCTATGGAAGAAGAATTAGATTCGATTGAGAAAAATAACACATGGACTTTGGTTCCCCAACCTAAAAATAAAAATGCTATTGGAACTAAATGGTTTTTAGGAATAAATAGAATGAGGATGGTCAAGTTATAAGGAATAAGGCTAGATTGGTTTGTAAAGGATATTCTCAGAATGAAGAAATTGATTATGGAGAAACTTTTGCTCCGGTAGCTAGGATTGAAGCTGTAAGATTATTTCTTGCCTATGCTGCTTATAAAAACTACAAGGTTTATTAGATGGATGTTAAATGTGCATTTTTGAATGGGGATCTTGATGATGAAGTTTATATTGAGCAACCTAATGGTGTTTCACTATCAGATTATACTGATATGGTTTGCAGGTTAAGGAAAGCTTTATATGGATTGAAACAAGCACCTAGAGCTTGGTATGAAAGGTTGGATAAATATCTTTTGAAGCTTGGTTTTACTAAGGGTAGTGCTAACAACAATTTATATTATAAAATCATTGATGATGACATACTAATTATTGAAGTATTTGTTGATGACATTATTTTTGGAGGTGAATATAAATTATGCATAGAATTTTCTAAGAATATGAAGAAAGAATTTGAGATGTCTATGATTGGTGAGATGAAATTTTTCTTAGGTTTGTAGATTACTCAGACTGACA
This sequence comes from Cryptomeria japonica, assembly GCF_030272615.1. Taxonomy (NCBI): domain Eukaryota; kingdom Viridiplantae; phylum Streptophyta; class Pinopsida; order Cupressales; family Cupressaceae; genus Cryptomeria; species Cryptomeria japonica. The sequence goes on along the minus strand of NC_081410.1, from coordinate 617,050,295 downwards.
AAGGAATTTTTATCTATCAAACTAAATATGCTAAGGAATTTCTGAAGAAATTTGGTATGGGAGATTCCAAACCAGTAAGTACACCTATGGTTACAAGTGAGAAATTGAAAAGAAAAGATGTTTCTACACAGATAAATCCTACAAGATACAAATATATGATTGGAGGTCTACTTTATTTGACTCAGACTAGGCCTGACATTATGAATGTTGTTTGTATTGTTTCAATATTTCAGAGTGATCCTAGAAAAATCATGAGATGGTGGTAAAAAGAATTTTTAGATACTTGCAAGGTACATCAGAATATGGCTTATGGTACCTTAAGGATGATAACTTTAATTTATGTGCATATACATATGCTAATTGAGCTGGAGATGTTGATGACCAGAAAAATACATTTGGTGGAGCTTTCTTTCTTGGAAAGAAGTTGGTTTCATGGATCAACAAGAAATAGTCATGTACTTCTATATCTACTGCTGAAGCTGAGTGTGTTGTTGTTGCTACTAACTGTACACAAGTTTTATGGATGAAGCAAATGTTGAAGGATATAAAGTTGGATTGTGATGCACGGGTAGTTATTCACTGTGATAATTCTGCTACTATTGATATATCAAAGAATTTGGTATTTCATTCCAAGACAAAGCACATATCTATCAAGTATAAATTTTTGAAGGAGAAGGTGGAAGCAAATGAAGTTAGACTGGTTTATGTGAACACTAAAGAAAAGATTGTAGATATTTTCACTAAACCTTTATTCAAGGAATCATTTGAGTACCTGAGAGATAGATTGGGGGTTTATGCCCCTTCGACAGAGACTTGATTGATGCGTTTTGGCATTAGTTCGACATGCATTATTAGAGATACTATTCATTCCAACATTGATGTGGGATGCTATTGCTCAGGGGGAGTAGTCAGCTTTGAGATTCAGAGGTTTATGTTTTTTTTGCTTTGATATTTCTATCTGATTTCTGGCATTGATGTCAAAGGGGGAGAGATAGTGATGTGAAAAAGTAAATATCAAAGGGGGAGAGTTATTGATATTCAGAGTTATATGAAGGAGATTGTTGGCTGTCTTCCATAGGGGAGACTTGTTCGACATTTCTTGGTACTTAGATGTTTTTCACATCTAGTGTTGCCATCAATGCCAAAGGGGGAGATTGTTGGCCATTTGGTGGAATTGATTATGTGTTGCATTGATGTTTTCTCATTGATGTCAACACTATCTGTTTGGATTCTTTACCAGCACCTTTTTGGTTTCGGTAGGTTGAGTGGTTTTTGGTTAACTTGGATCTGGCTTGATCCGGTAGGCTCTGGTATAATCTGGTGATGGAATTGGCTGGTTCATAATGCTTATACTCATACTTGATTAGTTTGTTTTGGCCTGGTGATTGGATGCTATCCTGTTTGCTTAGAAGATTGGTTTCTAGTTCTGGTGAGGGTTTCACCGACAAATCTTTTGGTGGAGATCTTTGATGAATTGTATAAGTGATGTTGGTGCAGCTTCTGATAGAGTTTTAGGATGCTGTTGGTGATCATGTTCAAGACCTGGCATTTGGAGATCATTGCTGAAGCGTGTGGACCTATACTTGGTCCCAGCTGATCTAGGTGATGGACCAACATTAATGTAATGTGTGGATAGGACCTATTATTGTATTTCCAGGATGTCTTATGTGTTGGATATTATTTGTTTTAATTATGTAAATGGTTTATTGTCTAGTGGCCGAACTGATTGTTTATGGTCGAGGGTTTGTATAAATAGATGTAATATCTCATTGTAGATCATCATGGTTAATGTAAGAGGTCATTGTCAGGGAATGTAATGAGCGAATAATGTAATATCATTTAGGTAGAGGAGTTGGTCAATCATTGGAGATAGAATTGGGTTTATGTAAGAGGATTTAGTCCTCTGGTATTGAGCTTAACCAGAACTATATTCTCGCATAAGAGATGCTATCTTTTGCAGTTCAACACTTCTTTGGATTGTAGTATGGATTTATATGTAGTTAGTGAGGCTCCTTTTTTGATGAGTAGTGTGATCTAGTCTGTTGGCCTTCCTGCAAGTGCAGGCTCGTTGATTGTAATTCATATACTTACTGCAGAAGTATTATTTGACTATGGGTAGGCTTCCCACCATGGTTTTTCCCTTTACCGGGTTTTCCACGTACAAATCTTGGTGTTGTGTGGATGACTTTTATTCTATGATTATTGTTTATGCTTAGTTGGATTAATGACTATTTCAGTATTATTGTTTTGGGTTTTGGTATTAAAGTTTAAATTGCTAATGCTTATGGTAACCTGTGACAATTGATTCACCAACCCCCCTCTCAGTTGTCTTCTGGTTATCTAAACGGTCTAACAGGTACTCCACCCTCAATTTTGAAAGATACTAAGGCATTGGATGTAGAGTCCCTGACATAATCAAATGTATAGGCTATAGATGTTGAGGACAATAGTCCTCCAGATCAGAGTGTACAGGTTGAGGATACAGTTCATAAGGAACCGACAGTAATTGATACTGCACCAAGTGGCAAAGCTGTGCAATAGAGGATGTTATTAAAGGTATTAAACCATCAGAGGAAAAGGGAGAAGAATCTGGTAGGGAACCAATAGCCAGCACATCACTATTGTCAACTGACACCTGCTAGGTAGAGAAGAAGAGCATAACTGAGATGAGTTCTATTGAGCTCATGATGATTGCAGCTTAGAAGATGATGAAGGAAGGATAAGTGGACAAAGGAATAACTGATTAGTCTATTCCAATTTTGCACATACTTGTCCCAGAGTGCCAGTTTGACAAAGGACAAGCCCATCCAGCAAGTTCAAAATAATTATTGAGCACCTTTCTAAGGATTTTCAATCACAACAACATATATCTAATCAACAGGCATTGGAAAGATTCAATCAAGCTAAGAGAGCCACTTTTGATGAGTTGATTGAATTAGACAAGAAAGAGATTACTAAAAAATTCAAGTTAATTGATAATGCTTTAAGGCAATGTAGAAATATATACAGAGTATACTGTAAAACCAGATTACTTACTGTAGATATAGATAAAGGGATTAAAGATTCTCAGGATAAAATTGTAGGTTTAGTCAATTATTTTGATGGTTCAAATTCTTTGACAACTTCTATTGATGGGAATATTTTGGTATTAGAAGCTCAAATTTAAGCTCTTGAAAGGGATAGAGACAAAATCATTAGGAGAGCTAAAGGTCTTAGAGGATTGGTGAGTCCCCAATTGGACTCCTTGAGTGTACATAAGAAGGAATGCATTGATATGGTTGGTAAGTCCACACCAGCAAAGCTTAAGAAGAAAGAGTCACGTGCTCATATGCTTAATGGACTTGTATCAGTATCTAGCACATTCAAATCTGGGTGGGACACTTATATAGAGTTTTTGGAGAAAGCCTATCCAAAAAATTTCAAGTATATTCAGCTTTGGTAAGGTGTTTTGAGACACATTCTTTGTACAAAATTTCATTTTTTGTCCTAGGTTTTGGTGTTTTTTTTGGCATTGATGTCAAAGGGGGAGGTATAGGTGAAAAATATATCCTTAACATCAAGAGATATGGAGTATTTGTATAGATCATGATTATAGATGAATATTCAACTTAGGGGGAGCAGTCTCAGGGTGAAACCGACAGATAGAAACCATTATCATTTTTCACATAATGTTGCCAATTAATGCCAAAGGGGGAGATTGTTGGCAATTGACACTCATTTGATTGGTTTCATATGTTGTCATTGATGGCAAGATGTTCTGGCTTCATTCTTTGGTTTGATACTTCACCAGCACCGACAGGTATCTTCAATAGTAGGAAGGATTCTATGGGTATCAACATTGGAGGCCGATATGATTTACATATAGGGTACCAATATTAGAGGCTGACATCATTGGGAGATATGACAATCGACAAATCATTTTTTTATTTATGTATATATGTAATGAGCCGACATGTATAATTATTTTTGTAATATCTGTGTAATCTAACATGAGTCATGAAGGATTGTAAGGGTATATAGGTTAGTTGTTAGATCATTTTGTGATATTATTTTTAATGAGGATGTTGTGTGATTAGATAAGTAATGCGAAGGTTATTAGGGTAAGAGTTTAAGGTTACAAAATTAGAACAGTCAGAGCTTGAACCAGAACTCAATCAGGCATAGCAGATGCACTAAATGAGTTCAGTTTTATGTTTTCTTATTCAAAGTGACTGTAGTCAGTGAGAATATTTTGTGTTGAGCAGTGTGCTCTAGGTGGTAAGCCTTCCTACATGTGCAGGCACCCATATTATGAAATATCTTTTCATATGGCTAGTGGATTGATCTTGTGGGTCACAAATCCCAATGTGGTTTTTCTTCTTTGAGGTTTCCCACATATAAATTATTTGTGTTATGGTGTTAATTTGTGTGATTGGCTCATTGATTGCTTTACTTCTTTTAATTATATGTATCGATTTACAGGTTGGTGAATGCATGTTATAATAAGGTTAAAATTGAACATTTTGGTAGAACACTGATTCAGCCCCCGGCTCTCAGTGTTTTTGGATTCCAACAACATATGCTATTTTATGTTTAGGTACCTTCAATTTTTTTGATATTCATATGCATAGATAGATATTTTTGATGTGATAAGGAAATGATGTAGGATCTTATTGTGTTTGCAGAGGGCATGGCAGAGTGGCTGAGTTTTGTCTATCAGTCACTCGCAGAGATCATCCCAGATGTGCAATCTCAGGGTCCTGTGCTAGATGCCTATCAGCCCATCCAGGTGGCAGGATGACACATATGTCTGTTTGAGCCTGTAGCATGACTACAGACATTGTTAGGGGAGGATCAAGTGGAGATAGTGCAGGGAGCAACTCAGCTAGCCATTGTGATGGGGCAATGGGATCAGACCCTGCAGGAGGTACATACTATCCTAAGAGAGAAAGCAGGTAGTGATGCGAGCTGAGAGTGCTGAGAGAGCACATGATGCTCTACAGATCCAAGTTTATGACCTTTAGTGATAGTTGGATTTCCCCCAGTTCGTGCTATGGGTCATCTAGACCACCCCCGAGAGCATCATTTGATGATGGATCTGGATGCCACACGTCAGTGATAGATTGACCTATGGGAGGAGCTGATGACGTAGTGAGAGACCGTTATGGAGCTAAGGGGTCTATACTCATGGAGCACTATAGCCACAAGATCACAGTCTACCTCAATTCAGTAGCCTCTAAGGAGAGACCAAGATCAACTGATGCTAGCCAGCTTAGGGACACGTCCCATAGCCCGAGGTCCACCAACACCAGGCCAAGATTTGTCAGCACCAGCAGGCTGATACATTTTTGATTTCTAGATAGATGATGTATAGCATTCTTTTTCATATGTATACAGATGTATTTTACACATATACGACAACATCATGTGTTTTTGTAGTGATGTGATACATGTACATGATACATTATACATATATATGATGTGATTCGATATTTTGATCTTCTCTCTCATGTTATTATGGATGGATGTTTTCATTTGTATTATATGCTTATGTGATGTATGATGTATATTAGATGGCTATCATGATTTCATTTTGCATGTCATTATGTTCATACATGCATGGTAAAATACTATGATGATCTATGCGTTTTAGAATAGAGCATATGTACACAGTCACACACACATGTGGATATGGCTATGCATAGGAACTTCATAACACAATAATAGAGGTTTGTGTTGACAAAGGACACACGTCAGGACGTGACCACCGTAGGGAACTAGGCATCACACGCAACACACATATTACGTATTTTTCTACACATAGTATTGACCCAGGTGCGCAACATTTATAGGCTCTTTGAGAGGAGTGCCATCCATGGAAGATAAACCATAGGCAGTGATGATGTAAGGACCTAACCAATTCAGACTAAATTTTCCACGTTGGCTAGGTGACACATTGACATTTATTTGGTTCTCATAGAGGATTGGGTCACCTATTTAAAATGTTCTAGGAAGCACACTTTGGTTATACTAGCAAGATTGAGATTTCTGATAAGCCTGGAGGTGTTGAAGGGCCTTAAAATGATTCTTATCTAATAGCTCTAGCTGATTTAGATGAAGAGTGAGATAAGAATCATCATTGATAACCCCTTTTAAGGAGATACATAAGGAGGGAATATCCAATTCGAGAGGCATGATGGTGTCAGTGCCATACATGAGGTTATATGGCGTTGTTCCTATAGCCGTAAGGACACTCGTGCGATGGGCCCTTAACACATAAATCAGTTGTGAATGCCAATCCTTACCATGCTTAGTGACAATCTTACGTAAGATATGCTCGATGGTTTTGTTAGATTCTTCTGCTTGACCGTTGGACTGTGGATAGTAAGGAGTGGAAAAGTGATGTTGAATGCAGAACTTCTCGATGAACTACTTGACCTCTTTGTTCTTAAATGGCGTATCGTTATTAGAAATGAGGGTAGAAGGTATACCAAATCAAGAAGTGATGTTATCCATGATAAAAACACAAATCATGTAGATGGCAGTCGAATGCAGTGGTATTGCTTCGACCCACTTCATGAAGTAATCTGTGGTGGTAATAATGATGATATGACCTTTAGATGACAAAGGCTATATTTTACCATTAATATCTATTCCCTAGGTCTCAAAGGCCACGAAGAAACTTGACTACGGAGCCCCTATGCAGGGGCTTGAATCAAGTTGTTGTGTTGTTGACATTGAGGGCGTTTCTTAACAAAAGTGAAGGAGTCTTGCTCCATCGTTTGCCAATAGTACCCCATATGAATAAGTTTGTGCACCAAAGATTTACCACCAAAATGACCACCTCCAGAATCTAAGTGGGCTTGCTAAAGGGCCAGAGGGATCTCGACTTTTTTTAAACATCGCAAAAGAAGACCATTATATGATCTCCTATATAAGATATCAGATAAGAGGATATAACAGCTAGCCAATTTCTGAATTCGCACACGTGAACTTTTACTAGTGTCTTTGAGAAAGCTTCCGGTCTTTAGATAATCGAATATATGTGCAAACCATTCTCCTAAGTATATGAGATTGTCTTGATATGTGCAATCTGAAATTGCTAGGGAGTAGAGGATTGGCACTACAAAGTGGTACTCATCCTGGCCAAAATCGGGGCCTACAAGGAAAGCCACGCTTGCCATTGCATCTACGTGATGCTTTTCTCTTTGGGGGATGTTATCAATCATGTAAGTAGCGAATTGCTTTAGAATAGTCAAAAATAAATCTTTATACTAAGACAACTTCAGCTGTTCCACGTGATAAGCACCTATCACTTGATTTACAATGAGTTCAGAATCTCTATGGATGTGGATATGTGTCACACCCATGGAAATCGTAGCATGGAGTCCTACAATTAGGGCCTCATAGTCATTGATGTTATTGGTGCAATGAAATTCCAAGAGGAATGAAAGGAGAACCGGTTTTCTTTCAAGCGAAGCAAAGACTACACCTGCTTCGGAACTAGTTTGACATCTTGAACCATCAAAATACATGTCCCATACAGGGCCTTGATCAATGATCAAGACATCCTCATTGAAGAAGAGGTCAAGGGTGGGAAAATATTTGCTTGAGGGAGCATTGACCAACTGATCTTCCATAAATTGTCCCTTAATTAACTTCTGAGAGATGAACTTTAGGTCAAATTCAGAGAGCAGCATTACCTATTAAGCCAACCATCCAAAAAGATCAGATTTAGCAAAAAGGTTCTTAAGGATGTCATTTTTGGCAATGACCTGTGTTTCTACATGGAGAATGTAATGTCTTAGCTTCTAGGTCACGAGCATGAGAGCTAAGAACTCTTTCTCTATGACAAAATATCAGGTTTCATAATATATCAATGTACAACTAACATAATAGACAACTCTCTCTCGACCTTCATCATCACACCGAGCTAGTAATGTTGCTAGAGCATGAGATGTAGCAGAGACGTATAAGAAGAAAGGTCTGATAGATATAGTCGAAATCAATATAGGAGGATTAGCCAAGTAATCCTTGATGGAGTTGAAAGCCTTTTGACAGTCTTCATTCCATTTAAAGTGAACATCCTTCTTCAGCAATTGTGTGAAAGGGAGAGTCTGATTGGCCATTTACACCATAAACTGATAGATGGCTTGGACTTTCCCTTGTAGAATATAAAGCTGAGAGATGTTTCTACATGGAGGCATGTTGATGATAGAATCTTTATTATCTGTATCTCTTTTAATTCCTCAGCAAGAGACAATAAACCCCAAGAGTTTCCCTGTGTCAACACCGAAGACACACTGAAGAGGGTTTAGTCTCATTTAATATAATTGAAGTCTTTTAAAGACCAGACGTATATTTTCAACATGCGTCCCTCATGCTAGGGATTTTACCAAAATGTCATCAACATAATATTCTAAGATCTTATGAATGAAGTCATGGAAGATCAAAGTCATGGCTCGTTGATAGGTTGCTCCTGCATTCTTCAACCCAAATGACATGATGACTTAGCAAAAGGTCCCCCACAAGGTTGTGAAGGCGATCTTAAACTAATTTTCTAGGTTAATGCAGATTTGATTATAACCCAAGAAGCCATCCATAAATGAAAGCAAAGTGTACCCTATAGTCGAATCGATGATCATATAAATATTTAGGAGGGGAAAGTCATCTTTGAGAGATGTCTTATTCACATCCCAAAAGTTGATGTAAATGTGGATTCTCCCATTAGGTTTTCTCACCGGTGCAATGTTTGAGATCCAAGGTGAGTAATCAATAGGCCGGATAAAGCTATCTTTTAAGAGCTTCTCTATCTTGGTCTTGACCAACAAGGCCACCTTAGGATTCATCTTTCGAATCTTTTGTTTCATCGGCTTAGCATCTAGACTAAGAACAATGTTGTGTACCACAATTGACTCATCAATGCCAGATATCTCTTCATAAGACCAAGCAAAGATGTCAGGGAATTGGTGTAACAACACGGAACATTATTTTGATTATTCAGGAGACAAACACTTCCCAATCTTTATAATTTTATCCAGAGCCTTATCACTCAATGACAACATCAGTAGTCTCCCCGTGTAGGAGTGCACTATTATCATCTAGATGAGAAACATATATTTTCTCTTCATTATGGGAAAGAGGTGCCCCCTATGCACTAGATTCTCCAAAGTAGGATTGAGCATTCAAGAAATATGGGAATCAACATTTATGGTGATAAGAGGGCAGCTCCTCATAGACACCTATAAATGCCTTCAAGGATTCTTCCGAAGGGAATAAGTCCAAGGGAATATCAGCAGGCGATACACTAGTATCAATGAGTTCTAGATGAACAAGCTCTAGAGGCAGGGGATTGGCCAAAATTGTTGGAAACCAATAACATTGAGAGGGGGGGGGTGAATCAGTGTTATACCAGAATAGTAGATTTTAGCCTTAACAAAACATTCATGCACCAACCGGTATACCGGTATAAATAGAATTGAAAGAAGTAAATCAACCAATAAGCCAAACACATAAATGAGAACCATAAAACACATATTTATACATGTAAAACCTCAATGAGGAAAAAACACAGTGGGATTTGTGACCCACAATATCAATCCATTGGCCATATGAAGAGATATTACAATATATGATGGGCTTGCACTTGTAGGAAGGCTTATAGCATAGAGCACACTGCTCAATCACAATAGGAGCCTCACTAACTACATAAAATTCCAGAAAACAATCCAGAGAAGTTTGAACTACTAAGATAACACCTTCTATGCCAGAATACAGTTCCGGTTTAAGCTCTGCCTATTCTAGTTGAAACCCTAAACCCCTTTACTGGAATAACCCTTACAATAAATTCCTCACATACATAATCTCTCTGATATATTTCGCATTACATTCACATCATGATCCATTACATTACCTCCCTATCATATCTAAAATGATCTAATCAATATGCCCTATATACCCTATACAAATTTATGCCTTATGTCGACTTACAAAGATATACACAATATCATATTACATGTCATCCATTTAATATAAATGAATAATCATTAAAACAAGTTACCGATGCTGGATCCAAGATAAGTTAGCCTCCAATACCGATAGCCTTTACTATACCATGTTGGCCTGCATTGCTGGTGACCAAAGAAAATCTTTCTGACCTACCAGTGTCGGTGCCAGTGTAGAATCTGTGAAGTGCTTGCCGGTACACCATATGAAGCCAAAACACAAAATCATGTTGCCATCAATGAAAACATAGTGAAACCAATTAATAGAGTGTCAATTGCCAATAAATATCATGTTCACTGTCAACCATGGTTTCACCTTTCATCCCGTATGACTATCCCCTAATCCAATGTTGTGGTGTCGAGGTTCGGCCTCTAAAGGGATCTGAATGCCTTTCTCATTAGGTCCATAACCCCTTCCATCACACCCAAGTTGAGATATTAGCTTGTATCCAGGACCATAGATCTATTGAAGCTCCTTCCATGATGGCGGTTTGGTATAGAAAAGATGATCCACATGGTAAGCGTCACCGACTTTATGGATGCATAATCATCCTTCGTAGCCGAAGTGAATGCTATCTTTGGAAAACTCAAGTGGACATGATCTACTTTCTATTTATCAACGTAGGAATCAGTGAAGTCCAAAGAACCCTAGTCATTGCCTAAGCATCATTGAGTTTCAACGGAGAAGATGACTTTACTGGAGATTGTTTTTTAGGCAATGATTCTAGCATTTCCATCTGAGGAGTGTCAATTGTGAGGGACTCATATGACATCTCCTTTTTAGTGACTTCCTTAGGGATCTCTACTTTCTTACACTCTAACTTTTTAGGGGAGGTGGCACAAGAAGAAGTTATCACCGAAGAGGATAAGCTTGGAACCCAATTATGAAATGAGGGTGTAGCAGCAACCTGACCAACTACAACAATCTGACATAACTGCATAGCCTCATGATCAGCTCTAACTATGACAACCCGGTTATCAGGTACAAACTTCACTGCTCCATGAAGCGTAGAAGAAATGATTCCCAAGGCATGACACCAAGGTCTACCTAGAAGAAGATTGTATGATAAAGCACGTGACATGATGTGCACAAGGGTTGGAATGGTTACCGGTCCAGCCTACAAGAATAGTATGACAATTCCTATAATGGTTTTTACACAGTGTCAAAACCTCGAATGTATAGAGAGGACATTGCGAAATATTTCAGATCTACTTTGATCTTTGGTAGCAAGTCCAATCCGCAAACATTAAGCACAAATCCAGTATCAATTAGAGTTTGTTTGACACCCACACCATTCACATGGACAATAATCATGAAAGGATTCACTAGATTCCTCACCTCGGGAGGCGCAAGTTCATGCAGATAGAAAGTAATATTCGACGAATCCATGCGAATATGATCCATCAACGCATTCACATTAGCCAATCTTGTAGAGGAAGGTAGCAAGATCTTTTGCAAAGCTTCATGCAACATACCTTGGTATATCGGGGTGGTTTGAAGCAAATCCCACAGTGAGATCTTAGCTGGAGTAACCTTAAGTTTCTCGATAAGATCGTAATCACTTGATTGCTTGTCCGCCGACATAGGCGCTTTAGGAAGAGTCGGTTGAGAAGGCGGTAAAGAAATTTGTTGTTGTTGTTTTTGTCTGGGAACTTGCTTATTATTACGAGTGTTATACATGTGTGCAATGGTTTTATAAGACGGTTGTCTAGATTGCATAAATCTGGCATATAGATCAAAAGTTTCTCCATTTAAAGGCTTTCTATTGATGGACTTAACCTTCTTGGGGGAAGGACAAGCTGTTGTCACATGAATGAAAGGTCTCTTAGGCCTTTGAGGAGATGTAGAGACGACAATGACATTCATGAATGTTTTTTCTTCACATGAGGATGTCAAGGAAGGCGACTCATCCTTTGCACTCCTTTTTGGGGGAGGTACATCAAGGAAGTCGTCTAAGACTTCATCCAACACATTGAAATCATCTTTTGAAAATGCTTTATCAAAGGCATTAAAATCTAAGAGGAAAAGATATGACATATAGATCATTCACGTCGGGTTCACCAAAATGTAATGGATGGAATTTTCCACCTTGGGAAAGACAGATCCCCAAGGACAAATTATCCATCTGATTACCTTTTTGAATAGGCGCAACGTTGAGCCAGGAGAAAAAGGGAATGCTCTGGATCTGTCAAAGAACTGAGACAAACCTCTGGTGAACTTTGCAAGGTTCTGTAACTAAGGCAATAACGCGCTGCACTAGTGTCTTAGGTGGATAGAACACATAGCTAAACAAAGGTGCCTGGTTCTTACGGATAAAACACAAAAAAACAAAAAAATTAACTAAACTACTAACTATCTAACAAGCTAAACAACTATGAATGAATACATATAGAATGTTGTAAAGTGGAAAATTGGATCCTAGTGGTACCCCACCTAGGAGAGAGAAAGGAAACCACTAGGATGATTTTCACTTGGAAGATACTTTACATTCAAAAGAGATGCTGAATCCACTAGATCCAAATCCAAGGTTAATAAGGATTTGAATGCCAAGTGGATTGCAAGGATTGGAATGTAATTTGACCTCTTTTGTAAATAGATATGTTGACTTGTTGACTATGCAGAGAATGAAGATAAAATGGATGAAATAAGGAGCTACCGATTCTGGATTGCATTGCAACTTCGGATCTAAGATATTTAGACTGATATAGATCTGCCCTGCAAATTTGGAGAAAATTCGTTGGGACTGGGTTGAAGTTGCACCTAGTCCTCCAAAAAATCTGCGAGCTAAAAATGGTTTTTTCATCTCTGAAAATGAAGCCTAAACCTGCAATTACAGCTATGCACCTGCAATCTACACACATAAAAGAAGGGAAGAAGGGTTGTGGATAGGGGTTTGCCTTAGTCAAACTTTAGTTGAGGAAACAACCTTGAAAGAAAGTAATTACAAATGCTTAAATCTGAATAATGGAAATGTATACGTTGTAGATCTATAATTTGTTGATGATGTTTTCTTTTCTTATTGAATGTAATCACCAGTGTCATATAAAATGGCATGTAACATCACAAAACCCTAACATAAACACATACTTGCAAATGGATGTTGTAATGTTTCTCCAATGGATGAATGAAGAAGAAACATGAAGAAGATGATTGAAGACTTGAACGCTTACATGATTGATAATGGAGACTTTCCACTTGTTTACCCAATTTCTCTTATCTTCCATCTATCCTTGCATAATTTTTGCTTACGCAAATGGGAGGACTAAATCCCTTTTTGTATTTGCCTAGGAGAATTGATTTTCATCTCATCAAAGGCCGACATAGGGGAAATTTAAATCCCGAAGAGAAAATTAGGATCAAGGGTCAGATGGACCCATTTTAGAGCCACCCAAAGAGGGAGGATATGGGCACCACACCCTTGTGATGCCCTATTTTGGGGTTTGGATAGGGTCACAAGAGCTGAAATAGGAGGAGATTTGGAGGGATGATGTAGAGAGGGGTCCCAATTGAGTAGGGAGATGCAGTTGCAAAGGTGAGGGTCTAAAATATGGTCAAAATTGCAAGGGTCACAATTTTATGAGGCTACATTTAGCCCCCACTTTAGCGGGAGTATGGCTTATGCCAATACTGCCAGTAAAGTAGAAGAAAGAGATAAAGATGAGAAATGCGAAGCAATACCACAAGGAATATAAGACATCACTAATCTTGAGGAACATAAGCCCCCAATCTTAGGATCTGAACTCACTCAAACGTATGCAAAAGCACACAAAACAAAAAGAGCAAGACAAACAAAACAAGACAAAGCACAAGAGACACATGACAAAAACAAAACACAAGACCATAAATCAACTAGTCAAAGAGACCTCAATACTCAAATGTCTCAACAACTAATTGAAACACAAAGACAAATGCCATCACATAAACACCAATAATTATATAAAAGAGCGAAGTTGACATCATCCATGAACCAACAATAGTAAAACTATGAGTTCATGAGATGAAGAAGAGAGAGAACATGAATACACACTTTGGAGATCCATGAGAATAAAGGCGAACAAAAGGAACCTTGGATATAGCGTCCCTAGAACTAGGTGATCCATGGAGAAAAAAAAGGACATGGAAAACTAGCCCCTAGATTCTGTCTAGGTGATCCATGTAAGAGAGGAGAGTGATAACACTGTTAGTTCCACTCAACCTCGTGCACGTGTGTGCAAGTGAGGTTTGAATCACCTCATAGGAGTCTATGCCCGAGTATGCTACAACCTATATAAGATGTATAGTACAAATGTCAAGAAAGGAATGACATCTCGATCTAAGAGACTATGCTCTGGTTCTGAGAATAATCACCCTACATAAGCGAAAAGTGGCAACATCTCACTCTAAGAGGCTACCCTCTGGTTCCAATAATATCCCATTGTACAAGAGAAAAGTGGTGACATCTCATTCTGAGAATGACCCACTGTGTAAAAGTGGCCACATGTTGTTATGAGAATGACCCAATGTATAAGAGAAAAGTGGCGACATCTCATTCTGAGAATGACCCATTGTATAAGAAAAAAGTGGCAACATCTTGTTATGAAAATGACCCACTGTATAAGAGAAAAGTGGCGACATCTCATTCGAAGAATGACCCACTGTATAAGGGATACAATGTGTGAGAGAAATATAATACAAAAGGAGCAGTGTGGGTGCCCCCACCTTAAGATGTCAACGTAGCTTAATGTTGATATCTTAAGGATAGTAGAACAAGGATGCCTTCCTTTGACACTAAGAAGATATCCATTATGCAACAATGTCATAAATCCAATCAAGAGAGGGAATACTCTTCAAGTAAGGATAAGATAGTTGAAAAGAGATATCTTGATATAAGTGTAAAGGAGACCCTTGGAGGAGAAGATATATTTTCTCAAAAGACATCTACCTCCAAGAGGATTTATCTTAGACAAATATAACATCTTCTAGAACGAAGTGCAGAAGAGAACAAGAATTTAATCCTTCCTCCTATTGCTAGGTGAAAGGGATTCTTGATGAAGGATGACTCACTTTTATCCCAATGAGGATGGGTGAATTTATTATAGATGTACATTACCAAGTGTGAAAGAGGTTATAGTCAAGGACTTACACCTATTGTATAAGAGAGAACCCTTGAGAAAACAACAACAATTTCACACAAGGAATGCCATC
Source organism: Cryptomeria japonica (assembly GCF_030272615.1). Taxonomy (NCBI): domain Eukaryota; kingdom Viridiplantae; phylum Streptophyta; class Pinopsida; order Cupressales; family Cupressaceae; genus Cryptomeria; species Cryptomeria japonica. The sequence goes on along the minus strand of NC_081410.1, from coordinate 617,035,127 downwards.
AAGTAATAAAACTCACACCATCAACAAAATAGGAAAGAGTGGATCCTTAGAGAGAGAGAGAGAGAGAGAGAGAGAGAGAGAGAGAGAGAGACATCATTCCCCCCCAAGTGTAGGGACAATGAGAAGAGCTTACTCAATCTTCTAGAGAGAGATTAAACATAAGAAAACACACAATGTACTTACGTATGTAAGAAAAGACCTTAGTATATGTAAAATACATGTCTCAAGAAGTGGTAATCTTCTTAAGAGAAGAGAGAAAGAGCATCACATATTCCCCAAGGGGGATTAGTCATAAGAACATACCATTGTAAGAAATGATAATCACATATGAACAATGCATCCCCTAAAGGAAATAATGATAAATGAGATAGAAATAAAGAGAAAGGAGCGGAATCCTTGCCCCCCAAGTGAGAAGAACAAGGAAGTGTTACACATCTTCTAATGGTGATTATTTTCAAGCGATATGCCTTCCTAATGGAATAAATGCTCTCAAGGAAGGGACGTGTACTTCACAAGAGATCATTCCATGCTAGGGGGCAACACATACTTGTGAATAACCGGTAGCATAGAAGAGGTAAGTTTTCCAAGAGAATGAGGGCAAGAGAAGAAGTGGATTACTCATTAAAGACACTTCTCTCCAAGCAAAGAGGAGAACCAAAGAACAATTATATGCTCACATAAGAATAAATCTATGTGAGAAAGGAGATTTGATAATGAATAATGCACAAAGATAAAGATAAATCCATAGAAAGAAGAAAGAAAGTGAACTTCATGTTGCTACCCCAAGGTATTTAAAATTGAAATAACACCACCACAAATGATAAAGAGCCCCAATTAAGTTGGCTACTTATGTCATAGGGTGAAGAGCAACATGAAGAGAAAAGAAGTGCTAAGGTACTATGTTTTTGCTAAGAAATACAACTAGATCTATTGTAAGACATATCTATGCAAGATATATTGCTTTTGAACAAATTTCTTAAATGCATGACATTTTCCAAGAGAATGCGAATATGAATCATGAAAAATGTAATATTCATCACCTTTCAATTGCTCAAGATTGTTGTTCTACTATTTAAGAGGAAAAGAAATATTCTTATCATATTTCAATCTCCAATAGATTCTTGTAGCTAGTCTTTCGGGATGATAAATATGTTTTAATTCATCTTCTTGACATGGAGGAGAAAAATTGTTAGAAGAAGAAGGATTATTATCCACGATTCTAATTTTGCCATTGTCTATGCCTTTTTGAATAGATTTTTGAAAATCAAGGAAATCGTCAGCGTTGTGATCGTGGGTTTGATGAAATGAGCAAAAATGATGTTTTGAAGAAGAAGCATTTTTGTGAGCTATTTTGATTTGTTGTCTTTGGAGATGGTTTTTAAAGTTTTGGAGCCTATGGAGTTCATCCATAGAGATGAGTCTCATTTCATAGGCCTTCTATAGTAGCTTGTGTGGGAAGGTTTATAGGGACACAAATTCCTTGTTCAAATTTTCCAAGTCCTTGTCCTCTAAAACCTTGTTTTGCTATTATATTAAAGCCACGACTATAAGAATGTTGCGAATGACAAGGTGGGGGAATAGAATCATGAATTTCTTTGAAGTCTGATGTGTAAGGGGGAATAAAAGGATTTGTAGATGAAGAAGGAATATCATGTGAAAGGATAGTCTTCTTTCTTTCAGCATGCTTATCCTTTTTGGGAGATTGGGGATGACATATTCATCATCTAAAGGCTCATTTTTACTTATTTCTATGTGAGGGGAAAGATCATGAATAAAATGCATAACATCATCCTCTACATATATTTTGATATTGAAGATATGTCCTAGGAGAATAAGGAGGGTCTAAAGATGTAAGAATGTTAATATTTTGATTTTGCCCCCTTGCTCAAGGGTATGTGTATGAGAAGAAGATGGGCCCATGTTGCTTTCCAATGCTTGCTTTCTTTTAAAAAGATCATTGGTTGAAGTATTATCTCTCATCTCATTCACACAAGATACCCTAGGAGAGATACAAGGATTAGGATCTCTAAGATTGGGATCTACAAAAGCCTTAAGGAAATTAACATATGAAATGCATTTTGTTAATAACATCACCATAATACAACATAAATGATACATGAAAGCTTTGAGATCAAATTGAAAAGGAAGTGACTTTGATATCCTAGCAACACAATATGACCAAGCGCTATGAATGAAAAGAAGCAACGTGAAATGAAAGAAGACATTATCCAACACATGATTGTAATAAATATATGTTAAAAACAATGAAATTATATGTGAAATGGAAAATAAATCTAGCCCATTGATTGCCATTGAAAGTCTCCTAATTAAAATCTTAATTTGCTGAAAAAGAAGATCTAAAATTAGGATCTTTTTATGAAAGTTAATTTAAAAGTGGAGAGTGTTGGAATTTGAATTTGTTTTCATCCTTAAGAGGTATAAAAATTGATAAAGTATGCCAATTTCCTGGATTTAAGCAGAAAAATATAGTCAATTCCGATTCTCAAAATTTCAGGAAAAAAGCTAGGGATCGGGTGCAAGTTGTACCCAATCCGACCAACTTTTTTTGAAATTTTTTAGGGACTATAGAAATTATGATTTTATTGCGGATTAAAAAAACAACTGATTTGGAGATGTCTAGATTGGTTAAATTAGCAGTAAAAGGTCGAAATAAGAGATTCCTAAAAATTAGGGTTTTATTGTTTAACCACTTAATTTTTCAGAATGAAAAGACAAATTTGAATTGTAATTTAGAAAGAGAAACCAGATCTGAATAAGCAACTAAAATGCTATACTTTACAAGCTTAATTTCCTAAAAATGAAAATTAGGGTTTTTATGCAATAAACCTCTAAAAGTTACAAAAAGATTAAACTTGGAAATGAAATTCTAAAATTCAAATTGCAATTATTCAAATCCAACAATAAGGAATTATAATTAAGATGTAAGATGTTGGGTTCACCAAAATGTAAAGTGGAAAATTGGATCCTAGTGGTTCCCCACCTAGGAGAGAGAAAGGAAACCACTAGGATGATTTTCACTTGGAAGATACTTTACATTCAAAAGAGGGGTTGAATCCACTAGTTCCAAATCCAAGGGAAATAAGGATGTGAATGCCAAGTGGATTGCAAGGATCAGAATGTAATTTTCCCTCTTTTGTAAATAGATATGTTGACTATGTAGAGAATGAAGATAAAATGGATGAAATAAGGAGCTACCGATTCTGGATTGCGCTGTAACTTCAGATCTAAGATATTTAGACTGATACAGATCTGCCTTGAAAATTTGGAGAAAAGTTGTCATGACCAGGTTGAAGTTGCATTTGATCCTCCAAAAAATCCGCGTGCTGAAAAGGGTTTTTCCGTCTTTGAAAATGAAGCCTAAACTTGCAATTAGAGCCGTGCACCTGCAACTTACACACAAAAAAGAAGGGAAGAAGGGTTGTGGATAGGGGTTTGCCTTAGTCAAACCTCGATTGAGGAGTCAACTTTGAAAGAAAGTAATTGCAAATGCTTAAATGTGAAGAATGGAAATGTATATGTTGTAGATCTACAATTTGTTGATGATGTTTGCTTTGCTTATTGAATGTAATCACAAGTGTCGTATGAAATGGCATGTAACATGACAAAACCCTAACACACACACATACTTGCAAATGGATGTTGTAATGCTGCTCCAATGGATGAATGACGAAGACGATGATTGAAGACTTGAATGCTTGAATGCTTGATAATGGAGACCTTCCACTTGTTTACCCAATTTCGCTTATCTTCAACCCATCCTTGCATAATTTCCGCTTATGCAAATGAGAGGACTAAATCCCTTTTTATACTTGCCTTGGAGAATTGATTTTCATCTCACTGAAGGCTGACAAAGGGAAAATTTAAATCTTGAAGAGCAAATTAGGATCAAGGATCAGATGGACCCATTTTAGAGCCACCCAAAGAGGGAGGACAGGGGTGCCACGCCCCTGTCCTGCCTTATTTTGGGGTTTGGACAGGGTCACAAGGTGGCACACAAGCTGAAACAGGAGGAGATTTGGAGGAATGATGCAAAGAGGGGTCCCAATTGAGTAGGGAGATGCAGTCGCAAAGGTGAGGGCCGGAGATGCAGTCGCAAAGGTGAGGGCCCAAAATGCGGTCAAAATTGCAAGGGTCGCAATTTTATGATGCTACAAATGTATAAAATATGAGTGAAATAAATCTGCTTAAACAAAAATATGAAGCAAAAAAGATAGGGCAAATGAGGAACCTGGGAGGCTCTCGGGTTCAGGATGCCAACATGGTGAGCGGATGCCAGCGCGCTACGCTATCGTCTGTACATTCAAAAAGCAATAAGTCTCAGAGCTGAAGTGCTGGATCAAACCTACATCTATGCACATAGAAAAGGGGGAAAATGTTGGGGTTATATAGGGGCCCGCCTCAATCAGACCCCCACTTAGGTGTTTACACCACCACAAACAACCAGATTGGTATAGATTGGAAAATAGATAACTTGGAACAAATTGGTAAATTGGTAAATAGATGCAAAAGGAAATCTAATTCCTATTGCATGCAAATAAATATTGGAAGATTCGTAAATACACTTATGAATGCAAAGGACTCATTGCATGAAACTGAAATAGAGAGAGTAAGTTTGGAAATCAAACTCTCCTTGATATTTGGCACGACGAGTGTGACGAAGCCCACTTGGTAGATGAATTTCTAAGAAGCCACCACAAGATCAGGAAGCTTGATGTTGGTGCTGATAACTTGCTTTTAATGTTGATTTTGTATGAGTCAAGAGCTTTCCAAAGAGACATTTTTGAGAGAGCTTGGGAGAGTGCAAAGATCAAGAGCCAAGAACCCAAAGTGGGAACCCCTCCAAATGAGTTGGAAAGGGTTTTTAATTCGAAATGAGCGTGGAGAGCCGTTACGACATGACATGGGCCAAAGGACACGCGTCGACATGCATTTGGGTCACCGATAGTTTTTAAAATCCGACGTTTTTTGGGACATTAGCATAGTGCGTGGACATCCCCATGTCGCCCTGCCGTCTTTCAGGAATAGGTCCCAAAGGGCTGACAGGGCTAACAATAATCTTTGGGATGAAGGTCCTATGATGACAAAATATTGTAATTTTGATCGTAGAGTCGTCATAAGTGCCTTAAGCGTCATGCACAAGTGTCATAAATGCATCGGGTACAATTTAGGACACTACACTTACTGTCAACTTGGAGACAAGAAGGGTCGAGCTGAAAATAGAAACATGCAGAAAATTTCAAAATAAAATAGAAACTACAAGTACAAATTTTCAAAATAAAATAGAAACAATATACAAAATATTTCAAAATAAAATAAAATAATTTTTAAATAAATAAAAATACTCTAAATTGATATCCATCAATTTTTTAGGTAGATATATCTATAAGAGTGTGAGTGGATCTATTGATGGCCACGTAGTCATTTCTTTTATCCACTCTCCTGAAAATGAAGTCTGATCGGCTACAATAAAATACATCAAACCAACCAGTCAAAACACTGGCATTGATTTTCTGTTGCATTTTGAACAGCAGATGTGAAGAGCAACAACAAAATAACCTGCGCGTGGATTACATAAAATAGTTATAATTTTGTTTTTCTATAAATAGATTATGAAGGTATACATCTATTAGACTGGCACAAATAATTGTAAAGCAAAAATGGAAATCCGCTGTTACATTGTTAGTACTATCACTGTGTGGATATCATTGCTTTTGGTTTCAATCCCAATCAGTTATGCAATCCATAGAAAGAGCTTCCCGTCTACTTTTCTCTTTGGCACAGCTTCTTCTGCATATCAAGTAATTATAAGGATAAGTGAACTTTGTGCAGTTTTTTTGGATGACCCATTACAGAGATCTATTTATTGCAGAAGTAGCAGAAGTCTCTTTCGATTCAGTTGTGATAATTCAATTCATCAAAAATCATTTGAAGTTTCAGTCAATCAACAGCAGTTCATTGGAAAAATAATATCGGTTTTCTATTTAATTTAGTATGAATATATTATCCAATCTGTGAATGCAAAAATAATCAGATTATTTGTAATAATATAACATTTTTCATTAAGAATAAAACAGATTTTGAAGAAATCAGAAACCTTTTATAAAATGATATGATGTTATCTTGATGTGTTTGTGCTTTTTAAAGACTATACTTTATAATTTATGTTTGTCATGATGATCACAGTTGGAAGGGGCTATATTTGAGGATGGGCGATGGCCCAGCATTTGGGATACTTTCTCGCATTTACCTGGTTAGCTCAAGATGCCTCTTTTTGTTTTAGAAGAAGAAAAAAGTTCAGCCTTACATGACATGGGTTTTAATGTACAACATTATTAAATTCTGCAATTTAGGGTTTTTGTTTGTTTGGTGGGTTTTAGCCCTTGTAAATTTAATGGTTTAATAGTATATGGGTATTGACAGGGATGATTGATGATGATAGCAATGGGGATATTGCCATTGATCAATACCATCTTTACCAAGTGGGTGGTGGTCTCTTTATGTTTTGCTTGCTTGGTTACTGTTGCCTCAATTTTGAAATTTATAAGAAAAATTGTCAGATTAGCTTTGGATAAATTAATGAAATCCAGGGAGATATAGAGATGATGGCAGAAATTGGAATGGATGTCTACCGGTTTTCAATTTCTTGGCCTCGTTTGATTCCAGGTAAGAACTCCCGCTGTTTATTTTTCTTCTGCTAAAAGGTGTTTGTTTTATTTGGTGAGTTAACTGTGATTTCATGGCGGGGAATTGCAGAAGGAAGAGGGCCTGTCAATTTTGGAGGAGTAAAATATTATAACAATCTGATCGATGGCCTTCTAAAACATGGTATTCAAATAGCAAAAAGATACGTGATATTCAAATTGTATTGTATTTTAGAGATATGTAGATATCTTAAATACATCTACCTAAAAAAAATTGAAAGATATTAAACTATTTTATTTACATGTAATTAATGTTGAAGAGGAGCAGTCCATACCTGACATCACCCTGGACCCACTGATGTGTGGCATAAATGGGATGATGGGCCTTCTCCACTTCCAATGGTGTTGCTCTCGTTGCTTAGGCAACTTTGTTGCATTGTCCATGTCACTCTAACGAGTGACCTTGTGTCTTATATTTTTTTGTGAATATATGTATATATTTTTTAATCAATAAAATCTGATACACATATTCATACAAAAATAAGATAAATTTTTTTGTTAATACATTGAAGTCATTAAACTGCACCTCTTATTATCATTGTAGAATGCCCCTTGACATTAACAATTGTTCATGACTATTGATAGGGATTGAACCGTTTGTGACCCTAAACCACTTTGATCTTCCACAAGTACTCGAAGATGAATATGGAGGGTGGTTAGACTCACAGATTGTGTAAGACCCACATCTCTGATAAATTGTACTATTGCTTCTATTCCTAGGTATCCAGTTGAGTTCATAATGTGTGGATTCTTGAATAGGAGAAGCATTAGAAGAGTCTTTTGTGTGGAGTTCCATTGAATCCCACCTTCTTGTTAAGAGGGTTGTTATGAATGGTTTCTTGTTTGTGGGCAGCAAGGATTTTGCAGATTATGCAGAGACATGTTTTGAGCTATTTGGAGACCGTGTAAAGTATTGGGTAACAATAAATGAGCCAAATTTACAAGGTCTTACAGGTTATGATATTGGCAAGAATGCTCCTGGAAGGTGCTCTGCTCCTTTTGGAAATTGCAGTGCAGGAAATTCCACCACAGAACCTTACATTGCTGTCCATCACAAAATTCTTTCTCATGCAGCAGCTGTGCAACGGTTTAGGAAGTTTAAGGTTGGCTCTTAAGCATCATAATCTTATATTAGCAACTTTTTTAACTATTCATATATGTGTGGTTGAACTGATCATTGTGTCAGAGCTTCTGGCAGGCCACTCGAAATCTCAATTCCTCCATCGGTCTTACACTGCTAGCAGAGTGGTATGAACCACTTACAAACAGTTCACAAGACTTAAAGGCAGCTGCAAGGATTGCCGACTTCACTATTGGGTGGTATGTATTAGATGTAATCTATATAAACGGCTACGAAAATTTACAAATAATTTTTAATTTTTGATATGGATAAGGTTTGACTTTTAGAACATAAGATAATCTATTGAGAGATAGGGATAAGAAACTTTGTGAACAATAAACGGGATGAGATAGCTTGAGTGTAGGGTATGAAGGTTACAAAGGATATTTGTTTAGTATGGATTTAAAATTATGTTAAATTTTTTATTTTGAGATCAATAAATGGGATGAGATAGTTGATGCAGATTGTATTAAGATAAGGTAGGATAAGGTAGGATAGGATAGCGTATGAGGGTTACAAAGGATATTTGTTTATTATGGATTTAAAATTATGTTGATATTTTTTTGGTTGAGAGTTAAAGATCTTGGGGTATCTTTTCCATCAAAGACATAAGTCATACAATCATTGCCTCATTCCTTATTTCATATCTTTGTGTTTGAATCTTTTGTGGATGATATTATTTTCTTCTTTTTTTGGATTAAGTGGATGACATAATTAAGGAACATACCATCATCCTCATGGGCAAGCTTTGATTACACTCTAAGCTTTGACTTGTTCAGGTGGTTTATATGAAATCACATTAATAGGTAGTAGGACCCACCTATTAGTGGAGTTCACATGAACCACCTAAGTCAAAGCTAATCACGCTATGGGTAGTAGGGCCCATCTACTAAAGTGATTTTAGATGACCCACCTAAGCAAGTCAAAACTCTTATCTAAAATCATATCAATAGTAGAATCCACCTATTAATGTGATTTTAGATGACCCCCTAACAAATCAAAGAAATGATGTAATTTCAAATGAACCACATAAATAAGATAAAGCTTAAAATGTGTTGTTTAAGTGAAACTTCAAGTGACCAATTACATTTAACCAGTTAATTTTTTAAAATTATAATTAAAAAATATTAAATAATTATCTAGATAGAATTTAAAATTTGATGATATTCTTTTTAACTATCATTTCGAATTATTTTTTTCCCTCCCCTTAATTTTAAAATTAAAATATGTGGGCATCAAAGTTTTTTTTAACAGGAATAATCTCACTGGTGTGTAGGATATTAAATCCAATATTCCATGGAGATTATCCTGCCTCTATGCGCAGTAGAGTTGGTTCTCGGCTTCCCATTTTTACAGAGGAAGAGATTAGGGCTGTGAAGGGGTCTCTGGATTTTGTGGGTATTAATCATTACTCTACAAACTATGTGGCAGATGATCCTCCCTCATCGAATTTAACAGATTACTTGGAAGATATGGCAATAAATATGACAGGTTCTTTACTCATCTCTGCTTACAATCTTGATGATAATTTAATGTTTTGAATCTGATCTTTATTTGGACTGGAACATGTACATTAATGCTTTCAGGTGTAAGAGATGGAGTTCCCATTGGTGAACTGGTACACAGTTGATTATAATGAATTCTTCTTAATGATTAGTATATGTTAATAAACGTAGCTGACAATTAACCTGTTGCCTTGCAGACTGCTTATCAAACTTCAGTTATAAGCTTCTATATTGTTCCAAGAGGCATCAAGTTGGTCGTTGAATATATTAAAAACCAATATCAGAACCCTCCAATATACATCACAGAGAATGGTGAGCAGTAATGGAGTTTTTTTTTTTTTTTTTAATAATATTTGATGATGAATTATGGAGTTGGATTGGAAATAAAAGTAATATAAGTCTACACTATCAAATCCAAAAAAATATTAATTTAAAAATATTAAACATTAAATTTTTTAATGAATATTTATAATAGATTCTTAAGAAGATTTAGAATCGTCTATGGGACGATAGCATGCACCGGCCTCATATAAAACACACTATGAAATCAGTGCATTCTATCGACCCCATAGTCAAAATCAGAAGATTTAAGTGATGTCTTTTTCTGTTTCAAAACAACAGGAATGGCTGACAAGAACATGTACTCTTCTATTCCTTTGGAGGATGCACTTAATGATACAACTCGGATCAGTTTTCATAAAGAATATCTTTCATGTCTATTGCAAGCTATCGAGTAAGACTTGTATTTATATGTATGTGTACATTTGTATTAAAATTAGAAGAGCTTAAACAACATATGCTAAGTTTTGATTTGTTGAAGTGATTCTTTTAAAATTGCACTAATAGATATGAAAAAAATCGTATAATATCAAATAAACCATCTAAAAAAAATTGAACTTAAAATATAATTTTAAACTAAAATTCTAAAAAAATTCTTTGATATGATTGTTTTGTTATGTTACAATGCAGAGAAGGGGCAGATGTAAGAGGGTATCTGGTGTGGAGTATAGCTGACAATTTTGAACTTTCGTTTGGATATAGTCTTCGTTTTGGGATCTTGTATGTGGATTACTCAGATCCTCATCTAAAAAGATATAAGAAACGGTCAGCCTTTTGGTTTAAGCAATTCCTGGCTGATGAAGATGATAATGATTTGATCCAAGTTTATAAATAAATTACGATTGGGATGCATAACAAGTCCATGCTAAAGTGATGCAATCTTGGCAATCTTGCATCAACCAAAAAAAAAAAAAGTTTCTTTTCAGTTTGTTCATGTTTTGCAGTTCAACATTTCATTCTGTGTTTCTTTGCATTTGCTCACCGGATCGTGTAGATCCTTTTCGTAGCATGAGGAGCCTCAATTCGTTGTTTCCAACGTTCTTTGGCATGTGGCTGACCTTCCCTTAGGTCCCCACTTCATCCTTTGAATTTGCCGGAGGATTCTCTTTGGCGGAGGTTGACCTGGTTGTTTAACATGTTTCATCTTCTTCATTGTCATTTGGTTCTTCTTGGCCTGACATGGATTCCTCTTGATTATATCAATCGATGTAATTAAACTTGTAGAAATTAGTAGTTAGGACATAGAAGATAGATCTTTAGGTTAAGAGGTCCAGAGTTGACCAATACTATATTCGAGCATGTTGTAACCAGGCTTGTGAGCTGAAATCTGTAAGCCCGCATGTTGTCGGTAGATTGCAATTGATTTTCAAGATATAATCTAGTCTGTTCAGCATTACCTCCATCATATTGTTTTATTTCCATTGTGTTAACTCTTGTTGCATGGTCCAGAATAATCTCTTTGAGGTCCCTCCTAACTATGACTGCACCAAGTGGTATCAGAGCGAGACTTTGTTTCGGAGATTGTGTTGTCCTATAAGATTTTTGTTGTAGGGTGGCAAATTGAGGATCTGGCTTGTAGCTGCAGAGGACTAACGTGAAGATGGCACGAAGAAGAAATAGAAATGGTGGAGCGTATGGAAATGCAGAACTTGTTGTGATGGAAATGTTAAGAGGAATTGTAGCCTGATTGGAAGTTACTGAAACGATCCAGAGAAGAGGACGACATGTTGAAGATGTGAGTGAAGATGAAGAAGAAGTTTTGGAAGAACAAGGAGAAAATCCACTAGCGAATGACCCAGATGAAGAGAGGTTATTGTGTTGACTTAAATTTCATCTTCAGAATACTACCTACAACATATTATCTTCACAAAATACAAAAGAAATACTACAGGAAATCCAAATTCAACTTGTATGTGGGAAAAGCAGGTCGATAGAACTTGAAATGTAAAAAATGGAGTTCTAGGGAGCCTTGCTCACACACCCATAGGAATTCTTGGTGCAAGCTATGGAGTCATGAGGTATGGCTCAGCTTCCCAAGGTTGGTTCCATGGTTCTCTATCTCACAAGGTCCCTCAAACCAATGTCTTTTCTCTCAGATCACTGAGTAAAGTGGTTTAGGGATGACAAATGCAAGAATGAGGGATGCTTTGTTTGATTTTAAGATGAAAGGCATCCTAAGCTATGCATGATCCTATAAATGCAATAAACTAGTTATAAGATGACAAGATTAGTAACAAGACTATCCTAGCATGCTATATTAGTCTATGATTAAGCTAAATGATAGGAAAAATAATCTAAACATGCATATTTAGATTAATTCCTATTGAAAAGAGAGGCTAAATGATGAGCACAAATGATATATTAAAGCTTGGATGGATTTTAGTATAAGTATGATGCTAAAGACTTGGATCATCAAAATGGAAGAATGAGAGCTCTATTTATAGCAAAAATAGGGCAATGGATGGTCAGGATTGAAAGAGTTAATCAAGGGCTAAGTTTGAAAGTTGGGAATCCATGTTTACAATTGGCACCAATGAAATGGTGACAACTGTCAACATAAGGTTGGTTGAGAGGAGATGTAAGAAGCATTAAATGCTTGAGAAGACCTCATGGTTATCCTAGGGGTTAAGGGCTAAGGTTAAGTTAAGATTACCCATTGGATAAAGCTTTTATCCAAAGGATAAATTCTTGTGCAAAGGATTAAGGATAACCATGGTCAAAGCAATAAATGCTTGATGAGACCCTTAGGTTACATGGAGGTTGAGTTTAGGGAAATTCTTTAACCATGCTAGAGGGTTGAGTTAACCATTAATGGTTATGAAGACTTTGGGGACAAATTTGTAAGAGTCATTCCAAATTTGGGGGTATTCAACAAGTTAGCTTGTTGAATGGATAAAGGCTTTAAAGCTTTTAGAAGACTTTACTCAAAATTTGAGAAGTGACCTCCTCAAATTTAGGGAAAAGGGATTATGAATGGGTTTGGGTTAATTGATTAGGAAGAGGTTAGGATGCAAGTGGATAAAGGGATAATGGGTTTTAATTGAATTTAATTCAATTTGGTTGCAATTAAATAAATTAGATTTATTCAATTTAGGATAACTATTTTAATTAAATTTGAATTTAATTAAAAAGTGGATAGGGGCTTTAATTGAATAAAATGAATTTATTCTATTAAATAGTAAAAGAGGTATAGTGAATTTAATTGAGTAATTTACTTAATTAAATAGAGGAATACGGGTAATTTAATTAAATTGGATTGAATAGAGAAATGAACATAAAATATTCATTTAGGAATATGGTCATTTTTATACGTCTACATTTTGCCCCTCTTTGAAGTGACGTGTGTGCACATGTTATTTCAAAGAAAATGATGTGTCGTTGCGATTTTATGATCAATGCTGTCTTTATGGATTTTCATGTCGTGCCTTGGATTTGATGTGTGATGCCCCAGATTTGATAATCGATGGTGATAATGCCCCCTCGGGAGGTGAATCAAAATTTTTGAAAAATTTGATTTGATTTGATAATTATGTTTGCTGTGCAAAATTTTGGCTAGGTGGAATGTGTAAATTGATTCATCTTCCGATAATTGACATGTGCGAGGGTATGAGGGAGACCGCGAGAAAATTTCATGCTCATTTCCCTAATCCTAAATTTATTTTACCCTATAAAAAGGAAATTGTGCATTGTTTTGTCTCATTTGTGCTTGTTGACCTTGGAGAAAGAGACTTTTGGAGAGAAGACAAAATGTCTATTCCCTATTCTACGCATCAATTCGAGCACATTTGGAGGTATCGAAGGCTTGCCGCGTATGGACCACCGATAAGTCAACCCTTTTGACCCCTTTTTGATTTTTAATTTGATCGTTTTTGGTCAGTTTTTGAATTTTGAAATGCTGTTTTTACGTTTTGGCGCATAGGGATCTTAGTTTAGCGCATATGAAAAATTTTGTAGCACATAGGGTTGTAATTTAGGGTAGCATCCGAAAATATTTAGGGTAGCACATGAAGTTTTTAGGTTAGTGCATGGCTTTTGGTTAGCGCATGAGGGACACAGGGTAGCACTTACGGTTAAAAGGGTAGCGCATCGGGTAAACCTAGCGCATAGGGTCCATAGGGGGTCGCATGGGCAGGGGGATGTAGTGCATAGGTTAGACCTAGCGCATAAGATTAAATAGGTAGCGCAGACGTGGGATAGGTTAGCGCATGGATCGGGTTTAGCACTTAGGGTAGATTAGTTGGTGCATGAATAAAAAAAGGGTAGCGCGTAGAGTTAGTCTAACGCACAGGGTAGATAGGATAGCGCGTGGAGAAAATAGGGTAGTGCATAGCCAAATTTAATTAGCGCATGCAGTAGGTTTTACAAGATAGGATGATTTGTGAATGTAGAAATTTACATAGGATAAGGTTAGTTTTGCCTGGAGAGGTGGATTTTTGCCATTTGCTGTGTCGGCTATCATGTTTTTGATAGTTTGTCCAATATGAGTATTGATATAACTTGGTTTGATTTGCGAATTTTCAAGTTATTGATGTAGATATTATTGTGTTTTTGATCAAAACTTGATTTGATTTGCATTGTTTCAAGTTAATATGTGTGGAGCTTGAATTATGTTACAAGCTGATATGATTGTGGAACTTGAGTTGTGTTACAAATTGATATGGGTTGGAAACTTGAGTTGTTTTACAAGCTGATATGGGTGGGAAACTTGAGTTGTTTTACAAGTTTATGTGATGTAGAGACTTGAGTTGTTTTACAAGTTTTGATATGGTTTTTGAAAACTTGAGTTGTGTTACAAGTTGATATGGAATGATATGATGTGGAACTTGAGTAGATTTGCAAATTGTTTCATGCTTTTGACGTGACTTTCATTTTGATATCTTTGTTTTTATGTGGAAACTGATATTGGACTTGTTTTGCTTTTTGACAGGAGCGATTGGGAGTGGTTCAGTCGCATGAGTGGTTCCCCAGACCATGGGCGTTGATACCTCGGTTGACACAGGCTAACTTAGATGTTATTGAGAGATGTGGCCTGTCATCTTTATTAGATATGCCTCGGTTTACTGTGAACCAGGGTTTACTTACAGTGCTCGTAGAGAGATGGCATAGTGATACGAACACCTTCCACTTTGCTACAGGTGAGATGATGGTGACTCCTGAGGACTGTTACAGGATATTGCAGATTACCGTAGCAGGTGCATTATTATCGTATGAGCAGACAAAGGAGGGCAAGACAAAGGCACTGCGGCGCATATTTCATGATGAGACAGTGTGTGGATATGAGATCCCTTGGCAGGAGTTCTTGGATCTGGACTATGCACCTCTTCCTTCAGTACTAGTAGGTTTTATAGGTGGATTCCTATGTCCCGACCATAGGTCAAAGGGATTTTCTGTGGGTTGGGGATTGGTGTTAGAGGAGATGGTGACACAAAGCCGCAGGTTTGCATGGGGATCGGCCATGTTAGCTCATTTATACAGGGATTTACACGTGGTGGTATACCTGGGTTACGATAGTTTGTCAGCTGGCATGACACTCCTACAAGTATGGTGCTGGGAGCATATTCTAGCAGCTAGGCAACTGGTGGATAGAGACAAGCCTACTAGACGGGCATATGCATATGGATACAAGGGGCTAGTTGTCCAGCGGAAGCTGGGCAAATTGGAGCATTGGAGGAGGGTGTTGGATGACATTAATACGGTCATTTGGGGACCGTATACAGATTGCGAGGTATGGGCTGAGGATGGGCTGGAGATGCCGTATGTTTTTATGAGTTAGTTTTTGATAGGGTGGATGCCCTTTGTGATCGAGAGATTTCAGGTTGGCAGGGTTTTGCGGCAGTAGGGGATGCCACAGGGGACCTACTTATATGCGCGTCGGAGATAGGATATACCAGATTGGGGGCCGACTATTGATAGTGGAGTGGCTGTAGAGGAGTTTTCTAGCTTAGCGGGCTAGATATGGGACTATGCTCCTGCGATTTTAGATGCTGGGATGACGCATGAGTTTGCTGGTTTGTTCGTAGCTCGTGTCGTGGCCAAGATATCAGATCCTAAGGAGATGCGGCCTGCCTTTGATGATGACGAGGATGAGGTAGGGGGAGATGGTGATAAGGGAGATGATGGAGGTGGAGGAAGATGATGAGGGAGAGGATATTGAGGGAGGAGAGGAGACAGAGGGAGAGATGGGGGTGATAGGGCAGTGCGGGTGGAGAGAGTAGTTCGATGGGCTGTGATGGATAGATGGAGAGGAGGGTTGGCGATCGGAGCATGGGAGGAGGGGAGAGTGGGAGAGGTGATAGCAGCGGTGGGAGGGACTGATGAGTGGAGATTGCCAGTGCAAAGGAGGAGGACTGATGAGTTACCTCCACTCGCACCGAGGACAGGTAGAGAGATAGGGGTACCCCTTCACAGGTGCCCCTATGGGTTCAGATCCCGACACATGTGGAGGATGCCCAGATCAGAACCCTATAGTTGACAATACAGTAGCTGCAAGAACAGGTGTTGACGCAACATCATCAGATTACCCAGCTGACCCTAGAGCGCGATACTGAGATAGAGCGGCAAGGTCAAACGGAGGAGCTGGTAGGGAGCATGCAGAGAGTGGCAGCAGGTGGTCCTATGAGGGACATCATGAGAGAGATGTCCTTGAGAGTGAGGGAGGTGGAGTACTATCAAGACCACTATGAGGATGTGGTGCCCAGGGAGCGTAGAGTGCAGAGCTTCACACAGTCGAGATCGAGTCGATCTCGAGAGACTGGGTCACAGTCAGAGAGCAAAGGCGTGGTGGGGCCTTCGAGACAAGATCCTCCTGGAGATCCAGGAGCTGCGACATCAGTAGCGAGACCATCCCCCTCAGGAGATAGTCATACTTGAGAGACGATGTCTCTATTGTATTTTGGATCATTGTTTTTGTTGTACGGGGCATAGACATGACAAATATTTGTACATTTTGATCATTTTTGATATATATATAGATGACACCATGTTCTTTGATCATGTGATGTGTTATGGATGCATGTTCTAGATGCTTTTACTTTATTTTATGATGATGCAATGCTTAGATAGATGATATGATGAAGTAAAATGCATGATGTAAATGTATGATGTTTATGAGGTGTGAGATGAGATGTATGATTTGATATGCAACCAATTGTAAAATGATATGCAACTACTTGTAAAATGATATGCAACTACTTGTTTTTGGAGCATCCTTATTTTGCATTTGTCATCTGATATAGCCACATGTTTATTTGCTTTTGATATATGTATCATCATTGAGCATTGATTTGTTTGGGATATGTTGAAAATTTATACAAGCATAATGGTATAATTGAACCATAATGACCTGAGAAAAATTTACATGATGTTTGATTTTGCAAGATAGCACAAGCGTCAACATATAATTGAACCAGGATGACCAGAGTGCGGATTGCATATAAACAGACAAGATTAAACCATTTGTATGCGTAAATTGGAATCATGTCTTCAGTGATATTCGTTGTATCACGTCTTGAGACAAGTATTTACATAGTACAAATGATCACCTTACAGACAGAAGACTAAGAAAATATTGGATTTTCTCGATGATCTCTAGCTTGGAAGCATTGTTGAGAAAATGTAGAGAATCTAATAATTTAAAAGGTTCAAATGCAAAAATAGTCAAGACTTTATGCAAAAGGTAACATTTAGTACTTTAGAAAATCATCCATCGTAGTGTTTTTGTGATTCTTGTTTTAGTGATTTAATGTTTTGCTCCGTGATTGAGTAAGTTTTTGGTTGCTGGATGTGGTGTTCTGAGTTTTGTAAATAGTCTTGATGGTTTGAACATGTTGCAAGTTTTGATGATTATTGCCCCTAGCTAAGTGCGTCTTATGATGTGGATATGTACAGTGATTACCAAGCCATGGTAAAGTGTGGTGAAAGGATATATGGATAAATCAGGATAGTGACTACGTTAAGTATGTCTTGAATGGATATTTGCTAAGTGTCGGGCGATGGCCGATAGTGCTTTACTGCAGAGATTATGGATATAGATAAAGGAGCTATCCTCTCACAATAGCGCCTGTTACCAGGTTTTCACCAGTTGCTTTTATTGTACCTTTTTTATTTGCTTTTTCTTGATTTTTTGATTTTTTTGGTTTTGAGTTTTTCCGTGCATTAGACTACTCAAGTGTAGTATTTCTTCAGATGAATGTTGTTAGTTGGTTCATCGAGCACATCTCCTTTTGAAGTTGTAAGTTGATAAGCACCTGATCCATTGACTGATATGATGACATAGGGACCTAATCAGTTAGGTTCAATTTTCCCTTTCTTTTCTTGATCTTGCTGATTTCTTGGATTTTCTTTGAGGACTAGGTCACCAACTTTGAAGTTGTGAGGGATGACCTTGTGATTGTAACTTTTGCACATGTGTTGTTGATATGCTTTGAGATGAGTGTAAGCATGCTGACGTCTTTCATCTAATAGTTCCAGTTCTTGCAGTCGGTTGACTCTATACTCTTCATTTAGGATTAAGCCTTTTAGAGAGACTCTTAGAGATGGAATTTCTACCTCCAGTGGTAAAATAGCTTCTGATCCATAGACTAATGAGAAAGGTGTTGCTCCTGTAGGTGTACGGATGCTAGTTCTTTATGCCCAAAATGCTGGATTGAGTTGTACATGCCAATCTTTGCCTGCATCATTTACTATTTTCTTTAGGATTTTCAGTATTGTTTTGTTGGATGCTTTTGCTTGACCATTCCCCTGGGGGTAGTATGGCATAGAGAACCGATGTTGTATTTTGAATTGTTCACATAGTTCTCGGACATCTTGGTTTTTGAATGGTCATCCATTATCGGTGATGATGGAACTTGGAATACCATATCTACAGATCAGATAGTTCAGGATAAAAGAAGCAATTTGTTTTCTAGTTACTGTGGTCATGGGGACTATTTCTATCCACTTGGTAAAGTATTCTATTGCAGTTATAATGAACTTGTGTCCATTTGAAGATGAAGGATGAATTTTTCCGACCAAGTCAAGTCCCTACTGGCAAAAGGGCCAAGATGTTGTAAATGGCTGCAGTTCCTGTGCTCATGCATGTATCAGATTGCCATGGATTTGGCATTTAGGACACTTCTTGGTGAAGTGCTAAGAATATTTTTCCATTGTAGGCCAGTAGTATCCCATCCTTAGAAGATTTTTAGCAAGAGTAGTCCCACTTGAATGTGTGCCACAAATACCTTCATGAAGCTCATGTAAAGTGGAATCAGATTCATCATGATCAAGGCAACGAAGAAGAGTACCATCTAGACCTCGATGGTACAAAGTATCAGTGGTAAGGGTATATCGGGTGACTTGTCAGATAAAATTGCATTTTTGGTTATGGGATTGGTCAATGGGTAGGATGTTGTTTTTTAGATAATCATATATCGGTCCATATAAAGGGGAATCCGAATCGGTTAAGGCATAGATAACATGGGATTTAGAATGGTCATAGGCTGGGGAGAATAGTTGCTCTACTAGGAACTCGTAATGACTCTATTGCTCTAGAATTTGTAGTAATGAAGCAATAGTAGCCATGGCATCGGCTGCTTTGTTGTTCAACCGTGGTATTTGCTCGAAGGTGATGTGTAAAAAATACTGTTTGAAGTCATCCACCATTCGCTTGTAGGGTAGTAGCTTGTCATCCTTTGTCTGATAGTCGTTGTTGATTTGATTGACAACTAGTTGTGAATATCCATAGACCATTATCTCTGTGATTTTCCATTCTACGACCATTTTGATGCCTATAACCAATGAATCATATTCAGCCACATTATTTGTGCATGGGAACATAAGCCGATATGATCTTGGTATAGTATGCCCTTCAGGAGTGATGAATAGAATGCCAACACCTAATCCATGTTGGGTGTAGGATCCGTCAAAGTATAGGGTCCATTACTTGGTAGAAATAGTAAGGATGTCTCTATCCGAAAATTCAATCTCCATAGTTTGTTTTCCTAGTAGCGGCGCTTCAGCTAGTTGATCTGCAATTGCTTGTCCTTTGATAGCTCTTCGTTCTGTGTAGTGGATGTCAAATTCACTGAGAATCATGACCCATTTAGCCAATCGGCCTGTAAGAGCTGCCTTGCTGAGTAGATATTTGAGAGGATCAATTTTTGCCACTAGCTTAATTGTGTGTGCTAGCATATAATGTCAGAACTTTTGAAAAGCGAAGACTACTGTTAGACAAGCCTTCTTAATGAATGTATAGTTGAGTTCATACCCATTCAATGTCTTGCTGATGTAGTATATGGCTCGTTCCTTTCCTTGTTGATCTTCTTGTGCCAATAGTGCCCCCAGTGATATATTTGTTGTTGAAATGTATAAAATGAGTGACTTTCTTGCTATTGGTGGTACTAGAACTGGTGGGTTCATCAGATACTATTTGATTTGATAAAAAGATTCTGCACACTTGGCTTCCCATCTGAAAGGTACATTCTTATGTAGCAAATGATTGAATGGTAGACTTTTATTAGCTAGTTGAGCAATGAATCGCCTGATTGATTGGAGTCATCCTTGTAGAGATCTAAGCTGACTGATATTCTTTTGTGGTGGCATCTCCATAATGGCTAGTACCTTTGTTGGATCCACTTCAATACCTTTAGTTGAGACTATGTAGCCTAGTAACTTGCCTGATGTAACCTCGAAGACATACTTCATAGGGTTGAGCTTGACTTGGAATTTCTCCAATTGCTCAAAGATCTTTGTTAGGATGCTGAGGTGTTCTGCTCTGGTGAAGGATTTAGCTAGTAAATCATCCACACAGTCTTCCATGAAGGTATGCATCATGTCATGAAAGATTGTTGTCATTGCTCGTTGATAGGTAGCTCTTGCATTCTTTAAGCCAAAAGGCATAACATTCGAACAGTATGTTCCCTAAGGACAGGTAAATGTTGTTTTATCTTGATCCTTTGGGGCTATTTTTATTTGATTATAGCCTGAAAAATCGTCCATTAGTGAGAGCATTGCATGGCCCGCTGTGAGGTCTACAATTATGTCGATACTGGGCAGAGGAAAGTCGTCCTTTGGACAGGTTTTGTTGACATCTCTAAAATCGGTGCAGATTCTGATACTGTTGTCTAGTTTGGGTACTGGTACTATGTTGGAAATCCATTCTGCATAGTCAATGGGTCGAATGAATCCAACATCTAATAATTTCTTTAGTTCAGCCTTGACCATGAGTGCCACCCGTGGATTCATTTTTTGTAGTTTTTGCTTGACTGGCTTAACTCTTGGAGAGATGGACAAGTGATGCATGATCAAGTGTGGATCAATTCCGGGCATATCTGCGTATGACCAAGCAAAGTTAATTTTCTTTTCTTTAAAAAAGATAAGAAATGCTGATTTTTCCTCCTCTGTCAGAGATTCTGCTAGGTGTATGTTTTTGATTGCTTCTGTAGTACCAATGTTGATTGATTGAGTGGGCTCAATCAATATGGGTGATCGCTCATGAAAATTTTTAGGAAGAGTGTCAAGTCTCCCATCCTTAAGTGCCTTAAAAAGGTTTTCACCCTCAGATGCATCCTTTATTTTTACTTTTTTGTGATCGAGAGCTGCCATTGACTGGTTTTCAGCATCAGATCTTTTATTTGGTTCATTTTTGCGACCGAGAGACTTGGCACTCCCTGGTTTGCAGATATCATTACTTTGTTCACTGGTAGAGCTTGTTTCCGGGTTAACGGTACATAGGTAGTGGATAATAGATTCATCATCTGGGAAAATTGGTATATCATGTATTTCAGGTTCGTCCTAGTTGATGAGGTCAGGAAAGACAAGTGGTAAAGAATCACTTGGTGGATCAAGTTCTGCTACTGTAAGTGTTAAGACAAAGGTTTCATCGTGATTGGTTCTAGTTTTAAAAAAGTCAAGGATTTCATCGAGGTCTTCGATGGTATCATCTTCAGTATAGACTTGCTCATAATGTTTCTGTTTGCTTTCCTTGGCATCATAGATATTCTGCTGTCCAAATTCAGGTAGTCCATCTTCTGCATTATGCTCTTCTTGGGAAAGGGATATGGAGCTAGTTTTGTTAGTGGTATCTCCAGTAGCATTTGAGCAGCTACCCCATTCATATTCATTGGAATCAGTCTCTGAGTTATCATCCCAGATTTTATCAGTGCTGTAAACAGGTATGTTGTATGGTGAAAATAGATCTTTGATGATGGATACCAGTTTGATAGTCTTTGTTGATTCTGTGTCGGATCCTGCTTTGACCTTTTGTATTTGTTCATATACCATGCCTCCTTGGAGAGGAATAATGGTATTAGGAGATAATTCTATTTGTTTTTGAGATATTGGTGTTTGAATATGAGCTACTGCTGCAGATATGACCTTCTTATGAATGAGGAGCTTTTCCTGATGTTGCTTCTGTTCTTGATGTTCACGTGCCTTGCAGATTGTTTCTGCTAACTCAAATAGTGCTTCCTGCCAGGATTCTTCTTTGTACTTCTTCATTGCTTTCCATTGAGGTTTTGGAGTTATGTGTGGTATCTTTCTTAATAGGAAAGTGAGTTTACAACCCAATCCTGTTTTGTCTCTATTGAGCTGTGAAGGAAGGGTCTATTAGTTCAGTGACTCCTTCTTTACGTTTTCCAATGGGTCCTTTACCATCATATCCCATTTGTTGCATGATTAAGCAGCCCTTTCCATATAGGTGTGTTGGTAGAACTATGTCCAGAGCAGCTGCTCTATTATCTTCTTCCTCATCTTTGTATAACCAGCTAAGAATGTCCTTTTCTTCTAATTCATGTGCTAGAGTGCCTAACTGGATGAAGGTACCATCAAATTTGGTGATGGGCTGAGTTACCTGATGTGTTGATGTTGTGGGTAATCTATGAGATCTGGGTGATGTTGGTAAGTTGGCCAAACACATGGATTCCAAAGAGTATTCTCCCATACCTTGTTCTCTAATTTGCATTTTCTGCTTGAAATCTCCAGGTAATGATTCAGGCTTTGTCTTCTGTAGATCTGATGTTGAGGATTTCTGTTTTTCCCTATTATGGGGAACCAAACTGTCCTGGGCTGCCCCCATTGCATTACAATGTTGAAATGGATTGTGATCAACAGATATAGAGACCTCTTGTCCTTTATAGGGAAATTTGACACATTGGTCATACGTAGAAAGCACTGCTTGCATTTCATGTATCTAGGGTCGACCTAATAAAATATTGTATATCAGGTCTATGTCTAAGACTTGACACATAGTATCCTTTTACACTGGTCCAACTTGAATGGGTAACATCACGGTTCCTTTAGATGATCTTTCCTCATCATCATATGCCTTTATGGTAATCTTTTTACATGGATCAATAGACTCCTCTGAGAAGCCTAATGCACGGATAAGTTTTAAGGTACATATATTAAGTCCAGCTCCTCCATCTATCAATACTCTTTTTACTTGGTGTTTATAAATAATGACTTCAATATGGAGGGGAGTGTTATGCGGATGGCTTAAGGAAGTATTATCATGCTCTAAGAAGGTGAGATTATGAGGCCTTGTCATATGAGCGATCATGGCTTGGAATTTGTCAGCATCCAGATCTTGAGGTACATTGGTTTCCAATAGCGCTTGTTCCAATATGTCTTTGTGTTGTGGCGACAGTTTCAGCAATTCTAGTATAGATATTTGAGCAGGAGTTTTATGTAGTTGGCTGACTAAATCATATTGGATTCTTGGTGTAGTGGTTGTTGTTGTTGTGTGGCCCTTCAAGACATATTTTTGAGCTTTGGTTGTTACATTGATAGATTCATGATTATGCTGGTCTCGGATTGTGATGACATTTACATGATGGTCTTTAGCTGATATGTGATTGATGGTGTTATTGTAGATGTGGTTGATATGAGATCCACATGCATCATTTGAGGTTGAAGCTCCATCTTTGTTGTAGTTTGGAAGAGGATTTTTAAAGGCTCCATGGTCACCATTTGTTTTGAGACCATCCACCGTTAAATCACCTCGATCAATCATGTCCTGAACAATGTTTTTCAATCTCATGCAATCGTTCATTCGATGACCTTTGTTGTGATGAAAATCACCAAAGTGTGAGTCGTTCCACCAAGGTGGTTTGACTTGGGGTTCATAGTTGCTGATGGCGGGCAAAGAGATAATCTTGTTTGCTAGGAGTTCTCTGAATGCTGACTCCAGTGATTCTCCTAGTGGTGTGAAGACACGCTTTTGGAAATTCTTGGTGTCGTCTCGCGAATTGTTATTAGGTCCTTGATTTGTGGTTTTGTTTTGAGTATCGTTGGTGTTGTTTATGTTGGGTTGACCTTGATTGGTATTCGGTGTGTATGTATTAGCATCTGGGTTAGCACCTTTAGGAATTTTCGTAGCTTGAGGATTTTCAGATAATGCGAACATTGGTTGTTTAGATTTTGGATCATGTGATTCATTGCTGCCTTCGTTTTTGTTTTGAGTCCAGAATCTAGACTTGTCTAAGTTGTTGTTGTTTTTGTTATTGTAGTTTGATGAATTTGTTCGTTCTTTGAAGAATTTGAGTGTTCCCTTTTTGACACATGCCTCTTCTACTTGAATGCCATTTTCAATCAATTTAGCGAAAGACGGTATGCATTGGAGCTTCAGCCTGTAACTCATCTCACCATTCAAGTTGTCGATGAAAATTTCCATTTTCTCCTTTTCAGGAATGTCTCGAGGATATCATGAAACCATACGTCGCCAACATTGAAGGAATATCATAAATGTTTCATTGTTTTTCTCTTTGGTATTGCAGACATCTAGCATGGTTATAGCATGTTGAATGTTATAGGAATATTGTGTTATGAATTTGTTGACCAATTCATCAAATGATCTGACAGGAGTTGTAATTTTGGATAACCATTCCATTGTTTGTCCTCCCAAGCTTCTTGGGAATAACCTCATCAGATAGGTGTCATCATGAGCAAATTCAAGACTCATGGTACAGAATTCTCTAACATGATCACGGGGATCGCTTTTTCCATTGTACCTGTGAAATTTAGGTACGTCTGAGTTTGGAGGAAAAGGGATCATGTGCAATCTTCTGTCAAAGGGATAAGGACAAATTTCATTTAATGAGTACCGCACGATCGTCCCTTGTTGCATGTCTTGCATTTGTCTTTGTAACATTTGCATTTGTTGAGTAAGGGCAATCAAAGGCGCATTGTTTTGCCGAGGGAAGATTTCTTCCCTTGCATTGATCCTAGGTTGAAATGGTATATGGAATGGTATGTTTTGCTCGAGGATGTGTTGCTCAGGGATGTTTTGCCCTGGTGTATGTTGTTCCGGTATGTTTTGTTCAGGAATATCATGTTCAGGATCGCGTGCTCCCCCTTCTCGCTGTCATTCTTGATATTTTTAATGTTGAGGTCTCGTTCTAAACACGTTTGTGTCAAAGTCTTCAGGGAGTTTGACCCCTTTGCTTGTGAGCATGAGCAAGTATTTTTCCTTATCAGTTTCCATGAGTCTTTCCACAAGTTTTTGGAATGAAGCATTTTCTTGGCATTCCTAAAGAATTTCTTCAGAAATTTTAGTATCCTCTAGATGTGAACCTTCAAAAGGATTTGATAACCTTCGATTCATACTAGATTCTGCTTGTGCTTCGCTTTTTTTGTTTTGTTGAGAGCGAGTAACAGGCATTTTAGTAAAAACTTTTTGTGACGAAGGGGACAAAATCCTCTTCGATATGTTGTTTGAGAGTTGGTGGTTCAAGTTGGGGTGTGTTGTAAGTGATGCACTCATCAGGCAAGAATGCCAGATTGATCTTTCCTCCACGGTTTATGATTTGATTAAATGCGGATTTTTGACAATATGCCCTAGTCTTTAAAGGCTCTTTATCAAATTCGTTGGATTTGTTTTGGATATAAAGTTTGACGTGATGAAGGAATGTTCGATGAGATTTGAAGAGTTGACGATTGATGTATAAAAATTTGTTTCTTTTGATAAATTTGGAAAAACTTGGTTGTTGTTTCTTCAACGTGGTGTTATGATAAATATTCTTTCTTCTCAGAATATGGGGATTAGTCATGCATAAATGATCAATGGTTTCCTTTGAATTGTTTTGGATTTAGTTGATCTTGCTTTGAAAATTCAAGTTTTACTTTATTAAAGTGAAGGTTTAGATGCTCCTTCATGACAAAGCATGTCAAATGATATGGATAAAGTCTCCCAATATGGAAACTTGATTTGACAACCTGAGGTTTTAAACAAGTGTTTTTGAGATAAAATCCATGAGATGATAAAGGACCTATTTGTCACTTGTGATGATATTTCCCGATTTTGATAGGATAGATATGTTTTATCATGCAACCAGTTTTGGATTTTTACAACTTTTGTTTGACACGAATTTTGTTCAAGAAATAGTTTTTAAAGCTCTATTTTCGATACTCTATTTTGACGAAAAACAATGCTGATGAAAAGAGGTTTCCAAAAATGTCTTCAAAGTTTTCAAAATTCTTCACTGTTTTGCCCCCTGTTTTTCTGGGTTTGGTCACACGCTAAAATAGAGACGAGATGCGCTACAAAAATTTCTTCACACGCTAAGTAAAAGACCACATGCGCTAAGTTGCCCTTGGCCACGCGCTAACTGTTTTAGACTGCTAAAATTTGTTTTGTTTTGCTCGAAAAGTTTATGTGCTAATATGGGTCTACTATGTGCTAACTTTTAAACTTTGCGCGCTATTGTTTGACTCCTACGCGCTAAGTTGATGTTTCAATGCGCTAGGCTGGTTTTTGGATACGTTGACTATTTAATGCTATTTTGAAATTTTGGTAGAATGCTACTGTTTCAACCAGACGCGCTAACTTGATGTTCTGATGTGCTAACAAATGTACGAGACGCGCTAAGAAGTTGCTCTCACGTGCTAGACTGTCTTGATATTTTCCTTTGGTTGTTTTTTGCAATTTTTGGATTTTTGTTATGAGTTTTTCAGTTTTGATGGATGATTTTTTGAAGTAATAAATGCAAACATAGCACCAAAGAGACAACCATTTTGCTTAATCTAATAAAAAGTGTATGTTCTGCGAGGATGTGTTCAAATCCCCAATGTTTTAACAGGTTTGGATACAAATAATACACTTCAAGAAGACTCTTTATTCAAAGGTCATAAGTAACATCATAGCCCACTAGTCTCGATACTCTATCAGCTCAAACAGTCGTGTCACCCCCTAGAGGGCGCCTATTTTTTTGCCTTTTGCCATAAATTAACTCAAAGCGAATTGTTTCACAATTGAGTAGTTATCTTGGGAGATATATGGTGAACAATCTTGGGGGCGAATTCTTCCCCACCCTTGCACTATGATATTATAAATGTTTGGTTACTGACTCGGCTCAAGGTTTCTATTTCTATGGTTCATAATCAGGCTTCCTGTTTGGCCGTTAGTGATAAACTCCCTTAGGAGGCTTCCCAACCTTTAGAACAAAGGCTTTACGTATCTCAAGGACACTGGGGGAAGGCTAATCACTGCGCGCAACCGTTGAAAAGGACTTTCGTCACTTTCCACTTTTGATTATAGTGGGTTGGAACACTTGACATTAAAGTCATTTCCCACTTAGGTCGTTCCCTTCACACCGGTCATAAATGGCTTTAAGAGTTGATTTCAACTCCTCAGGAAGTCAGACCTGCTAAAGGATTGTAAAATGCTTGAAATGATTGAAAGCATAAGAGCAGTCTGGATTTTTGATCACCCAGTTAAGGGGAGAGCATATACCTTCTACTTTCAAGACAAGGCAATCAAGTTGTTCTTTTTAATCTTTCAAAACAATGATTTGTTAATCCTATATAGAGATGTTGCTCCATGAAAACATGGTGTTCTTTTTAACTTTTCAAGGCAATGATTTTCGGATCTATTGAAAATAAATGGTCAACAAAGTAAATCCGATGCTTCGTCAACAAAGTAAATTGCTTCGAAAGGGGAAGATCTTCCCTCTTTAAGCTTGTAAATGACCTTTGGACTTTGTGTGATTCTTTACTTTGCCAAAATTAAAGATGGATCCTTTTAATGCACCAAAGGATGGTGAAATTCTTTTTAAGCCTTTTGATTTGTAAATTTGCTCTCCTAGAAAAACAAAAATGGTGGTTTTTGTTGTTCTTTTTAAAGCCCAAAACAAAGTGAGTTCAATTTTATCTTTTAAACAAGAAATTAAAAGAATTCAAACTTTTAACTAACTTGGCTAAGTTAGTGAAAAAAATTTCAAACTATTTTAAATCCTAACTAAAAAAATTAAATGATCTCCCAAACCTGCAAGAAACTGTCAGTAATCCTGCAAAAACAATAAGTAAAGTAGCTAGCAAAACACTGGCTTTGTGGACTTCTACAAGTCTGAATCTGATTTCTGTTACAAAGTAAATTTTGTTCTCTATTTGTGATGCACTACAGGACAAACTGTACGTGCTATAGAATGGGTGAGATGCGCTATCAAACAGACCCGATGCACTAAGCTGTTTTCCAAAAGCGCTAAATTGGTTCCCGGATGTGCCATGCTATTTTTATCTCACGTCGAGACCTACAAGAAAATATTAGAAATATAATGCGCTAAGGAAAAGAATTTATGCGCTACAAGATGGACCCAACGCGCTGAATAGTAGGCAGGATGCGCTAGACTATTAACCAGATGCGCTACGGAATGTTTCCCACATGCTGATTCTTGTTTCCTGCGGACTTGCAAAAGTGGTTAAATTCAAAAACCAATTTGATATATGGGGTGATGCCCCACGGTGGGCGCCAAAAATGTATGCGGGAAAAGCGGGTCGATAGAACTTGAAATGTGAAAAATGGAGTTCTAGGGAGCCTTGCTCACACACCCACATGACTTCTTGTGCAAGCTATGGAGTCATGAGGTATGGCTCAGCTTCCCAAGGTTGGTTCCATGGTTCTATATCTCACAAGGTCCCTCAAACCAATGTCTTTTCTCTCAAATCACTGAGCAAAGTGGTTTAGGGATGACAAATGCAAGAACGTGGGATGGTTTGTTTGAATTTAAAATGAAAGGCATCCTAAGCTATGCATGATCCTATAAATGCAATAAACTAGTTATAAGATGAAAAGAATAGTAACAAGACTATCCTAACATGCTATATTAGTCCATGATTAAGCTAAATGATAAGGAAAATACTCTAAACATGCATATTTAGATTAATTCCTATTGAAAAGAGAGGCTAAATGATGAGCACAAATGATATATTAAAGCTTGGATGGATTTTAGTATAAGTATGATGCTAAAGACTTGGATCATCAAAATGGAAGAATGAGAGCTCTATTTATAGCAAAAATAGGTCAATGGATGGTCAAGATTGAAAGAGTTAATCAAGGGCTAAGTTTGAAAGTTGGGAATCCATGTTTACAATTGGCACCAATGAAATGGTGACAATTGTCAGCATAAGGTTGGTTGAGAGGAGATGTAAGATGCATTAAATGCTTGAGAAGACCTTATGGTTACCCTAGGGGTTAAGGGCTAAGGTTAAGTTAAGATTACCCATTGGATAAAGCTTTTATCCAAAGGATAAATTCTTGTGCAAAGGATTAAGGATAACCATGGTCAAAGCAATAAATGCTTGATGAGACCCTTGGGTTACATGGAGGTTGAGTTTAGGGAAATTCTTTAACCGTGCTGGAGGGTTGAGTTAACTATTAATGGTTATGAAGACTTTGGGGACAAATTTGTAAGAGTCCTTCCAAATTTGGGGGTATTCAACAAGTTAGCTTGTTGAATGGATAAAGGCTTTAAAGCTTTTAGAAGACTTTACTCCAAATTTGAGAAGTGACCTCCTCAAATTTAGGGAAAAGGGATAATGAATGAGTTTGGGTTAATTGATTAGGATTAGATGGATTCTAGAAGAAATTAGGAAGAGGGTTAGGATGCAAGTGGATAAAGGGATAATGGGTTTTAATTGAATTTAATTCAATTTGGTTGCAATTAGATTTATTCAATTTAGGATAACTATTTTAATTAAATTTGAATTTAATTAAAAAGTGGATAGGGGCTTTAATTGAATAAAATGAATTTATTCTATTAAATGGTAAAAGAGGTATAGTGAATTTAATTGAGTAATTTACTTAATTAAATAGAGGAATACAGGTAATTTAATTAAATTGGATTTAATAGAGAAATGAACATAAAATATTCATTTAGGAATATGGTCATTTTTATACGTCTACACAACCAATGAAACTACATGAAATGAATATAAAATAAAAACATTATTACCTTCATGATTTAAGTCTTATTGTGTCCTAACTCCATTGTTCTTGGTTGCAGATAATGTTCTCTCAGACAAGCATTGGTAGATTCCAAGATGACATATGAAGAATGGACTAATAGTTAACTGATACTATGATATGCATATGCAAATGATTTAAGCTATGAAAGAAATTCTAAAATTGCTAATTGCTTCAAACTCAAACTCACAGATGAAAGATAAAGACTCCTAATGACTATATGATTAGCTATTAGTCCATTAGTTTCAAAATGGCTTAGGAGACCTCTTTTTATAGATTTTTTAGTGCACGAGCTTAGGTGGTGGAGATCAATGGTCATGATTGAATATTGCAAATTGGATGGCTATGAGCAAGAAGTTGAAGGTTGAGAGAAAGGGGGAAGGAGAAGACAAGTGTCACTCATCTCACCTTGATTGCGTTGAAGACTTGAGAGGATATATGATAGTTGGAGAAGATGTAGGAAGTAGAGGACAAGTGGACTCAAGTCTTCCTAAGATATAGGGATGTTGGAGGGAATATAGAAGAAAGTTAGGAAATATGTGCACGTACACAATATTTCATTTATTTTGGAAGTTGGAGAGAAGTGGCTAATAAATGATTTTATTTTATTTTATTTTATTTTGTTGAATTAATTTAGCCACATGATGGATACGTTGGAAAACAAAATATGAAGTGGAGATGGAAGGTGAGTTGGAAAAGGGATTAAATAATTGAGAAATTATTTAATTAAGGAGACCATAGGATAGTAGATAGAGGAATAATTAAATATTAGATATTTAATTAATTGATTAGAAGAAATAATATAACTAATTAACTAATAAAATGTTTCAATTAAATTAATTAATAGAAGGACATGAAATGAATTAAATAAATTAATCTTTTCAATTTTTTTGTATTAAGTATCATAGAACAATTACAAACTTAATACTAGCTCCTTTCGAGCACAAATATAGGCTCCTTTCGAGCACCAAACTAGAAACAACAATTGGAAGACCAAGGGTCACAACTTAGAAATCCACTTTAAAAAATATGACAAATACAACCAATGGAAGACCAAGAGTCACAACTTATAATTCCACAAAGATGTCCCTCTTGGGAGTTGAACTTGGGTCTTCACATTGAGAGCTCAATACTTTAACCAACTAAGCTCAACCGCCTGGACAATCTTTAAAAATAAAATATTTAATAGAAGAATAATTATTAAATAAATATAAAATATTTATTTAATTGCTCATAGCCATTTTTATGTGTGTACATTTTATCCCTCTTTGAAATGATGTTGAGACAACATTGTTTCAAAGATTAAATCTAGTCTTGATAATGCGCTTGATGGAGATAAAAATCCTGATTGTGTGCCCCCTCGGGAGATTGATCATGAAATTGTTTGAAAATTTTGAATGATTAATCTCACGATAATTGAAAAGGTCCCTCAATTAAATCGATTTGTGAAAAATAAATAAAATTGCCCCACTTAAAAGAATTAATTACCCTTTCAAATCATAATTATAAAATTAACCCAAGTTAATTTTATCCTCATTTGCATCCTTGTCAGCTTGTGGAGTGAAAAGAATTTTCTTGCTGAGCTGGAAAAATGGTTATCTCGTTCGAGAACCATCAATTTGAGCATGTACGATGTTATCAACGACCTCCTAAGTATGGTTATCCGGTATGTACCTTATCCTAAGCTTGTTTGCAACTTTCCATACAAATTTCCTTGTTTTTCAGCACGTGTGAGGCTATTTTGAATTTTTTTTCGATTTTCGGCTTTGTGATTTAGCACTTTTGTCTTGTATGTTTGCGCATATGCATTTTATGTTAGCGCTTTTGATAGTTTAGCACATTTGTTTGTTTTGTTCATGCCTTTGTGATGTATGTTAGCGCTTATGCTTTGAGTGTTCACGCATATGTTAAAAATGTTAGTGCATATGATTGTTTCATGCTTTTGTTCTAAGTGATAGTACTTTGATGAAAAGGTTCATGCATATGACTATTTCAGCGCCTGTGCTTAATAGAATAACACTTTTGTTTTGAGGAATAGTGCATTTGGTGAAAAAATGAATTTGTTTGATTTTGACTATGTTAAAATTTATTTAGATGATTTGAATTGATATTTTGATGCATGAATTTGATAGATAGGTATGCTGATTGATAGGATAATTGAATGATTGATTTGATTGGTAGATTGATAAATTAGCTCTAATAGATCGATTCAATCTCCAATGAAGAGTGTGATAGAGTTTGATTGAACTCAGTGATTGATAGAAAATCATTTCTAATATTTTAAAAGTTGATATGATAGCTTGATTTTCTTCGTAGAAAATATTTGATCGATTGTTGATGTGATTAATCGTTTGTTTGATAGATTGATAGATTAGTGATCTCTTAGATTTGATAGATAGATAATTGAAAGAGATCAAATTCTCTTGTTAAACAGGAGAAGCTTGATGTTCTCCACTGTCGGGAGAAATTCTCGGCCATGCACCATTTAGTACCTGAGCTTATACAGGATGGGATTAGACATATAGATGCCTACAGATTATGTCCTTTGTTGTACATGCCTAATATTACCCATAATAGAGGTTTTTTGACAACCTTAGTAGAGAGATGGCATAGTGAGCATAACACTTTTCACCTACCCACTGGTGAGATCAGTATTACACTCAAGGATGTCTATAGGATTCTACACATCCCCATGACTGGTGAGTTAGTCCAGTATGATTTTCAGGATCTTGGAGGGACATAGGCTTGCAGAGACATATTTGGTGATGAGAGAATTTCTAGAGGAGAGATCCGATGGGAGGATATGATTATGTACTACAAGACTCCCAGTTATTCTTACAGGATTGATTGGCGTATTCATTTGTCCAGACAGGAGATCTCGAGGTTTGACTGTTGGTTGGGGTGGGATTCTACAGAGCATCATGCGACATCAAACTCGATATATGTGGGGTATTTGCATTCTCGCTCATTTGTATCATGATCTTCATCAGGTTGTCTTTGATGACAATGCTAGTCTATCTATAGGATGTACACTTTTATAGATCTAGTGCTAGGAGAACATTGTTGTTACTCGACGTATCCATCATAGAGTTCGTGGTGATAGGCAGCCGTATGTCTATTTATATGCAGGTATCCGTACTCAGCATAAGTTGCGTAAGATGGAGTATTTATGTTGGGTTCTGGATTCACTAGATAAAATCATTTGGAGACCCTATATCGAGTGTGAGCCATGGATGGATGATGCGTGAACATTACCATATATTTTGTAGAGTAGATATTTGATTGGTTACAGTCCATAAATTGTTGAGTGATAGTTGATTGGTCGCATTTTGAGATAGTTTGGTATCATTCAACATATGCCTACTGGTGCCACCATGTATGCACGACGGTACAAGGATAGGCAAGATTGGGGACCTTCTTTGTCTTTTGAGATAGAACGTGCAGAGTTTTTGGCTGCTCCTATGGTAGCTTATGATTTGAGATTACACATTTTGGATCTTGGGGTCACTACAGATTATGCTCAGTACATGCTTGCACACCCTTTTCCTTGTATCACTAATCCATCAGACCCTCCTTCCATCTCAGGAGATGAGGAGGATGATTCAATTGATCCCATCATTAGGAGATGGAGATGAAGATTAGAGATTAGAGCTACTCGAGATGCTGGAGATAAGGGGGATGAGGGAGGAGATGGAGGCGATAGGAGACCTGGATGGAGAGGAGGTCAATTGAGAGTTTGTGGAGGACCTTTTGGACTGGTTGGCAGGTTTGGGAGACCACTTCCCATGGGAGGGAGAGATGCAGGATAGATTGAGAGGGATACAGGTAGGGCATGTATGAGATCAGTGAGAGGATTACCCTCTACAAGAGGAGGTAGGAGCACTGGATTGGATAGGGGCTGAGGTAGAGGCATTGATTTTGGGTAGATTCAGCTAGATCCTAGGGTTATTTCTGCTCATGGTAGAGAGGAGGATGATTCAGAGGATCATGTTCCTCTCTTTAGATGACAGGTCTTGAGGGATACTTAGGTTGATATTCTAGCAGGTGGAGAGGGAGGTGGAGATGAGGGGATTCAGGATGCACCTCAATATGATGTTCTAGAGCAGGAGACCTTGGATGATCTCAGAGCATAGATAGATCAGCTTAGGGCACATGTGCAGACACTTATGACAAAGAGAGACATGGTTGTTAGGAGATAGTAGGATAATCAGGCTCTTTTTTACCACATTCAGCAGGTTGGATCTGACACTCTCTCAACCGATACCATTAGAGCACTGTTTTGAGCAGGGAAGGAGACAACACACTAGTGACGATTATATGAGGATTTAGTCACAGAGAGTCAGAGAACAAGTAGCTATCATACTACTATGAGGATGGATAATAAGAGTGGTGGGGTCATGGGACCTCCTTAGAGGAGTGGTGATTGGGGGGGGGCACCCATCAGGAGGATCTTCTCACCCACAGCCACAAAGACAGACAAAGTTAGGTGGTAGTGGCACATGATAGCCTTGACTTGTAGACATGATTTATATTGATGAGGCACTTGTATTTTATTATTGATCTGATATCATTGTATACTTGGACTTTTTATTATTTTATGATGATCTATATGTAGACATGGACTCTATATGATGTTGATCTATAGTTTATTATGCATTTCACTCTATATGATGATGATCTATATGCTTCATGATTCATATATACAGTGATTAGATGGATGATGTTTTGATGATCTTTTCTTTCCTTTTATTTATGATAATGATGTTCTATAGGCCTTGATGATGAAATAAAAATGCATTTGAGTTTTGATTTTGATGATCATGGATGCAAATGAAAATGATTAATAACTTAAATGATATACTTTACTTAAATGATATAAATGCAATGATCTACATGGGAATGCAAATGAATGTTGATTTTTTAATTTTTTAAAGTGTATGCATATAATGATTTGAAATGCAAATGATCTACATGAAATGTTTTTGATTTTGATGAATTAAAAATGCAAATGATGATTATGAAATGCAATTTATGGATGCTTATATGTAATGTGTATAATGATAAATGAATCTAAATGCAAAGATGCAACTAAATGACTTTAATGGTAAAAAATGAACCTAATGCAAATAATAATGATGATATACTACATGATTAATAAAATGCACTTAATGAAATGCAAACTAATGCAATGATTGAATGCAACTAAATAAAATGAGTGATAACAAGTTAAATGATTGTAATGATGAGTGAACCTAAAATGATTAAATGCAAATTGTTTTTGTTTGTCCAAGTATACTCAATCTTTATTTATGACCGTTGATCTCTGAATGGAATGAAATGCTTATAATGCAACTGACAATGAAAGCTTATAATGCAGATGAATAATGAGCTAATCTAAAATGATCTAACTAAAATGATACTTCCATTCTTCATATGTTGTCTTATAACAGTGCTTGATTTCATCATTGAGCTTTTGAATGTTGTAAGAAAATACAAGCAACTTGACATAATGATTCAAGCTGACTTGAGTATTTATTACATGGATTTTGATATAGCAAGTTTATACAAGCAACTTGATATGATGAATCAAGCTGACCTGAGTATTTCTCGCAGAATAGACAAGGATTATCCCCTTTTATGCATGACTTGGAATGTCCTCCTTGATATTTTGTCAATCATATCCTTAGACAAGTACATACCTTAATAAAAGATAAACCATAGATAAAAAACAAAGAGAATAATCATGCCCCATCATAGCTTCTCTAGTCATGGACATCCTTGAGTCTCATAGAGTACATGATTAGAAATAAATCAAAATATAAAAACTAAAAATTGTATGTCATTCACTTGTTCTCATGGTCATTAACTGATATAATCATCTTGATGAATGATCATTGATAATCCTTTATTACTTGCTGGTTGAATCTTTGTTTTCGAAGTTTCATGATTCAGTTGTTACAAAATGCCTTGATATTCGTTTCTTTGTTGCTCGTTATCTGTTTCAAAACCCTAGGTGTTTTGGTTTTTCCCGAGTTTTCCAAATATTTTGGATTTTCAAAGATTTAAAAGATCACCTTAGCAAAAGGATTTAGGATTTTTTGCCCCCAGCGGAAACAAACTTTATTATGGATGTTCAAAGGATTATCAAAACCAAGGTGGGATAAAATGCATATATGATTGATTATGAGAAAATCTAAGATAGTGATTGGGTTAGTGCAGGATCATGGGGGCCAAAAAGTGGCGATGTGAAAAAAATAGCCTTCTCCACTCGCCTAAAAATGCAAAAATCCATGTTGACTTTTTTCTTGGCCTGGGTGTTAGTACACCTTGGCATGGTAAACACTTAAGCAAATTGGATATCAGATAAATACGATTTTTATTTGTAATTTTAAATTAAAAAATAAATTATATAATATATAATGCAATATAATAATATATTATATATTACATATTATATAATATATAATATATTATTATATTATATTATATAATATAATAATATATAATATAATAATATAATTATATATTATATATTATATAATATTATATTATAATATAATATATATTATTATATTATATATTATTATATTATATAATATAATATAATAATATATTATATTATATAATATAATATAATAATATATTATATTATATAATTATATAATATAATAATATATTATATATAATATAATATAATAATATATTATATATAATATAATATAATAATATATTATATTATATTATATATAATATATTATTATATTATATAATTATATAATATATTATTATATTATATAATTATATAATATAATATATTATTATATTATAATATAATATTATATAATATATAATATATAATTATATTATAATATAATATTATATAATATATAATATATAATTATATTATAATATAATATTATATAATATATAATATATAATTATATTATATAATATAATATAATACATACTATATAATATAATATTATATTATATAATATAATATTATATTATATAATATATTATTATATTATATAATATAATGTTATTTTAAAATAATTTAAGTATAAAAATTGGATATCCGATTTTATCAGATATTCGATTTTCTAAGACAATATATTTGGACTGTGATAGCCCATGAGTTATTTTTAACCCACGAGCTGCGTGATTTTCAGGAATTCGATATCCGGTTTTTAGCCCAAAAATTGCTAAAAAATACATTGAAAGGTAAGGTTTTTATTGTTTTCAATCGTTTTCATTCAATTTTCGTATTTTTTTTAATGTTTATTTGTTTTTCATTGAAAATATGGTTTTTTTTATTAAAAAAAGTTTTTTTAAATCAAATACAAAATTGTTTAAATTTGTTAACTAAATTCAATTGTTTACATTCAATTAGGTTAAAAATGGGGGATAACAGTGAAAACATTGATCAACCACAACCGCAAAAACCAAACCCTCCTTTGCCAAACCCCCCTTCAATTCAGGATTTAATTGCACAAAATTTGAATGAATTGAGGGGGATTGTAGATGTATATCGTAGGATCCCTCTCCTAAACCCAATGTTTGATCCTCTCACCTCGATCATAAAGAGTATGGAAACCATGACTAAGGAGCACAATGCTGCCCTTTTGTGGCGAGTTTCTATGAGGGAACAATATACCGGCTTGTCCTATAAGGAGATCAAGGATCTCGAGATATCCAAAGCTGCTATCGCCTCATTGTTTGTGAATCCCCGCACTGGTCAACCCGTAGACCCCAAAAAAATAAAACTTTCTATTAAATGGTGCACAAATGATGGTATTGTTAAAAAATTTTGGGATCGTTGGTGGATAGTTTTTGACAAACCACCCAACAACAATCTTGATGTCCCCTTCTACTTCATAAAAAAATTCTATGTTGAGTTTGTTTTAGGAAAACATGTGAACTACTTTGACATCCAACCTTTCTAGGGTGTGGGTTTAGGTATGCCCCAAAATAGACCTATGGCAGTCAGAGTACTCCAGGGCCCATACGTCCCCCCTCCTCATGTTGATCCCCCACCTCTAGTGTAGCATCTAGATATCATTTGTGAGGTGGCATCACAGACCATATCGGCTATTCACTCTTTGAGTAGCCTTTTGGTTTCTCAGGCTGGGTCATTAGCTCAACCTACTTTTGATGGTAGCTCTACATCTGGTGGCACTGACACATCATCCTCAGCTCCACACATTTGCGTGCCCCATAGTTATGTCATGTGTGGGCATGTATGCTTGGGTCCAGTTGGACAACCTATTGATCCTCTTGCAGACAGTGCAGATTATGAGGTGCATGAGATGCACAATGCACCATATGTTATGACACAGACTAGAGGATACCCTGGGGAGTCCTCACATGCTAGAGGCGAGGAGGAACCATCATCATACATTGATGATGTAGTGGTAAGATTTGTATTTTCACAGTTCATGCTATATTTTAAATGAATATTTATAATCTAGATAATATTAAGTACTAATTTTAATTTACATGGTCTATTTAACAGTTGATGACCGAGGAGGAGTTGACACAGATTCAGGAGGGCACCTTGATGGTCAT
Source organism: Cryptomeria japonica (assembly GCF_030272615.1). Taxonomy (NCBI): domain Eukaryota; kingdom Viridiplantae; phylum Streptophyta; class Pinopsida; order Cupressales; family Cupressaceae; genus Cryptomeria; species Cryptomeria japonica. The sequence goes on along the minus strand of NC_081410.1, from coordinate 616,996,661 downwards.
TTCATTTGGCCTTGATAGCTTGACGGTACACATATTATTGCACCTAGTCGTTTGTATTTTATTGTACATACATGCTCATCATTTATATTGGTATTAATTAGATTATGTAGTAACTTGTATGTATATCTTATTTTACTCTTGTAGGGCACAAGCAACACGAGTGCAGGGCAGTGTGATTTAGGATCTGGTAGTGCAGTTGGAGACAAGGGAAAGGTAATTGAATACAAATATGATTGAATGAATAGTTTAAATAACTTATAGTGATTATACACGTCTAGACATAGATTGATAGATTCATATACTTGTTGTGTATATGTACAGAGAATTCTTGGCGTCACATCCTTGTTGACTACACCCAGTATACCCAAAGATGAAGAAGAAGAAGAGATGCCTTGAGTACATGTGTTTTTATTTTATTTTGTGTTTAGTAGATATATTTTGTTATTATCAGTGACAATTATATGCTAACTTGTATCAATGTCATGTTTGTGAACATATGTAGGTTGTGTATGAAAATATTGAAAACATACCTCTTCTACCGAAGACATACATCAAGAGTCTTGCAAAGACAAAGAGAAAACGTGGAGATGAGGTAAACAAGAATAGTTCAATTATAGTTCATTTTTATGTTAACTTTTTGAATGTGAGTTATATAATATAACTAATCTTAATCATGGTTTGTTTTTTCTTGTGCAAGATCCTTTAGAGCCGAGCAGTGCAGCGAAGAGGATCGATTTTGATGATCCATCAACAACTTAGGATGTTATAGATAGTTTTGGGATGCTTACATGTCTAGTTGGCATGTAAATTTTGTATATGGACATACATACACGTATATAGACATAAATTTTGTTTGAGTTGGCATTTATGCCATATTTGTGTATGGACATACACTTGTAATCATTTGACATTTTCATATTTATGGAAGTTGATATTTGATCATATAAATTGTTTCTCATATGTGCATGGTGTTATCATGGAAATATTTAATCTTCATTCCAATAATTAATAATGGTTAATAATGGTTATTTAATGAACAAGACAATTCATTTCATTTCATCGTAAGTGTTGTTTGTATAATGAACAATACAATACAATTCATTTAAAGAACAATACAATTCATGAATAATACAATTCATTTAATGAAAATACAATGCAATTCATTTAATGAACAATACTTGATACAATTAATTATTACCCTATGCATGCTCCTATTTCCCCCCCCACTCGGTCGTACACTCAGGGTCATTACCCTACCGACGTCGTCCCTTGAGCACCTTAAGTGCTAAAAATTATCAAACTTTGATGAGCCCTTACTTGGAATCCATGGTACCTTCAAATGATCCATTTGAACCTACTGGGCCAAGAGAGGGGTCCCTACAAAATCCTATCTCGGTTTTCTAATTTTCCCTATGGTTTTATTAGGGCAGCATTTTTTCAGTTGGCAAAAAAATCATCAGTCTCATTCAATCGAATGTTGTCGCATGGCCAATTTCTCATTTTGATCATTGTGATAACAAACCATACATGTCCAGTTAGGCATTATTACCCTATGCATGCTCCTATTTTCCCCCCCACTTAGTCGAATGCTCAGGGTCATACCCTACCGACGTCATCCCTTGAGCACCCTAAGTGCTAAAAAATGGCAAACTTTGATGGGCCCTAACTCAGAATCCATGGCACCTGCAAATGATCTGTTTGAAACTAAGGGTCCATGAGAGGGGTCCCTACAAAGGCCTATCTCAGTTTTTCAAGTTTCCCTACGGTTTTATTAGGGCAGCATTTTTTTGGTTGGCAAAAAAATCGCCAGTCTCATTCAATCGAATGTTGTCATGTGGCCAATTTCTCATTCTGCTCATCGTGATAATGAACCATCAGCTATGACATGTCCAGTTAGGTATTATTACCCTATGCATGCTCTTATTTCCGCCCCCCACTCAGTCAAATGCTCGGGGTCATACCCTACCGGCGTTGTCCCTTGAGCACCCTAAGTGCTAAAAATTGTCAAACTATGATGGGCCCTAACTTGGAATCCATGGCACCTGCGAATGATCCATTTGAACCTATGGGTCCATGAGAGGGGTCCCTACAAAATCTTATCTTGGTTTTTCAAGTTTCCCTATGGTTTTATTAGGGAAGCATTTTTTTTGGTTGGCGAAAAAATCATCAGTCTCATTCAATCGAATGTTGTCACGTGGCCAATTTCTTGTTCTTCTTGTCGTGATAATGAATTGTCGGCTCTGACATGTCCAGTTAGCCATTATTACCCTATTCATGCTCCTATTCCCCCCCCCCACTTGGTCAAATGTGCGGGGTCATACCCTACCGGTGTCATCCCTTGAGCACCCTAAGTGCTAAAAATTGTCAAACTTTGACGGGCCCTAACTCGGAATCCGTTGCACCTGCGAATGATCATCAATAGACCTACATTTTGAACACATCCTTAATATACATGTAACAAACTTGAACATTAAGTTTTAATGATCATTGTTTAAAATGAAATGCATGATAAAAAAAAGAGGCACCATTAAAGACCTACTACTCAAGTATACCTGAAGGGTCATCTCTTTGCTTAAGACTATCTAGTATTGCTTCATGATCAACAGTAGTCACTGTCCATAGCTCTTTGGTCTTCATTTTTGCTTGATGCTTCAACAATTTGACATTTGTAGCTATAATAAGGTGTGAATACATTAGAATGGTTTTGTGTCTCACAACCAAGTTCCCACAACAACAACTGAACTTGTAGGATATGTGAACCCGTCATCATCTGTCACTAGTTGTGTTAGGTTCTGTTTTCCCTGTACACATCATGCCAACAAATATTTTGATCTCTCTTCATTCCCATGCAGTGCAACAACTACAACAACATGTCCCGACTATACAAGATCTGATAGATGGTCATACTCAAGTGAACTTTCCTCTTCGATGATCATGGGTGAAGCATGAGAATCCTATGGATAGTGCAAGCTTGAATCACCCAAAAAGAATTCAAATTTTCCATAGGCACATGTAGGTAGGACAAAGTTAGTCCTCTTTGATGAAAGATCATGTTGAGCATGAATGATAAAGAGTCAATCCGGAACATGAAAAGAGAAAAATGCAAAGAGTCGACCCATATGTGAAAAGCCAAGAAACAAAGTATTTGAAAACCAATATTTTAATTGGTTTTGGAATAATGAAAAAGGTGAGCTCTTGAAGGGAAAAGACCAGGTAGACTCTTGGTAAGGAAAATGAAGGGGTGGTATTCTTTCCAGTAGAGCGAGATTCATGGAAAAAAAGGAAAAACTGAGTTCAGATTTTGCAAAGAGAGATAAAATGATGGCACACAACTTTTTGAAGATCTGTAATAAATTTATCAATCTATGTTGCTGCTCATGATTTCTATGTTTGCAAATCTAGATTAAAAATATGGTTTTTTGTGTCTTTATCATGCATCAGGGATATGTGTGTTAAATTTGGATTTTGGCTACAAGGTTGAGGCTGCCATTAATTTGTCTCGCTATTTTTGACTGCATCATCTATTGATCAATGTGGCTAAAGGCCTTCAGAACAAGCTTATGTTGCTAATTTCATAATGTACAGAGGTATATCATTTAACATTTTGATTGTGCTTTTAATTTCCAAATATATGATAAATGTCATAGGCAGTACTAGCCAACAAGTTGAGCTAGAAATCCAGATATTTTGTAAACAATCAGAAACCTTTAATTATAATCAAGTTGAAGCCTTGAGATTTATGCAATATGGTTCAAGTCCAAAACTGTACCCTGAAGCCACACACTCTTCCCTCTCCTAGCATACACTAATGAGTCACAAGTTAACATAGCATCTAGCAGATGTGTCCTGGCCATGTGCATTTGAATCATCTTCATGATCATAAACACAATGAAACCCACAATTTTGACATAAGTGAGGTCGAACTCGATTCCCAGAGGACTCGGGCACATCACCCTATGCTAGATGTCTAGTGTAATATATAAGACTTTGAGTCAGTGAGCTAATGGAATTTAAGGTCTCTACCTCAACACCCTCCTTTACAATAGAAGGGATAGTGATATATGCAATCTTTGGTTTACCTAGGGGTCTTGGTGCCAAAATTTGAGTATATTGTGCCCCTACTCTATCCTGTGCAGAGTCCCCACCTCTACCCTCAAACTTGGACCCTATATTACTACATGGAGGATAGTTAAATTTGCAATAGAGTTTCCTAAAAAAGTATTGCGGGACCTCATTGTTATTGCACGGAGGATAGTTAAAAACCATCCACCACCTATCCCCAAAACTATCCTTATCCCTTGGTGATGGCACCAATGGATAGGAAGAACCTTGTAGAGGTTGATTGCTTCTTGGGTCAATTAATAGTGCATACAAATCAGATTTCAAATTTTTCTTTTGTTCACCAGTGATCGTCGACAGAAAATAGAATGTGAAGATTGTGGGCCATTGGAATCCACAAAATGGCCCACAAGGCTCTTTTTTATTTACAAAAATTGGATATCTGATAAAATCTGATAACGAAATATATCGGATATCTGATTTTAATGTATAAATTTGTGGTCCCAAAATTTTTTCCTGTTGCCACCTTTTTCATTTTATTGTTGGCACATTAATGGCAATGACAAAAATTAAATATCCGATTTTATTACTCATATTTAGAGAGAGATTATGGAAGAGGGGGAGAGAGAGAGAGAGAGAGAGAGAGAGAGAGAGAGAGAGAGAGAGAGAGAGAGAGAGAGAGAGAGAGAGAGAGAGAGAGGGAGAGAGAGAGGGGGGTGGAGAGAGAGATTAGGGGAGAGAGGGGGAGGGTAGAGAGGGGGGGAGGAGAGAGAGAGAGAGAGAGAGAGAGAGAGAGAGAGAGAGAGAGAGAGAGAGCATAAGGGGTCATATGTTGTCCTTAGGGGTCATATGGTGTTCCATGACCCCTTAGGACACCATATGACCCATAATGACACATTTTGGTGTCTTAAGGGGTCTTATGGTGCCCTAAGGGGTCGTACGACACAATATGACCCCTTAGGACACCATAGGACCCATAATGACTCAATATGGTGTTTTAAGGGGTAATATGGTGTCCTAAGGGGTTGTAGGACACAATATGACCCCTATGGACACCATATGACTCATAACAACCCAATATGGTGTCATAAGGGGTCGTATGCTGTCCTTAGGGGTCATATTATGTCCCATGACCCATAACGACACAATTTGGTGTCTTAAGGGGTCATATGGTGTCCTAAGGGGTCGAAGGACATAATATGACCCCTTAGGACACCATAGGACCCATAATGACCCAATATGGTTTCTTAAGGGGTCATATGGTGTCCTAAGGGGTTGTAGGACACAATATGACCCCTTAGGACACCATAGGACCCATAAAAACTCAATATAGTGTCATAAGGGGTCGTATGTTGTCCTTAGGGGTCATATTGTGTCCTATGACCCCTTAGGACATCATATGACCCCTAACAACACAATTTGGTGTCCTAAGGGGTTGGAGGACACAATATGAGCCCTATGGACACCATAGGACCCATAACGATCCAATATGGTGTCATAAGGGGTCGTATTTTGTCCTTAGTGGTCATATGGTGTCCCATGACCCCTTAGGACACAATATGACCCATAATGACATAATTTGTTGTCTTAAGGTGTCATATGGTGTCCTAAGGGGTCGTAGGACATAATATGGCCCCTATGGACACCATAAGACCCATAAAAACCCAATATGGTGTCATAAGAGGTTGTATGTTGTTCTTAGGGGTCATATGGTGTCCCATGACCTCTTAGGACACCATATGACCCAGAACGACACAATTTGGTGTCTTAAGGGGTTGTATGGTGCCCTAAGGGGTCGTACGACACAATATGACCCCTTAGGACACCATAGGACCCATAACAACTCAATATGGTGTCTTAAGGAGTCATATGGTGTCCTAAGGGGTCGTAGGACACAATATGACCCCTATGGACACCATATGACTCATAACGACCCAATATGGTGTCATAAGGGGTCGTATGTTGTCCATTGGGATCATATTGTGTCCTATGACCTATAACAACACAATTTGGTGTCTTAAGGGGTCATATGGTGTCCTAAGGGGTTGTAGGACACATTATGACCCCTTAGGACACCATAGGACCCATAACGACCCCATATGGTGTCTTAAGGGGTCATATGGTGTCCTAAGGAGTCGTAGGACAAAATATGACCCCTTAGGACACCATAGGACCCATAACAACCTAATATGGTGTCATAAGGGATCGTATGTTGTCCTTAGGGGTCATATTGTGTCCTATGACCCCTTAGGACACCATATAACCCCTAACGACATAATTTCATGTCCTAAGGGATCATATGGTGTCCTAAGGGGTCGTAGGACACAATATGACCCCTATGGACACCATAGGACCCATAATGACCCAATATGGTGTCATAAGTGGTCATATGTTGTCCTTAGGGGTAATTTGGTGTCCCATGACCCATAACAACACAATTTGGTGTCTTAAGGGGTCATATGGTGTCCTAAGGGGTCGTAGGACACAATATGACCCCTATGGATACCATAGGACCCATAATGACCCAATATGGTGTCATAAGAGGTTGTATGTTGTTCTTAGGGGTCATATGGTATCCCATGACCCCTTAGGACACCATATGACCCATAACAACACAATTTGGTGTCTTAAGGGGTCATATGGTGTCCTAAGGGGTCGTAGGACACAATATGACCCCTTAGGACACCATATGACCCATAATGACACAATTTGGTGTCTTAAGGGGTCATATGGTGTCCTAAGGGGTTGTAGGACACAATATGACCCCTTAAGACACCAAATTATTTCATTAGGGGTAATATGGTGTCCTAAGGGGTCGTAGGACACAATATGACTCCTTAGGACACCATAAGACCCATAACGACCCAATATGGTGTCATAAGGGGTCGTATGTTGTCCTTAGGGGTCATATGGTGTCCCATGACCCCTTAGGACATAATATGACCTATAAAAACACAATTTAGTGTCTTAAGGGGTTATATGGTGTCCTAAGGGGTCATAGGACACAATATGACCCCTTAGGACACCATAGGACCCAAAACGACCCAATATGGTGTTATAAGGGGTTATATGGTGTCTTAAGGGGTTGTAGGACACAATTTGACCCTTTAGGACACCATATGACCCCTAACGACACCATATGGTGTCATAAGGGGTCATATGACCCATAACAATGGTATAGAGTCGTAAAGGGTCATATTGTGTCCTAAGGGGTCATATGTTGTCTTAAAGGGGTCATATGACACAATATGACCCCTTAGAATACAATATGACCCATAATGATACAATTTGGTGTCTTAAGGGGTTATATGGTGTCCTAAGGTATTGTAGGACACAATATGACCCCTTAGGACACCATAGGACCCATAATATCTCTCTCCCTCTCCCCTAATCTCTCCATCTCTTTCTCCCCTCCCTCTCCCCATATCTCTCTCCCTTCACCCTCCCCATCTCTCTCTCTCTCTCTTTATATCTCTATATCCCCTGTCTCTCTCCCCTAATCTCTCTATCTCTCTCTCCCTTTCCCCCCATCTCTCTTTCTCTCTCTCTCTCTCTCTCTCTCTCTCTCTCCCCTCTCTTTCCCCCTCCCTCCCTCTCCCTCCCTCTCCCATAATCTCTCTCTCTCTCTCTCTCTCCCTCTCCCTAATATCATATACTAATTTATTTATAAATTAATATATTAAAATATTATATATTAATATATTAATAAACAATAGATTATTTATGTGCAAATTTAGTTAGTGAATTTACTTATTAAAATCGGATATCCGATGTTTGTTTTACAATTTTCAAATTTCAAATTTTGGCTCGGAAATCCTTTGGGATTTGGCTTGGAAGTGACAAGCCTGGAAAGTTAACTGAAAACCGTGTTTTTCAATTTTCCTTGATTTTCCAGACTTTACACTAGTGGTTGACGATATTTTTTGTAGCCAAAATTAATAAAATGAAAAGGGTTTCTTAAGGATGTTCCCAACTTTCCAACAATATAAGGCTTGTCTTAGTTCAATTTTGATAAATAATTATTATTTATTTTCTAATTGAATTCTGACAATAGTCCTGATTGATAGACTGATTGAAAAACACTCATAACTTTCAAACGGTATAACATTTTTTGAATCCAAAACATGTATCACATCCTATGCTTCGTCTACTGTAGGGAAACATTAAAAAAAAAAAAATTCATAAGGTTTTGGCCAAGTTAAGGTGGTCAGACGTAGGAGAATCTGAATTTCTGAAAAAGTTGTAGTAAAAAATAATTATTTACTTTATTAAAAATTATAAAAAAATATGTGTCACATCCGGACACGAGTCTAATAATTATATTATAAATATTATAAAAAAATATTATGATTTTATTGTGATTAGGGTGGTCAGACATACGTCTACTTCTTATCTTTTTCCTAAAATTTTAGTACCACTACATTTAAATTTGAAATTTTTATCAAATAGGAATTTTTTTTTTCAAAAAACAACTAGTAGCTTAGAAACTACATTCAATTTTCTATAGATTCTCTTCTTACATGTTTTAAAATTAATGTTAACAACTTATTCAAATTTTCATGTCAAGTTGCATAACTCTGATTTTTTGAAATTTCATTACCACTTAAGGGCCTGTTTTGGCACACCATGATCCTGCACATACCCGATTACGATAAGTATGTCAAAGATTGATAAGTTTTGGTAAGATGCATATTTCCTACTAAATGGTTCAGATAAATGGATAGGAAAGATGAAATGGATGAGCTAGGACAGATGAAAGTGATAGATGCAAATAAGATGAAGTGAATAGGTGCACAAAATGATCTCATAGATGGAAGACCCCACTTTTAGATAGCGCTTGTTTACCAAGTTTTCACTATCTAAATTTTGCATTTTTTCCATATTTGATTTTTTTTCTTTTGTTTTTTCTTTTTTATGCTTTTTAGGTATTTTCTACTTTTCTAATTTTTACTAATTTCTTTAGGACTTTATATTGTTTATGCTGATTTCTTCAGGACTTTATATGCTTTATCCTAATTTGTTCAGGGCTTTATATCTCAAGCATAGAACTTCTTAAGATGGATGGAATTGATGGGATCATCAAACCAATCACCTTCAGGGGTAGATAACTTGTATGCTCTTGAGCCATATGTTGCTACTATAACAAAAGGACCTAACCAATTTGGTTCAAATTTTCCCTTCTTTTCTTGGTCTTGTTGATTTCTCGGATTCTCCCTTAGAACTATATCTCTAATCTTGTTGATTATTTCTCACCATTCTTTTTTGATATGCTTTCAAATGATCTATTTCATTTTGGTGATGTTCTTGAATAAGCTCAAGTTCTTAAAGTCTAGAGACTCATTGTTCTTCTTCTGGTATAAGACCTTTCAAGGACACTCATAGAGAAGGTATCTCTACTTCTACTGGTAATATGGATTATGATCCATAGACTAAGCAATATGGAGTTTCCCTCGTTGGTGTGTGAATGTTAGTTTGGTATGCCCAAAGAGCAATATTTAGCTAAATGTGCTAGTCTTTAACAACTTTATTGACTATTTTCTTCAAGATTTTCAAGATTGTTTTATTTGATGCCTCAACTTGACCATTTCCCTATGGATAATATGGTGTAGAAAACCTATTTTGGATATGGAATCGCTCACATAGTTCCTGTTAGGCCCAATATGGAAAGCTAATGTACTGAGAGGGGAGGGGTGAATCAGTACTTCAAAACTTTTCTTCACTAATAACTTTACTGTTATGCATAAACTGAATAGTGCAGTAACATAATATAAAGCTAAAACAAATAGATAACAATCATACATGATTCACTCCATAACAAATATATTTTGGTTACGCAGAAACTCTTGGTTAGAGAGAAAAACTACGGTGGGGATGGCACCCACAACTTCACTACTGCAATAATAAAGAGTGCTCAGTTAGAGCTACATGTTTAGCTATTTCTGATAGCTTACCCTGTTAGGAGTATCAAGATCTGTTAGATCTACCTTGCTAAAGGATTTTACAACACTTAAACTAAATGTTGCACCTGGTTAGAGGCTTTACAATTTATAGACTTGATTAGAGTCTTTTACCCTGTTAAAGGTTTCTCTTACAACTTCAAAATATTACAATAAATCATTACAAATATCTGCAACTTTACATCTGGAATGTTATAGCAGATTCTATGTGCTCAGAATAAGATTACCTTGCTTATAGCATACCTCGGTAACCCATATAGTAACTCGATAAACCCTTCTGTTTACTCTGTTCTTTGACTATTTTCTGAAATCCTTCTTGGTGACCTCTGTGTCTTTGTAAGAGTCATAACACTTAGTGCTTTCACATGTCTTGCTTCATATATTTCTATATCTTCCTTTCTGTCATGCTACATGTATATTTCTAATCTTAATCCATGTTGTATAAATAGATCTCTTATGACGGTGATCCTTTCATTGCTTCGATCTTACAAACATGTTTTATCGAATGAATAACCATGCAAAATATTTCATTGGTTAGATGACCTCAAAATCATACACAATCTTTAAGTGCAATTTCCAATGTGATAACGGTTAGATGTTCCTCGATCTTGTAACACGTTTTCATATGTATGTCCAGGTTCAATGAATCTGGTAACACGTTTCACTCAGTGTATATCAACTCGGTGTGTCATCTTTGCTACTCGGTATACATGGAATGATACTCGGTAGACAGCTCGGTGCATACTGCGCTCTAAGACTACTTTCTTCTATAACCGACTAGACTGTGCATACCGACTGAATATTTCGGTAGAGATAATCGACTAGAGTATATAGAATAACTTTGAACATAAAACTAATGGAAACTTGATAAGTAGTAACAATCTTCCCTTTTGACATTAGTCGAGATGTTTGACAAAAACTACTTTCAAAGTTATAACTCAATAATCTATATACTTGCAAAATTTGACTATACTGACAATATATACAATAGTCAATGAAATAATATATCAAAATATACTCCCCTTATCGATATACTGTACAAAACTCTGATTTTGCATGCACAGTGATTTGTTCTCATTCTTTGCTTACTGTTCTATTTACTGCTCGGTTCACTACTCTTGGATACTCTGCTTACTCTGCTTGGTATACTACCCCTATATACTATACTCCTTTTGTTTGATACTTTGAATACTATATCACTCCCCCAATACTGTATCACTCCTATCATTCCTCTAATACTATATCACTCCCCCTTTTTGACAAACATCAAAACTTAATTACCATTCGGGGGTGGTAACTAGTCAAAATAGATTTGTACTTGGTCCATGCTTTGGTGAGAGCGACAGAGAGTGAAATATTTACACTATCCATTAAATAATTCTGTACTTGAATATCAGCCAATAATGATATTAAGCCATCTAGAGTGCTTCCCTCTTGTGTAGTAGATAGGGATGTGGCTCAGTTGATTTGTTCTTGGATGGATGAAAGATGAGGAAGGAATAATGTCTGAAGTGTCATTATGTCCATCCTGATCTTGTGTTCTTCATTTCTTAGGTCCAATTGTTGAGCCATGAGCTGTTGTAACCTTGTATAAAAATTCTGAACTGAATTTGACTCTGTGGTCAACTTATTTGAGAGATCGGTGATCTCTTTCTCAATTGTGTTTGTTTTATTCTTAATGTTTTTAATGAATAAAGAAAATGTGCAGAGTTTCTGAAATAAATAAAGAATGTGCTTGAGTTGAGGAGTCAACTCAGCAATAAATTTTACAAGTTTAACTTTGCCAATAGCTATAGCTTTCTGTACCTCTTCTATCATTTTTGTAGTGAGCTCTTTGTCTTTTAGCTTGCTCAAATACTCTGATGCATCTACTCCAGATATCTCTATCTTTGTTAGGAGTTCATCCAGTTGAATGTGGATGGTTGCATCTATTGACATTGTAGCTTTAGGTAGCATATCTATTAAGAGTGCTTTCACCTTCTGAAGTACCTTATTTTTCTTTTGAATGGCCATTTTTTTTTCCTGTTCGGCCTTTGCTTTGCATAGTTCACCGAAATCAATGAGTGCTTGCCCCTTTAATTTTGATATATCTACATTGGGAAACACTTGGTTTTGACAAATCAATTTTAAAACTATGCTATTTCATCTTCTTTTCTTTACCTTTTACCGATGGAACTAAGACAATGGCTTGTGAGGCTTGATGACCCTTGGTAGGTTGCTCGGTAGAGGCAACACTTTGATCGGTTTCTTTAGCCTCTGTAGTCCTTTGGTGTCTCGGTACTCGGTGTCTCAGTTGCAACATTCTCAGTTCTAGAAGGTGCTTGAGATGTCTATTCTTGAGTAGTACCTTCTCCTATTGTAGACTTGTGACCTTCGGTGCCTTGATCCGTATCCTGTGTTGGCACATGCACACTCCAATGAGACATTGTATGTGATTGAAGATTTTGTCATTGATGGAAACCTTGCAATCCTATGGCACCAACAAAGACATTATACCGACATAAGCAGAGCACACTCTACACTGGCACTCAGGACACCGACACCGACATTGAAGAAAGGAAGTATACCAGCATAGAGGCCGACAGGATTTTGTTTTATTATTGAAAAAATTTGTAAGCCGACTTGGCAAATTGTAAAATGACTCTTATATATAAAAGAGATCACTGTAGACATAAAAAAAGGAGACATAAGTATAAGAAAAATATTAGGTAGACCTATTGTGCAAAATATAGGTTAAGGGGTATATGTAAAGAACAGAGAAGGAACTGGTACTGAATCTGGCATTGAAGATGCTATTGTAAAGCAGTACAAGTTATTGGATTTATATAATCCTCATTGTAAGTCAATGAGACTTCCCATTGAGTAGTGAGCTCTAGGCAGTTGGCCTTCCTGCATGTGTAGGCCCCTATTGTAAGTAATATTCTCTTATTGGCTAGTGAGTGAATATTGTGGGTCACAAATCCCACCGAGGTTTTTCCCACACCGGGTTTCCTCGTTAAAATCTTGTTTAATGGTGTACTTTTCATGTGGATGTTCTTGATTCTGTTTATTGCATTATTTCTTGCATACCGGTACACTGTTATATTATGTTCTGCATGTTTTAAGTTAAGAAATTCCATTCACCGGTCAGATATTGATTCACCCCCACCTCTCAGTATCTATGGGATTCCTAACAATTGGTATCAGAGCTTGGTCCTCTATTTTCAGAAGCCTAACAACTCGAGGAAGATCTTGACAATGGTAAAGATGGAAAATCTAATGAAGCAACTTGAAGGAGCTCTTACAGACTATGATGCAGAGAAATTGAAAAATATCAAACTAGAAGATGATTTAAGGGCAGCTCAGGATATCATTCAGGCACTTCAAGAAAATTTTATTGTTGCAAGAAATAAGAGAAGAGAACTTTGTGAAAAATTGCAAAATGAGAATGATGAAAAGGAATCACTTAATGATATGATAAGCAAGTTGAAACAAGAGATCATGACAACAAAGAATGAGATGCAGGATATGACTATGAGATTTTGCAAAGAGATTGAGGATAGGAAGAAGAATGAAGAAGAATTGACTAGAAGACTAAGTGATGGAGCAAATGAGAACACAAGACTAAGCTATGAAAATGACATGTTGAAGACAGATCTGATGCATACTCAGAATGACTCAAATGAACTAATGAGACAAAAAGAATTCTTAGAAAGAGAACTAGAAACTGCAAATCATCATAAAGAAAAATTCAAGAAAAGCTTAGAGGAACTTGGCACCTTGCTGAAGAATCAAAAACCTAAAGGTGAGACTTCTGGAATTGGCTTTGAAATTGGTGAAAGCTCCAGTATTACAAATACTCAGGATCACAGCAAACCGGTAAGACAACCTAATGCCTATAAATTCAATGGAAAATGCTTTAACTATAATAAGTATGGTCATAGAGTAAATGAATGTAGATCTAGAAATTATCAGAATATCAACACACCCACTAGTCAATGTTCTAAATGCAATAAAATTGGTCACAACTCTGAAAACTGTAGAATGAATGTGAGATGCTATGTTTGTGGAAGATTTAGACATTTATCTAATCAATGCAGAACACAAACCGACATAGGTTATGGAAAAGCTATTCAGAAGAATAATGTAACTTGTTATGCATGTAACAAGATTGGGCATATTGCTAAATTCTATAGAAGTAAAGGAACACCAATAGACAACAAAAGTTCTAGCTTGAAAGGTAAAGAAAAAGTTGAAGAGGTTAAGCAAGAATTCTCAAAACAATGGATTAGAAAAGCTGATCTAAATATTGGGAATACTCCTCCACTGGTAGAACAAACCAATGCTTCACCGGCAAGATAGAGTGATGCTTCACCAGAAGGACAGAGAAGTGCTCCACCGGTAGGAAGTTCTTCATCCGATTGAAGAAAGTTTCTTTGAGGGTTTGGCAATCTAATGACACATGTATTAATATTCCCTCGGTTAGAGATAAGAAGTTGAAAATTACTTATTACCGGCAAATAATGTTAAGTGAATACTTAACCGGCATGCAATTAATGTGGTAGATGGCGAATAGACACTATAAAATTAAGGTTTTGGCTCCATTTCATTTCACTAAGATTTGAAATTTACGAAGAGCGTGAAGGTTCTGAGCTAAGGCATTTTGAGCAAGAAGCAAGAACACTCCAAGCAATCATCCATCCTAAAGGCAATAAAAGGTATTTAATCATGGCATCCACCTCTGCAAATGAATATATAGCAAACCCTACTATTGTTGAAATGATAAAAAGACCTAGGCCCGTATTTCAGTTGGTTCCCGAGATAGAAAAGAAAGATGATACCTTAGGTGCTTTTTCTCAAATTCCTAAGGGAGTTGTCTATGTTGAAGACCCCATAATGTACATCCATTGCAACATTGAGGAACTAGGAGATGAAGAAATTAAAACCATGTTTAAAAATGTGATATGTGATAAAACCGGTAATGTAAAAGATGAACACAAAATCATTGAGACCTTAGGATTTACAGAGATCCTTAGCATTCCTGAATTTCCCAAGGATGTGATTAGGATAGTCTTAAGCAGTGTACATGGTGAGTTTTTCTGGTTAGATGCATTCCACAAAATCACCAAGGAAGCTGTGAAAGTTGTCACAGGGTTACCGACCATTGGTAAAAGACCAGATAAAACCAACAAAGTTTCCAATGACCTAGTTATAAACCTAACTGGTGCAACATTCGACAAGAGGTCCCTAAGAGTTAATGATGTAACAGACATTAATGTGAGATTCATCAGCATGATATTAGGGTATAAAGCTACTCATGCAAATAGACTCAATTCAGTTTCAAGTTTATACATTAAGAGTGCTTATGATATGGTCACAGATAATGCAAAAATCGATATATGTGAGTTGTTAAAAGGTGAATTAATTGACAACCTTGGAAAGATCAAGAAGGACAAGAAAGGAACTTTCAGGTTTGGAAATTTGTTAGTATGTCTGATGCTACATATAACAAAATAGTTTCCTAGTATAGGCTACAAAGAACTTGGATATAATATACCGGTAGGCAAACAGTTAACAGAACTATTCAATAACGTGGGAAAAGACAAGGAAAACAATATTCATGACTTTTTTCAAGCATTAAAGGCCAAAATGAAGAAAAGAATAAGGTTATCACAAAAGATTGTTGATAAACACAAAGATGAAATATGCTTTGTAATCAAGAAAGATGAAATCTGGATGGAAGTAGTCATCCCTAGAACAATCTGGGTAACAGAGATGGGTTATGAGACTGATGATCACATAGTTGAAACTTATGCTAAAGAACTTTTGGAAGCACCAAATGAACCTAAGGAAGAAATATTTGGTAGTGCTAAAACCATAGAAAGTCAAATACAATCTAAGAAGAGAGTGAAAAAGGTTGAAGCAGTTGTGAGA
This sequence comes from Cryptomeria japonica, assembly GCF_030272615.1. Classification (NCBI taxonomy): domain Eukaryota; kingdom Viridiplantae; phylum Streptophyta; class Pinopsida; order Cupressales; family Cupressaceae; genus Cryptomeria; species Cryptomeria japonica. The sequence goes on along the minus strand of NC_081410.1, from coordinate 616,980,732 downwards.
AAAGGTTCTAGACAGGCAAAAGCGATCAAAGAAGATGTATTGAAGAAAACTAGTATAACAGAGGATGAGTTAGTAGCTCCACAACCTGAAACTCACCTATCACTGGTAGGTACTTCTTTGGAAGGAGACATGCCTGCAACTTTCAAAAGAGTTGTAAGAAAAAGAGATCCCTCACTGACAACCACACCTTCACCCAAGAGGACAAGACAAAAACAATAAGCAGTGAGATCTTCGGTAAGAAAGGCCACACCAAAGAAGAAACTGACACCCAAGAAGAAGAAGAGGACAAACAAAGACTTGGCCCCTCTTGATATACTACTGAATGAAATCAGAGAGGAAGGTAAATTGAAGAACATAAAGAAAATATATGACACCTTAACAGCTGATGAAAAAGAGCAAGTTGAAAATAGTGTTATATTGCACATGGATATGTATAGGAAGTTTTTAATGGAAGTAGTCAATGATATTCTAGATGAACTATTCAAAAGACTAGAAGCAAGAAGACAAGCAGTAATAGAACTGGATAAGAAAACAAAAATTGAAAAGCTACTTACTGTATATCCGGTAAACTCTCCCAAAGAAATTGATGACCTAATTGCTCAAGCCAACTGGACAGTATTTTCTACTGCACACCGACACATTGCTTTAATGGTTGGAAGAGTAAATGAGGTGACTGAAGAGACTGAAAATGGATGGGACATATTCCTAGTTGAAAAAGAAAAACAAGAAGAATACAAAACCCCAAACCCATAAAAGTTTATCAGAAAGATAGAGACAAGGGGAAAGGAAAAGTTGGTGGACCACCTAGTATCAAGGTTAGAGACAACTTACCTCCACCTCCTTTAATTACTCCATCGGTAAAAACAACAACTACAGATGATCAACCGACAGCTGAGAGTATGGATGTAGAGGATAATAATCCTAATCCTGAAGTCTTATATACTATGGATGTTGATACTCAGAAGATCAACATAGTGGTAGACAAAGATACAACCGATAAGACTAATATGGCTAGTGAGCCTCCGGTAGCTGAGGAAACTGATAACACACAAGAGAAACCAAAGGAAGAAAAAGAGAAAAAGGTAGAGACTCAGACACAGACTAAGACAACACAACAAACAGAGGAACAAACAGAGCAAAAGGCTCCGGAACAACAACAACAATAGCAACAGGAACAGGTACATAAGGAAACAGTGCCACTGACAACTAGTGAAGCAGAAAAACCATTGCTTAAAAAAATGCAGACACAAACAGACCTACCAGAGGTCAATACAAGCTTGGTTACTTCCACTGGTACTCAGATTGTTGATTCATCATTAGGATACAAATCAACTAATGTGACTGAGGTACTATTAGATTCAATCAAGAAAATAATCGACTACAACTCACAAGCTTACAAAGCAATTGATGATACCATACCAATTTTGAAGGTAATTGCTCCTAAATATAATATAGATAACAAAGATTCTTTAGGACAACTTGATACACTATGTAAATATATCACAGAAAACATTGAGAAAATAAAGAAAGAGTCATTGAAGGATAAGATAGAAATTGAAAAACATAAATTCTTTGATGAGCAAATAAAGAAGTGTAACAGAGATTTTGACACACTTCTACCGGAATTATGTAATTTGTTGAAAGAGTACAAAAATCTGTACAAAGATACCTGTAAAACAAACTTTTTGACTGTAGATATAGACAAGAAAATGAGCAAGTTACAGAATGAGATCAATAAGCTTGCAGATAGTTTTGTCAACTCACCTGATACACTATCAGTTTTTGAGGAGAAGATAACAAATTTTGAGGAAGAACTACTTAAATTGGAAAGAGAGAAAGAAAGGATAGTAAATAAGGAAAAGCATTTGAGATCAAAGCTAAGTCCAAGATTGGACTATCTAGCATCTCTACGGAAGGAAGTATCTGAGGCATTAATACAGGGAAGGAAAACACCGACAGAGCATTTGCAGCATCTCACCAGTATAGTGAAGAGAGTAGAGACAACAATAAAGGATAGCAAAAAGTTTATGGACAGTATAAACTTGATTTTGGGAGATCTTTTTCAAATTGTAACCACCCAGTTACAAGGTTGAAACTATAGACTCTACTAACATCTTGACAACCTTTGTCATTGATGCCAAAGGGGGAGTAGTAGGATGAAAAAATTCAATATCACAGGAATCATATGCTCAGGGGGAGCACACACATTTTTGGTAACATTTTTGGACTTCACATTTTTGCATCATTTTTGAAATTTCTCATGAGTGTTGCCATCAATGCCAAAGGGGGAGATTGTTGGCATATGCACACTCCAATGAGACATTATATGTGATTGAAGGTTTTGTCATTGATGGAAACCTTGCAATCCTATCGCACTGACAAAGACATTATACCGGCATTAGTAGATCACACTCTACACCGACACTTAGGACACCGGCATCGACACAGAAGAAAGGAAGTATACTGGCACAAAGGTTGACAGGATTTTGTTTATTATTGAAAAACTTTGTAAGCTGACTTGGCAAATTGTAAAATGACTCTTATATATAAAAGAGATCATTGTAAACATAAAGAAAGGAGACATAAGTATAAGAAAAATATTAGGCAGACCTATTGTGCAAAATATAGGTTAAGGGGTATATGTAAAGAACAGAGCAAGAATCGGTACTGAATCTGGCATTGAAGATGCTATTGTAAAGTAGTACAAGTTATTAGATTTGTATAATCCTCATTGTAAGTCAGTGAAACTTCCCATTGAGTAGTGAGCTCTAGGTAGTTGGCCTTCCTGCATGTGCAAGCCCCTATTGTAAGTAATATTCTCTTATTGGCCAGTGAGTGAATATTGTGGGTCACAAATCCCACTGAGGTTTTTCCCACACCAGGTTTCCTTGTTAAAATCTTGTGTTATGGTGTTCTTTTCATGTGGATGTTCTTGATTCTGTTTATTGCATTATTTCTTGCATACCGGTACACTGTTATATTATGTTCTGCATGTTTTAAGTTAAGAAATTCCATTCACCGGTCAGATACTAATTCACCCCCCCTTTCAGTATCTATGGGATTCCTAACATCCTGAGGGGTTTTGGGTGAGACAGGTTGCTTGACCGGTGGATAAGGGTGAACTTGTTCCAAGACTGATTCACTGGATACAAGTTTTGCATATGCATTGCCTTCTATCATTTCCTATTCCGGTGCCTCTGTATCCATGACATCTTCATCTATTTGAATGGTGTCAGCAGGGTCTTGCTCAGTAACATAAGGATCTTGCTCGGTGACATCAACAATTTCAACTATAGCTTTCTCACTAGTATCCTTGATTTTAAATATTTCCCGCCACTTTGCTTTTTTCTCATTTTCAACTTCAATATACAACCCATTCATCAGTTTTAGGGCTCTTTGTTTGACGAGAAACTTTGAGTTGTAGGTTGTTAGATGTTCTTTTATTTCAGCTACTGACATGTCAGGAAAGAGATGTACTAGACTTCTTTCTCTGATCTATTTCTCTGAGTCCATTGCATACTTCCACCTATTATCAATATGCAAATAAAGTTCATTCAAAAGTGACTTAGCTAGTTCCAATGGAGGCAACTGGAATTTTAGAAGTGTGCAGATGACAACTACTTCAATTTGTCTCTTCTCATCATTATTTCTAGTTTCATACTTTACATATCTGAATGATCCAAATCCTCCATATTCTTTCCGATTAGCACAGAAGTTTTCAACACTATGTACATTTACCTTCTTTCTCTTAACAATCTGAAATTTGCTTGCATCCTCTTATTTGGTATCACTAGACTCTTTTGCCAAAATGAGTCTCCGAGTAGATTTCTTGTAGGTCTTTGTTACCTTGGGAATAGTAACACTCTTTGTTTTCTTACTTGATGAAGCTGCAAATGCTCTAGTGTTAGGTCACTTTGGAGGTGGAGTTGGTGAGGCCTTTGATGTGTCCTGTTTCTTTCTCTTCAACACTTTTCCCTTAGGCAATTCGGTGCTTAGTGTTATAGCTTCCTCTTGGGCTTCAGATTCCTCTTCGGTAATGGCAATGGTGCCTTTGATAGGTGTAGAGGAAGATTCTTCTTCAAATTTCTCTGATAATGCCTTTATCATCTTTGTTGCCTTTCTTGTAGCTTTGGGTACTACAATGCTCATTTTTACCTTTTCCTTCACTTCCTCATAGGTTCCATACCTTAGCTCGGTAGCATGCCTCGGTAATGAGAGAAATGCATCAATTTGCTATTGTGTGATGTCAAAATAAATCTCGTAACCCATCGATGACAAAGATTGAGTTATTGGTTCCACAACATTCACATAACAGTTATCAGTGTCTACTTCAAAACATATGTCATTTTTGTATTTCTCCACTAGCTGGGGTGGAATTCTATACTTGTTATGCATTTTCTCTTGAAACTTACTGAAGTAATCATCCATAATATCATTGAAATTATCACCTAACTTCTTAATGAAGTCATTGATCTAATAGGTGATTGGTCGGTGTAGTTCCCAAACAACTTTACCGACTGATGGAAAGAATTTTTCAAAATAGAAAAACATGCATACAAGTAATGATCCAAACTTTAGTGTATTAGCCAAGTTGTTCTTCTTTGGCTTCCTAATGGTGTTCAGATTCTCAAATAGGTTCGTCAACAACACCTCACATAGATCAATTTTCATTCCCTTTTTCACAATTTTGTATGCTAGGTCTACTGCTACATAGGGTACACTATTTTCCCTTGCTGATTGGAAGAAACAGTAACCTATTACTCTTATGGCAAATTTTAGTTCTTCATCTGTGACATTGTTCAATTTCAATCCTCTGCAATCAGATTCCACTCAGGTTAAACTGATCAATTCCTTCTGTGATATCATCTTTTGGGCTCGGGCATGATCATAAATAGGGTAACTGGTAATCAGATGAATGATTTCCTTAGTAGTCTTAAATGGTTTCTCTTCTAGCCACATGAAATCATCGTGAACTCTGCTTAGAACAAACTTGACCCACTAGGGTTTGAACACACGAGGATAGGTTAGGGCTTTAGTTAATCCCTTGATCTTAATGTGCTCATACTTGCTATTTAATTTACCATTTGTGCATAATTCATCATAGGTGTCTTTGATTTCAGCATGACCGAGTTCTTCAACACAACATTTGGTGAAGAATCTCACATCCTCGATTAATAAACTCTATTCGGGATGAGTGAAAATGTAGTTTTGTCATCTAGTTCAGATGCAACTTTGGGAGTCAAAGAGTATTTTAGTGAGGGCATCTCTACATACTTGACAACAATGGGATCTTGGATCTTAGGCACCATTTTAGATTTCAGATAAAAGCTAACAAAGAATCCTTAGGGTTTCAAGATTTTCAAATGGTAGATGCTTTATACCTAGCAAATAATAGCAACTTGATAAGATCGGTAAACTAGCTTAACAATGCGTTGAGATTTATGTAAATACCTTGAATTTTCTTTGTAGGAGGTTTGATCACCTTAGATTCGCTTTGCTCTACTCTCTCAAAAAATTGGTAAGTAAAAATGACCACGAAAATGCTTTTAAGTACACAATATGCCTTATCAGGCTCCGTGCAGGTTAGGTCAAAAACATTAAATGCACTCGGTTTCACTAAACTTTCTTTCCTTTTTCTTCTTTAACCGAGTAACCAAACTTCCTTCATTCACCGACTTGACAGGTTTCCTGTATACACCGACTTGACAGGTTTCCTGTATAGTGCTCCAAAAGACTTTTGATAGAATTTCAAACTTACTAATACATCTTAATTATGTAAATTTTGAATTAAGTACATAATAAAATAGGAACTGTTAAGATTTAACCTTGAGAGAATGCAGTCCCTTCATACCTTTACTGATTAATTTGGAATAGGTGCACCTAACTCGGTAGGTAAGGTGCTTTCTTCATTTGACACAATTTCCTTCTTTTTCCAAATCATCTTTAATTTGTCTTTTATTTCCTTAGTGTCTTTTCTAGGTTGATCTCTGCAATCTCCAGCTAAGTGTCCAACTTTGTGACAATGAAAACATGCCATACCAGGGTTTCTCCATGATCTTCGGTTGTACATCCCAAACCTTATAAAATAGTTGGCACTTATATGTCCATATCTTCCACAACATTCACACCATATCCTTATATTGTAATCCCATGGTACTGTAGAATACTGTCGGTAAGGATCTGTGTGAGTTCGGTAACCTCTAGCATTTGCTCGGTGTGCATACCACATATAGTTCTTTTGCTTAAACCAACATTTCTCGGTACTATGTCCATATGTATTGCAGTTTTTACAAAACCCTTTGAATTTTGCCTTTTGATAATTGTTAACAGACTTTTTCCTACATTGATTAGATGTGTGACCATATTTATTGCAATTATAACAACAACCTTTGGACTTAGTGACATTCGGTTGCTTACCTTTTCTGATTTGGCACATGTTGGCAGTATGACCTTGATTTCCACAATAGTTGCAAATAGGCTTCTTTCTTCTGATGTTATTCTTGTTTCCAGCTTGCTTTGATGATTCTCCTCTCTCGGTAGTATGAATTCCCTTCTCGGTAGAGTCTTTTCTTTTGTAACCGAGTCTTGCATCTTTGTTGGGTCTTCTTGTATTCAGTTGCTCATCCAGCATCTTTGATGCTTCATAACTCTTCTTCATTGTTTCTTTGGATTTCTTCTTTGTTTCAAGTTCATTGGTCAACCTTGATACTTCAAGTTTCAATGCTTGATTCTCATCATTTTTTAGATTTTCTTTATGATGTGCATAACCTAGTTGATCTGACTGGTTTTGTTGAATGCCAGTCATCCTTGTGATTTCATCATTCTTATCAGATACTAAGACTTCAAGTTGTTGTTTCTCTCTTTCTATATCTCTTACTTTATCCTCGACTATCCTTAATGCATCAAGATTTTCAGTCATCTGTGTGCTGAAATGTTCATGTTCTCTTTTCATTGCTTTTAGTTTATCAACCAGTGCTTTGTTCTTTTCTTTCAATACTCCAATCATTTCTTCAGTCTCTTCAGATATACTATTCTCAGATGATGTCTCAATTTATTCCACTAACTCTTGAGAGTCCTGAAAATCATCAGATAATCTTCTTCTCACTTTCAATGATTTTTGCATTTGCCTTTGCATGTTTGCAATCACTTGATTAGCATGATCCAGCTCTTCTTGCAGACACACAATCCTCCGAGATTGTTTATAGCCTTCCATTGATAAGATCTTTCTCTTTAGGCAGTTAAACCCTTTTCCAAGATTGAAGCTCTGATACCAATTGTTAGGCCCAATATGGAGAGATAATGTACTGAGAGGGGAGGGGTGAATCAGTACTTCAAAACTTTTCTTCACTAATAACTTTATTGTTATCCATAAACTGAATAGTGCAGTAACATAATATAAAGCTAAAACAAATAGATAACAATCACACATGATTCACTCCATAACACATATATTTTGGTTACGCAGAAACTCTTGGTTAGAGAGAAAAACTGCGGTGGGGATGGCACCCACAACTTCACTACTGCAATAATAAAGAGTGCTCGGTTAGAGCTACATGTTTAGCTATTTCTGATAGATTACCCTATTAGGAGTATCAAGATCTATTAGATCTACCTTGCTAAAGGATTTTACAACACTTAAACTAAATGCTGCACCTGGTTAGAGGCTTTACAATTTATAGACTTGATTAGAGTCTTTTACCCTGTTAAAGGTTTCTCTTACAAATTCAAAATATTATAATAAATCATTACAAATATCTACAACTTTACATCTAGAATGTTATAGAAGATTCTGTGTGCTTAGAATAAGATTACCTTGCTTATAGCATACTTTGGTAACCCATATAGTAACTCAGTAAACCCTTCTGTTTACTCTGTTCTTTGACTATTTTCTGAAATCCTTCTCGGTGACCTCTGTGTCTTTGTAACAATCATAACACTTAGTGCTTTCACATGTCTTGCTTCATATATTTCTATATCTTCCTTTCTGTCATGCTACATGTATATTTTGGATCTTAATCCATGTTGTATAAATAGATCTCTTATGCCGGTGATCCTTTCATTGCTTCGAACTTACAAACATGTTTTATCGAATGAATAACCATGCAAAATATTTCATTGGTTAGATGACCTCAAAATCATACACAATCTTTAAGTGCAATTTCCAATGTGATAACGGTTAGATGTTCCTCGATCTTATAACACGTTTTCATATGTATGTCCAGGTTCAATGAATCTGGTAACATGTTTCACTCTATGTATATTAACTTGGTGTGTCATCTTTGTTGCTCGGTAGACATGGAATGATACTCAGTAGATAGCTCGGTGCACACTGCGCTCTGAGACTATTTTCTTCTATAACCAACTAGACTATGCATACCGACTGAATATTTCGGTAGAGATAACCGACTAGAGTATATAGAATAACTTTGAACATAAAACTAATGTCAACTTGATAAGTAGTAACAGTTCCTTCACATCTTGATTCTTAAATGGTCATCCATTATCAATGATAATGGTCATAGGGAATCCATAGCGATAGACTATATAATTGAAGATGAATGATGATATTTGTTTTCCTATCACTTTCATCAAAAGTACTGCTTCAATCCATTTAGTCAAATACTCAATAGAAATCAGAATGAACTTGTGTCTTATCTTACCTGCCAAATCAAGACCCCACTGGGAGAATGGCCATGATCCTACCATAGGATGCAATTCTTGTGTTGATGGATGGGATTCCTATGGATCTAACATTGTTTGCATTTCTTGGCATATATAAATGAATCTCTCTCCATAGCAGGCCAATAGTAACTCACACGAATAAGTTTCTTAGCCAACACTAATCCACTTGAGTGTGTACCACAAATACCTGTGTGAACTTCGTTAAGAAATTTCTCAAATTCTTCTTGTTAGAGACATCACAATAAAGTGCTATCGAGACCTCGCCTATATAAGGTATCAATAATGATAGTATAGCGGAATGATTGACGGATAAAATTTCTTCTCTAATTGCGGGATAGGTCAATAGGAAGGATAGTCTCTTATAATTATTGATAAGTTTGGCCATATAAGGATTGATCGACTCTAGATATATGGAAAATCATGTGGATATTTTGGGATTCAATATATCTTCAACTAGGAATTCATAACGTTGTTGATTCTCCTAATTCTGCAAAAGAGATGCTATTGTAGACATTGCATCTACTGCTTTAGTCTCATTTCTTGGGATCAGAGTGAATGATATTTCTTCAAAATGTTCTTTAAACTCTCCAACCAGCTATTTGTAAGGCATGAGCTTGTCATTCTTAGTTTGATAATCATCATTTATTTGGTTGACTATAAGCTGTGAATCACCATAAACATGTAATTCCTTAATGTTCCATTCAATAGCCATTTTGGGCCTAATAGACAATGCTTCATATTCTGCAGTATTGTTTATGCATGAAAACTGCAGTCTATATGATTTTGGAATTGTGTGTCCTTGAGGCGTGATGAAAAAAATTCTAGTGCCTAATCCATATTGTGTATAGGAACCATCAAAGTACAACTCCCAAAATATAGTGCTTATTGTCAGAATGTCTGCATCAAGAAATTCAATGTGTAATGGTGTGTCATCTTGTAAGGGTGTTTCAAGTAATTGATCAACAATGACCCATCCTTTGATAGCTTTTCAATCAACATATTCTATATCAAACTCACTTAGTACCATAACCCATTTTGTTAGTTTGGGTGTCAAAGTTGACTTGTTTAGCAAATACTTTAGTGGATCTATTTTTGCTATCAGTTTCATAGAATGAGTCAACATATAATGTCACAATTTCTGAGTTGCGAATACAACTGCTAGGCATGTCTTCTCAACTGATGTATAGTTCAATTCATAGCCTACAAGTGTTCTACTGATGTAATACGCTGCTCTTTCTTTCCCTTCTTCATCATGCTATGCTAAAATAGCTCTTAGTGATACATTTGTTGCTGTGATGTAAAGAAACAATATTTTCCCTTTGATGGGTGATACAAATACTGGAGGATTCATCAAATATTCTTTGATTTACATAAAATATTCTTCCCACTTCTGATCCCATTTTAATGGAACATTCTTATGAAAAAGATCAGTGAATGAATGAAATATATTTGCTAATTGAGAGATAAATCTTCTGATTGATTGCAATCTCCCTTGTAGAGACCACAATTGACTTATTTTTCTAGGTGACTCCATTTCCATGATATTTTTTTTTTGGATCTACTTCAATTCCACGAGCTGATATAATGTACCCAAGAAGTTTTTCAGAGGTTACTCCAAATGAACATTTCTTTGGATTCAATCTTAACTAATATTGTTCAAGTTTGTCAAAGATCTTACCCAAGATGTTCAAATGTTCTTTCCTTGTATGAGATTTTGCAAGTATATCATCTACATAATCTTCCATAAATTTATGCATCATATCATGGAAAATTGTTGTCATAGCTCTCTGATAAGTTGCTCCCACATTCTTAAGCCCAAATGACATAACATTCTAACACAAAGTACCCCATTCATAGGTGAATGCTATATTTTTTTTATCTTCAGATGCGATTCTTATTTGATTGTACCCCGAGAATCCATCCATTATTAAAAATATTTCATGTCCTGCTGATAAATCTACAATTATATCAAAGTTGGGTAGTGGGAAATCATCTTTGGGACATGCCTTGTTCAAATCTCTGAAATCGGTGTAGACTCTTATACTTTTATCTAGCTTTAACATTGACACAATTCTTGAAACCCATTCTAGATAGGCAACAAGTCTTATGAAACCCACATCCAATAGTTTTTTTTAACTCATCTTTTACAAGGAGAGTGATATGTGGATGCATCTTCCTTAAATTTATTTTAAATGGTTTTTCTCTTAGATCCACACTGAGATGATGCATGATAATATCTAGATCAAGTCTTGGCATGTCTGCATAGGACCAAGAAAAATTTATCTATCTTTGTTTGAAGAATTCTATGTATTCTTTCCTTTCTTCATCTAATAATGATGCAACAAGATGAAGAACCTTGGGATCCCTTGTTGTGTCAATGTTTATTTCTTCTATTGCCTCTATTAAAATAGCAGATCTCTCTTGAAAATATGTGGGGAAGATATCAAACTTTCCATCTTCTGGTGCCTAAAAGAGGTTTTCACCACTAGATGCGTCCTTTATTTTTCCTCTTGATTGATGTAGTGTTGCCATGAAATGGTTTTCAGCACTATGTCTTTTTCCTTGTTTTATTTCAATTTTGTGACTAGAAAATTTGGCATTCTCCTATTTGCAAGAAGCATTACTTGATTCCATGATGGAAAATATCTTAGATGTTATGGGTTCGACAACATTAAGATATACAACTAAGTCATGGTCATTAGAAAAGATATCTAATTCAGGGTTTTCTAGGTTATCCCAATCAATTAGTTTTGGATGAAGAAGGGGTAATTCATAGTCATCGTCATTGTTAGGTGCTTCAAGGTTCATGACATGATAGTCATAATTTGGTGTAGAGTAGGTAATGTCATAGATAGAACTCTCTTGAGGATAGTCTCTCCCAAGTGCTCTCCAATTAGCTCTAACAAAATTAGGATTGGTATTTTGTGATTCACAATCAAGTGACTCTTCATTTGACATTTTTCTCTCAAATGAATGGATTATATCAACACATACATCTTTAATATTACAATTTCCTTCTTGATTAATTTCAATAGATTCATTTGTATTTTGAAGTTGACATACTTGTGCACATGGCATAGAGGATTCTTTTTCTATCTTTTGTCTTCTCTTGAACTCAGCTTCTTTTGGACTAATAGTCAATCCTGCTTGACTATCTATTAGTTCTTCCATACCTTGGTATGTCTTGCTCAACATTTGATAGAAATCTGATATTTTGTTGATCTTCTGATATTTGATCAATAACTATTTATGTTTCTTGTGGTGTTACTTCTTGTTCTTTTTCATCCTCTTTCTTTTGTTGTTTTGTATATGCCTCTTCCTCTGAATTCTAATCTCTTCATGTGTTCTTTCCAATTCTATTCTTTGTTTTTTGAAAGATGAGTCTTCATTTGTAATAGCTTCTTTTTCTTCATCCTTTTCTTCACTTGATACACCAAATGATAGATCTAGGCCCCATTCATATTCATTTGAATCTGTCTCTGAACCATTGTCTAGGATTACACCACTATATCTAACAGGATTATATTATATGGTGCGAAAAGTTCTTTGATTTTGGCCATCTGTTCTTTCACTGCTTTTGGAATATTTGATCAGGTTCAACACTTGTTTGCATTCCTTGAACTTGTTTGCAAGATTCTTCTTCTCTTTTGATTGCAAGTTCTTCCTGTTGTTTCTCATATTCTTCTTGTTTTTTTTTGTTGGCTACTATTTCTCCTACTTGGTGTAGCTTTTCTTGCCGTGGTTATTCTTTAGGGACTGCTTTATTTCTCCACCTTGGATGTTGATAATTGTGTTTTTGTTTTGATTTTGGATATCCAAGTCCTGATTTATCTTCTTTAGATTGTGTGTGAGGACAACTAGGTTTTGAAATACCTTTTTTTCTCTTACCAATTGGTCCTTTTCCTTCATATCTCATTTTTTGCATGATCTTATAACCATTGCCATATTGCTCTATGAGAATATTGACTTTTGCAGTTGTTTCTATAGTTTCATTTTCATCTTTGTACAACCAACTAAGAATGTCTTTGTCTTTAGTTTCTTCTGCAAGTGTTCCAACTCTAACAAATTCTCCATCAAACATTTCTACTAATTTTTCCGAGATCCATGGTTGAACATTTGTAGGCTTTCCATATGATTTAGGTGAAAGTGGCAAGCTATGTAAAGAATATTTTCCCATTCCTTCATCATTTAATGTGAGCTTTTTCTCAAAGGTTTCCCATAATTTTTCTTGAATTTATTTTGTGGGATAGACTGATTCTTTGTTATGTGGAACTCTTGTATCTTGTGTTGGTTTTAGATTATTGCAATATTGGCTAGAGTCTGCGACTATAGTGGCTTCTTGTCCCTCATGAGGAAACTTTACTCACTGGTGATATGTAGAAGGAACTACTTGCATGTTGTGAATCCTTGGTCTTCCCAAAAGAATGTTATAAGATAGATTCAAGTCTAAAACCTGACGTAATGTATTCCTTTCCATAGGCCCTATTTTAATTGCTAACACCAAGTTACTTTAGAAGCACTCTCTTCTTCATCATAAGCCTTAATAGTTATTTTCTTCTTTAGATCTATTGCATTTTCTGAATATCCCAAAGCCTTTATTAAACTTAATGCACAAATGTTTAAGCCAACTCCACCATCTATGAGTATGTGTTTGACATGAGTTTTATGAATGGTGACTTCAACATGTAAGGGAGCATTGTGAGGATGTTGCAAGGATGTGTCATCATTTTCAGAAAATGATAAGCAATGAGGGGCTATAAGGTGTCCCACCATGTTTTGAAATTGATCCACATCTAGGTCTTTTGAAATTGTTGTTTCCATTAAAGATTTCTCCAAAATTTCCTTATGCATAGGTGAAACTTTGAGGAGCTCTAAAATTGATATTTGAGCGGGTATCCTTTGCCAATTGTTCCACTAAGTTGTATTGTTGTGAAGTGGATGTTGATTCATTTGTTATACCTAGAAATGTAACCTTCTCTTTGCTTCTCATAATGATGTTGATTGGTTATGAAGGTGTGTTATCTTTAACAATGATGACATTTACCACATCATCATATGTATAAGTGTAATTCACTTTAGCTTTTCCTTTGTCATCTTTTGATTTAAATTGTTCACCTTTTTCATAGTTTGGAAGTGGAGCTTTTAAGGCTAGATGTGATTCGTTCCTTATGACTATCCACTGTGATAGTTCTATTATCAATTAAATCTTGAATAAGGTGCTTCAATATTTGACAATCATTAGTTTGGTGTCCTTTGTTTCTATGGTAATTGCAAAAATGATTTTCATTCCACCAATTAGGTTTGACTTGAGGTTCATAATTTCTTGCTTTTGGTAAAGCAATCAATTTATTTGCAAGAAGAGTTTTCAAAGATGATTCCAAGGGTTCTCCAATGTTTGTGAATTTCCTATGAGGATTGGAGAAAAAAGAGTTGGATTTATTATTCTCTTGATTGTTATTGCTTGGGATTTGACTTGATAAGTTGAAGATTGGTTATTGTTTTGTAGCATTACTATCATCATTTCCTCCATTGGTAACATTCCCATTCTTTGACCAAAATTTAGGTTTGTCATTGTTATTGTTGTTGTTGTTGTTGTTGTTGTTGTTGTTGTTGTTGTTGTTGTTGTTGTTGTTATTGTTATTGTTGTTATTGGTGTTGTTATGATTTTTATTGTAGAAATTGTTGTAAAGCTTTAGCTCTCCTTTCTTTACCATTGCATCTTCTATCTTTAGACCATTTTAAATCATCTTAACAAAAGAAGGACATTGCATTTTTAGATAGTAACTCATTCACTAATAAGGTTTTCAATGAATATGTCCATTTTCTCTTGATCAAGTACATCTCTTGGATACCTATTGAACATTCATTTCCATCGATGTAAAAAGACCATGAAAGATTCACTATTCTTTTGCTTGACATTGCATAAAACTAACATTTTTATCTCATTTATTACATTGTAGGAGTATTGTGAGATAAATCTGTTCACAAGTTCTTCAAAAGATTCAATTCCAGATGGTATTCTTGAGAACCATTCCATTGATTGTCCATTTAAACTCCTAGGGAATAGACGCATCAGGTAAGTTTCATCATGTGCAAATTCCATACTCATAGTGCAAAATTCCCTTATGTGATCTTAAGGATTAGATTTCCATTCGTATTTATCATATTTAGGGATTTCACAATGTTGTGGGAATGGTATCATGTTTAAACTTTTGTCAAAAGGATATGGACAATTTTCCTCCGATAAATATTTCTTGGAACTCGTTCCATTCTACATATCCTGTATTTGTTGTTGTAAGGTTTGCATTTGTTGAGCGGGAGTTAACAAAGGATTATCCATATGGATTTTCCTTGTATCCTCATAAGTTCTTCTATCAACATGCTCTCTTCTTGTATCATCATGGTATTTTCTTGTTTTCTCATGATTTACTCAATTTATATCTTCATTATTTGGACCATCTATGTTTTGATTGTTACTCGTCTCTGCATCTTATTTCAAACTTTCTACGGTAAAGTCTTGTGGCAATTTAGCTCCTGATTTTGCCAACATTAGAAGGTATTTTTACTTTTGTTTCTCCAATAACTTTTCCACTAGTTTGTCAAATTTAAAATTTTGTTCAAGGTATCTAATGGTGTTATTGACCTCTTCTTCATCAACATTTGTGTATCCAAAAGTTTGAAACATTGAATTATCTTCTTCCATTTTTTAATTTTTTTTTTGAATTGCTCGTATTGAGCTCTAGTCCAAACTAGCATGTGATTGATTCAAAAACTTCTCAAGTTTTGACCTTCGAAATACAACTCAATAGGTGATTATTGGTTTAGGAAGATAAGCTTTGATGATTTTACCACTGTTATTGGTGCATTATGATAAAGCGTCTTGTTGTTGAAAGGAACGTCCTTGCAAAATTTCTCCATCAAATTCTTTTTGGTAACCACGTAAATAGTGATGAAAACGGTTTAGGAATGTCCTATGTTTTAACAAGATCTTGCGATTGATATACAAGAATCTTATCCTCTTCTGAGTAGCCTTATAACTGGGTTTTCTTTTCTTAAGGCAATATTTAAAATTCATATAAGCATATGATGGTTTTACAAGTTTTCTTGATTCCAATGTTAGTGCAATTCTAATTTGGATATAACCTAGGTTCAAAATAGGACCGATATATCCAAGATAATGAACAAAAGGTGGACATGATCAAGTTTCATGATAGAGGTTTCAATATATCTTGATGAGAAACTGATAATGATGTTGATTTTTGCACTTGAGATGGTTGAATCACTAACTTGTTAAATGTTTTATGCTTATGAAAACCTTTGGAAATAGCCTATTGGATTGGTAACATGATTTTGAAGGACTGTGATAGTTTAAAGGCAAATCTACTTAAAAAGGGTATCTGAAACTAATTTTAAAATCTTGGTTTGATATGCAGAAATGCCCTCTGTCTTGGATGCGAGAAAATGTTTGTGCTAACCTTTTTGTCAAAAGTGCTAATTTATGGGACAAATGCGCTATTTTGTTGCTTGAAAGTGCTTCTCTGTGACACTAAAAGCAAAAAACTGTGTTACAAAAGCATGGTTTTATACTTAAAAGTGCTAATCTGCTGATCAAATGCGTGAACCTATGACATAAAAGTGTTGTATTGTTGTTTAAATGCTTTGTTTTGCATAATAAATGTGTGGTTCTACGCAACAAAAGCATTGTTCTGACTGTGTTACATTGATTTTTCAATTTTTCTAGCAAGTTATCATAAATTTGCTCATTTCCAGATAATGATTTTTTTTTTCAATTTTTTGACCATGGTGAGCATGTTATAGACAAAAAAGACATAATGTTTGAAAAACAAAATGCACAATCAAACACGAATCCTATGGTAGGCCGAGATAATAATTGATGAATCTCACATGGGGTTTCCCTCAAGGCTATGCAATTCATAGTGGATATTTAGATGCTTGACCCCACTGGCTCCACCCTTGGCACTCACTTCTCTGGGGCAGCCAAGCACTAGTTTCCATGAAAACTCCCCATGGAAAACTTCATATCTCTACTAAGAACCATATGTGTGTGAGCCTCTTCAGAGGTCTGACCTCCCACACCAACAATTAGAAAGATTTTGATAACTAGTACAAGTGGTTTTTAGTAAAGGCTTTTGGTCATGTGGCCATACATGTGGCACTTTTAGCTCTATAAATACAAAAGGTTCCCAGCCTATAGAGGTTACGCTCCATAGGGTTTATGGGGAAACATAGTGTCAGTATGAACTAATCGACACATGTTGTTTATGCCTTTCATCACAAACATGGTTTATTTAGAGTGGATTGGAAGGACTCGGTATTAGCCCATTTCCACTTGGTTCATTCTCCTCTCACTGACCCCGTCAAGGTAGCTCAGGAAGGAAGACCCTCTAAAGATTACACATAAAAGAAAGTAGGTCTATTTTCTTCTCACTATATGAGGGTGAGAGCATACTTGCCTATTACTTTATCAAGCACGAAACACACAAGTTTATTTTAAGCCTTCTACAATCTATGTGCAACTACTTTAAAGAAGTCACTCCAAATGCAAGTTGCATGTTGTCGATTGTCCTCCTAGTTAAGCGAAATGAGAAAGGTATGATATATTACTCTCCAAAATAAACTATTAATTAACTATGAGAGGAAATGAATAAAATTTACTTCAAAATAACTCTACACACAGATATGTTAGTAGTTTTAAATTTTCAGTTCTTAGACATTCAGACCTGCAGAAAAGCTTGTCAGTTGAGAGCAAAAGCACTATCCTAGCAAATGCGCTGTCTTCTACCTCAAAAGAGATAACCTATGTAACAAATTCATGAACCAGAGAAACAAAAATGCTTCTCTATAGACTAAATGCATGAATTCACAGACAAAAGCACTAACTTAAATGCCAAATGTGTTTTAACATGTGAAACGAAAGCACTAATCTAAGGACTAAATGCGTTGGTTTGTAGACAAAAGTGCTAACCTAAATGTAAAATGCGTTAACCTGTAAAAAAAAAAGTGCTAATTTATTAGATGAATGTGCTGCCAGAATTCACACAGGCGTAAATCTGGATTACAAATGCATTAAATTTATGTTTATGAGAACTAGACATGATGTTAGAAAGATATATGGAAGGCCCGAGCCCCACGGTGGGTGCCAAAATTTGTCGACTTGAATTTTATCTTCAGAATACTACCTACAACATATTAGTTTCATAAAATACAAAGAAAATACTATAGGAAATCCAAACTCAACCAATGAAACTAGATGAAATGAATATAAAATAAAAACATTATTACCTTCATGATTTAAGTCTCATTGTGTCCTAACTCCACTTTTCCTGGTTGTAGATAATTTTCTCTCAGACAAGCACTCATAGCTTCCAAGATGGCATATGAAGAATTTATACACAGGTAACCAATACTATGATATGCATATGCAAATGATTTAAGCTAACATGATTTTAAGCTATGGAAGAAATTCTAAAATTGCTAATTGCTTCAAACTCAAACTCATAGGTGCAAGATAAAGACTCCTAGAATGACTATATGATTAACTATTAGTCTATTAGTTTGAAAATGGCCTAGGAGACCTCTTTTAATAGATTTTTAGTGAATGAGTTTAGGTGGCAGAGATCAATGATCATGAGCGAATCTTGTAAATTGGATGGCTATGAACAAGAAGTTGAAGGCTAAGAGAAAGGGGGTAGGAGAAGACAAGTGTCACTCATCTCACCTTGACTGAGTTGAAGACTTGAGAGGTAATAGGATAGTTGGAGAAGATGTAGGAATGAGAGGACAAGTGGACTCAAGTCCTCCTAAGATATAGGGATGTTGGAGAGAATATAGAAGAACTTAGGAAATATGTGTACGCACACAATATTTTATTTATTTTTGAAGATGGAGATAAGTGGCTAATAAATGATTTTATTTTTTTTTATTTTGTTGAATTAATTTAGCCACATAATGGATGAGTTGGAAAAGGAAAGATGAAGTGGAGATGGAAGGTGAGTTGGAAAAGAGATTAAATAATTAAGAAATTATTTAATTAATGAAACTATAGGATAGTAGATAGAGGAATAATTAAATATTAGATATTTAATTAATTAATTAGAAGAAAAAGATATAACGAATTAATTAATAAAATATTTATATTAAATTAATTAATAGAAGGACATGAAGTAAATTAAATAAATTAATATTTTCAAATTAACTATTTAATAGAAGAATAATTTTTAAATAAATATTAAATATTTATTTAATTGCTCATAGCTATTTTTATCTGTATATAGTTATTAAGAGCATTGTCAAGGGCGAATACCCGACCTCATTTTACCCCACCAGATTATGATGGCAAGTTGGATTCAGATGAATTGTTGGATTGGATTACAGAGATGGAAAATATTTTGATTTTGAAGGTACTGCAGAAGATAGGAAGGTAAGATATGCTTGCACTAAGTTGAAAGGTCATGCATCTCTTCAGTGGGAACATTTGTAGGTTGATAGACAGAGAAGAGATAAAGAAAAGATCAAAACTTGAGAGTGGATGGTGAACAAGTTGAAATCAAAGTTTAAGCCAACAGATTATCAAGTAAATCTATTTCAAAAGTTGCAAAACCTGAATCAAAAGGAATCTACTGTGAAAGAGTATATCAAAGTATTCTACAAGTTGAATATCATATCCAGACATACTAATGATGAGATTGAACAAGTTGCTAGATATTTGAATTGGTGTCGGATATCTATACAAGATAAACTTATGTTAATCAAGTTGAAAAGTATTGAGGAAGCTTATCAATATGCCTTGAAAGTAGAGGAGAAGTTGAACAAAATACATGAGAAAAAGAAAAGAGGTCGAGGTGGAAGGTTTTCTGGAGGAATATTTCAAGGAGGAAGAAGTTACTTTGGAGGAAGAGGACCTTGTGTAGATCACAACAAAGATAAGGAAGCTAGTAAAGATGGTAGTTCATGCCAGAAGGATAACATAAATTTCCACCGAAGGAGAGAACCTGATGGTTACCAGAATCAGAGTTATGGAAAAGATGATAGAAAACAAGATAAGAGAGTATTTAAAGAAACTTTCTTCAAGTGCGAAGGAGAAGGACATCGTGATTTTGAATGTAGGAAGGTGAAGATCACCAGAAGAGAAACATTGGTAGAAGAATACCCTAACAGACCAACTAATAAACTGGAAGATGGAGAATTGTTGGTAATGAGGAGAGAATTGTGTCATACAAGAGATGAAAAGGATCCTTTGCAGAGGAGGAATTTGTTCAAGACCAGATGTAAGGTATTTGGTAAGTGTTGTAAGTGTTAATCCTATGAGGATCTGGTTAATGCTAAGAGGGGGGTGAATCAGTATTAAGACCAATTCAAACTTTAACTCAAAATCAAACTTATTTCAGATCTGACATCATTCAACAAATATTTCAACTTCTGTAATTAGATCTAATAACCTCTTTATCAGATTTGCTTAACACATTAATCAAATCATTTACCAATACTTTCACCTTCAAAGTAATCATATAAAATTGATCAAATACCAGCTCATTAACCTTATCAATAAGATCAAATACTTTCTCAAACAACTTCTTATCAGTATCGGTACTTTTGATAAAACATCATAACCAGTTTTTAAAAAATAATGCATGGAATGCAATATAAACAAGAACATCACATGAAAAACATTCCACACATGAACAACATACATTTTTGATGTGGAAACCCAAATAGGGAAAAAACCATGGTGGGAGTTGGCACCCACAAATATTTGTACTCTTTTGAAGTACGCCTTGTTAGCAGCTTAGCCTTGTTAGGAGCTTACAATACACCCAATTAAGAGCAAACCCTGTTAGAAGTCACCTGGTTAGGGGATTTGCCTTGCAACCCGATTAGGAGCTTGATGATCTGTTAGGATCAATCTCATGAGAGGATTTAACACTCTTTTGAGAGCTTCCCTATAAGGGGACTTAAATGTTTAAGGCCTATTAAAACCTACCCAATCAAGGTATTTAACCTATTGCAACTGTTAGGGAACAACAATAAGAAAATGATATGTTTACTTGCACTTCTCTGCTTGCTTGATCAGTTCTAGTTATACATCTGCAACTCTCAGGCATATTTCACACTTCACTTGGATGACTTAACACATTCTAAAAACTACCGATACAATAAACATCAACTGTGTCAACCTAAATAGCCATCTCAACTAGGTCAGCCACAAAACCTAATTACATCATGAATTTACAATTAGATCACAAAAGATCATAATAGATCACTACCTAGATAATTACAACAAATTACAATGCAATATCAACCATTGGTTGATCGTAACCCATCACGAAAAATTTGATCTGTATCCTCAAAACACTCTACTAAGTGTTTCACAAATTCCCAAGAAAATCTTCTTTGATTTATATTAAAATAGCTATCAAATATTTCACGTAGGTTGTGTCATGTTACCAACTTTAAGTAGACTCGTTGTAACATAAATAATTACCGGTTTGATGATTTTTCATCAGTCCTTAAACCCTACTAAAACCTAGCAAAACTTCATCAAAATTTGAAACATGCCTTCTGGTAAGCATCACAAGTTCCAGTTTCGTTCATATACAACTTTCCATGATATAAGTTCACCATCCAAACCTCAAATTGCCAATCATTGCTAATCGACTGATCCATTCAAAACAACTCTTCTTTACCAGTTAAAGTCCTAATTCATAGACTTTAGTTCACTACTGGTAAACCCTATCTTTCGGTAAACCAAATCACTTAGATGACAAAACAAAAACATCAAGAACATCAGCTGCCAACAATGCCGACACAAATAACTGATCATGTCATCTATTCATAGAATCTCAATCTCTTCATCACAAATAGACTTCTATCATTTACCGGTGCAGTAATTCAACTTCAACTGCATCACCTAATCTACATCAATTTTGCCAAATACCAATAGTAAGGTCATTATTGATAGCAGTAGTTCAAATAATCTTGTTTTGGAAGAGATGGTGAATAAGTTGTTTAGACAGTCAAAATTGGTCATCACTCCTAAGTCGCTAACCCAATTTTTAACATGTCTTCTATGTCGCATTTGATCTTCATCATATGTTGACATTGTGTTATTCTTCTGGTTTTGGTTCATTTTGATTCCCACCCTAATCAGTCTTGTTCATTCACATTTGGTCCTACATCATTATGGTTGGCGTTTTATCATTTTCAAATCATTCGAATTGGTCTCATCTTGACAATTAGAATCAATTCCCTCTTTGTTGATAATCAATTAGTCATTAATTATCGACCTCTTTATCAATTAATTTTAATAAGTCCTCTTTGACACATTATATGCCTTTCATGGCACTTTATCAATTGATCTTATCAGTCTCTAAGATAAAAATCATTATCAATCTTGGGTCTTCTTTGATCTTTGTCCTATTTTGTTGTCAACCTCGGTAAATTGTCATTATTTTTTATAAATTATTAACCAATCAATCATCACTATTAGGGCTTAATTCAACAATTGGGTTGGTATCTTAAATTATTCAAATCATTTCGCCTAGGTTGATTAATTAAATAATTAATCAATCCGCTTTCTTACTAACATCTCCTCCCTTTTGAATAAATAAATGAATATTTATTTATTCTTTCATGTTTTTTTATAATTAATATTTTTTATATTAATTGGCTAATTTGAGTTATGAGTGGAATTAATAATTTTAAATGATTAACTCCACATCATTCTTGTTTAAATGGAATATTTTGAGTACAAATGGAAGTTTCCATTTTCTTTTTGATTTAATGCCTTTTCCTCTTCACTTCTTATGGCAATTTCTCTTTTAACCCATCCTTGCACAAAATCTCAACCATTGGATTGAGTTGATCTTGTCCGTTCAATATGATCTCAAAGTCTATAAATTGGGTTCTTGTTTCCTCATTTTGACATCTTAGCAGTTTACATTTACACTATCATTCTGTTCAATCAATATACTTTTAAATCTTCCAATATTCTCGCCTATCACACTTTTTCCCTTGCTTCATATGAGTTGCATAATGGATTGAGCCAACATACCAACATAATTAGAGGAGAAAGAAGGAGCAATGAGGCCTTTGTCAAAAGAGCTTTAATGGTTTTATTGTTCATTGGTTTATTTTTTTTATGCTTCATTTGATGACCTTATTGTGAATGTGCCCGACTTTACATGTTTTAGTGTATTTTCTCATGCACATTTTTTGGTGAACTTAATGTGAATCTAACAATCATGCTAACATTTCTGATATTTTTTTTTATGCATTCTTGATTGCATGTAGGAACTAGGAGGCATATTTTGACATTGTTTTGTGCAGGTTTTGAAGGGTTTTGTGTCTACGATCAGTCTTGAGCCCAAATCTGCATCTCAATTCAGTCTAATTATGAGGTTTAATTCACTAGTTTGGACTAATTGTTTTCATTTGGGACTAAAATTAACATAAATTTTCTTTTCATTTTGGTTAAAATTAACAACAAATTGCATCTACTTTCATTACATGGGTTAAAATTGAACACAATATTCATTTTCACTCATCTGGTATAAAAGAACCCACAATTTGCATTTTCAATTTTAGTTGTTTAGTAATTTCAATCAATCTTAGATTAAATAGGAGATCAAATTAACTACAATCTTCAGTTTTATTTTACAATTTAGTTAAAATGAACCTTATAACTTTTTTTTAGTTGCATGCTAGTTTTTTAGTTGCATATTACTTTTTTTTTATTGCATGTCATTTTTTAAAAAGTTGCATGTCAGCTTTTTTAGCTTTAGCTTTTTTTGCATGTTAGCTTTTTTTAAGCTTTTTTGTTGCATGTTAGCTTTTTGAGTTGCATGTCATTTTTTTAAAATTGCATGTCAGCTTTTTAAGTTGCATGTCATTTATTTTAAGTTGTATGTTAGCTTTTTTATGGCATGTTAGGCTTTTTAGTTGCATGTCATTTTTTTAGCTTTTTTATTGCATGTCATCTTTTTTAGCTTTTATGCATGTCAATTTTTTTAGCTTTTTAGTTGCATGTAGATTTTTTTATTCCATGTTTTTTTTTGCATATTTCTTTTTCTACTCAATCTTAAAGGTTTTATGTGCTACTAATCATTTTGTGCAACACCTTGGCATTCATTGGGAGAAGACATACTTTGAAACTACTGACTCATTTGATGCAAGACACATGTCAAAGACTTGAAATTTGAAACAAGAGTGTCTTATTTTTCATAGTTAGCAAACATTTGGATTTGGGCATTAAAAAGATCCATTTTATTTCATTGTGTTTGCTTTTCTTGGGCACACTTGTGTGTGTGAGCAGTCCCACAATTTTGACAAACACTATCCTCTCCCATTTTTGGGTGCACGAGAAAAGTGTCAAAACAAAGCTCAATTTTCTATTTTATTAGGTAGAGGGCCTGTCCCCCCGAGAGCCCATAAGGTCAGTGAGGGGAGAATGACCCAGAGCGGTAATGGGCTAAGGCCAAGTCACCTCTCTGTCACTATATAAAATATGTGGGGTGAAATTATTCACGACGGGTGCTAATTGCTTAATTGTGTCAACCTCCCCAATAGTTGTGTTCTATAGGAAGGAGGCCTCCCGAGGGAGAGAGCATACATGGACGCGTGAAAGAGAGTCCTGAACTAAAAAGCCATTGTTTTAGTTTGCCAAAAACATTCTATTTATTGACCCAGGCATTTTGATACATGTGTATCGAAGATACCCCTCATGTGCCCTTCAATTAGAGATAGAAAATTTCCTGGGAAGTGACGACCCAAGGAATTCAAAGCTTGGTATGCCTGAAGAAGTGAGTGTCATGGAGGGGAGCTAGTGCTACCAAGCTTCTAACTATCCGGTTGAATGTGGTATTTTGGGCTAGGGGATTCAACAAATATCGTCCTTGTAGCCTTAGGATTGTGATTGAATGTTTTTATTTCATGCAAAAGTCAAACAAATATTGTCTTCTATGCTTGTTAAATGTGAATCACAAACAAAGGACATAACCGACATTATAAAATTGGCAAAAACAAATTTCCATAAGAAGTCGTAATCAACCTTGGTCACTAAACAATTTTTTCAAAAGGTACAAAAAAGTGTCTGGAACAAAGCTCAAACAAAGTCAAACTTGGTCCAAAACATTTCAAAGTATCCATCCAACATTTGAAAAGATTTTATCAACATGGCTTGTCAAAACATTGAAAATCCTTGTCTCAAAATACATGTCATAGGGTTAGACTTTGCATAGTCCAAACTTAGGTCTTAGGACATAATCATTACTCTTCATTTTAGTCCATTTCATTTGTAGTGTCCTCATTTTTCACTTAGGTTTAAAATAATTTTCCTAAGTATTCATTTCATTGTCATACCCAAGCTAGGTTTTCACTTAGGTGACATTTTTGCATTATCATTGTCATACTAAAATTAGGTCTTGGCTTAGGTTGCATTTTGCATTTCCGAAGTCATTGGTCCTCACATATCCATATCACATTGGCTTTATCATTGCATATTCCAAATCCTAGTCTTGTCTTAGCCTAATCTTGTTATATTATTTCATATCTCCAAGTCATAACACATTTTCAGGTCATTCTCATATCATATCTTGGGTTCATATCCCTAGGTCATTTCCATTATCATTATCCTCTTGCATAATAGTCTCAAAATTAGCTTTTTCCAAACTTGAAAAATCAAAACTTTAGATTAAATCCCAAGTCATTGTTAGGGAGTCTTGACCTTGTCCAACATTTGTCCTTTTTTCATCAACACCATTTTGTCAAACCTATCTTAGTATCCAAGTGTATAGTTGAGACATTGTCAATTTATCCTATTGTCATTTTGTCCTTTGTCCTTTTAAGGTCTAGACTTCATTTCAATTTCCTAAGGTTCACAACTTTAGGTTTTCATTTCAAAAGGTTGTCCAAAATCTTCAAAAAGACCAAAAACATAAGTTGCATTGTCAATCATCTAAG
Organism: Cryptomeria japonica; assembly: GCF_030272615.1. Classification (NCBI taxonomy): domain Eukaryota; kingdom Viridiplantae; phylum Streptophyta; class Pinopsida; order Cupressales; family Cupressaceae; genus Cryptomeria; species Cryptomeria japonica. The sequence continues at coordinate 616,955,073 of NC_081410.1, read as the reverse complement.
TTGCACTTAGTTGCATACCCTTGTCATTCCAAAAATTCCAAAACAACAAAAAAATAAGTTACATTATCATTGCACTTAGTTTCATATCATTATCATTTAAAAAAATTAAAAATCCCCAAAACATTGGATGGTGACATGTCCATTGAAACAAGATTCCAAGATCTTATGATGCAAATTTTTTTGACATATCAACCGATGATTGGTCAAATGAATAACACAATGCAATCAAGTTTTAATCCAAGGGAATCACAATTCTATCTAGCTCAAAAACAAGGCAACATTGATTAAACTTTTTATGATGAAACAAGCATCCAAATAAAAAAACTAGAGGAGAAACTAGCTCAAGAAATGGAGATCTTTGAACAAAAAGTGAAAAATTATGCGGAGTCTAGATCCCAAATGATGAAAATGCTTCAAAAATTTCCAATTCCAAATCCAAACATTGAGCTAATTGATGTAAAATCTCTCACTGAATGATCAGACATACCAACTGTCCTCGCACAAATAGAGATTATGAAACAATTTCAAGCAATAAACTCAAATTTCAACCAAGTCCCAAATCAGACTTCATTCGATCAAACTCTGTTCAATAAAATCTTAAATCAACAACCCATGATCCAACAAAAACTAATGATCCAACAACAACCAATGATCCAACAACAACCAATGGTCCAATATATCCAACATACACAACTAGTGGTCAAACATATCAAACCAACACAACCAATGATACAACAACAAGAATTCGTCCAACAACAACCAATGATCCAACAACAACCAATTATCCAAAAACAACCAATTATCCAACATATCCAACCAACACAATCAATAGTGCAATTTCAACAATATGCTCAACCAAACACACAATGTCAACAATTGGTTCAACCAAATGTGGAGTACCAACAACAAAGTCAACTAACAAATCAATATCAACAACTACAACCAAACATTCAAAAAATAAAGTTGCAACTCACATCAAGCCAAATTTCAAACATGTCAGACCAATTTGACCATCACCCAATCCAAAATCAAAATTTAACACCAAATAAAAACCAAATCCCTTTCAAACAAATCCAAAATCAAAATTTAACACCAAATAAAAACCAAATCCCTTTCAAACAAATCCAAAATCAAAACCCAACCATGCCAAAACCTCACAAGGATTCAAATGTGTCTCCAAATTAAGGTAGCTCTATTACAAAGCTCTTAAAGAGAGTCCTAAGTGTTTTTTTGGAGAAAGATCAAAATCATGCACCTATGTCTAGCAATGGCTCATCCCCCCATAAGAAAATTGACTCTCTAATGGTATCTATTCATACACATTTAAAAATTTGCAAGAACCTCCCATATCATCCTCATCAAATTATACATCAAATAATGCATCCTCCCAAGGACTGTCTACAACAATAATACATGATAATCTATGTCTTTATACCAATCGCTTGTACTATTCACAAATGTCAGATTGAATACCACCATGTGCTTCATTTAACATCAAATATATTGTAGAGAGTCCCATTCAAAGTCCATCTCTCTCATGTCAAAGAATTGATCCTTTTCCAAAATCCCCCATGCATATCCAAATTCCAACCCCATGTCAAGAGGATGATTCAGAACACAAAGAAATAAGTCTTGAAATGGATGAAGATCAAGACCCTAAAATTTTTCCATTATGTACTACATTTGACGAAGATCTCATTTCCTTTGATGATCCCCCTATCATTATCCATCCTATCCAAAATCCCATTAACATTCCACTCCCTGACCAAGATCAAGATATCCCTTCCGTTCATTTCTAGTGATCCCATTGAAAGTCAAGGGAAAAGCACCTTTAAAGAAGAATCTAATGATCTTCCTCATTGTCAAGATCAGAGTATCCTTTTAGCTTCATGTCCACGACAAGATGCTATCATCCCTCCATATCCATGTCCTAATCCTCCATATACACTTCAAGATCTCATTTATTTTGATGATTCCATTATTCCTTCTATTCCATCTCATGAAGAGCTTGTCATTGATCCTAATCCCCCTCATGTTTCTAACATGTTGGTGAAAGATATTCATGAACCCCCGACATGAAAAACGGGTTCTTCCACTTTGGTCCAGTTTGATCCACTTCATGATCCCATCATTTCTACCATAACACATCCACCTCATAATGGAATCACATCTTATTCCCAAAGAAAAGAGTATCCTATAGGTCATGATATTTGTAAAGGAAAATGGGTAGACCTTTACAAGAGAGAACCCCTTCATGTTAAAGAGAATCTTAATGGTCATGGCCTCAATGACATATTTCCTCAAGACATTGGCACCCCTTCTAAATCCAACATCCCTCCAAAATCCAAACATGCACCTTTCCCTTCATCCCTTCCATCCATCTTAGGTCCTTATATCCCTTTGTCCCTTATGCAAGTTCAACAAAGGAACACATCTTTGAGCACCTTAAATCCATCCAAAAGGCCCTCATATCATTCCTATCCATCAACACATTCCTTTCCCCCTCCAAGCAATTTGGATGCCAATCATAAAAGTCATAAGTCCAAAAATCCACATGTATTAAAGGATCAAAATGTCCCATCTAATCGACATGTCAAAATAAAGAAAAAATTGACCCAAAAAGAAAAAGAAGTATCCAAAAGGCCACAAAGGCCCATTTCTCAAAAAGGAAAGTCAAAGAATATATGGGTTCCTAAATCCCTTGTGCAAGAAATACAAACCAAGGAACCACACAAGAATGAAAAATAAAAAACCACGTGGATCCCTAAGAAACTCCTTGAAGCACAACAATCTAAAGAAAAATCCAACTTGGCATCCAAAATTGCTATTCCTCCATCCAAACCTTTCAATTCTATTCCTTTATCACCTCCTTCATCCATTTTGGGTCCTTATGTCCTAAAATCCCTAGCTATTCCTCAATCAAAATCTCAATATCCAAAATCCACTTTTCCTTCATCAATCCACCACCCCTCAAGGTGTGTGCCAATATTGGTCTTGTCCACATTTCCATCCACTCAAGAACAAGTCTTCTTCCACATCCTCCATTATCCATCACCTCTTTTCCATCCTTTCATCCATCCTATCCAGTCTTTTGCATATATCCTTACCTTAGTCCCATGTCATTATCTTTCCAGTGTCTTTGAGCATACTTTTAAAGGTCATGGTCCATTTTTCAAAGCTACTATCCAAACAATGAGACACTTGAGTCCTTCTTCCATCCCCTATCATGTGTCCATTTTCTGCTAAAAAGTCAAAAATGTAAAAAAAAAATGAAAAAGTAAAAAAAAAAAGAAAGCAAAAAGAGAAGAAAAAAAAGAAAAAAATTGAAGAAAAAAGAGAACAAAAATAATTCATCCACTGGTGAAAACTAGACAAACATGCACCTTAAGAAAGTACCATGATGAAAACCTGACAAACAAGCATTATATGTAATCCATGAACTTCTTTTATACCATACTTGGGGGAAGGTTTTATCCTATCATATCCTTTTTTCCCTTCATTGCTCCATTATCATGTCATATCCTATCGTACCCCTGCCATACCCTCCATTGTCTTATCTAGATCCCCATTCCCTTTTCCACCTTTTATCTTGACAAAGTTGAGGATCTTCATGAATTCCATGCATTCTGTTTGTAGCTTTCAATCTATCACATCTTTTGGTCTTTATCCATTATCTTATTACAACCTTCCGTCCATATTCCTTGGCCTATTGCAACACTTTGTCACTATTGCTTAGTCTATCACAACCTTCAATCAATATCCCTTATCCATTTTTGATCTTTCTTACCCTATCCATATCTTATCGTTGTCCATACACTCATTTCCATCCCTTGATCTTGATTCGATGTAAGGATGTAAAATACAAACATGGTTTCAAAAAACTCTTGACATGTCCCTCATGCCATGCAATTGCCTTACATTGGCATATCCAGTCCCTTATCCCATTGCACAATAGCCCTTGGACTTGAATCTGCTTTGTCTCCATAATAAATGGTCTTTGTCTTCCCTCTATCCACCAACATTTCAACAAGCTTATTTATCCATTTGTCACATTCCTTACCTTGCTAGACACTAGGGGCAAAATCACTAAAAATCAAATAATGTCTTGAAAAAATCCCTAGAAATCAAATAGTCTTAAAAAAATCAATAAAAAAATTGAAAAATGCCCTGAAATAATCCAAAAACATTCATAAAATGTCTTGAAATAATCCAAAAACATCAAAAAACATCCTGAAATAATCCAAAAAAAATTCTAAAATGTCTTGAAATAATCCAAAAACATCGTAAAATGTCTTGAAAAAAGCACCAAAAAAATATAAAGAGCTCAAAACCCTAAAAATTGGAAAACATAAAAAAATAAAAACAATCATTTTCATTTTGTCAATAAATTGACTCTTTTGTACATAGATAGACATTTAAGTGGACATCAGACATAAAACACATAAAACATTGTGCTTAATAAATCATGCATTAACAAATGAACTGTTCAACCAACCAAGCATTGAAATTGATTGAACTTGTCATATTAATCAATCAACATCAATGTCATTGATCTTTTTTCAATATTATCATGGACCTTATATAGGGTGTGGTATACTCAAAACCAGACTGTGTCTTGTCTTAGACGGGGTACTGCATTCCTTGAAAGTAGACAACATGATCATCTTATCATCAAATAAACATTATCAATTTTGACAACAATATTAGAATGGTTGTTTGACTTGTTTGAATTGCAAGTCTTATCTTTTATTGATCTATCTTCGACCATGTTCCTATGTTGCTCGCTGATGTCACTAAGTGATTCAGAGTGACCAGGATGGCTCATGGTCTTTCTTGTTTTTCATTTCTATTTGTGGGGTGTTTCATAACATTATGGAGAAAGTATGTCTTAGGATGATTGGAACATTCCTTGTTTACAACATGTTTGTTTTATGCAAAGGGATTGCACTATCGCCTTGGCCTTCATTGTCATGGTTAGAAGCATCCATTTTTCCATATCAAATAAAGGTTCTCACCTACTATTTGCATTTGTGAAAGCAAGATTTCATCAAACTAATCTTTCTTCACTTACCACTTGCATTTCTTTTGGCTAACATTTCTTATATCCCATCAATCATTTTATCTATTCATCAAATCAATCATTATCAATGTATCTATTCTATTAAATGATCAATCAAATATTTCTTCATTCAATCACCCCTTTTATACAATCACTTAACATTCTTCAATTCTTACTAACATTTTTCTCTTTTCCTATTTTTCTCTTTCATCTAACATTCAGATTCTCTTCTTTCGAGAGATCATTCATTTATTTCATACATAAACAATGTCTTGAGGGGGCATCCTAGCTCCATCCTTTGGTCTACTGGGGTATGATCTTTTTAATTATTCTTTGAAACAACGCTCAAAATCGCATTGTCTCAAAGAGGGGCAAAATGTAGACACTCAAAATTGGTCATCACTCCTATGTATCTAACCCAATTTTTAGCATGTCTTCTATGTCGCATTTGACCTTCATCATATGTTGGCACTATGTCATTCTTTTGGTTTTGGTTCATTTTGAATCCAACCCTAATCAGTCTTGTTCATTCACATTTGGTCCTAAATCATTACGATTGGCATTTTATCATTTTCAAATAATTTGAATTGGTCTCATCTTGACAATTAGACTCAATTCCCTCTTTATTGATAATTAATCAACCATTAATTATCAATCAATTTCAATTAGTCCTTTTTGACACATTATATGCCTTTCATGGCACTTTATCAATCGATCTTATCAATCTCTTATCAAAATCATTATCAATCTTGGGTCTTCTTTGATCTTTGTCCTATTTTGTTGTCAACCTCAGTCAACTGTCATTAATTTTTATAGATTATTATCCAATCAATCATCACTATTAGGGATTAATTCAACAATCGGGTTGGTATCTTAAATTATTCAAATCATTTCTCCTAGGTTGATTAATTAAATAATTAATCAATCCCCTTTCTTACTAACATGTCCTCCCTTTTGAATAAATAAATGAATATTTATCTACTCTTTCACTCTTTTTTACAATTAATATTTTTTATATTAATTGGCTAATTTGAGTTATGAGTGGAATTAATAATTTTAAATGATTAATTCCACCTCATTCTTATTTAAATGGAATATTTCGAGTACAAATGGAAGTTTCCATTTTATTTTTAATTTAATGTCTTTTTCTCTTTATTTCTTATGGCAATTTCTCTTTTAACTCATCCTTGCACGAAATCTCAACCGTTGGATTGAGTTGATCTTGTCCATTCAATGTGATCTTAAAGTATATAAATTGGGTTCTCGTTTCCTATTTTTGACATCTTAGCAATTTACATTTACGCTATCATTTTGTTGAATCCATATACTTTTAAATCTTCTAGTATTCTCGCCTATCACACTTTTTCCCTTGCTTCATATGAGTTACATAATGGATTGAGTCATCATACTAGCATAATTAGAGGGGAAAGAAGGAGCAACGAGGTCTTTGTCAAAGGAGCTTTAATGGTTTTATTGTTCATTTGTTTATTTTATTTATGCTTCATTTGATGACCTTGTTGTGAATGTGCTTGACTTTACATGTTTAAGTGTATTTTGTCGCATACAAATTGAAGTTGGTAAGATTGAAATACCCTAAGCCTTATAAAATAGCATGGATTTAAGATGACAATGAGATACTAGTAAGTGAGCAATGTCTTGTGAAATTAAAAATTGGAAATTATCACGATGAAATTTTGTGTGATATTATGCCTATGGATATATGCCATATCTTGTTGGGGAGACTTTGCAATTTGATGGATAGGGCTTACATGATGGAAGAAACAACATCTACATTATTGTTGCAAATTGGATGAAGCAAACCTTTTTACCATTGGAGGATCCTCTGAAGAGTGAAGGTTGTAGAAGTGCCATAATTTGTTTGGTGGATGGAAGGAAATTCTTGGATGGGATGAGACATGAGTGATGAATAATGATGAACAAATGATACCCTAACTGGTACTGAGAGGGGGGAGGGTGAATCAGTACAAGCAAAAACTTTCTCAACACTTTATCATATTAAAACAATGCTGACTGGTTGTCTTCACCACTGAACTTAACCATGGGTATAACAGTTAAACACAGATACTTTGGACAGCTAAACCGATTAAACAAAAGAACTTAAGACCTCATTAAATAGACCTCAAGTCTTGATGACTAATTCATCGATACAATCATGCATGAGTTGTATCATCAATACTACAATCATTTAACATTGCATGCATATCTTAACTTAATCAGAAACACACAATCATCACATGAAAAACTCACAACCCATAACACAGAGAATTTTCACGTGGAAACCTAAATGGGAAAAACTAGGATGGGGATGAATACCCACAAGCTTGTTTTGAACTCTTTTGAAGTCCACTCTATTAGGAGCCTAGTCCAGTTAAAGACTTTACAATAAGGTTCTGTTAGGAACCGATCCTACTAGGGTTCACCCGATTAAGGGATGGCTATAAACCCTGTTAAAATTTGAAACCCTGTTAAAGGTTACCTCGCTAGAGGATTTAAAGAACTCAATGAACTTGAGTCACCTAGTTAGAGGATTTGCAACAAGCTTGTTAAAGCTACCCAGTCAAGGGATTTTCCTTCTGTTGAAATGGTTAGAAGTCAATAGGTAAAGCTTTGATCTGATAACAACACTACTTGCTAAGGCAAATCCTTTTCATCTCCTCTCCTTTGCAATCACACTCTGGTTTGGCAAGTATCTCAACATGCAGACACAAATACAATATTTTCCAACACAAACAATATCAAAACTCATCGATCTTATAGACAAAAATTAGGTCAGTAACATAAACCCTAAACCCTAAGTATTTTAGGTTTACAATTTCAAGTGGTCCAAATCTGACCATCCAAACACATTACATAGAATGAAACCATCTTAAACATATCTCAAGCCATTCTGCATCATCTTCACCGCATCTGGGAAATAGTAACCCACCATGCACTCTTCATACACCACTCAGAAAATCACGCATTCCCGAGGTAGGCATTCAATGCATTCGATCTCCATGTGCAAAATCCTCAAGGAAATCCTTCCCGTGCACACAACTGACGTGACATCCTGATCATTATCCTTAAATAACTCAAAACACCATCGGTTGCATTGCACAAGCCAAACCGTAAACCCTAGAGCTGAATAGGGACTACCAACCGGTAATTGTTAGGGTTTCAAGCAGATCCGAAGCAAATATGAACTAACAATTATATGCAGATTTAAATACAAAAGATAAAGAAAATAAAACAGGACACAGATAACACAGAGATTTAACGTGGTTCACCTAGAATGGGTTATGTCCACCATACATAGTCGTCCAATCTTTCTTATTATCCAGCAAAAATAGTACATCAACCTTACAATGCCTTAAGCATCCCAGCCACTTATAACATGTGTTTTTAGGGCAACAAACAAAGTCGGCCTTTTTAGGGTTTTATTACAATGTCGGTTTTCATCAACAAAAAAAATGGCAAAAAAATTTAAAATCGGGGGCTGCCACCCTTGAACCCCTACCTGGGGCCCAGCCCGGCCCCGGACCCCGACGAGGATACATGTTGAGTGTACAGTACTTTGCTGATCAGTCACCACATTTCAACAATCTCCCACTTGGAGACTGATCAGGCTCCACACTGAACAATCTCCCACTTGGAGACTGATACTACACGACACCACTGTACATGCAACATCCGCTGGATAAAACACTAGGACTTGACTGGTATAAATTCCACAATTATCAATCAAGAAGACCAATAGAAATTGATGAAGAAATCAGCTTCTCCTGTGGAACTGCCTTTGTGAACATATCGACAGGATTCTCACTTGTGTGAATCTTCTCAAGCCATAACTGACCCTCCTCCAAAATAGTCTGGATGAAGTGGTACCTGAGCTGAATGTGCTTTGTCCTTGAATGAAAAGAAGAGTTCTTCACAAGATGAATGGCACTCTGGCTATCAGTATACAATGGGCTATCCTCTTGTGTCTGACCCAATTCCTTTAGAAAACATTGCAACCAAATCATCTCTTTGCTGGCTTCTGTAGCAGCAACATACTCAGCTTCAGTGGTTGAAAGTGCAACAACCTTTTGCAGCCTAGAAATCCAACTGACTGCAGTTCCCCCTATAATAAAAACATACCCTGTAGTACTCCTCCGTGAATCAATATCACCCGCTAGATCAGAGTCAACAAATCCACTTAGAGCAGCATTAGATCCTTTGAAACATAATGCCTTCGTAGTAGTTCCTTTCAAATACTGAAGAATCCATTTCACAGCATTCCAATGTTCCATACCCGGATTACTCATAAACTTGCTCACAACTCCCACTGCATGTGCAATATCTGGCCTTGTGCATACCATTACATACATTAGACTACCAACAGCTGATGAATACGGGATGTTAGACATTTTATTAACCTCTTCCTGTGCCTTTGGGCACATCTCCTTAGTCAATTTGAAATGACTAGCCAAAGGTGTACTAACTGCTTTTGCATCCTGCATGTTAAATCTTTTCAACACCTTCTTTATATACTCACTTTGGGACAAATTCAAGGTTCTATTTTTCCTATCCCATGTAATCCTCATACCGAGAATTTGCTTGGCTGCACCCAAATCCTTCATAGCAAATGACCTGGCTAATTTCTGTTTAAGATCATTTATATGTTGCATGTTAGACCCAGCAACAAGCATGTCATCAACATAAAGCAACAGGATAATATAACTGCCATTGTCAAATCTCTTAAAATATACACAATGATCAGAATGACATCTATGATAACCATGTTCAGCCATGAAACTATCAAATTTTAAATACCATTGTTGGGGTGCTTGCTTTAGGCCATACAGACTTTTCTTCAACCTGCACACCAAGTTCTCCTTACCTTTGACCTCATATCCCTGTGGTTGCAACATGTAAATTTCCTCCTCCAAATCTCCATGGAGAAAATCTATTTTGACATCTAATTGTTCAAGATGTAAATCATCTGCAGCCACAAGACTAAGTACAGTTCTAATTGAAGTCATTTTTACAACTGGAGAAAATATTTCATCATAATCTATACCCTTTTTCTGTGCAAAACCTTTTACCACAAGTCTAGCTTTATATCTTTTCTGACCTCTTTCCTCCTCCTTCAGCCGATAAACCCATTTGTTAGGCAAGGCTCTTTTTTCTGCAGGTAAAGGGACTAAGTCCCAAGTCTTATTTTTCATCAAGGAGTCCATCTCCTCTTTCATGCCTAGTTGCCACTATTGTTTGGCATCCACCTGCATTGCTTCTTCATATTCTTTTGGTTCACCAGAATCCGTTAATAAAATAGAATACAAAGAAGGAGAAAATCTTTCAGGGGGTCTACTTGTCCTCGTAGAACATCTAACACTTGCAGGAGTTTGTGGGACAATCTGTTGTTGTTGAGCATCAGGTACCTGTGGCATTTCATTTTCAGGAATCTCATCCAACACCACATATTCTTCTTTGTCCTGTTCATGCTTCTTTTCCTGCATCTGTTCTTTATACATAACCTTCTCATTGAATAGAACATCTCTACTTCTAATTATTTTCTTATTTTCAAAATCTCATAACCGATAGCCATATTCATCTATCCCATATCCAATGAAGGTACATTTATGAGATTTAGCATCAAGCTTGGTTCTGTTTTCTTTATCAACATGGACAAAAGCTTCGCAACCAAAAGTTTTTAGAAAAGAATAATTTACCTTTTTACCAGTCCATGCCTCCTCTGGAATACCACCATCCAAAGGGGTTGAAGGTCCTCTATTTATCAAATAGACAACAGTATGTACAACATCTGCCCAAAAATGTAAGGGCAATCCAGCATGCAATCTCATGCTCCTCACACGTTCCATGATGGTCCTATTCATTCTCTCTGACACACCATTTTCCTGTGGAGTTCCTGGAGCTATCTTCTACTTTCGAATCCCATTTAAGGAACAGTAATCTTCAAATGCTTTGTTGCAATACTCACCTCCATTATCTGATCTGAGACACTTCAACTTTTTTCCTGTCTCATTCTCAACCAAAGCTTTCCATTTCTTAAAAGTTTCAAAAACATCTGATTTTTGTTTTAGGAAATATACCCACGTTTTTCTGGTTGAGTCATTAATAAAAATAACATAATAACAAGAGCCACCAAGAGATGATACCTGAGCCGGTCCCCATACATCTGAATGTACAAGCTCTAACTTCTCACTCTTCTTCTCTTTCCCAACCTTGAGAAATCTGACTCTTTTCTGTTTACCATAAACACAGTTTTCACAGAACTCTAAATCAATCTTCTTTAGTCCTGGCAATTGATTTTTGGAGTGAAGGATTTTCATCCCTTTCTCACTCATGTGCCCAAGTCTATGGCGCCACATTATCAAATCTGTTCTTGCAACATTTATTGTTGTTGTCCCTGCAGTAACTTTATCTGTAGTAGCTAAGGTAGAGTAAGTGTTACCAGTACACAAATATAATGTGCCTACCTTCACACCTTTAGCTACTACTAATGATCCTTTAGTGACCTTCCACATACTGTCTAAGAAGGTAACTATGCAACCTTCACTACCTAGTTGCCCTACAGAAATTAAATTTCTTCTTAAATTAGGAACATGTCTTACCTCCTGCAAAAACCAGTCATTACCATTCTGCAACTTGATCTTTATCTTTCCTTTTCCAATAATTTGACAAGGCTCATCATCACCCAAATATACCTATCCAAAATCACCTTGAACATAATCTAGAAAATATTTTCTATGGGGTGTAGCATGAAATGAAGCCCCAGAATCTATTACCAAGGAATCATTAACATTATCCAAAAATAAGATTAAAGCATCTTGTAAAGTATTACTTGCAATATTAGCTTCCTTACTGTCATTTTCATTTTTGTCCCCTTCTTTGTTTTTCTGAGACCAACAGTCTTTCTTTAGATGACTAGGCTTTCCGCAGTACCAGCAATCTTTCTTTCCTCTAGATTGAGAGCGTCCTTTCTTTGACTTCGCTCATGACTTCTCATTCCCAGGGCCTTTTCCTCTTTCCTTTGATCTTCCTCTGTTCTCCACATTCAAAACACAACCCGATGATGTTGGAGTCTCACTTGTGCTTTTCCTTTGCATTTCCTCGCTTAGGATAACACCAACAATATCATCAAATACCAAAGTATTTTTACTAGAGACAGAGTTACTTACAGCCATAACCAAGCTATTCTAGCTTTCTGGCAAAGAACATAAAATCAAGAGAGCCCTAACCTCTTCTGCAAAGGTAATTTTTACCAAATACAATTGATTGGTAACTATATTAAATTCATTTAAGTGCTCTGCTACAGATCCTCCCTCACTCATTTTCAAATTAAACAAACGCTTCATAAGAAATGCCTTATTTGAAGCCGAGGGTTTCTCATATAGCTTAGTCAATGTTGCCATCAAATCTACAGTCATTTTTGCTTCTGTTATATTGAATGCTACAGACGACGCAAGGCATAATCGAATGGATCCCAGTGCCTTTCTATCTAAAATGTCCCACTCTTCATCTGATATTGTGGTTGGTTTCTTTGCCTTTCCTTCCAATGGCCGCCACAAATCCTTTTGATACAGGTAATCCTCCATCTGCATTTTCCATAACTGATAATTCTGGCCATTAAACTTTTCGACCTTGAATCTGGAATCCTCCATTGCTCCCACTCAAATCTGAAAGTCCTGCCAATTTATAGAAAACCTCGCTCTGATACCAATTGTTAGGGTTTCAAGCAGATCCAAAGCAAATATGAACTAACAATTATATGCAGATTTAAATACAAAAGATAAAGAAAATAAAACAGGACACAGATAACACAGAGATTTAACGTGGTTCACCCAGAATGGGTTACGTCCACCATACACAGTCATCCAATCTTTCTTATTATCCAGCAAAAATAGTACATCAACCTTACAATGCCTTAAGCATCCCAGCCGCTTATAACATGCATTTTTAGGGCAACAAACAAAGTCGGCCTTTTTAGGGTTTTATTACAATGTCGGTTTTCATCAACAAAAAAAATGGCAAATTTTTTTTTCTCGGGGGCTGCCGCCCCCGAACCCTTGCCCGGGGCCCAGCTCGGCCCCAGACCCCGGCGAGGATACATGCTGAGTGTATAGTACTTTGCTGATCAGTCGCCACATTTCAACAGTAATTACACTTAGTAAACCCCAACATTGGTCCACTCCATCCTAGTTGACCAAAACTGCTTCCAATCTTCATACTGATGCATACTGGTGTACCTGCTTGAGCACTTTATTGACATCAATGATAACATACATTGTCACCGCTTCATCATATGTCAACAATCTCCCCCTTTGGCATTGATGACAATACTAAGTGTATCATTGCTAAGTATCTGCACCATGCTTAATAACATATACCGGTTCAAAGATCACAACCACCACCATCTGGACTGGTCAGTGTGTACTCTGCCATATATCTTCATCATCAGATATCTTCTCCCCCTTTGACAACAATGCCAAAGTGGAGGCACAAGCTTCCAAGCTTCACTATGTTGCTCCCCCTATGGAGTATTATCCTTCAACACATAAATCCTATAAGATTTGTCATTGTAGTATCTGACTGATGTGGAGCACACATTTTTAATTTTACTTCATGAAGGGGAAGAACCCCTAATTCACCTCTCAAATAGGTAAATGCAATCTTTGGTAAGGGCTTAGTGAATATGTTTGCTAGCTGCTCCTTACTGGAAATATGTTTTAATACAACCTCTTTATTCTGAACCTTTTCTCTCAAGAAGTGATACTTTAGCTCAATGTGCTTTGTCCTAGCATGCAATACTGGATTTTTTGAAATATTGATTGCACTAGTATTATCATAGAAAATACTCATTGGTTCAAATATAGGTACTTTGAAGCCATTCAGTAAATGCTTCATCCAGATTGCCTGAGTGCAGTTCATAAATGCTACCACATATTCTGCTTTAGCTATAGACTGAGAAATACAACTCTACTTCTTGCTCGTCCAGGAGACTAGTCTTCCACCAAGGAATAATGCTCCACCAGTTGTGCTCTTCTGGTCATCCACATTACTTGCCCAATTTGCATCGGTAAACACTTTGAGATCAAAGTCACCATTGTACAGATACCACAATCCATATTCAACTTTCTCTTTCAGGTATCTAAGAATCCTCTTTACCGCTACCAAGTGTGATTCTCTTGGAATCTTCTGAAAATGAGCTACTATGCCCATTGCATGAGCAATATCTGGTCTGCTGTACACCACATAGTGCAGCTTACCGATCATTGACTGGTACTCCTTCTCATTCACCAACACTGAGTCATCCTCCTTAGTCAGTTTACAGCCGGTCACCATCAGCGTTCCAACCGGTTTTCTCTCCTCCATGCCAAAGGTCTTTAATACCTCTTTGATATACTTGGACTGGATAATGAAGATTCCTTCTTTCATCTGCTAAATTTGTAGACCAATGAAGAACTATATCTCTCCAATGAGAGACATCTCAAACTCTTTCTTCATTCCATCTGCAAATGCATGATTCATTTCATCATCTCCTCCGAAGATTATGTCACTATAAATACTTCACAGATTAGTATCTGATCACCTTTAGATTTCAGGTATATGTTGTTGTCCTCACTTGTTCTCAGAAATCCTATTTTCACAAGATGATAGTGCAGTCATTTATACAATGCCCTTGGTCCTTGCTTCAATCCATATAGGGCCTTATGTAACCTACACACCATGTTACTATCTTCTGACAAAGCAAACCCATGCGGTTGCTCAATATACACTTCTTCTTCTAGGATTCCATTCAAGAAGGTAGATTTTACATCCATTTGGTATACCTTAAATCCCTTGAATGCTGCAAATTCAAGTAGAATTCAGACACCTTCCTGTTTAGCCACTAGGGCAAAGGTTTCTCCATAGTCTTCTCCTTCTTCTTAAGCATATCCTTTGCATACAATTCTTTCCTTGTTCCTTACCACTGTGCCTTCTTCATTCAACTTATTCCTAAAGACCCATTTGGTACCTATTACATTCTTGTGTTCCGGTTTAGGTACCAAGGACCATGTTGCATTCTTTTCTATTTGGTCCAACTCCTCTTCCATTGCCTTTATCCAGTCTTCATCGGTAAGTGCCTCTCTAGTGGTCTTAGGCTCAAATTCAAAAATCATGTAAGAGTTTTCTTTCACCTTTATTCTTGTGAGTATCCTTGCATCTTTATCTCCTATTATTTGCTTTGGATCATGATGTAGTTTCACATACCTAGGAATGACCCTAGCTGGTTCTGTTTGCTTTTCCTCTTCTTCTTCCACTTCATCTTCTTCTCCACTTGCTGTAGCTTCTACTGGTATAGGAACACTGAGCTCTTTCTGGTGTTTGCAACTTGTTTCCTTCTTAACTAGTTCCCAGAAGGCTACACTCAGTTTATTTTCTTCTTTCTTGCTGTAGGTTTCCTCAGGCTCCTCAGGGGATTCATCAACCTTGACATTGATACTCTCAAAGACTTTCTGAGTCCTATTGTTGTAGCATTTGAGAGATTTACTTTTAGTGGAATATCCCAGAAATATTCCTTCATCACATTTAACATCAAACTTGCTCAGATACTCACCCCTCCTGATATAGCACTTACTGCCAAACACTTTAAAATAACTCACATTAGGAGTTCTCTCATTCTAGTACTCATAAGGGGTTTTGAATTTACCTTTCTTGATGAGTACCTAGTTCATAGTATAGATTGCAGTGCTCACTGATTCTCTCCAAAAAGTGTGAGCTACCTTTCCTTGGATCAGCATAGTTCTAGCCGCTTCCAATATAGTCCTATTATTCCTCTTTGCTATGTCATTTTTTTGTGGTGTCCTTGGGGCAGACAACTACCTCTTGATGTCATTCTCTTCATAGTACTTGTTGAATTCCTCATAAGTGAATTCACCTCCTTGATTGATTATAAGACACTTTATTCTTCTACCGCTCTCCTTCTCAACCAATGCTCTAAAGGCTTTGAACTTTCCAAACGCCTCAGACTTGTCTTTCAAGAATGTGACCCACAACATTCTTGAGCAGTCATCGGTAAGAATCATGAAATATTGATCTCCCTGAATACTTCTTGTTTTCATAGGACCACACAGATCGGTGTGCACAAGATAAGTAAGTTCTCTGCTGAAAAAGACTTACCTTTGAATGTTGAGGAGGACATCTTCCTAAGTTGACATTCTCTGCACACAACATTCTCTGGTTTGTTGTGCAAAGGCAATCCTCTTACTGCCTTGATCTTACTTGCCTTTACAATATTATAAAAATTCGTATGACAAAGTCTCCTATGCCATATCCAACTGTCATCAAATTTTTCCATCAAGCACTGACTAATCTTGGCATTCAACTGAAATAGGTTTCCTCTGGTCTACTTACTCGTGGCAAGAAGTTCATCACTCTTTCCAATTATTCTGCAGACTCCACCTTTGAACTCCAAAATGAGTCCTTTGTCATTCACCTGAGCAACACTCAAAAGGTTGTGCTTAAGGCCTTCCACCCAGTAGACATCATCTGCACTTCTTTTTCCATTCAGTGAGATGGATCCCTTTCCTTTCACCATGCAAGGTGCATCATTGCCAAACCGGACAACACCTCCATCGTATTCTTCTAGAGAAAGAAACTCTCTCCGATCATCGATCATGTGGTGAGAACACCTACTATAAATGTTCCAATCATTAGAGTTGTCAATGTGAGAGACAAGGGCTACAGACACTATGTCCTCATTCTATTCATCCTCAGATTCTTCATCAGTAACACCTTCATCCACTACAACAAGACAATTTCTCCTACCTCCTCCTTTATACTTTCTAAACCTTTCCGGTTTATCCTTATTGTCGTTGTTAGGATAGTTAACAACTATATGTCCTATCTTATTGTAGGAAAAACATTTTAGAGGAAGCTTACCTCTGTATTTTCCGGTGCCTTTTGGAAGTCTCTTGGCAAGAAGAGCTTCAAATTCTATCATAATCTCCTCATCATCCATGTCTCTGCTTGGCCTAGATTCATAACTGGTACTGACCTCTTTTTCTTTCCTGGTCGATATAGTGGAAGCAAATGCTCTAAAGGAAAACTCAGTCTTCTGAACACTACCATCATAGCTATTCAATTCACATGCAGTTAGTTTAGCAATAATAGAGTCTAAGGATACCTTTGTCTTGTCGATAGACCTTAAGTCCTGAATAACAACAACCTTGATTGAATAGACCGGTAACAATGATCTTATAACTTTACTAACAATAGTGGAATCATCAATTATTCCACTAGTGCTCTTGATATCTCCAACCATAGTCTTGATCCTTATGCCATATTATTGAATGGTCTCACCTTCAACTATCCTCATGTTTTCAAAATTTCCTCTAAGACTTTCATCCTTAGCCGGCTTGACATGCTCATCACCACCATAAATGGTTTCCAATGTGTCCCATAAATCCTTATGAGTGTCCTTATCTTGTACATCAATGAACTTAATATCAGACAGGCTGCTAATAAGGGCTTCCATGACTTGCCCATTTTCTTGAATCTCTCTTTTCTGATCATCGGTTAGAGTGCCAGTGGGGATTACATAGGCATTATCAACATAGCTCCAGTGTTGAGCACCCAAACTCTTGATATAAATCTTCATTCTGTCCTTCTATATTTTGAAGTTATCCCTATTGAACTTAGGACCTTCCCTCTTCATCATTAAAGCAGGATCTTTTGCCTCAAGCGATTAAGCTTATATCATCGAGGACCTAGAGTTGTTTTGATACCAATTGATGAATAATAATGAACAAATGATACCCTAACTGGTACTAAGAAGGGGCGTTGAATCAGTACAAGAAAAAACTTTCTCAACACTTTATCATATTAAAACAATGCTAACCGGTTGTATTCTTATTTACCAGTTGGGGTACTAGGGTCCAAGTGTTGTTCTCAATTTGATCCAATTCCTCCATAGCTTTAACCCAATAATCATCACCAAATGCCTCCTTAGCAGTTCTTGGTTCAATGGTGGAGATCATGCAAGAATTCTTTCTGACTCTTCTTCTGGTTAGTACTCTATCATCCTTATCTCCAATAATCTGCTCAGGATTGTGATTCAGTCTCACATATCTAGGAATAGAATGATCATTATCTTCAGGTTCAACTTCTTCTTTGTCATCATCTTCTTCTGAATTTATCTATTCCTGTATGACATGTGCATCAGAAATTGCTTTGTTAATTTCAGATTTCACAGTTTCTAGTTCCAAAAACAAAATGCAAGGATCTTCATCCTTTTTCTTTGAATTGGTTCCTTCTGAGACTTCAGGAAATTCATCCACTCGAACATCAGTATTCTCAACAATTCTTTGTGTCCGTTTGTTAAAACATTTGTAGGCCTTAGTCTTCACAGAATAGCCAAAAAATATGCCTTCATCACTCTTAGCCTCAAATTTGCTAATGTAATAACCTCTCTTAATAAAACAATTTCTTTCAAATATCTTAAAATAGCTAACATTAGGTGATCTTCCATACCAATATTCATAAGGAGTCTTTTTCTTACCTCTCTTAACTAGAACCTGGTTCATTGTGTAGACAGCTATGCTGACGGCTTCTCTCCAAAACGTTTTCGCTACACCTCCTTGTATCAACATTGTCCTAGCAGCCTCAACAACTGACCGGTTGTTTCTTTCCGTGATGCCATTTTGTTGCGGTGTCCTTGGTGCAGAAAGTTGTCATTTGATACCATTCTCTTCATAGTACCTAGTGAATTCCTCAGAAGTAAATTCACCACCTTCATCTGTCCTTAAATATTTTATCTTCTTACTACTCTCCTTCTTAGCTAAGGCCCTGAATGCCTTGAACTTACCAAAATCTTCAATCTTATCTTTCAAGAATGACCCACATCATCCTTGAGCAATCATCAGTGAGAATCATGAAATATCTATCACCTTGAATGCTTTTTGTTCTTATTGGTCCACAAAGATCTGTATGAACCAAATCTAACAAGTACTCTGCTAAAAAGGATTTGCTTCTAAAAGTTGAAGAAGTCATCTTTCCTAACTAATATTATTTGCAAAGAATATTAACCAGTTTGTCTAACTGAGGCAAACCACTCACTATCATGGAATTAATCACTTTAACAATGTTATCAAAGTTTATTTGACAAAATCTCTTATGCCAAAGCCAACTATCATCTTTTTTTGCAATAAAATAGTTACTAAATTTAGAATTGAGATGAAACAGGTTACCTTTAGTTTGTTTCCCAATTGCAATCAATTCACCTTTGTTGTCAAATATTTCACACATACCATTTTTAAACTCCAGTGGGTATCCTTTATCATTGAGTTGTGCCACACTCAAAATATTGTGCTTTAGACCTTCAACCCAATAGACATCATCTGCACTACTCTTCCTATTAAGAGAAATAACTCCTTTACCTTTAACCATGCAGGGTGAGTCATTGCCAAATCTAGCTACATTGCCATCAAATTCCTTCAAGGAAATAAATTTTCTCCGATCACTAGTCATATGATGTGAACAACCACTATCAATGATCCAATCATCAGAGTTATCCATCCTGGATACTAATGCCTTCTAGTCTGATATCTCTTCCTTAATAGCTACAAACACAATATATTCACTAGCATCATCATCAGATTCTTCATAAGTGATACCACTATCAATAGAAATAAGACAATCTCTCTTTCCTTTACCCTTAGACTTCTTGAATTTGTCTCTCTTGTGTTCATTTTCACCATTAGGACAATTAGCTGCTATGTGACCAATCTTGTTGCATGCAAAACATTTTAAGGTAGTTTACCTCTATATCTACCAGTGCCTCTGGGCAACCTCTTTGCCAACAATGATTCAAGCTCCACTAAATTATCTTCATAATCAACATCTCTGCTAGATCTAGATTCATAACCATGACTAGTATCTCTACTTTTTCTCATAGATGGGTTAGAAATAGAAGCTCTAAACGCAGACTCATATTTTTGTATATTACCATCATAATCATTTAATTGAAAAGTAGTAAGCTTTCCAATGATGGATTCAAGAGTTACCTTAGTTTTGTCAATGGGCTTTAGCTCCTGAATAGCTACAACTCATATATCATAGACCGGTATCAGGGTTTTCAGTACCTTACTGATCATTGGCATCTTCCACTTTCCCTCCTGAACTCTTAATTTCACCGACTATCTCTTTTATCCTTTGACCATACTACTGGATATTCTCACCTTCGGACATCCTCATGTAATCAAATTTTCCTCTTAGACTCTCCTCTTTAGCAATCTTAACATGTTCATCTCTGCTATAAATCTCTTCAAGTTTTTTCCATACTTCATTTGCAGTTTCAAGACCTTGAACATCTACATATTCAGCATCAGACAAGGAACTGATAATAGCTTCCAGTGCTTGATGATTTTCTTGTTGTTCTTTCTTCTGATCATCAATCAGAGTTCCAGTAGGTACAATATACTGAGTTTCTATATGATCCCAATACTGACTTCCTAGACTCTTGATGTAAATCTTCATTCTGTTGCTCCATATCCTATAGTTTCTCACCTTCGGACATCCTCATGTAATCAAATTTTCCTCTTAGACTCTCCTCTTTAGCAATCTTAACATGTAAATCTTCATTCTGAGTTTCTCACCTTCGGACATCCTCATGTAATCAAATTTTCCTCTTAGACTCTCCTCTTTAGCAATCTTAACATGTTCATCTCTGCTATAAATCTCTTCAAGTTTTTTCCATACTTCATTTGCAGTTTCAAGACCTTGAACATCTACATATTCAGCATCAGACAAGGAACTGATAATAGCTTCCAGTGCTTGATGATTTTCTTGTTGTTCTTTCTTCTGATCATCAATCAGAGTAGGTACAATATACTGAGTTTCTATATGATCCCAATACTGACTTCCTAGACTCTTGATGTAAATCTTCATTCTGTTGCTCCATATCCTATAGTTATGTTTATTGAACTTCAAACCTTCCTTCTTCATCATGATCCAGTAGATCTTTTCCTCAAGCTGTTAGGCTTAGATCTTAGAGGACCTGAGATGTTCTGATACCAATTGATGGTATGATGAAATAATAAGTATTCGATAGATTACTGAGAGGGGGGAGTGAATCAGTAAATAGAAAAACTGATACAAACTTCCCAAAATCAAGCTCAAACTCATAAAGTAAACATGAATGAAATACCACTGTCAAGATCAATACTCATAAGAATATCAGTTGACTGGTATAGCAACTTCACAGTAAAGAACATTCAACTTGTAAACATCCAAATGCTTCATTACTTAATGCTTCCAGTTATCATACTCCATAAGTAATAGTTAAGTAGTCAATCAAATCAACAATAAGATCATAACCACAAAAACATTCACCACATGACACAAGTATTTATACTTGGAAAACCCAAAATAGGTAAAAACCATGGTGAGATGGGACTCACAAGAAAATATTTGAACTCTTCTGAAGTTTGCCCTTTTAGGAGCCTAGCCTGTTAAATCTTTTACAAAAGTCTTGTTAAGAATTGATCCTATTAGGAATCACCTGGTTAAGGGATTGACTACAAATGCCTTGTTAGAAGAAAATACCCTGTAAGGAGTAACCTCAGTAGAGGATTTAAGAATTCAATCTAACGGATCACCTTGTTAGAGGATTTAATAAGTAACCAAGGTTGTTAGAGCTTACCCAGTTAGGGGATTTCAATTCTGTTGTAATTGTCAGAAAACAACAAGAGTTTCTTGATCTGTCTGAATAGCACTACATTTTCTTGATTATATCCATTTAGGCTTCTATTTGCCTTTACAGAAACTACAGACTCATTCTCCAGCTAGGCAACCACACACTCAACTGATTTCTACCAACTCTTGCCAACACCAAAACAAAAACAACTTCATCGACCTTAAATACAAATCAATTAGGTCATTAACACAACAAAAATCTAATCCTCTCATCATCGAGATTACAAACAATTTGGTACAAGCATGACCATTGGATTTCATAGCAATCTCATCACATCAATCAAGAAAACCTCAACCACTCCTTCATTACCATTTCATCGAGCTCAGTAACTCATCACACACTTTGTATTAGATGCAATACACTTTGCTCCTTCCCTAGATAAACAAATGCCCCAAAACAATTTGAACTTGTCTTCATACAATGACCTTATGTGTCACCATCACTACCGCTCAAATCATAAACCAACATAACCAATTCAACTACATTAATCGGTTAGGGTTTAGAAAAAATAACTGGTATGGTTTATCAATTACATAACATAGAAAGGGTTTAACCTTATATACTAGTTTACCAGTTCAACTCACAAACTTACATACCGGTTTACAATATCCTTTACAAAGTTCTTCCTACTGATTACAAGACAATAACAACATTAACAATAATATCAACAATATCATTACCTGTTCAATTGACATCAATGACAACATAACATATCATTAATGCAATCTTCATGCAAATGCCAACAATATGGACCTAATTCCCTGAGCAAATTTGCCTAATAAAGTAGCAAACCGGATGACATCGAAAAAGAATAAGGAGTTGAATAGATAAGTGTAGGAATTGTTGAAGAAAGGATTGATCAGAGAAAGTTTGAGTCCTTGTGCAGTGCCAACAGTGTTAGAACCTAAGAAAAATGGAGAATGGAGGATGTGTATTGATTCCAGAGCAATAAACAAGATCATAGTGAAGTACCAATTCCCTTTGCCTAGGATGAATGACATAATGGATTGTTTGAGTGGAGAAAGATACTACACAAAGATTTAATTGAAGAGTGGATATCATTAGATTAGAATTAGAGAAGGAGATGAGTGGATGACATCATTTAAGACAAATGAAGGACTATATGAATAGTTGGTGATGCCTTTTGGATTGGATAATGCACCAAGTATTTTCATGAGGTTGATGAAAGAGGTATTGAAGAAATTATTGGGTAAGTTTGTTATTGTGTATTTGGATGACATTCTGATTTTCAGTAAGAGAAGGGAAGAACATTTGTTGCATTTGAGACAAGTTTTGCAGAGGTTGAGAGAAGAGAAGTTGTTGATAAACATCAAGAAGTGCAGTTTCATGAAGGAAGAGTTACTTTATTTTGGATATGTGATATTTGCAAATGGATCCTGAAAAATTAAGAGCAATTGTTGAATGGTCTACACTGGAAAGCATAGGAGAGGTAATATCATTCCATAGATTACCTAGTTTCTACCAAAATTTTATTAGAAATTTTAGTTCCATTTGTAGCCCTATGAAAAAAGAAATGAGAGCAAATAGAAATGATTTCATATGGACAACCAGAGAAAATAAAAGTTTTGAATTATGTTACTACTTACTAAGATTGCCATTAGTCTTATGTTCAAAGTTATTCTATATATTCTAGTCGGTTACTTCTACCGAATCTTTCAATCGGTAAGCACAGAACAGTCGGTAAGCACAGTGCAGACGGTTATAGAAGAAAGTAGTCCCAGAGCGTAGTATACACCGAACACTCTACTGAGTAACACTCTATGTCTACCGAGCAACAAGAATGATATACCGAGTGAACACACACTAAGTGAAACGTGTTACCAGATTCACTGAACCTAGACATATATGGGAAATGCGTTACAAAGATCGAGGAACAAGTAACCGTTATCACATTGGAAATTGCACTTAAAGATTGTATATGATTTTGAGGTCATCTAACCAATGAAATATTTTGTATGGTTATTCATTTGAGAAATCATGTTTGTAAGATCGAAGCATGGACCAGATCACCGACATAAGAGATCTATTTATACAACATGAATTCAGGATTATATACATGTGCAAGCATATATGTGCACGTGTGTGTGAAGCAAGACATATACAAAAAGGAAAATCATGAGATATCACAAAGTGTTATGACTGTTACAGTTGATAGAGAAACAGAGAGGTCACCGAGAAGGATTTCAGAGAACATTCAAGGAATAGAGTAAATAGAAGGGTTTACTGAGTTAATATATGGATTACCGAGGTATGCTATAAGCAAGGTAATATCATTTTGAGCACATAGAATCTTCTATAACATTTCAGATGTAAAGTTGCAGATAATTTGTAAAGATTTGATTGTAATATTTTGAGTTGTAAGAAAAACCTCTAACAAGGTAAAAGACTCTAACTAAGTCTATAAATTGTAAAGCCTCTAACCAGGTGCAACATTTAGAATAAGTGTTGTAAAATCCTTTAGCAAGGTAGATCTAACCGATCTTGATACTCCTAATAGGGTAAGCTATCAAAAATAGCTAAACATGTAGCTCTAACCGAGCAACCTTTATTATTGTAGTAGTGAAGTTGTGGGTGTCATCCCCACCGTAGTTTTTCTCTCTAATCAAGAGTTTTTGCATAACCAAAATATATGTTTTATGGAGTGAATCATGTATGATTGTTATTTATTTGTTTTAGCATTATATTATGTTACTGCACTATTTAGTTTATGCTTAACAATTAAGTTATTATTGAAGAAAAGTTTTGAAGTACTGATTCACCCCTCCCCTCTCAATACATTAGCTTTCCATATTGGGCCTAACAATTGGTATCAGAGCTTCAATCTTGGAAAAGGGTTTAACTACCTAAAGAGAAATATCTTATCAATAGAAGGCTATAAACAATCTCAGAGAATTGTATATTTACAAGAAAAGTTGGATCATGCTAATCAAGTGTTTGCAGACATGCAAAGACAAATGCAAAAATCATTGAAAGTGAGAAGAAGATTATCTAATGATTTGCAGGACTCTCAACAGTTAGTGGAACAAATTGAGACATCATCTGTGAACAGTATGTCTGCAGAGACTGAAGAAATGATTGAAGTGTTGAAAGAAAATAACAAAGCACTGACTAATCAGCTAAAAGCAATGAAAAGAGAACATGAGCATTTCAGCACATAGATGACCAAAAATCTTGATGCATTGAGGATAGCCGAGGATAAAGTATGAGATCTAGAAAGAGAGAAATAACAACTTGAAGCATTAGTATCTGAAAAGAAAGATGAAATCATAAGATTGACTGGGATTCAACAAAATCTGTCAGATCAACTAGGTTATGCACATCATGAAGCAAATCTGAAAGATGATGAGAATAAAGCATTGAAACTTTAAGTATCAAGGCTGACTGATGAACTTGAAATAGAGAAGAAATCCAAAGAAACACTAAAGAAGAGTTATGAAGCATCAAAGATGTTGGATGAGCAACTGAATACAAGAAAACCCAACAAAGATGCGGGACTCAGTTACAAAGGAAAAGACTCTACCAAGAAGGGAATTCATACTACTGAGAGAGGAGAATCATAAAAGCAAGTTGGAAACAAGAAGAACATCAAAAGAAAGAAGCCTATTTGCAACTACTATGGAAATCAAGATCATACTACCAACATGTGCCAAATCAGAAAAGGTAAGCAACCGAATGTCACTAAGTCCAACGATTATTGTTACAACTGCAAAAAATATGGTCACACATTTAACCAATGTAGGACAAAGTTTGCTAGCAATTATAAGAAGGCAAATTTAAAAGGGTTTTGTAGAAACTACAATAGATATGGACACAGTACCGAGAAGTGTTGGTTTAAGCAAAAGAACTATATGTGGTCTGCACACCGAGCAAATACTTGAAGCTATTGAACTCACAAAGAACTTAACTGACCATATGCTGCAGTACCATGGGATTACAATACAAGGATATGGTGTGAATGTTGTGGAAGATATGGACATATAAGTGCCAACTGCTTTATAAGGTTTGGAATGAACAATCGAAGATCATGGAGAAATCCTAGTATGGCATGTTTTCATTGTCACAAAGTTGGACACTTGGCTGGAGATTGTAGAGATCAACCTAGAGGAGACACTGAGGAAAAAAAAGAAAAATTATAGATGATTTGGAAAAAGAAGGAAATTTTGTCAAATGAAGAAAGCACCTTACCTACCGAGTTAGGTGCACCTATTCCAAATTAATCGGTATAGGTATGAAGGGACTCCACTCTCTCAAAGGTCAAATCTTAACAGTTCCTATTTTATTATGTACTTTAGTCAAAATCTGCATAGTTAAAGATGTATTAGTAAGTTTGAAATTCTATCAAAGTCTTTTGAAAGCACTATAAAGGAAACCTGTCAAGTCGGTAACTACAGGAAGCCTGTCTAGTCGGTAAATGAAGGAAATCTAGCTACTCGGTTAAAGCAAAAAAAAAGAGAGTAAATCGGTTTAGTGGAACTGAGTGCATTTAATGTTTTAACCTAACCTGCACGGAGCCCGATAAGGTATATTGTGTACTTAAAGCATTTACGCGGTCATTTTTCACTTACCAAGTTTTCAAGAGAGCAGAGCAAAGCGATTCCAAGGTGATCAAACCTCCTCCGAAGTGAAATTCAAGGTATTTACATCAATCTCAATCCATTGTTAAGATGGTTTACTCTCAACCCATTGTTAAGATGGTTTACCAATCATATCTATTGAAGATTTCTATTTCATATTTGTTAAGAGGAAAAGTGTCTGTCATTTGAAAGTTTTCAAACCCTAAGGATCTTTTGATAATTTCTATATGAAATCTACAATGGCACCAAAGATCCAAGAACCCGTTGTTGTTAAGAATGTTGAAAAGCCCTCACTAAAATACTCTCTAACTCCCAAAATAGCACCAGAACCGGATGAAAAAACTGCATTTTCACTCATCCCAGATAGAGTTTTACTAGTTTAGGATGTCAGATTCTTCACCAAATGTTGAGTTGAAGAACTAGGTCATGTTGAAATCAAAGACACCTATGATGAATTGTGCACCGATGGGAAATTGGATAGCAAGTATGAGCACATTAAGATCAAGGGATTGACTGAAGCCCTAACCTATCCCCATGTCTTCAAACCCCAGTGGGTCAAGTTTGTACTGAGCAGAGTCCATGATGATTTCATGTGGTTAGAGGAGAAACCATTCAAAATCACCAAGGAAATCATTCATCTGATCACCGGTTACCCTATTTATGATCATGCCCGAGCTCAGAAGATGATATCACAAAAGGAATTGATCACCTTAACCAGAGTGGAATTCGATTATAGAGGATTGAAACCAAATAATGTAACTGATGCAGAGATAAAGTTTTCTATTAGAGTGATAGGTTATTGTTTCTTCCAATCGGCAAGGGAAAAGAGTGTACCCTATGCGACAATCGACTTAGCATACAAAATTGTGAAAAAGGGAATGAAAATTGATCTTTGTGAAGTATTGCTGAAAAACCTGTTTGAGAATCTAAACACCATTAGGAAGCTGAAGAAGAACAACTCGACCAATACACTAAAGTTTGGATCAATGTTAGTATGCATGTTTTTCTATTTTGAAAAATTCTTTCCAACAGTCGGTAAAGTAGTTTGGGAGCTACACCGACCAATCGCCCATCAAATCAATGACTTTATCAAACATCTAGGTGACAACTTCAATGATATTATGGATGATTATTTCAGCAAGTTTCAAGAGAAGATGCATAACAGGTATAGAATTCCACCCCGGCTAGTGGAAAAATACAAAGATGACATATGTTTTGAAGTAGACACTGACTACTGCTATGTGAATGTTGTGGAACCAAGAACTTAATCTTTGCCACCTATGGGTTATGAGATTGACTTTGACATCACACAATAGCAAATAGATGCCTTTCTTACACTACCAAGGCATGCTACCGAGCTGAGGTATGGAACATATGAAGAAGTGAAAGAGAAAGTAAAGATGAGCATTTAGTACCAAAAGCTACAAGAAAAGCAACAAAGATGATTTAGGTACTATCAGAGAAATTTGGAGAAGGTTCTTCCTCCACACCTGTCAAGGGCACACTATTAATCATCAAGGAGGAATCAGAAGCCCAAGAGGCTGCTATTACACTAAGCACCAAGTTTCCTAAAGGGAAAGTTCTGAAGAGGAAGAAACAAGACACATCAAAGGCATCACCGACTCCCTCAGTAAAGCACCCAAACACAAGATCATCTTCAGTGTCACTGAGTAAGAAACCAAAGACTGTTGTTGTTCCTAAGGTAACAAAGACCTATAAGAAATCTACTCGGAGACTCATTTTGACTAAAGAGTCTAGTGACATAGAGTCTGAAGATGCTAACAAATTTTAGATTGTTAAGAGTACAAAGGAAAATGTACATAGTGCTGCTAATTTCTATACTAACTTAAAAGAATATGGTGGATTTGGAGGATTCATATATGTTAAGTATGAAACCAGATCTAATGATGAGAAGAGACAAATAGAAGAAGTTGTCATCTGCACACTTCTTAAATTCTGATTGGTCCCATTGGAAGTATCTAACTCTCTTCCAAAAGAATTATATTTGCATATTGATAACAGGTGGAAATATGCAATGGACTCGGAGAAACAAATTAGAGAAAGAAGTCTGGTACATCTCTTTCCAAACATGTCTGTAGTTGAAATAAAATAACATCTGACAACCTACCACACAAGGTTCCTCATCAAACAAAGAGCCTTAAAACTGATGAATGGTCTGTATATTGAAGTGGAAAATGAGACAAAAGAAAAGTGGCAAAAAATCTTTTGACTCAAGATTGCTGGTGAGCAAGGTGAAGTAGAAATAGTTGATGTCACCAAGCAAGATCCTGATGTCACCGAGCAAGACCTTGCTGACACCATACAAATTGATGAAGACATCATGGACATCGAGGCACCTGAATAGGAAATGATAGAAGGCAATGCCTATGCAAAACTGGTATCCAGTGAGTTAGTTTTGGAACAAGTTCAGCCTTATCCTTCGGTCACTCATTCTGCTGCAACCAAGGCCCCTCAAGATACTAAACAAGGTGCAGAGGTTAACAAGTTTATAGAAGGAGAAGCTACTCCTTAGGCCACTAGGGAACAAGCCTCTCAGGATCCTCCTAACATTGAAAAATGTTGCAACTAAGACCCTGAGAACCAAACCACCAAAGGACTCAGCAAAGGCTAAAGAAACCGACAAAAGTGTTGCCTCCACCGAGCAACCTACCGAGGATCCACAAGCCTCCCAAGCTATTATATTGGTTCAACTGGCCAAATCTAAAGATAAGAAGATGAAAAAGCATAGTTTCAAGGTTGATATATCGAAACCAATAGTGTTGCCCAATGTAGACATATCAAAACTAAAAGGGAAAGCACTCATTGGATTCAGTGAACTATGCAAAGCAAAGGCCGAATAGGAAAAACAAATGGCCATACAAAAGAAAAATAAAGTACTTCAAAAGGTAAAGACACTATTATCAGATATGCTACCTGTAGCTACAATGTCAATAGATGCAACCATCCATATTCAACTGGATGAACTCCTCAATCAGATAGAGAAGTCTAGAGTAGATGCATCTGAATATTTGAGCAAGTTAAAGGACAAAGAGCTCACTGCAAAAATCATTTAAGAGGTACAGAAAGCAATTGCTATTGGCAAAGTTAAACTTGCCAAATTTATTGCTTAGTTGTCCCCTCAAATCAAGTGCATTCTTTATTAATTTTAGAAACTCTGTACATTCTCTTTATTCATTAAAGATATAAAAAATAAAATAGAAGCAATTGAGAAAGAGATCATCGATCTCTCAAATAAGTTGATCACTGAGCCCAATTCTGTTCAGAATTTTTATACAAAGTTACAACAGCTCATGGCTCAACAATTGGAACTCAGGAATGAAGAGCACAAAATAAGGATGTACATTATGACTCTTCAAACCTTATTCATTCCACACTTGTCCTCCGTTTAAGAACAGATCAACCGAGCCACTTACCTATCTACTACACAAGAGGGAAGCACATTAGATGGCTTAATTTCTCTATTGGCTGACATTCAAGCACAAAATTCTTTAATGGACAGTGTTAAGGATGAACTCTTTGTCGCCCTCACCGAAGCAAGGACAAAGTATAAATCCATTTTTGACCAGTTGCCTCCACCAAATGGTAACTAAATTTTGATGTTTGTCAAAAAAGGGGGAGTATAGTATACAGGGGGAGTGTAGTATACAGGGGGGTGTAGTATACAGGGGGAGTATACCAAGCAGTGAATAGAGTAGTAAGCAAAGAAGAAGAGCAACACAGAGAACATTGATCAATGAGCATGCAAAATCAAAGTTATGTATAGTATATTGATAAGGGGAGTATATCTAAATATACTATTTCATTGACAAATGTATATATTGTCAGTTTAGTCAAATTTTGCAAGTATATAGATTTTTGAGTTACAACTTTGAAAGTAGTTTTTGTCAAACATCTCAACTAATGTCAAAAGGGGAGATTGTTACTACTTACTAAGATTGCCATTAGTCTTATGTTCAAAGTTATTCTATATATTCTAGTCGGTCACTTCTACTGAATCTTTTAGTCGGTAAGCACAAAACAGTCATTAAGCATAGTGCAATCGGTTATAGAAGAAAGTAGTCTCAGAGCATAGTATACACCAAACACTCTATCGAGCAGTAATAATGATATACCAAGTGAACACACACCAAGTGAAACATGTTACCAGATTCACTGAACCTGGATATATATGGGAAACGTGTTACAAAGATCGAGGAACAAGTAACCGTTATCACATTGGAAATTGCACTTAAAGATTGTGTATGATTTTGAGGTCATCTAACCAATGAAATATTTTGCATGGTTATTCATTTGAGAAATCATGTTTGTAAGATCGAAGCATGGACCAGATCATGGACATAAGAGATCTATTTATAAAACATGAATTCAGGATTATATACATGTGCAAGCATATATGTGCATGTGTGTGTGAAGCAAGACATATACAAAAAGGAAAATCATGAGATATCATAGAGTGTTATGACTGTTACAGTTGACAGAGAAATAGAGAGGTCACCGTGAAGGATTTCAGAGAACAAGTCAAGGAACATAGTAAACAGAAGGGTTTACCGAGTTAATATATGGATTACTAAGGTATGCTATAAGCAAGGTAATATCATTTTGAGCACATAGAATCTTCTATAACATTTCAGATGTAAAGTTGTAGATAATTTGTAAAGATTTGATTGTAATATTTTGAGTTGTAAGAAAAACCTCTAACAAGGTAAAAGACTCTAACTAAGTCTATAAATTGTAAAGCCTCTAACCAGGTGCAACATTTAGAATAAGTGTTGTAAAATCCTTTAGCAAGGTAGATCTAACAAATCTTGATACTCCTAATAGGGTAAGCAATTAGAAATAGCTAAACATGTAGCTCTAACCGAGCAACCTTTATTATTGCAGTAGTGAAGTTGTGGGTATCATCCCCACCACAGTTTTTCTCTCTAACCAAGAGTTTCTGTGTAACCAAAATATATGTGTTATGGAGTGAATCATGTATGATTGCTATTTATTTGTTTTAGCATTATATTATGTTACTGCACTATTTAGTTTATGCTTAACAGTAAAGTTATTGTTGAAGAAAAGTTTTGAAGTAATGATTCACCCCTCTGCTCTTAGTACATTAGTTTTCCATATTGGGCCTAACAAGAAATGATTTCATATGGACAACTAGAGAAAATAAAAGTTTTGAATTATTGAAGAAAAAGGTTTCTGAGCAGATTGTGTTGGCTTTACCAGATTTTAGCAAAGTATTTCAAGTGAGAATGTAATTGGAGTAGTGTTAAGTCAGGAAGGGAGAGCAGTAGCATATTTCACTGTCAAGTTGAATAATGCAAGGAGGATCTATATTCTATGTATGATCAAGAATTTTATGCCATAATTCAAGCCTTGAAGAAGTGGATACATTACTTGTTGCCTAATGAGTTTGTGTTGTACACCGATCATCAAGCTTTGAAATATTTGAATAGTTAGAGTAAGTTGAATCAGAGATAGATGGGATGGGTAGAATTATTGTAGAGTTATACATTTATGTTGAAGCATAGAAGTGGAAAGTCAAATAAAATTGCTGATGCATTGAGTAGGAGGAATTAACTGATAGAGATGGGAGTGAAAGTATTAGGATTTGAGTAGTTGAAGAGCTTGTATGATGATGACCCGGATTTTGCAGAACCTTGGATAGCATGTAAAGACCTAGTTATAATGGAAAAAAGTAAGCGGTTGGATTATTTAATTTAGGATGAAATGTTGTTCAGAGGAGTTCAGTTGCACATACCTAAGAGATCTATGAGGGAGAGTCTGCTCGAGGAAAAGTATAGTGGAGGATTAGCTAGACACTTTGGTGTTGATAAGACAATAGCATTGGTAAGTGAGAATTACTTTTGACCTTAGATTCATAAGGATGTCAAGAAATTTGTTCAGAGATGTAGAATTTGTCAAATTGCAAAAGGTAGTAGTCAGAATGTTGGATTGTATAAGCCTTTGACAATTCTGAAGAGTCCTTGGGAGGACATAAGAATGGGTTTTGTACTTGGATTACCTAAGACACATAGAGGAAATCATTCTATGTTTGTGGTGGTGGATAGATTCTTGAAGATGGCACATTTCATACATTGTAAAAAGACAACAGATGCAGTACATGTTGCAAACCTATTTTTCAAGGAGGTGGTGAGATTACATGGATTACATAAGAGCATAGTTTCCAATAGAGACACTAAGTTTATTGGATACTTTTGGAGGAAACTTTGGAAGAAGATGAAGACGGATTTGAAATTCAGTTCTACTTTTCATCCAAAGATTGATGGATAGACAAAAGTGGTAAATAGGAGTCTGGGAAATTTGCTAAGATGCTTGGTTGGAGAGAAGACCAGAAGTTGGGATTTGATTCTTGGACAAGAAGAGTTTGCCTACAATAATTCAATGAACAAGAGTATCAAAAGAACACCTTTCAAGATAGTTACCATAGTACACCCTAGAGGTATATCAGAGTTGAAATAAATAAGTAATGAAGATAAGAGGAGTGCAGAAGTAGAAGAATTCACAACACATATGAAGGAATTGCATACTAAGGTTAAACAACATTTGGAAGACATGAACAATAGGTAAAAGGATAAAGCTGATGCGAAGAGGAGACATAATGAATTTGAAGTTGGAGATGGGGTGATGGTATTCCTAGTTGGAACATATAACAAGTTGAAGATGAGGAAGTTTGGACCTTTTAAGATCTTGAGGAAATTCAGTTTCGGAAATGCATATGAAGTGGAGTTACTAGATAGTTTGGGTATTTCACCTATATTCAACATTGCTGATCTACATCAATATCATTAGACAGAATTAAATGAAGACAGTGTTGTAGACTTGGAGAAGCAGATGCCTCAAACAATACGAGATCTGATTGAAGACATTTTGGATAGTAGGATTGGGCATAGCACCTGAAGCAACCAGTATAAAGAGTATCTTATGAAGTGGAAGGGCAAACTAGTTGAAGATTCATCATGGATTTCTTAGGAAGAGGTAGACCGTCTTGGTTTTCCTCTAACCCTAGCAAAGTGAGGGAATCACTTTTCAATCAACCCTGGATGTCTGATGCAGGAACATCCCTAGTTTTTGGCAATCTTGCATCAACAAAAAAATACATTTTCTTTTCAATTTGTTCTTGTTTTGTAGTTCAACATTTCATTCTGTGTTTCTTTGCATTTGTTCACCGAATCTTGCAGATTATTTCCATATCTTGTGAAGCCTCATTTCATTGTTTCCAACATTCCTTGGCATGTGGCCGACATTCCCTTAGATCTGTAATTCATGCTTTGGATTTTATGGATGATTCTCTTTGGCGGAGGTCGACTTGGTTGTTTTACACATTTCATCTTGTTCATCGACATTTGATCCTTTTTGGGCCAACACAGATTCCTCTTGATTATATAAATCAATGTAATTAAACTTGTATAAATCATTAGTTAGGAAATAGAAGATAGATCTTAAGGTTAAGAGGTGTGGAGTTAACTGATACTATATTCGAGCATGTTGTAGCTAGGTCTGTGAGCCAAAATTTGTGAGCCTGCATGTTGCAATAGATTACAATTGATTTTCAGTACATGATCCAGTCTGTTCTGCATTGGCTCCATCATATTGTCTCATTTCCGTTGTGTTAACTCTTGTTTCACTATCCAGATTGATCTCTTTGAGGTCCCTCCTGACCATGACTACACCATAAAGAAACTCTAGATAGTTGCATTGGATTTAATTTACTTAGAATAAAAAAACAATTTGATTTGTAATACTTTAATTACAAGGAAACTACAAGAGATTTTGGTGGTTGTTGATGAATCAACTATAACCTCAATGGTACTTCCAAATGTGGAGAAATAAAAATCGCATTCGAGGCCCAACACAAAATAGCATTTACTTGTCCTCGGGGAACTTTCTACTGGAATGTCATGCCCTTCAGGCTAAAGAACACAGGCGCTACATACCAATGAGAAATGACTACTATCTTTCATGATCTTATGCATATCTATAGAAAATTATGTTGATGACCTCTTGGGAAAATAAATAGACCAAGGTACACATTTGGACATCCTTTCAATCATTTTTTATTAGTTGAAAAAATACAAAGTGACACTAAATCCCAAAAAATGTGTCTTTGGAGTAACCTCCGGGAAGCTCCTTGGATACATTGTTTCAAAAAGAGGAATTAAAGCCGATCTAGCAAAAGTCAAAGCGATCTTAGAAATGCCACCACAAAGAAATATCAGTCAACTTCAATCTTTACAAGGAAGACTCTAGTCCATACAAAGATTCATACCACAACTTGCGGATAAATGTCATCCTTTTCAGCACTTGTTACACAAAAACATAAAATTCAAATGGGATGATAACTGTCAACAAGATTTTCAGATACTCAAAGCTTATCTTTTGAATCCACCAGTCTTGATGCCATCGATCTCAAAAAAACCCCTATTACTCTACATATCAGCTACATCAACACCACTAGGGGCACTCTTAGCGCAACAAGATGCCGAGGGAAAAGAAAAGGCAATATATTACATCAGTCATGCTTTGGTTGGTTATGAGATAAAATACACACCAATTGAGCGTGCATGTCTCACTATGGTTTTTTCTTCGCAAAAATTATGACATTACATGCTAACTCATAAAACTAAGTTGGTTGCAAGGATTGATCCATTGAAATATGTTCTCAATAAGGCGATGCTTATTGGTAGACTAGCCAAATGGGTGATGCTCTTGAGTGAATTCGACATTGAATATGTGGACATAAAAAAATAAAGGGACAAGCTATCGCAGATCAGTTAGTAGATGCACCCATGATAGATGATGCTCCTCCAACTTCAGAATTTCTAGATGAATCCATCCTGGCAGTATCGCACATGAAGCCTTGGCAACTTTACTTTGATGACTCATACACGTAGCATGGTGCAGGGGATGGCATCCTCTTTATCACACCTCAAGAGGATTCCATTCCCAAATCATACCGATTGTCATTTCCTTGCACTAATAACATAGCAAAATACAAGGCATTAACAACTAGATTATGGATTATAGTTCAGTGGAAGATATAGGAACTTCATGTTTTTAGGGACTCTCAACTTGTAATTCGTCAAGAAACTGATGACTACCAAACAAAGGATGAAAAATGAATGCCTTACAAGAAAATGATAGATGACTTCAAGCAATATTTCATGAAGATAACCTTTGAGCAGATACCAAGAGAGTAGAATCGAGCCACAGATGCCATGGATACTATTGCCTCATTGATCGATCTACTGCAGAATGAAACCCACTATGAGTTCTTGGTATGATATTACTCCTGCTGAGATGATCTATGTCGTTGGTCCTGATTCCTAGTTATACAGTTCCATTTTCACATACCTTCATAACAACACCCTTCCTCCTGACTTGTTCAACAACCAACATCGTACTTCCATTCACCAATCTTCCTGATACATCATTTTAGCCAATATCCTATACTGTCGAGGTCTAGATGGTACTCTCCTTAGATGTTTAGAAAGGGACGAAGCTTAGATTGCATTACGTGAAGTTCATGAAGGTATATGTGGTCCACATTCTAGTGGTCCTACCTTAGCCAAGAAACTCATCAGGATTGGATATTACTGGCCCAGTATGGAAAAAGATTCATATCACTTTGTCAAGAAATGTAAGAAATGTCAAATTCGTGGAGACCTTATTAATGCGCTAGCACAAGAACTTCAACCGATTGTGATTCCTTGGCCCTTTTTTCAGTGAGAACTTGATCTCATAGGCAAGATTCACCCTCTTTCTTCCAATGGCTACAAATTCATTATCACTGCCACATAGTATTTCACAAAATGGATTGAAGATGTGCCTCTTACACAAGTCACTAGAAAATAGATTGCTACATTCATTCTTAACTATATCATTTTCCGGTATGGTATTCCTCTTTCCATCATCACTGATAATGGACGTCCCTTCAAAAACCAAGATGTTCATGAACTTTGTGAACACTTCCATATTACCCATAATTTCTCCACTCCCTATAACCCCAAGGTAATGGTCAAGCTGATGTGTCTAATAAAACCATTCTTAAAATCCTAAAAAGGATAGTTGATGATGCTGGCCGAAATTGGCATATCCAACTTAATCCCATATTTTGGGCTTATCGCACAAGTGTTCGCACACCTACAGGAGCCACACCTTATTCACTTATCTATGGCACTGAATCTATCTTGCCTATTGAGGGTGAGTTACCATCTTTACGAGTCTCTTTGCACAACATTATCAGTGATGAAGTTTATAGGGTCTCTTGCTTACAAGAACTAGAACTATTGGACAAATGAAGACAAACTGCTTTTAATCATCTCAAGGCTTATCAACAATGAATGAGTCACAGTTACAATCACAAGGTAAATCCTTGTACATTTGAGGTAGGTGACTTAGTTCTCAAAGAAAATCCTAAAAATCAGCAAGACAGAGAGAAGAAGGGCAAGTTCGAACCAAATCGGCTTGGTCCTTACATCGTTACAACAGCCTATGGATCCAGTGCATATCAGCTCTCAACCCTAGAGGGAGAACCTTTGGAGGATCCTATCAATAGCATGCACCTTCACAATTTTTACACATAGCTCTTTAGAGTATCCTAATTCAAAAATACAAAAAAATCAAAAACATTCAAAAATACAAAAAAATTCAAAAATACAAAAAAAAAAAAAAAAAGTAAAGAGAAATAAATCCATCCAAAGGTGAAAACCACTTCGGTGGCACCCTAAGAAAGTACCATGGTGAAAACTGGGTCACCGACACCATGTGTAGTGACATTGCTCCTCCCTCCTTTAGGATTCCATCTCATCCTTTCATTTTTTGCACACACTCACAACCTGTCCATCCATAATAACCTTACCCATTCCCATCATGGCTTGTTATTTATCTATCCAAGATTGGTTATCCATTCACAATAAACCTCCCTTTTCACCCATTTCCATCCATAATAAATCAGCTCATATCTATGGCTAAGGCAAATCCTACATCTAGTCATGGGTGTGGAACTAGGAGCATCACACGTTCTGAGGAGTACAATTTCTTCCAGTTTTCTTCAGTCTATCCGCACACAATCCATAATAAAGAAACACTTGCATCTCCAATCCATAATAAATTTCCATTTTCTCTGCAGTAAAGTATCAGTTTCATGGATTCAGTCAGTTTAGATGAGACACAACAACAACGAGCTTCAACAAATCAAATCTTTCAACAGACTCAGACAATATTATGGTTTAGGCTATCTATCCTTTTGTGAA
Organism: Cryptomeria japonica; assembly: GCF_030272615.1. Taxonomy (NCBI): domain Eukaryota; kingdom Viridiplantae; phylum Streptophyta; class Pinopsida; order Cupressales; family Cupressaceae; genus Cryptomeria; species Cryptomeria japonica. The sequence goes on along the minus strand of NC_081410.1, from coordinate 616,917,393 downwards.
GGTAAACATTGTGACCACAATCAAATTGACTTATACAAGTGACAAGAGACACTAAAACTTGAGGACTACAGTGGATGTTGGTGTTGAGTCTTGGTTTTTCTTTGATTTTAGCTTTTCCAGGATGTCTCTAACTAGAGATTTTATCTCTAGGATGTCTTTGACTAGAAAGGCGAGGATGGGGTATCGTCACCTATTTTTCTTTGTTGTTTATGGATTGTCTCTTAGTAATGCTATGACTTGTCCAAGGATATGAGGAGATTGTGAGTCTAGTATGAACTAGGGCATTCTTTGTTTGTGACTATCCGATCTCCAAGCAAATAGGTACAATGACTTTCTGGGTAAAACATATACCTCAATTATCATAACCTGTTTGCCATAATAAAGCTCAATGATGATAAAGTAAAAGAATCTCTTTCACTTCCATGTATTCTATCTTTGATCCCCTTTTCTTGATTGATCTCCATTGTCCTTCTAGAGTCTGCGTAGCCTACTATCACATGATTGAGTATAATGACACACCAAAAGCATTTGCATTTCATGTAGTTTGCACCTGCATCATCACATATAAGCAACATCACATAGGTGCATATAGCTGCCACAAGGATGAATCATCTCAGATATATATCTCAAAAATCATAAGTGTCATGATACAATGATGTCAAAATACATATGGCTACAATCACCCGAAGGTGTCTACATCATCATACAAAAATGGTACAAAAACTGATACATAGGGAGCCCTCTAAGGCTATGATGAACTCCCTCCCTTGGAGCCAGCTAGCCTCAATGGAGTCTGAGCCCTGGAAGGACCTGCCCCAAGATCATCTCTCCTGCCCCCTCTATCTGGTGGTGGTGGAGGACCCATGACCCCACCGCTAGATGCCTATCTCCTGTCTCTCCCTCCAGAGGTCATCGCCATCCATGATGGTCTCTGGAAGCTCCTAGCCCATTGATCTGGTGGCACCACTCCATAGTACAGGTCTCCTCCCCTGCCCACTGAACATAGGCATATGCAACCCCTGTGTCCTCTGCTGCCTGCCTCCCTTCCCTCAGTGTTGTCTTAGCCTCCATGTAGAACTGAATAGCCTAAACTCTCTCCCGCTCAGTGTCCTCTAGCTATCCCTTGAGCCTAGCTGCATCCCTCTCCAGATCTTGGATCTCATCTTCCCATCCCTTGTAGATCTCCCTCAAGGATAGTAGCTCATCCTCCTCCTCCCCTGTCCCCTCACCCTATCCCTGTGGCTTCTACTATGGCTGCTCTTGCTATTGTCCCTATCCCTATACCTTTCTAGGAACCTATGCTGCTAGCACCTATAATGACAATCCACCTCTATTGCTCACTACATGCATCTATCTCTCCTCTTTGATCTCTCTCCTCTGAGCTACTCTCCTCTCTACCATTGCACCCCACCTCTACCATCGGCCTCTGCCTCTGCCATCCCCACTATCATCTTAATCACCTCCACCATCTCCCTCTATTAGCTCCCTTGGATTCGTCAGCCATGGAAATGGATGCTCTGCCCAATATGCAATGTACTTTGCATCCATCCCTACATCCTCCACATCTGCCCATATATCCCAAGGCATGGGAACCATCTCTAGCATCTGTGTCACTGCCTGATCATAAGACAATAACAAACCTAAATTCACCTGATCCCTCGCTATCCATGCATACATCCCCGACCCCCATGGCATCCGTTGTATCCTTCCAAACTACCTGCACACCCTATCAATCAATTTTCTCTCAATGATAAATGGTGTTCGACCAATCAGATACCTACTCTTGAACACATATGGCAGCTCCACGACATCATCCTCCCACTCCTCACAGTCTAAGGCCTCCATACCACACTATCTATCTTGTCAATAACCCAACACCAATACTCTAGCCTCCCAATCCATGGCTAGGAAGTAATTATATCATACAGGTGTACACAGTTGTGCCCATGTCCCCTACCTCTAAAGTGTATCAGATGTGTAACTGACAAATGTTCATATGCCCATACCTACAATAATGTCACTCCACATCCTAATCCTGCTGATCCATGATATACAAACTGATGTAGCTCATAATACAAGTGTGCCAACAGACATAGTACTCATGCAAACCTGGTATGCTCAGTCACCAATGTCTCCAAAATCCTCCCCCATCCCATAGCCAACCCTCGTGTCACCCTATCCGGAGAGAGGAACTTGCCGATCACTCCTACCAGCACCACCGATAGTGCCAATCCTGTATATTTTATGGTATCCCAAGCCATGTGTCTTGCCCTCATCTCTAGTCCTAGATCCTGAAATACTCATCCCAGTGCATCCCTATCTCCCTCTTGATTGTAAGGAACTAATTCCCCAACGATCGGTATCCTTAGTATCCTGTATACATCCTCTAAGGTGACTGTCATCTCACTCATCGACAAATGAAATGTACATGTCTTTGAGTACCATCTCTCAACCAATACAGTCAACAATCCCATGTTCTCCCGAAAGTCAGGCACATACATAATGTATTGCAATCCCATAGCCTCCACTACTACTCTATCCTTGAATGTCAGCTCTACTTGCAAGCTCTGAGTTGAAGGGAATCTCTCCCATGACTTCAGCATTAGTAGGTCCTCCTGTAGTCAAGCAAATCAACTGTGTCAATCCTAGTAGTACTTCCCGTTCATCACAAAGTTCTACTTTTTATCCTAGTGCTTATATATTATATGGCACTCTATCCTGGTAGTACTCCCTGTTCATCACAAAGTGCTGCTTTTTATCCTAGTGCTTCTATCTATCATATGGCACTCTATCCTAGTGGTACTCCCTGTTCATCACAAAGTGTTGCTTTTATCTTTTAGGGCACCTACTTGAGTGTATTCTCTTGAGTAGCTTATCCAATTGGCAACGTATGTTGTATCACAAAATTGCCAATTTTGCTGGTAGTCCCTGTTCATCACAAAGTGCCTCGCTATATCCTATCCTAAGACCTCTACTTGAGTGTGTCCTCTTGAGTAGTTTCTTGATTGGCAATGTATGTTCATCAGAGAATTGTCAATCCTAGCCCTATTTGTTATCCTATTCTTCCCTAGAGGACCTTCTTGAGTGTATCCTTTTAGTAGCTTATCAGATCGACAACATATGTTTATCTAAGAACTACTGATTCGACCTTGAAGACACAAACATGCTTACATATTACATAGACATTTATGCATTTCACAGACGTGCCTGAAATACATAGATGTACCTTTGTTCTGCATAGATGTACCTATTCGGCACAAATGCGCTTGCATTTCACAGATGCACTCACATTGGACACATACACTATTAAAATCATAGACACACTTAAATTTGACATAGACGTGCCTAGCCTACCCAGACACGCCTACCACAAACGTAGACGTACCTTAGCATTTTTTACCCCGTTTGACATTTTTTGCAACCTACCTAAAGCATATTTATTACACTACCTAACATGCATTTATGACAACAATTAATACAACACAGTACAAGGAGATTTTGTGGTACTCATCGACTCTTCTGCATCTGCTGGCCTCTGATATCAGCGAACACGATCGAATCTATGCACTAATGCCATCGCTGCTGACTGTTGACTGCTCTCTACTCTCTTTGCACTCTAATCTCTTAGGTGTGTGGATGACAATGAGGATGTTTTCCCTTGTATTCTATTTTATAGACTGCCCTAGCCCTAGTCTCTCATGTCAGTCTTCTTTATCTTGTGATTCTGTCACTCTATCCTATCCTATCAATCATTTCTAGCCTTTTCTTTCTTATCAAGAGATTGTCTGCGATCTTTTCAAACATATTCATCCAATCTCTTGAGGGGGCATATCATTCCTATCTTGGGGCAACTTTGTATCAGTTTATCTTATCTTCTTTGAAACAATGCAATAAGCTGCGTTGTCTCAAAGAGGGGCAAAATGTAGACACCTAAAATTGTCCTTTCTAATTAAATAAATATTTATTTCTTTATTTAATTAAGTCATTTATCCTTTTCCAGCCTTTCCTCATTTAAATAAATATGTTTATTTATTTAAATTATCTTTCCTAAATTAAATAAATACTTTTATTTATTTAATTGATCCCATTTCCTCTATTAATTAAATAAATCTTTATTTATTTAATTAATTCATTAACCTTTTCTACCCATGACACATGTCATTCATCTCTTAATTCATACACTACCTACCCTCTCATTATTTCCTTATTTCTTATACCTACCCTCTAATCTTAGCTGACCATTTATCTTGTACACCTCTTAATCCTATCCCTCCATTTCCTAAAGTGTCTTCTATATAAGAGGATGCTTCTTTCATTATCAACCCTCCTGGACTAGCATTCAAACTTTCATATGCGATCAAACCTACTTACAACCACATTTCCATTCTTTGTTGAGCTCTTGTGTACACATAAAATATGAGAGCAAATATATCAAGCAAGATCAATGGAGATAGGAAGAATGAAGATTCAAACCCTATTGGACATGTGATGGTATAATCTTTGTGATTTCATTAATTTGCATTGTCTTAGGTAATCTTCATATGTTCTGGTGGATCTTTGTTGTTGTTAGGCTAGGGTTTTGTGGTTGAATTCATTTAGTCTTTCAATATTGTTGTTTCTATTTTTACCATAAACATTTTGGGACGCCCAGTGCGACTCTTGTCCTTTTGCACTTATCCTCTTGGTTGTAGATTTTATGCTTTTGAAGTTGCAAATCTGACATTTCCATCAACATTTCAACATTTTTTGTATTTGTGCATACTGAAACTACATTTTTTCTTTTTTGCCGCATTTGTGACCCCTGGAATTGCATCTACGTCATCGGCAACATTTTACATTTTTTAGATTGCAGATCTGCATCTGTGTTCCCAAATCACATTTGTGCATCTTTTAACCACGTCTGTGTTGTAAATCCGCATCTGTGTTGCCAAAATGAGTCTGTGAGGGTTGAAGGGGCATCTGTGTCCTATAATCGTGTCTGCGTGAGATTCAATCGTGTCTGTGTTTTTGATTTTGTAATTTTTGGTTTTTGTTCCAGTTTTTACGACTTTATTTCATCGTTTTGATTTCAGATCTGGTTTATTCAAGATAACATCTTGTGAACTAGCTAACAAATTGGTGCAACTTGTCCTTGAAGCAACACGTCTTGTCGAAGGACCCCTTTTTCACAAAGTCTTTTGGATCTAAAATTTACCTAACTTGTGTGCTTGCGGGAGTGGTATTATTGCAAAACTACTAACAAATCTTTGTTGCAGAATTTTGGCAAGGGTTTTTTTATCTTTATTGTGTGCCTTGTTTTCATAGATTACCAAACACTTTAATTGGTGCACTAAAGTTGAACCAGTGTCTTTTGTGTCCTGGGAAATAGGCTCTTTTTATTTAATCTCTAGAGGGCTTGTCTCCCTGTGTGATCATTAGGACTACTAGTGAGGAGAGAACGATCCAAGTGGTAGCGAGGAAATCCCACCTCTTTCGAACCACTATAAATAACTGTATCCATGGTGAAAGCCATAAACCTATTTGATCAAATTTATTTGATCAGTAGTAGGGCGTAACCCCTACCAGCTGGGAGCCTTTTGTATTTACAGCGCTAAAAGTGCCGCATGTATGGCCACATGAGCAGATGCCCTTACTAGCACCTTTTAGTTTTAGAAATCTAGAATCCTTCTAGTTGTTGGGGTAGGAGGTTAGACCTCTGGAGCAGCCCACAAACATACGATTCTTAGTAGATTTACAAAGTTCACCATGTGGAGTTTTCATGGGGATTGATACTTGGCTGCCCCAGAGAAGTGAGTGCCAAGGGTGGAGCCAGTGGGGTCAAGCATCTAAGTATCTGCTTTGAATAGAATAGCCTCATGGGAAACCCCATGTGGGATCAACAACTATTGTCCTGGCCAACCATAGGAATTGTGCTTGTCTTCTTTTAAACATTCAAACATTCAAGATCAAACATCAAAACATTGTGTCTTTTGTGTCTTCAAGTGTATGCAAAATATTTTTACATCAAACAACACACTTTTCTTTGAGTCATTTTGAGTCCAAACACCTACAAACATAGAGTCCTCATCAACATTGTGTCCTCTTGTCATGAAAAACGGTCAAAATTTTAGATTTGGTCACAACAACAACTTTACAAATTGAAAAAATTACACTCAAATTCTGGAAACGCGTCTGTGTCTAATAGAAACACATCTGTGTCTTGTAACCATGTTTTTGTAGGACAGAAACACGTCTGTGTTATCATAAGAAAAAATTCATTCACAAAATCTCAGAAACACATTTGTACAATTTTTAATCACGTCTATGTTGGGTAACCGCATCTATGAAGTATACAGGCACATCTGTGTTCAGCATTGAAAAACACTTACAGTCCAGCAAACAAGAGCAACCAGTTTCAGACTTATTGAGCTTCCTAGGTTATTTCTCCAAGTTTTCATCTAGCATTCAACACATTTGTGGGTCTCACACAGTCCATCATTTCTTTACAACTTGCATTGAATTCACATTTATCTAAACTTGAGTCAAAAGGTCACTTGCTTGTCCGCATATTGCTTTGTCAACACACTACATACAACAACATTTTGCTAAGTGGTCCCTCATCAAGGTCTATCACCTTTGGGTCTCATTTGGTCTTACTTAGAGTCAAGATCAACTTACCTCATCAAGAGAAACTATTATCTCTTTGGAAGCCACACCTACTCTACTACATACATACTTGGTCTTACACTTTGGACATTGCAAGTAAACCTCAGATTCATTTATATTCCATCCAACTCTTGGTCTTCCATACTCTTTTCATTTTCATCTAGTCTCACACATCTTGGTCATGACCTAGTTCATGGTTGAAACCCGTTCCCACAAATCTAGGAGGGAAGCTAAAGAGGCTCAAGAGTCCACAAAGATGAGTGTCTATGAGTATGACAATGATATCTTTTTCAATTCTGATCATACCAAATTACCTGACATGGACACTTATAGAAACATTCACAATGTTGAGAACATGGATAACACAAACAATAATGATACAGACAATGACAATGTGGACAACATTGCAGTGCATTCAATATAAGTGGAAGACTCTATTATGGATCCCCATTTTAATAGATTGGTTGAGGAGATTATGAGGAGAGATAGACAATATTTCCTACAAGTGATGGCACAAATTGGAGCTAAAATACCTCATGATTTTGATATGTCTCAAATAGTGGAAAATTGACCTATGTAAGAAACTCAACTCAACATTGATCAAAGGGGACCTAATAGTGGAGGTACTAGAGGACCATGTTTCATTCTTGAGTCACCATCATCCTTGTTTCAAAAACCTGAGATCCCCAATACACATGGTCAAGCTTATGATACTCATGAAAGAGCATCTCATGAACAACTCTGTCTACACAGACCATTATGGAAGTCTTATGCAGAAAAATACACTCAATCACATATCAGTGCTAAGGACCAACATCAAAAGCAATTGGATATCTAGAGGCATGCTCAAAATTTTGACACAAGAAAACCCCATGTCAAATTTGGGGGCACTACACAAGAAAAAACTCATGACATGCCTATAGAATATGATATACATGGACAAAGAAGATATTCCATTCCTCATTATGACTCTATACCAAGTGGTTCCTATACGTAGTATCATTATATACCTCCTCCATATCAGCATGTTTATGATCAATACCGTCCATATATGCAGTATCCTCTTCCTCCACCCGGTGGCTCAGGCATGGGATATGGTCCAAGAAGTCAGTCTCCACCTAAGAACAATTTGGAACAACAAATAAAGGACTTACAAAATAAGATGGAGGACATAAATACACCAAAGCTAGCTTACACAATGAGAGACATATGTCCCTATCCATTTGACAAAAGCACACATTTCGTGACACCAAAGTTTGATAAGTACAAAGGAAAAGGAGACCCTAAGGCACATATAAGACATTTTTTCACAGCTTGCATTGAGGTAACAACAGAAGAAACATACTTGATGAGATTGTTCCCACAAAGCTTAGGTGATCAAGCTATGGAATGGTTCTCCCAACTTCCACCTAGAATTAAGTCATGGGGTGATCTAGCAAAAGCTTTCATACAACATTTATCATATAACATAGATACAGATATATTAGTTACCACTTTGTGTAATACCAAACATAAGGATGGGGAGTCATTTTCATCATTCTTACAAAGATGGAGGAATTTAGCCTATAGATGCTCTTGTGAAATTCCACAAAAACAAATGGTAGAGATGTTCACACAGAATGTTAATAGAGACATTGGTTATGACTTGAGGAAAGCTTGTTTGTCCACTTTCAAGGATGTCATTGAGAAAGGCTTAGCAATAGAGAAGGTCTTAATTGAACAAGGAGTCATTTAGATATTCAAAGAAACAAAGAGGACTTTAAAGGAAAATACAAGCCATGATTTTGGAACAAGAACAAGAACACAGTAAATGATGGTGTTGTCGATTCTAACACGATGAGACCCAAAATCATTCTTTCTGGATCAAATTCTATAAACAACCAAGTGAATACTCAAAACAACTTCAAAACCACGAAGGAAATACACCCCATTGGGAGAACCACTTGAGTGAGATTTCAAGAAGCTAGTGGCAAACAAGATAATAACAATTCCAGAAAATCCTCCATATGAGCCAAAGGTCAAACCAAATTGGTGGAATAACGATGAGTACTGCGAATATCACAAGAGCAAGGGACATAAAACAAAAAATTGTCATTGGCTGAAGAACATCATACAAGATCTTATTGATAGAGGTGACATTAAGATCGATGGACATTCATCCAATCAAGAACATGAGATGTTTAAGGAACCATTCCCTAAACATGACAAGGGAAAAGCCAAAGCCACAGATGAGCAGACCAACTATACCAGAACATCCTATAACTATGATTCAACTGTTAATCACCTTTCAATGGACAATTATGTCTCTACCATTATCACCAAGAACAAAACACCTGAAAATTCTACCCAAAAACCCAAAGTTGTCCTAAAAGGAATTGGACCTTCTTCTGAATCTACCTCTAAATGTAATGCCACAACTCATCAAGGTAAAATCACTTTGTAAGGTTCTCCAGCTAAAACTATGATTTCCTTAGCAACCAAACTTGAGTACGATTTGGTAGAGCAATTAGGGAGGACACATGCACTTATCTCCATCGTTGAGCTTTTACGCATATCCCCCGCACATAAAGCCATTCTTGACAAAATTTTGAGAGACACTTCTATCCCCACTGATTTGAATGTGGACCAGTTTCAAGCGATGGTGGGATACCTTTCCATTCCACACTCCCTTACATTCATAGAAGCTAACGATGCATCCGTAAGCCAACCACATAATTCACCTTTACACATTGAAGCCTTCTTGCACAAACATCGAATAAAACAAGTCCTCATAGATGGAGGAGCTGGTCTCAATATATGTACTTTGAACACAATAATACAATTGGGATATTAAGATAAAGTTGTGAATGCTACAAAGAAAATTACCATCAACACATATGATGATGAAGAGCGTTCATCCAAGGGCAAAATCACTTTACCTCTCAGAGTATGGCCGGTTACAAAGGATGTGGTTTGTCAAGTCCTAGACCTCGATCTCACATACAACATATTGCTAGGACGTCCATGGATTCATGAGATGAGAGCAGTCCCATCTACATACCATCAATGCATTAAGTTTACTCATAATGGAGTTGAAGTAACAATTAATGGTAACCTAATCCATTTATATACTGCAATAACTTGAGGCCAAAGGCCGAGACAATAATTCCAATTAATAGAGAGGCTATCCCATCTTCTACATATATTGATCCTGAATCATTAAAACCTTCAACATCAAAGAAAGGTAAGCTTAAAGGGAAATATCAAGACAAAGGCATGGGTGAATACACTTTAAATAAAACCATGTCCTTACGACAAGTTATGAGTTCACCAAAAGAATATGGATGGCCACATCCTTCTAAACAGGTATCTGTCATCACACTAAAATGAGATCCTACTATATTCCAAAAGTGGGGTGAAATGGAGTTAGAAGACTTATACAAAATTCTTTACAAAGACCCTAAAGATGATACACAAGATCACATCAAGATACAATGTGAAAAATATGGCAAAGGATTCAAGATCCTACAAAATTTTGGGTACAATGGTAAAAGTACTCTTGGCTTAAGAGAAGAAGGTATCACTCAACCTTTGGAACTAGAATTGACATTTAAAAATCAAACCTCAAAAGGGCTTGGTTTCATCTCTTCCAAGGTAAACACTCACAAATCAGAAGAAGCATTGCAAATCATGATTTCCAATGATCAACAAGAGAGCCGCTATTCCACCGACTCTAATGAATAGGAATGGGGCTTGGAAAAATCGTCTAGTGATTATAAACTCACTGAGACATTTAGAGAACCAGGAGAACCTACAAAAGAAGATGAATTTCATAGAAAATTAAAAGTTGGTCAACAAACAACCTCTGAGGATCCCACACAGTCCTTTTTTTAAGGTTTTAGGTTGAAATCGTGAAGGATGAGGAAACCCGTTCTGGAATGGGCTTTTAGTGATGACAATATGGACTCATTCATGATTGAGACATATGAGGAGAGTGCCAGTGATGATCTTGACAATTACCTTGACATACCTAAATATAACTGTATCTACACCCTAACAACCGTTGACTTTGAAAACATTGAAGGCATTCCCCTTGTTCACCACCAACTTATTAACTGGGACTACGAAGGACTTGTACAATTTGACACATTCCAAAATGATGAGGCCTTCATTGAATATTTAGGCATACAAGATGATCTTCTGATTGGGGACCATAAGGTGGGATACACTATAGAACTCAATAGTGTGGCATATTTTGGTGAGGGTGTTGGGCCTTCCAGTCACAAAAATGTAAAAAATAAAAACAAATCATGGGTTTTACGGTGAAAACCATATTGTGGAACTGTCTGACCCCAAAAAAGTAAAAAGAAAGGATGTATCTAAGGGTGAAAACCTCTCTGAGGTGCCCGAAGATGGAAGGCTTGACATTCTCCCAGCATCATATGAAGAAAAATCATCCATGTTAGTAGAGAAGACCATCAAAACAAATATTGGTACAAAAGAGATTCCACATAACATATTCCTAGCACAATCTCTGATAGAGAGAGAAAGACTGAAGTTCATAAGTTTCTTCACAGAGCAACAAATAAATTTTGCATGGTCATATGCCGATAAACCTAGACTGGATACAGATTTAGTAATGCATCATTTGATGGTTAAAACCTGGAGCAAAGCCAGTGAAACATAAATTAAAAAAGATGCATCCACAAGTGGCATTATTAGTCAAGGCACAACTTGAAAAATTGTTGGATGTTGGATTCATACGACCAATTGATTATCCTGAATGGATCTCTAACCTAGTACCAGTCAGTAAGCCAGATCGTAACATTAGAATATGTACAGATTTCAGAGACATCAACAAATCTTGTCCCAAGGATGACTTTCCATTACCAAACATTGACCTGATTGTAGATCTCACAGCAGGTCATGTAATGTTATCTTTGATGGATGGATTCTCTGGCTACAATCAAATTACATCACATCTTGCACACAACACATGTTGGCACATTTTACATTCTCATCATGTAAATAGTTATTTGCATCATCATATTCATCCTCATTTCATACATTCACATATGCATAACATATAAAACATAAAAGAACAAAAACATATTGCATTTCATCATCATCATATATATATATATATATGCATTCCTCTCATAAATATCATAGATACATGTATCTCATAAGCATCCATTCATCATAGAATCATAAATTGCATCATCACATGTTAGCATATCTCATTTCATACATACATATAGATATCACAATTACATCAAACCTACTTACAACCACATTTCCATTCTTTGTTGAGCTCTTGTACACACATAAAATCTGAGAGCAAATATATCAAGAAAGATCAATGGAGATAGGAAGAATGGAGATTCAAACCCTATTGGACATGTGATGGTATAATCTTTGTGATTTCATTGATTTGCATTGTCTTAGGTAATCTTTATGTGTTATGGTGGATCTTTGTTGTTGTTAGGCTAGGGTTTTGTGGTTGAATTCATTTAGTCTTTCAATATTGTTGTTTCCATTTTTACCATAAACAAGCATAACCAATTATAAACTATTAGGAAGCATGTGAATGTGAAGATTTATTCAAGTGCTATAGAGGTTACTAAACTTTGCAAATAAATTAGTGGAGCTTTTAAACTAAGGCTTGAAATGGTTAATCAAAGAACTTAAATTGGAGAGCTTGTAAGGTTCATGAGGAATAATTTTTTTCTTAAAATGGTTGTCTTCTTTTAGTATAGTGCAAATAACCAACACAATATGTTAGCAACATCCACTTGTATTCGACTGTATTCATCTTTTCAAATAAGGCAACCAACTTTATTAGAGAGTTGTCTATTCTCTGTAGAAAACATCTGATAAAAAACACAAAATCTACAAATCACAATAGATTTTTACACAATTTCTACAAGCTAGGTCCTCTTAATCTGCCTTCTCAACGATGTAAAAATGCATAAAATCAACTGAAAAAAATTGGTTATGCAAATTTGTTTTTTTAATCAGGTACCATTTTGTATGGAGAATAGCCACCACCCTCCACTAGGTCAGAAGCTTAGAGAACAATAGATATATTTTATCTAAAGAAATATTTAAAGTCATAAAAAAAATTCGAATATCTAAAACAAAATTACTATTAATATGAGAAAATAAACATCCTTACATTGTAAAAAATGTAACTAAAGAAGAATAAATAATTTAGCTTAGATGAGGAGATGAAACAATATTAAAAGATAATTGAAATAATTAAATGTGTATTTCAAATTTAAAGAGGAGGAGATGAACTTTGATAAGAGAAAAGATTGATATCCAAAAATTTCAAATCAGATTTGAGATGAATGAAATAAGATGATTAAATTATCTGACTTTTGGAACTAATTGTAATTCTGAGCTAAATAAATATCTATGAAAGTGATATTCACACCCACAAATTTGAATCTTGTATGTAGATTTTACCTTTGAATGCAAGAGTGGCCTTATGATTTGTACATACCTTTAATAACTATAAATAGAGATTTGCTTGAAGTCTAAACTACAATAAAAGACTAGGCATGTTGACAAGAAACTTTGGTAATTTGATGAGTTAGGATCTCTTTATGAAAAACCCCTTATTGACAAGAAACTTTGGTAATTTGATGAGTGAGGATCTCTTTATGAAAAACCCCTTATTCAAGTTAAATATTTGGATAAAAGTAGGAAGAAAACACACAATAAATATATAGGATGTTGTGATGATGGGAGTTGCTTCAAAATTAGAAAGTGATACTTGGATAACATGGAAAAGTGTGCTGCAATCATATCAAACCAAAAGAGAATAATTAATCATATCCAATCACATCAAATCAAAAAAGAATAATTAATCATAGTGCCTGACTCTCTTAAGGGACTAATGTTGGGCCTAATTGGTTCTTCTCCAATAAATTTTAAGATTGGGAATGATTTATAGTTTGCATGTTTAAGCTAGTGAACTCCATTCCCTAACATTTCAGTGAGTAATCCCATTTCTTTTCTTAATAGGGTAACCACATCCCCTATCTCTTCTTGGACATATTTCACACTTTGGATAGAATTGATCATGGATGTTCCATTCATTTTGAGTCGATATTATTTATATAATTTTATAATCATCATTATAGAAACATTCAACATATCCTTTATCTTTGTTACTATAGTTTTTGATAAAAAGGGATATGAAAATTTTTGATGATAGAAACTATAGAAATATCAATGAAAAAAATTATCGTCCTTCACCCTTAATCATAGTATTTGGTACATTTCATTACTAACTTAGGTATTGTATAGAAATATCAAATATAGTAGCTTTATTGATTCTATTCTTTACTACAAGTCCCTACAAGTTATATTTGCACTATCCTTTATTTGTCTATAGTCATTTGTATTCATACATCCAATATCTATGTCTAAAATCTTTTCCCATATTGAGTTGATCTTAGAAGTGTTACTCCATTTAATTTATATATCATTTTATTGACACAAGACATAAACACCTTAAAGACAAGGAAATAAGTCATAAATCACCATTAAAGAACTCTTCTACCATTCATTTCTAGTATTTACTATCTAAATTCATTTGTAGGAATAGTTTGGATGTCAAAATGTTAGTTTTGTTAAAACATATCCTCCTGTTAAAGTGAATTTTTTGTGCAGGAGCACCTAGGACTTAGACCACTTAGTTTTCTCAATTTTGGATTGTACTGACCCTAGCCAAGTTAGTAGTGAATAAGGACTCCAGGAGGGTCCAAGAGTTAGTGTTTTGAGTCAATGTAGGCCTAGGTTGAGTTCATTCTTCTTAGGTTTGCATTTTTGTGTAAATAGTGGGTTTGAGTAGGTAGTTGACCTTCTTGATGGTCAAAAGTGTCAAAACTTGGTATAGGAATTAGGGAGGATTAAATTAGTCTGATAAATGTTTGAAAAGTCATGTGTGATGACTTAGAATAGGTCTCATAGGTTGTGAAGACCAAAAAGTGAAAAAGTGCAAAATTGCAAAAAGTTGTCATGACAACTTTTGTCCTGAATTGGTTAGCGATGGAGCCAGGGATTGTACAAAACCCTAAGATGACTCCACATGTGGGAAAAGATATAAGTACCATCTCTTGCATGGTTACCAAGGTTGGAGAATGTTTTTTGCAAGTTCAACAATCTGAAACTACTCATTTTCAGACTAGTTGGCAGCATTTTGGCTTGATTTTACTCATTTTGTAATTGAAAATGGATTGAATCCATTGATCCAGAAATGGATTGAGTTTCTCTAGTGTGTTATAGTATTGTTGGTTCTATTTCAAGCTTTGTAGATAGTTTACTTTGGTGTTTTCTTGCTTTGGTTTGTAAATAGCCAGTTTTGGCTTATATATAGCAGTTTATGTAAAAAAAAATTGCCCCATGAATTCCACATGTGCTACCATCACGGCTTGTTGGGAAATGAAGGTAAAACACTTGTACAGTGTACATATGTAGGGACAAGTTTTGGAGATGAGTTTCAATGTGACTATCACCTTGTTCTAGGCGAGTCCAAGAGCAACCCGGCTAGAGGAAACAAGGTGAAAATGATGTGCAAAGTTTAGGGGTGAATGCCAAATAAACATATAATTTTTTGGAGGGGTCCATGGAGCTGGGAAAGAGCTTCCAATGCAAGGAGAAGCCTTGAAAAGGTTATTTGATGCCCAAACACCAACTTGATCAGTCACTGCAAGCTAGAAGGCCTAGAAACCCTTCAAAACCCTCATTTTGGGTTTAGCATATTGTACAGTGAAACAAGAAGCCAAAACCAAAAAAGTATCTTGAGGTTAGGAAAATAATTGAAGAAAAATCAAACTTTCTATGGGGTCTTTGGACTGTTTTCTTTAAGCCCTAGAAAACCAGTTTTAGGAAGCCTAATAGGGCTAATTCCTTGTAGCCCTTTTCTAGGGAAAATATTGAAATCAGTAAGAAAGATAATGGTTGCAAACCTCAAATGGACCATAAATAAATTCAAAAAATGTTAGAAGACACCTCCACACCTCTGCATGAACTCATGAGAGTAGTAGGTCAATTTGACAAGTTGAAGCCAAGAAGGCCATATTGAGCACATGGGAAGCATCGTAACTTGGTAGGGTTCCTAGCTAAAACACTTGAAGAAAACACCTTGGAAAGGCCAAGAATCAAGCCCTATAAGAGAATGAGAAGGACTTGGAGGTCTAGAGAGAAACTAGGCCTGGTGAGTTGGTGGAATTGAGTAACACCAACTAGGTGAAGTGTTGAGAAAACTAGGTGAACCCCATCAAATTGGTATAAAAGCCTATAAGATTTGGGCTTGGTAAGTAGATGTCCTTAGTGGAATATGTAGGAGATAACAACATGGTGACCAATGTAGAGTTGGCAAAGAAGTTGGATGATCAGGAGGAAGAGAATAGACTCCTGAAGGAGAAGTTGCTAGAATTGGAGAGTAATCTTGAGGTTGAAACCAAGGCAGATGAAGTGTTGGTAAAGGTTGAAAGATCAGAAGGGAAGGGTAAAGAAGTATCAGAGATAGACAAGGTGCCTGAACCTGATCGTATCCTAGAGAAAGAACCTTTTCTGAAGGCATTGAAGACCTTAAGTGGTTAATCACTGGAAGGATTGCCATTGTTCACTAGTAAGATGGAGGCAGAAGTGGTCCTAGATTGAACAGAAGGTATGGAGAACCATTTTGAATGTGAAGGCATAACTAAATCCTAGAGAGTCAAGGTATCCAAGTTAAGAATAAGAGGAGATGCTCTCACATGGTGGAAATTTGTGCAAGATGAAAGGAAGAAAATGGGCAAAGAACCCATCTCTTCTTGGAAAGGGATGTTAGTCAAAATCAAAGAAGTTTATCTCCCTGATGACTATGAAGTACAAATTCATAGGAAGAGGAAAAACTTAAGACAAAAAGACCTTGATGTTAGTAGCTATACGGAGGAGTTTCACAAACTTAGCCTTAGATCTCATGCAGTGGAAGAAGAGAGTCTCAACTAGGTACCTAAATGGTCTACGGTGAAACATCCAAGAAGAAATTAGTCTAATGAGCCCAAAAATAGTCCATCAAACCTATCAAATTTCCCTTAAAGTGGAGGAAAAACTGAAAAGAAGACATGACTCAAGTAGCAATAGGGGCAGAGGTAGAAGAAAAGACAATAGAGGCCATAGGGGAGGCTTTGGAGGAAGAAGTTTTGAACAAAGAACACAAGGAGAGTCTAAACTAATTGAGAAGTAAGATAGTGGCACTAATAAAGGAGGATTCAATAGAGGAAGGGGATCAAATAGCAATTTTAGAGGAAGATCTAGTGGACAAGGTAGAGGTTCCTCATACTTTGGAATGGTCAGCCAACATATAGGTGTCCAGAGAAGGGATCATCATCACAAGGTGGTGAAAGAAGAGTGAGCTATCTTCAAGAAGAGTCTTCAAGAAACAAGACTTCAAAGGTTGCCTTAGAATCAGAGGTAGATGACAACTTGATGATAAGGAGAACTTTGATCAAAGAACCGGTCAGAGAAGAGCCAAGCCAAAGAAGGTCCTTATTTAGGATCAAATGCAAGATTATGGACAAAGTGTGCAAAGTGATCATTGATTCAGGGTGAATAGAGAACATTGTGTCAGATGAGGCAGTGAGTAAGCTCAAATTGCAAAGGATACCTCACAACAACCCTTATAGAGTCACTTGGTTGAACAAAGGCCAACATGTCCTAGTTAATGAGCAAGCATGGGTGGATTTTACCATTGGGAGGTATAAGGACAAGGTGTTATGTGATGTCCTACCAATGGATGCATGCCATCTTCTATTAGGAAGACCATGACAATTTGATAGACAAGATATCCATGATGGAGCCAAGAATACATACTCATTCAAGAAAGATAGAGTCACATTCAAGATTCAGTCTATCCTTGAGGAAGGTGAAAAGAGGGCAGCAGGTCCTAATGTTCTTTTGGTGAGTGAAAAACAGTTCTTGAAGACACTTGAGGAAGGTGAAGGTATAGGGTTTGCACTAGTATTGAAGCCCAAAGAGGAAGACAAGAAAGAGCAGCCAAATTTTCCATTAGAGGTGCAAGATTTGTTGAAGAAATTCAAAGGCATAGTAAGTAATGGACAACCAGCCACCTTACCCCCTAAAAGAACTATAAGCCATGAAATAGACTTCATTCCTAAAGCATCCTTGCCTAACAAGGCAGCTTATAAATAGGATCACCATCAGATATAGGTTCCCTATTCCTAGAATAGAAGACCTAATTGATTGTTTAGGGGAAGACAAGTACTTTACCAAGATTGACCTTAAAAGTGGATATCACCAAATTAGGATTATGGAGGGTGATGAATGGAAAATTGCATTTAAGACTACTGAGGGTCTTTATGAGTAGCTTGCAATGCCATTTGGCTTATCCAATGCTCCAAGCACCTTCATGAGACTCATGAATGAGGTGATGAAGGACTTCATAGGTAAATTTGTGGTGGTATATCTAGATGATATTCTCATTTTCAGTAAGGATAGGGTAGATCATATTAATCATTTGCAAGATGTATTACATGTTGGTATTTTGGATATGTTGATATGGTTTTGTCATTGATGTCAACACCTATTAACACTTATCAACTCTAGATAATTGGCAATGTTCACCGGCAAGCAAGTGACTAATGCACAGTCATCGGTATTTGGTACACCAACATGATATATTGTTCATCGGCACTTGGAATGACATGGAAAATACTTGGTTATGTCGAAGACATCATTTGGGCACTTTGTCTTGGAGATTTATTCATTGGTATATTTGAGTTTGCATATTTGCTATTACCGGCAAATAGGTCCAGGATAAGCACCGACAGGCTTATCTATTCCAGATCATCACGACACACTAAGGAGATGATTTTGTTGTTATTGTAAATGCATTGAGCCGACATCATGCATCGGATATTGCATCGGTTATTTTGTTATTTATAAATTGATTTTATTGTAATATCTTTTAGAGCCGACCTACTAAAATTGGTCTTAGGTTTTGGTATATATGTAATATCTTATTAGTAAGATCGATATGCGAATGTGAGAAGGATTACAATTCGGTATATGCAAGAATAAGTAGAGCTATACATGTAGACATCATTTGAAGGTTGAAGGAAGGTATGAAGAAGGCATATCAAAGCTAAACTGGTACTGAATCCAACATATGGAGATGCTATTTTGAGTAGTACATCTTTATTGGATTTAACCATCCAATTATAGTTAGTGTGACTCCTATTTGTGTTTGAGCAAT
The DNA here is from genome assembly GCF_030272615.1 of Cryptomeria japonica. Classification (NCBI taxonomy): domain Eukaryota; kingdom Viridiplantae; phylum Streptophyta; class Pinopsida; order Cupressales; family Cupressaceae; genus Cryptomeria; species Cryptomeria japonica. The sequence goes on along the minus strand of NC_081410.1, from coordinate 616,898,495 downwards.
GAGCTCTAGGTGCTTGGCCTTTCTACATGTACAGACCCCATTTGTATACATATACTATCTACAGTAGTATCATTTGATTGTGGGTAAGGTTTTCCACCATGGTTTTTCCCCTGACAGGGTTTCCATGTACAAATATTGGTGTTATGTGTTGTGGATGTTATTGTCTTTCTATTTCATGCATTAATCTTTACCGGTACTGCAAGTAATTGATAAACTATCTACTGACATAAAGTTTGGTTCACCAGTATTAAGCATTAAGCCTAGTTAAGTTGTTTTTGATTTGAATTTATTTGACAACTGATTCATGCTCCCCTCTCAGTTGTCTCCGAGACCTAACAATTGGTATCAAAGCTTAGTCCTCTTTTTGCAGAAGTTTAACAGCTTGAGGAGATCCAATGTCTTCTAAATATTTCAGGAAGGACAGTCCTAAACTTGATGGAACCAATTATGGCATATGGAAGATCATGATGGAGACACATCTAAATTGCATTGGGAAGGACATTTGGGAAGTTACAAAGAATGGCTATATTGCTCCTACTTCCGGTCAGCCTAATCCACCTACCTTAGGAAAAGATGAAGAAAATGATTGCAAAGCAAGAGGAGAACTTTTGAGTGGATTATTAGATCAACAAATCATGGGTTTATCAGATAGATCTACTAGTAAAGCTATTTCGGACCATTTGGAAAAATTGAATGAAGGAGATTCCACAGTCAAAATTACAAAACTTGAAAGCTTCCAGTTCAGGTATGAAAATCGGAAAATGGAAGAACATGAAAGGATTTCTGCTTTTATGGAAAGAGTTAATGAAATTGTTTTGGGTATTAAATGTTGTGGAGGAACCTTCAGTGAACATGAAATTATTTCAAAAGTTTTAAGAGGATTTTCACTGACATACAAAATGAAAGTTACTGCTATAAATGAGTTAAGAACAATGCCTAATACATCAATAACTAGGAATACATTGACTGGAAAACTTTCAACTTTTGAAATTAAGGAATTTGGTCCTGTTGCTAGTATAAAGACAGATTTATCTTTTAAGGCATCAACATCATCTGCACCATCATTTGACAAGTCTGATTGGAAAGCATTTTATGCAAGAGAACTTGAAGAAAGCAGGATAGAAAATGAAGAACTTGAAGCACTATTTGCAAGGAAAATGCCTAAAGGTCTAGTTGGAAGTAAGTATGAAGGTAAAGCACCCTTTAAATGTTTTAACTATAATAAGATTGTTCATATGGCTTCAAGATGCCCTGATAGACATGAAATATTGAGAGAAGAAGCTAGAAGAACATACAAACCTAACCTTGAATATCAAAGATACAGATTTAAGAAGAATAAAGACAAGTCTTGTTATCTTGCTGATGAAGGAGTCACTGATGATTCTGATGAGGATCCGACAGACAATGGATGGGTTTTTGTTGCTATAATAGAAGATCAACCAACACCTACTATTCAACTAGTAGAGTAGGCCCTGTCAACTAAAGTTGAAGTTAAGGATGAATGGATCATTGATTCAAGATGTTCACATCATGTGACTAGTGATAAAGGTAAATTCTTGACTTTTCAGGAATATAATGGAGGTCTAGTAAGATTTGGAGATGATAAAGCTTGTTTGATCAAAGGAAAAGGTACTATATCTCTTGATGGTAAGCATAATACCGACAATGTTTACTATGTTGAAGGATTAAAGCATAATATTTTAAGTGTTGGACAATTAGTTGAAAAAGGATTTCAGTTACAATTCAAGAATGGGAAATGCAAAATTATGAACAAAACTCATTTGGAAATTGCAACCGGTAATCAAACTAGAGGTAATATCTTTCATTTGAATAACAATGAAAAAACATGCTTGATTGCACATATTGATGAAAGTTGGCTATGGCATAAAAGACTCTATCATGTAAACTTTGATTGCATTGTGAAAATCAGTACAACTAAAGTAGTTAGAGATTTACCTAAGATTATTAAACCTCACAATCTGGTATGTAAGGAATGTCAATTTGGAAAGCAGGTTAGAGAATCTTTTAAAAGTATTCCATAAAAATCCAATAATGCTCTTGACTTAATTCATTCTGATTTATGTGGTCCAGCTAGAACTAAAAGCTTACAAGGAGATAGATATTTCATGCTAATCATTGATGACTATTCTAGAATGTGTTGGGTTACTTTTCTCAGATAAAAATCAGAAGCACTTGGGAAATTCAAGCTATTCAAGGTGATGGTAGAAAATGAAACTGGTAAGAAAATCAAATGTCTGAGATTAGATCAAGTAGGTGAATTCACATCTAAGGAATTTAATACATTCTATGAAGTAAATGGAATCATAAGACAGTTATCAGCACCCCGGACACCACAACAAAATGGAGTTATATAAAGGAAAAATAAAACTATCTTGGATGCAGCTAGAAGTATGTTATCAGAAGAAAATCTACCACATGTGTATTGGAGAGAAGTAGTGAGCACATCAGTCTATACATTCAACAAAGTTCACATCAAAGGTGAAACCGGTAAGACCCCTCATGAACTATGGTTTGGTATTACTCCTACTCTTAAATATTTCAGAATATTTGGAAGTAAATGCTATATTAGAAGAGATGAGTATATTGACAAATTTGATCCTAGAAGTGATGAAGGGATATTTCTTGGTTATTCATCTAAGAGCAAGGCATATAGATGTTTTAACAAGAGATTGCAAAAAAATGTTGAGAGTACAAATGTGAAAATTGATGAACAGTTTAGAGGAACTTCAAGGTAGATAGACTCTGAACCGGCAATAAAGATACTAACAAATGAACCTACATTGAACCCACCGGCACAGAATGAAGATCCAGTTACATCGGTATCATCTGAAAAATTCCACTATAACTGAAGAACAACAACAAACAAAGACACCCTGGTATGTAAGATGGAACCACTCTGAAAATCAGATAATTGGGAACAAATATCAAGGAGTTATGACAAGAGGAAGACTGGAAAATGAAGAGGTATGTCTTATTTCTGAAATTGAACCATTATCAATTAATGAGGCATGTGAAAATGAACACTAGATTAAAGCTATGGAAGAAGAATTAGAACAAATTGAAAAGAATAACACATGGGCATTAGTTCCCCGACCTAAAGACAAAAATGTAATTGGAACAAAATGGATATTCAGAAACAACCTTAATGAAGATGGTAAGGTAATCGGAAATAAAACAAGACTAGTGTGTAAGGGATATTCTCAGAAAGAAGGAATTGATTACAATGAAACCTTTGCACCGGTAGCTAGAATTGAGGTAGTCAGATTATTCTTAGCTTTTGCAGCACACAAGAACTACAAAGTTTATCAAATGGATATTAAATGTGCATTTCTGCATGGAGATCTTGAAGAAGAAGTTTACATTGAGCAACTTGATGGATTTTCTTTGATAGATAACAAAGATATTGTTTGCAGGTTAAGGAAAGCTTTGTATGGGTTGAAGCAAGCTCCAAGAGCTTGGTATGCTAGATTGGATAGATATCTTTTGAAGATTGGTTTTTCTAAAGGTAATGCTGACAACAATTTATACTATAAAATGACTAATGATGACATCTTAGTTATAGAAGTTTTTGTTGATGATATAATCTTTGGAGGAGAAGATGGGTTATGTAAAGACTTTTGTATTAAAATGCAGCAAGAATTTGAAATGTCTATGATTGGAGAGATAAAATTATTTTTAGGATTGCAGATTTCACAAATAGATAAAGGTATATTATTGAGTCAATCTAAGTACTTGAAGGAGTTACTAAAGAAATTTTGGATGAAAAACTCTAAATCGGTAAGCACACCTATGACTACAAATGACAAATTATCACTAAGGGATGAATCTACACCAGTTAATCTGACTAGGTACAAATCTATGATAGGAGGTTTATTGTATTTGACACAAACATGACCTGATATTATGAATGCAGTATGTATTGTTTCAAGATATCAGAGTAATCCTAGAGAAAATCATGAATCAGTAGTAAAAAGGATTTTCTGGTACTTACAAGGCACTACAAATCTTGGCCTATGGTATCCTAGAGATGAAACCTTTGAATTATGTGCATACATAGATGCAAATTGGGCAGGAGATGTAGATGATAGAAAAAGCACCACCAACAGAGCATTTTTTCTTGGAAGAAGATTAATTTCTTGGTTGAGTAAGAAACAAAGTTGCACATCTTTATCAACAACATAATCAGAATATGTTGTAGCAACAACTAATTGTACACAGGTATTATGGCTTAAGAAAATGTTGAAGGACATAAAGGTAAAATGCAAGGAACCTATAACTATCTATTGTGATAACACAACAGCAATTGATATATCAAAGAATCCGGTACTACATTCTAAAACTAAACATGTTTCTATCAAACTGAATTTTCTAAAGGAGAATGTTTAAGCAAAAGAAGTAAAACTGGTTTATGTGAATACTAAAGAGTAGATTGCAGATATTTTCACTAAGCCCTTACCTAAGGAGACTTTTGAATATCTTAGAGATCAGCTTGGGGTCATACCCCCACTGGTAGAGACTTAGACAGTTGATGTTTGTCATCAACCGACATAACTAACAGAGAAATATTTTACTTCGACTTTTGATGAGGAGAGCTACTTTAAAGGGGGAGTAGTTGGTATACTGGATAAGTTGGTATTTTGTATTTGGACCTGGTTTTCTTTGTATTGCTTTGGCATTTGATGTCAAAGGGGGAGAGATTGATATGGAAAAAATCATGTTACTCCTAGGGGGAGAGATTGTTATTTTAGGAGGGATTGATTGCTCTCTGTATTTGAATTTTGATTTTTGGTCATGATTTTTTTTGGGAGATTGTTGGTTTTTGGTATTTGGCATTTCTGTTTTGGAACTTTGATGGTTTTTCCATCTTGTGATTGCCATCAATGCCAAAGGGGGAGATTGTTGGTATTTGGGATTTGTTTATATGGTTTTGTCATTGATGTCAACACCTATTAACACTTATCAACTCTGGAGAATTGGCAATGTTCACCAACAAGCAAGTGACTAATGCACAGTCACCGGTATCTGGTACACTGGCATGATATATTATTCACCGACACTTGGAATGACATGGAAAATACTTGGTTATGTTGAAGACATCATTTTGACACTTTGTCTTGGAGATTTATTCATTGGTATATTCGAGTTTGCATATTTGCTGTTACCGGCAAATAGGTTTAGGATAAGCACCGATAGGCTTATCTATTCCAGATCAACATGACATGCTAAGGAGATGATTTTGTTGTTATTGTAAATGCATTGAGCTGACATCATGCATTAGATATTGCATCCATTATTGTTTTATTTATAAATTGATTTTATTGTAATATCTTTTAGAGCCGACCTACTAAAAATGGTCTAAGGTTTTGGTATATATGTAAGATCTTATTAGTAAGATCGATATGTGAATGTAAGAAGGATTATAATTCGGTATATGGAAGAATAAGCAGAGCTATACATGCAGACATCATTTGAAGGTTGAAGGAAGGTATGAACAAGGCATATCAGAGCTAAACGGGTACTGAATCCAACATATGGAGATGCTATTTTGAGCAATACATCTTTAATGGATTTAACCATCCAATTGTAGTCAGTGTGACTCCTATTTGTGTTTGAGTAGTGAGCTCTAGGCACTTGGCCTTTTTGCATGTGTAGACCCCATTTGTATACACATACTATCTGCAGTAGTATCATCTGATTGTGGGTAAGGTTTCCCACTGTGGTTTTTCCCCTTACAGGGTTTCCACGTACAAATATTGGTGTTATGTGTTGTGGATGTTATTGTCTTTTTGTTTCATGCATTAATCTTTACTGATACTGTAATTAACTGATAAAATGTCTATCGACATAAAGTTTGGTTCACCGATATTAAGAATTAAGCTTGGTTAAGTTGTTTTTTATTTGAATTTATTTGACAACTGATTCACCGCCCCCCCCTCTCAGTTGTCTCCGGGACCTAACATTACAAAGTTTGTATGATGAAAAGCTAACCATGAACTTGGATAAGTGAGTTTGTTAAGCAGGAGTTGGTTTACCTTGGATTTGTGTTGTCTCAAGGAAACCTTAAGATGGATCCCAACAAGGTTGAAGCCATAGTGAATTGGCCTACTCCTAAGTCAGCAACAGAGGTGAGAAGCTTCCATGGACTAGCTCAGTACTATAGGAAGTTCATTAGGCAATTCAGTGCTATATGTACACCAATGTTAGACACCATTAGAGGTGGAATGAAGGCAAAGTTTTAGTGGAGTGAAGAAGAAAACAAAGGTTTTGAAACCTTGAAGGAGAAGATAGCTACTCAACCAGTGCTAGTATTGCCTAGTTTTGAGAAACCTTTCATAGTGGAATGTGATGCAAGCAATGTTGCAGTAGGTGCTATCCTAAGACAAGAAGAAAGACCAATATCTTTCCATAGTGACAAGCTAAGTGATGCCAAGAGGAAATACTCCTCTTACGCTCTTGAGTTATATGCTTTGGTGCAAGCTTTGAGGAAGTGGAGACACTATCTCCTCCCTAAAGAATTTGTAGTCTATACAGACAACCAAGCATTGAGTTTTCTAAACTCACAAGAAAAACTTAGTCATAAATACATGGAATGGGTGGAGTACATGCAATGCCTACACATTCACCGTTAAGCACAAGAAAGGACAGTTAAACCGGGTAGCTGATGCATTAAGTAGGAGACTTTTGACAGTCCAAGAAATCCAATTGAGAAGCATAGGTGTTGATAGTTTTAGAGACTTGTACCTAGAGGATGAAGACTTCTCAAATGCCTACAAGATGTGTAAGGAGTATCAAAATCACTTCTATAGTGAGTATTCTGATTTTACTTTGCAAAATGGGCTATTGTTTAAAGGTTGGCAGTGTTGTGTGCCTAGAGGCTCAATGAGAGAAAATATCATACAAGAGAAGCATAATGGCAGCCTTAGTGGATATTTTGGAGTCAATAAGACTCAAGAGTTGGTTCAAAGGTACTACTATTGGCCAAGGATGAATTAAGATGTGAAAAAGTATGTGGAGACTTGCATAGTTTGCCAAAAGGCCAAGGGTACTTCTACAAATGCAGGTTTATACCAACCTCTTCCCATGCCAAATAGACCTTGGGAATGCATTAGGATGGACTTTGTAGTAGGTTTACAAAGGACAAAGCATTGATATGACATCATTTATGTCATTGTGGATAGATTTAGCAAAATGGCTCACTTTTTGCCTTGCAAGACTACCCATGATGCATGCCAAATAGCTCAATTGTTCTTCAAAGAGGTAGTGAGGATACATGGCTTACCCATGAGAATTGTTTCAGATAGGGACTCAAATTTCATGAGTCATTTTTGGAAGACACTTTGGAAAAAGCTTGGCACCAACCTCTCTTTTGGATCAACCTACCATCCTCAAATAGATGGGCAGACCGAAGTGGTGAATAGAAGCCTGGGAAACTTATTAAGGTGCCTTACTAAGGAATATGGTCAAACATGGGATCAAGTACTATCACAAGCTGAATATGCATATAATGACACCTTGAATAGGACTACCGACAAGAGCCCTTTTGAAGTGGTCTATGGTGTGCACCCACGAGGTATTTTGGAGTTGAGAGACTTAGGAAGTGTAGCAGCAAGAAGTGGATATGTAGAAGACTTTGCTCAATCAATGAAGGAGGTCTATGAATTAGCCAAGCAAGCATTGATGGAGAATACAAGCAAACTCAAACAAAAAGTTGATGAAAGAAGGAAGAACCTACAATTTCAAGTAGGAGATCTTGTCATGGTGCACCTAAACAAATTAAGGCTACAACAAGGAGTGCCTAACAAGTTGCAAATGAGAAGGATAGGTCCATGTGCCATTCTAGCCAAGTATGGAGAAAATGCATACAAGGTGGATCTACCTAGTGACATAGGATTGTAACCAATTTTAAACATAGCAGACTTAGTTGCCTAAAAGGGACCAATTCAAGGTTTAGATTGTAGTCACTCAGAGGTATCATATGATGTGAACAACCTTCAACTACCAGCCAAACCAAATCCAAAGGTCGAGAAGGTGTTGAGTTCAAGGATTGCCATGAAGACAAGGCATCAAGCCTATTTGGAGCACCTAATAAAATGACAGGGTATGGATGATGTTGAAGCCACATGGGTGCTTGAGATAGAGTTTAAGAAGCTAGGAATTGATAAGAATTTGATTCCCAAAGAGGTGACATGATCTTCTTTTATTTGGGAGAATGGTGTAGGAGCACCTAGGACTTAGACCATTTAGTTTTCTCAATTTTGGCTTGTACTGACCCTAGCCAAGTTAGTAGTGAATAAGGACTCCAAGAGGGTCCAAGAGTTAGTATTTTGAGTCAGTGTAGGCCTAGGTTGAGTTCATTCATCTTAGGTTTGCATTTTTGTGTAAATAGTGGGTTTGAGTAGGTAGTTGACCTTCTTGATGGTCAAAAGTGTCAAAAATTGGTATAGGAATTAGGGAGGGTTAAATTAGTCTTAGAAATGTTTGAAAATTCATGTGTGATGACTTAGAATAGGTCTCATAGGTTGGGAAGACCAAAAAGTGAAAAAGTGCAAAATTGCAAAAAGTTGTCACGACAACTTTTGTCCTGAATTGGTTAGCGATGGAGTTATGGATTGTAAAATGACCTAAGATGACTCCACATGTGGTAAAAGCTATAAGTACCCTCTCTTTCATGGTTACCAAGGTTGGAGAATGTTTTTTGCAATTTCAACAATGTGAAACTACTCATTTTCACACTAGTTGGCAGCATTTTGGCTTGATTTTACTCATTTTGTAATTGAAAATGGATTGAATCCATTGATCCATAAATGGATTGAGTTTATATAGTGTTCTATAGTAGTGTTGGCTCCATTTCAAGTTGTGTAGATAGTTTACTTTGGTGTTTTCTTGGTTTGGTTTGTAAACAGCCAGTTTTGGCTTGTATATAGCAGTTTATGTAAAAAATGGTTGCCCCATGAATTCCACATGTGCTGCCATCACAGCATGTTGGGAAATGAAGGGAAACCACCTGTATAGTGTACATATGCAAGGAAAAGTGTTGGAGATGAGTTTCAATGTGACTTCCACCTTGTTCTAGGCAAGTCCAGGAGCAACCCGACTAGAGGAAACAAGGTGAAATAATGTGCAAAGTGCAGGGGTGAATGCCAAATAACCATCTAAGTTTTTGGAGGGGTCCATGGAGTTGAGACAGAGTTTCCAATGCAAGGAGAGGCATTGACAAGCTCATTTGATGCCCAAACACCAACTTGACCAGTCACTGCCGACTAGAAGGCCTAGAAACCCTTCAAAACCCTCATTTTGGGGTTAGCATATTGTACGGTGAAACAAGAAGAAAAAACCAAAAAAATATCTTGAGTCTAGGTGAATCATTGAAGAAAAACCAAACTTGCTAGGGGGTCTTTTGGACCATTTTCCTTCAAGCCCTAGAAAACCGGTTTTAGGAGGCCTAATAGGGCTAATTCCTTGTAGTCCTTTTCTAGGCAAAATATTGAAATTGGTAAGAAAGCTAATGGTTGCAAACCTCAAATGGAACCTAAATGCATTAAAAACATGTTAGAAGATACCTCTACACCTCTACATCAACTCATGATAGTAGGAGGTCAATTTGACAAGTTGAAGCCAAGAAGGCCATATTGAGCACATGGGAAGCATTGTAACTTGGTAGGGTTCCTAACTAAAACACTTGAAGAAAACACCTTGGAAATGTAAAGAATCAAGCCCCAGAAGAGACTGAGAAGGACTTGGAGGTCTAGAGAGCAACTAGGCTTGGTGAGTTGGTGGAATTGAGTAACACCGACTAGGTGAAGTGTTGAGCAAACTAGGTGAACCCCATCAATTTTGCATTCCATGTCATTATAAGGATTAATCTTGTGGGAAATTATTTTGGATCTAGACATTTGGCATATCTTATTAAGCCTTTTTCCAATCCATTCATCTAGTATAATTCTATATAATGTTTATAGTTAACAAGATTAAATAATAATGGATATCATTACTAGATATGAACATTTTGATGTTGTGCTAAAATATCCTCTTTTCTTCATGATTTCCATAATTTTGATAAACCTTGGGTTTTAAAATGACACAAGAATAAATACTAGATTGAAATATACAAATGATAGATGGCTCTATATGTGAGAAGTGTTTTTTAATTTTTCTACCTACAATTTATTTACTTTCATTTAAGGAATTCAAAAGTTCATGGAGATGTCTAGATAGAACTAGATCACGACTGTTTAGTAATCACATTAAAGTATAATTCCATTTTTCTAGGGTTCTACAATTTTATTACCAATTGTCATTTTATAAATTTTATTAAAGTTTAAGTTTTTGTAGGGAACATATTATGTTGTGGATAGTGGATGTATCATTTCTAAACTTTCACACGTCTTGGAAGAGTCCACAACTTCTTCTTTCTATATTTTACAAGAATTTTACTTGTTGAAGGATGTTTGACGCTTGTACATTAAACATTACCTTTGAAACTTATCATTTTACATTTACCATCAAGAAGTCATTTTGGGCATTTTACCTAAATTTTTGATTGGTCAAACATTTATATTCATACAAAGTGTGGAAGAGGAAATTTTACACACTCAAGGTGATGAAAACTAGAGGGAGAAAATAGACCTACTCTACCTCACTAAACTGGTGCTCTGGTGAGCCACGAGATACAAACTAATAACTATCGAAACCTATAAGAAAAATTTAATAGATAGAAGGTCTGTCAAAATACAGACTTGAAAGGATAGGTCATAGAGACTTTCTGGTAAGCTCTACATAGTCATTTCTTGAGGACATGCGCGTGAGTCAAAGATGACAGCGTGACATGCTAACATCCCATATCGACAAAGCACATAGATGTTCACAAAAAAGTATCAAGTAACACAATATATATATGTTAGATATTGTTTCTGGTTTTGATTGTGTGTGATTCCAAATAGACTGTAAGATAAGAAAATGAGTGAAAGCGACTATTGGGACCTTCAAAACTTGGCAAAATTTGAAGGACCCATGATAGGGAAAATGAATGTAATACCTAGAAGTGCACTTACAAATTTTTCAAGTAGCCTAGTTTGAGAGTTCATAACTTGGTGTCTTGTGATTGTCATATAAATCAACTCTAGGATCATGTTCAAATGTTATCATTAAGTATACATGTCCATTTTTAGCCTCCTATAATAAAATTTTATAGGTTTTTGAAATGGCAAGTTGTAGGGCTTTGACATAGGTTTACAATCTGCACATTATGAGTCTTTTAGGTAGCCATCTTCTAAGGTCAATATTTCAGTGCTTGATCTTTTTCATGTCAAACCAACTATTGCCTACAATTTTCCTCATGTTAATATGCTCATTGGTCATATTCAAAGTCTTTATCTTCCCATTTGATCTTTTTCCCAATTCAAAACCAAATGCAATTTATTAAGATTAGTTGACTGCATTGTGTCTGATTGACCAGGTTGGCCTACTTTGGAGACTAATATTTCATAGACGGTTGATAGCAATGTTAAAAGGATTGTAATTCCTTGCAATTTTCCACATATTCTTGTACACTTGTATCCATTTGCAAATTCCCAACAAATCATTTGGTATTTTTTCCAAGTTCAAACTAAATGCAATTTATTGAAATCTGCTGATTGCACTGTATTTGACTTATTAGATGGCCTACTTTGAGGATCAATATTTTGAAACCAGTTGAGGGTCAGATGAAATGGATTGGTTCTTGTGATTCTCCCCACCTTCTTATTCTCCCTTGCTAAGATTCAAAATCTCAAAATAATGATTGGTATTTTTTTAAGGCCAAAACCAAATGGGCTTTGCACAGATTTGTTGACTGCATGTTCACGAGAGTTCCAAAGAAGTCAAGTTTAACCATTAATAACTTGCACCAAAATGTGAAATTTGCATATGCACACATGTTTATTGTATCATAATGATTTCCCATGTTAGGTGGTGGCTTTTGAGAGCAAGATTTGATTTTTTTTCAAAACACGAAGTCTTTGAGTTTCAAAAGAGTTCTAGCAAGTGCACTTTCATAAAACACCCAAATAAGCAACTTTGACGATTAAAATCTCACACCTTAGGTGATCTCATGCAAAAATATTTGGATGTTTGATTCTCTACTATTATTCAATATTGTCTATCAGTTCTTGTGTTTTTAGGCAAAGGTTGATTGGTTTTTGAAGGTGATTCTAGAGGCTATACGCCTTGGAATGAGGCCATTCCAAGATCAAGTTGTTTCCAAACAATTTTTTTAGCTGGGCCCATAAGAGGACTTGACATGTGTCGTGAGATTGTGAGGCTCCAAGATTGATTATCATTTTGTGAATTATATTATCACAACCAATATAAACAGTGACATTTAAAAGTCTTTTTTAATTTTAAATGATTTATTAAAGTGTTGATGGATGTACGAAGGTGAAAGTGAAATTGTTTAAATCATTTATATGATTTCAGTATGTTCCTCACAACAACCAAATTTGAAGGAGATGTAGAATTATGAGTGTGGAGGCTATCATAAAGTTACAAGGGTATAAAATAAATTGTATCCTATATATCCCGCATAGAGTTTGGGGGATTTTGAGGTGAGCAAATGGGGGTGTGCGGGAAGGCCCCGTTGCCCCGCAAAGAACAAAGGGTCAAACTCTGGTTTGTGTGAGGGGAAAACGAGGAGATAGAAATTGCAGAAATGTTGTGGAATGCAATGACTGGAGGATATGCTCTAAATGGATTCGTTGAAGAGGTTTTAGAAACTTTTGAGCAAGTACAATCTACAGGTGTAAGGCCAAATTCCACCAACGTTGCCAGCATCCTCTCTATCAATGATAAAATGGGAGCTTTACAACATCGAACATGCATCCACTAAAGCCATCGCAAAAAATTACAAATGTTGCAGCTACGAAATGATGTAAAATTGATATGAAAAATGCGCAAATTGTGGAATCGATATGAAAGAGAGCATGTGAAATCTAGCAAGTGTAAGGCCGAGTTCCACAAGCTTTACCAGTATCTTCCGTACCTGCACAAAATGGGAGCATTCAAATAGGGACGCGGTTAATTTGGTTCCAAAATTGTATGTTAAAATTAGTGTTATTGATTTTTCCAATATGTTTGAAAAATCAAAATCGCAGTTAATTCTACTGATTATGATTGATCTATAATTTTCACAAAAATCAATAACACATAAAAATCAATAACACTAACACTAAGATTACTGATCGATATTTAATTTAACCAGGACCTTCAAATAAGATGTACACAAAGGATACGTTGAAAAGGCTTTAGAAATTGAAGTGAATGCAACTTGTATGCGTAAAACCTAATTCCATGAACTTTGTCAACATCCTTTTTGCATGCACCAAAATGGGAGCTTTGTAATAGGTTATAGACATCCATCAAAGTATAATGGTAGGCGAATTCTTTCAAGCATGCATGAGAAATGTGGAGTCTTAGACAAAGCATGATATGCACGAAATCAATTTGGTGAAAAGGCTTTAGAAACTGTCAGCGAATACAATTGGGATTCAAGATGCTATAGTTGCAAGGGCCCTTGTAGATATGTACGTAAAATGTAGAAATATAAATAATACACGCAGTGTGCCTCAAAATGTCATCTCGATGAAATGAAATGATTTTGAAACTTACAGAAGATTGTATTGTGTGAAACAACATTCAAAACTTTTGAGCAAGTGCAATCGGTAGGTGTAAAGCCGAATCCACAACCATTGCCGCCATCTTTTATGCTTATGCCAATACGGAGGCTTTGTAACATTGTGCATATCCATATAAGCATAAAATATTTTATCAAATGTTATAGTTAGACATGTTGTGTTAGACATGCTGTGTTAGACGGTCGTAGTTATTCTGGCTCTAAAAATGATTAAATCATACATTGTATAAACATAAAAAAATATAAACTTAATGTATGTGATTTAAACCGTTCCTTACTATCACACTCCCTAAATGGAAGGAAGTTCAAATAGAAGGAATGAACACGCACCAAGGTACAATGGTGAACATGTGTTTGTGAGATTTTATGGCTGTAAATGCTCTTTCATATAAGGGACATTAACGGTTTTAGATGCCATATCATGGCATGCAATGATTGAAAAAAATTCATTGAATAGACTTTATGCAATTCATGGCTGAACACCATGATTGCCTTTGAAGGTACGGACACAAAATGTGGAGTAGAGACAAAGTGGGTGAACTGTTGGAAAAGATTGCCTCAAGGAAATGAGATCTTGTGAAATGAAATAATAGCAAGATTTGCATAAAATAGATTTGTTGTGAAGGAACTTTGGAACGGGGTATGGGCACCCATCAAAGCATAAAGGATGAGGGATTTTATGGGTTGTTGTAGTTTCAACATGCTCACTGTATGTGTGAAATAATGAAATTATAAACAACCATCACAAATGTTTGAAGGCACCATTTGGAGAGTCTTGGAAAACAAAGGAAAATTGAATAAAGTGTAGCCGTATCAAAATCTGTTTTCATAATTACACATAGCAGAATTACGGGTGAAGAATTTTCATAGAGAAGGTAAAGAAAGTTGATTATGGAGGAGTGGATTATTACCCAATGAAAAATTATGGAGATGCAGTTAAATATTTCCTGGGTGAATGGAAAATCATGGAGATGCAGTTCATTATTTTCATTTTGGGGAATTGTTTTCAAAATGGGTGCTATGTAAATGATATTGCGAGCAAAAGATGAATTGTGCTTGGGTGATTTTGAAAAGAGGGCTATGTAACAAATTCACTGAGAAAAACTTGTTCAGAAATAAAGATGAAAGATATTCACCGGAATGCAGAAGGGAGAATAAAACATAGAAAAATTTAATCGATGAAGACCAAAGGTTTATAAATAAATTGATTAGTTATTTTATGTTTTTAGTTTTTGAGGGTAAATGAATAGTTTTGTAAACCGAGTTGTAATGGTCTAAAGCACTCCCTTGTTTTTATGAAAGAGAAATTAGGACTATTTTGAAACAAAAAGGGCATGAGACAAAACTGTTATTGTAAATATTTCTAAAATTTAAGCAAAGAATGTGCATAAAGGCTTTGCTGTAGCAATAGTTTCAACTGTTTATTGAATCAACATATCAAGTATGTGTTTGATTTGTCATTGCACTTCAATGCTTTTGTGTGGTTAGTTTAATGGGCCTCCTCAAGTAGGAGTTAAATTTTGTTGACCGAATTGCAGTGGTTTGGGGAATCAAATTGGATTAATAAGTAGGGTTTCATGATTGACATACTTGCACGTTTATGCAAGGTATAAATAAGAAGAGTGCTAAACAGTTAGAATTTCCAACCATTAGATGAGCAAAAATTTCATTATCTTTTTTTATCAAGATGAGGCACTGATCAAGATTCTATTGCAAAACCTAACAAACTCAAAATATATCTTTTATTTTCAATTGTAGGCATAGGTGTAGATATTAGATTTTATTTCAGTTTTCTGCTCCACCTCATCCTCATACATAACAAAAAAGCAGGGGGATATTGAATGAAGGTTTAAATCAAAAGAACCTCTGAGATCATGTATGAGATTTCAATCTACTTTATCACCATCATTGAATATTGCAAGGAAGTTGAATGGTGAGATAGAAGGTTCACCCGCCTCGATATATTAGAATCAGAAGTGCAAGAGAATTCAATCCTTTTCAGGGGTTGGTTCTCATTTGTTGGCTGAATCTAGTGTCGAACCTAATCATAAAGTTTGTCACACTCTTAGGGTTTTACAATTTGTTGATTTGGGAACCAACAATAACTATAAAATTGAATAATGAAAGATGGGAGAAGGCAATAGTGATCTTACAATTTGTCCATGATTGAAGCCTTTAGGAAAGCAATCCTTTCTCCAATGAAACCTAGACACACAACAAAGAGAAAATGTTGGGGTTGTGTATAGAGGTCTGCCATAATTAGACCCTTGCTTTGGTGTTTTTACCTCCACAGATAGCCAAGGTAGATAACCAAAATAGATATACTACAAAGATTAAAACAAGGAAATGTAAGAGGAAAGAAACTCCCCTTCCAACGTTAAGATATAGCCCTCGTGAATCTAACTGATGGTAAATCGGTTATTATATATATATGTGGTTATTAAATCGATGCCTGAAAGCCATTCTGGAGAATGATATATTAACACACAGTCCCGATATGCAGATGGACATTAACTTTGTATACACTGCGATGATTATCACAGTGAACACAATATTTATCGTGCCACTGTGACTACATTACAATACACACTGTAATGTAATCATAGTGGGCACGATAGTTATCATGCCCATGTGATTCTCGATCGCATTATATTAATGGAGCATGCAGTTCAAAAGTTAAACATAAACAAACTAATTGTTATGAATGGTTGCCTCCGTAGGGGCATGTCCATACATGGCAACTGCCACGTATGGACATGTCCCTACGTAGGTAACCTTTCCTCTTGTATTTAAAAACCGGATTCAATGATGGAGACGATCAATAACTTACGGCAATCAATCATCCAGAATCGTTGTCATTATTCTTCGATCCACATTTCACAACATTCCACCCCTGTCGACTAGGAAAGTGGTTAGAAACAAACATGATATTATAAAGAATCCACGAAATCCAAATGTCATGAAAACTTAACATAATCACACCGATAATGCTATAAAAGATTGCAAAGAAAATTTAAAAAGTTAAAACTCAAAATAACATCAAACTCATTGCATTACTTTGATGTCACTTTATTGTTTCTTCTTTCTCCTCTAATGTTATGTTGCTCTCAAATAGGTGAGTGCACAAATGTGATAAGAAAGGGTAATTCGACAGTGTGATCACGAGGATAATTGAAAGATCATGGTTACATGAATGAGTAATGAGACCTCAAATTATAGATTTTGAAGTTCGATTGGACGAAGAAGATTGATTGCAATCAATGAACATGATCGATTGTGAGGATGAGTTAAGTGAAGCAAAATGGGAAAAAGGTGTAATTTCTAAGTGGAGAGGGAAATGGAAGGTTAGTAAAGTTAAGAGGATCAAATTTAGGAAAGTACAAGTGTGAGGTGGAGTTAGAAGTGGAGATCGAAATGCAGTAGAATTAATAAATATTCATTACTAATTCACTCCAAATTAGTAATTAATTGATTAAATATTCATTTAATTTGGACAAAAGAATTAGGGATAAATAAATAATGATCCTAAGAGGGACATGCTAGGATATGGAATTGATAAAAATAAATATTTAACCTTAGAATTGAATTACATCAATTTGATGCCAAAGAGATACAGATTCAATAATCAACAAAATTATTTAATTAGATAGACAAGAAGAATGATTTAGGTCAGAGCGATAGGAAATAATCAAATTAGAGGATAGAATAATGACACAACATTGACAAATGGTAAACACCAAAAACACAATAAGGAGACATGATAAAAAGGGGAGTTGTAGGCATTGACCATTTTTTAGTGTCTACAACCCCCACAATGAAGAGCTTTTTGGACGGAGAAGAAGAAGAATGAGATTCTCCTCAAAGCACCTAGATAATCAAAGTCTGAAGTGAGTAAGAAAACAAAGATGCATGCCCAACACCCAATAGTGTTGGAGATTGTGAATAAACACTCACTACAACTTCCTTCAAGATCCTAAATTGCTTAGAGAGATCATCAAAGGAGTTTGAAGAGCCAAAAATGAAGCCCCCAAGGCAAGATATGAGGTTTGGGAATGGAATTTATGTCGATGGGCATGTGAAGAGGTGTTACGAACTCTACCAATCACAGGTGTAACACTTGAACTGACCACCTTCAGTATGTAAATTTATGGGATGCTAGTACAATGTGTGGACATCTTCGTAGTGTGATAGTGTCCATGAGTCAAATAGTCAATGAAGTTGGAAAAAGGCCAAGACAAAGACTGAATAGGCAAGCCATGTGGACAAAGGACAAAAAGGTGAACAAGCTCTCCAATTGACGTAAAGAAAAGGCTCTTATGTAGCATAGAATCACATGGGTTGTAATTTATGATATTATATTTTGCCCCAACTTTAGCAAGCATATCACTTGTCAAAAGATGTGAAGCTAAAGTAAAGATAAAGGTTAGTACAATTTTAACAAGACATGAAGGGGAACCAGAGTACTCTAACCAAAGTTTCCCCCAAGCAAGTGTCCCTGACCTTTGTAACATCTTGTTAGGCTATTCCATCATAAACATGTCAGCTATAGACAAATGTGTCAAATGTAAAAGAAAAAAAATTGATACAATTAGACATTAAAATAACAAAATAAGAATGGAATTTAATGTCGATGGGCACATGAAGAGGTGTTACGAACTCTACCAATCACAAGTGTAACACTCAACTAACCACCTTCAGTTTGTAAATTCATGGGACACTAGCACAATGCAGGGACATCTTCGTAGTGTGATAGTGTCCATGAGTCAAATATTTAATGAAGTTGGAAAAAGGCCAAGACAAAGACTAAATAAGCAAGCCATGTGGACAAAGGACAAAAAGGTGAAGAAGCTCTCCAATTGATGTAAAGAAAAGGTGCTTATGTAGAGTAGAATCACATGGGGTACAATTTATGACACTATATTTTGCCTTGACTTTAGTGACCATATCACTTGTAAAAAGATGTGAAGCTAAAGTAAAGATAAAGGTTAGAACAATTTTACCAAGACATGAAGGGGAAGCAGAGTACTCTAACCAAAGTTACCCCCAAGGAAGTGTTCCTAACCTTTGTAACATCTTGCTAGGCTATTCCATCATAAACATGTCAGCTATAGACAAACGTTACAGATGTAAAACCAAAAAATTAGTAAAATTAGACATTGATGCAATCAAAAGATCATGGTTACATGAATGAGAAATGAGACCTCAAATTATAAATTTTGAAGTCCGATTGGATGAAGAAGATTGATTGCAATCAATGAACATGATCGATTGTGACGATCAGTTAAGTGAACCAAAATGGGAAAGGTGTCATTTCCAATTGGAGAGAGAAATGGAAGGTTACTAAAGTTAAGAGGATCGAAATTTGGAAAGTACAAGTGTGAGGTGGAGTTAGATGCGGAGATGGAAATGGAGTAGAATTAATAAATGCACCCCAAGTTAGTAATCACTTGATTAAATATTCATTTAATTGTGACAAAATAATTAGGGATAAATAAATAAAGAATTTATTTATCCTAAGAGGGACATGCTAGGATATGGAATTGATAAAAATAATTGTTTAACCCTAGAATTGAATTACGTCAATTTGATGCCAAAGAGATACAGATTCAATAATCGATAAAATTATTTAATTAGATAGACAAGAAGAATGATTTAGGTCAGAGCGATAGGAAAAAATAAAATTAGAGGATAGAATAATGACACAACATTGACAAATGGTAAATACCAAAAACACAATAAGGAGACATGATAAAAAGGGGAGTTGTAGGCGTTGACCATTTTGTAGTGTCTACAACCCCCACAATAAAGAGCTTTCTGGATGGAGAAGAAGAAGAAGGATATTCTCCTCAAAGCACCTATATAACCAAAGTCTGAAGTGAGCAAGAAAACAAAGATGCATGCCCAACAACCAATAGTGTTGGAGATTGGAAATAAACAATCACTACAACTTCCTTCAAGATCCTAAAGTGCTTAGAAAGATGATCAAAGGAGTTTGAAGAGCAAAAAATGAAGCCCCCAAAGCAAGATATGAGGTTTGGGAATGGAATTTATGTCGAAGGGCATGTGAAGAGGTGTTAAAAAATCTACCAATATAAGGTGTAACACTTAAACTGACCACCTTCAGTTTGTAAATTCATGGGATGCTAGCACAATGCGTGGACGTCTTCGTAGTGTGATAGTGCCCATGCATCAAATAGTCAACGAAGTTGGAAAAAGCCCAAGACAAAGATTGAATAGGCAAGCCATGTGGACAAAGGACAAAAAGGGGAAGAAGCTCTCCAATTGACGTAAAGAAAAGACGCTTATGTAGCATAGAATAATATGGGTTGCAATTTATGACACTATATTTTGCCCCGAATTTAGCGAGCATATCATTTGTTAAAAGATGCGAAGCTAAAGTAAAGATAAAGGTTAGTACAATTTTACCAAGACAAGAAGGGGGAGCAGAGTACTCTAACCAAATTTTCCCCCAAGGAAGTGTCCTTAACCTTTGTAACATCTTGTTAGGCTATTCCATCATAAACATATCAGCTGCAAACAAACGTGTAAGATGTAAAATAAAAAAAAATGATATAATTAGATATTGAAATAACAAAATAATAATGGAATTTATGTCGATGGGCACGTGAAGAGGTGTTACGAACTCTAACAATCATAGGTGTAACACTCAGCTGACCACCTTTAGTTTGTAAATTCATGGGACACTAGCACAATGCGTGGACGTCTTCATAGTGTAATAGTGTCCATGAGTTAAATAGTCAATGAAGCTGGAAAAAGGCCAAGACAAAGGCTGAATAGGCAAGCCATGTGGACAAAGGGCAAAAAGGTGAAGAAGCTCTCCAATTGACATAAAGAAAAGGCACTTATGTAGTGTAGAATCACATGGGGTGCAATTTATGACACTATATTGCCCTGACTATAGCGAGCATATCACTTGTCAAAAGATCCGAAGCTAGAGTAAAGATAAAGGTTAGAACAATTTTACCAAGACATGAAGGGAAGCAGAGTACTGTAACCAAAGTTTCCCCCAAGGAAGTGTCCCTAACCTTTGTAACATCTTTCTAGGCTATTTCATCATAAACATTTCAGCTGTAGATAAACGAGTCAGATGTAAAAGCAAAAAAAATGATACAATTAGACATTGATGCAATCGAAAGATCATGGTTACATGAATCAGAAATGAGACCTCGAATTATAAATTTTGAAGTTCAATTGGATGAAGAAGATCGATTGTGTTATGATACTTTTTCCCGTGAAAGAATTTGTAATAAAGAAATATATAAATTTCAAAGTAATTAAGAAATATTAAATTATAATGAAAGGGTGTGAATTTTGTAACCACCCTTGGGGTATTATTAAAAACCCATAAAATAATAGAGAATGGGAGAGGAGGCACAGGAGAAGAATTCAGGGAAGGATTAATTGAAAGGAGCACAAGAGAGTGGATAGTTAAGGGTCTGGTGGTTGGGCATTGGGCATTGGAGAAGGGGCATACAATGTGTGTCCAACTTGGGGTAGGATCTATGTAGGTTTTGTTTCCTCCTGGAGTGCTTGCTTGCTCGAAAACCCTAGGCCTATAACTAATCATCCAAGTGCAGTTTGTTCATGATTTATAGATATGTATTAATCTATTTTATTTAGTCATTGCCCTAATGTTTCACCATTGGAAATCATTATCTCAATGTTTTATATATTCTGAGTAATTAGTTTATCATTACTTGAGTAAATTACTTTGATACTTTATTAAAAATATTGTGTAAATACTTAATAATAAATAGTGAATTTAATACCTTAATATTAAATTATCTATCTTAGGTAAAAGGTTAATCCACTACTGATACTTAATCAAAACTATTTACATTGGGTGAAAATGTGAATTACATTTGGTACCAGAGCCTCATTGATCCTTACACTACATATTAATAAAAAAAAATAAAAACTGTACTGAGCCAAAATTAAAACCCTAATTTTGTTGATAAAGATTTTCAATTGATATTATAATTTTACATGGATCAAAGAAAACTTAATCTCAAAAAGTTTAGATCACTATTTAGATCAAAATTTCATTTGAGATAAAAAAACAGGGCAAACGAAGTGAGAACTTCCGGAACAACAATCAGCAGATATTTTATTTACGCGGATAAGAAAAGAAAAGAGAAAGTAGTGATGATTAATAAAAGTGCTTCTTGTGTAAGAATTAAAAATTAAACTTGTGGGAGGAAAATAAAATGAAATAAAATATCCAAATAGTATACTTTCTTTTTTTTCCTGGAAGATAGCCACCACCCAATAATAAGCGTAGGCATTTCTACTGTACTTGAACAATATCATTATACCTTATGAGTTTATTACTGTGTTGTAGTTTGTGAAATTTCACCTTGAAAATAATAAATCTTGTTTTATATCATGATAAATTTGAAATCCAAAATTTTTACCTCGACTTCTTATAAGCATTTTACATTAGTCACTGAAATTTAGGTTCATTTGCCACAATTTCACCTAGCACCTTTTGTATATAAGTACTTTGAAAAAACTTAAATCATCCTTCATATCAGATTCTCAATTCATGAAATTTTGTTTCTAGCTAATCTCATAGTGGATTTCCTATGGTTGTGATTTATGAATTTGCTTCACCATTTTAGATATTTGAAATCTACGAAATTCTGTAAGAAAGCATTTTGTGAAACCCTTATCTTGACTGTATGTTTGAGTTCCTAGCATGAGGCTAGGACTCATTCTTGCAAATTGCACAACTAGGCATGTTTTAACCACAATAAAATCAACCAACCAAAGTGAAAATAGTAATGAAATTGAGCTGATTTTCCTGTAAGTTGGATTTGCAGGTACCCAACTATAATAACTGCAAAAAAATCTCACCCCTTTGGTAATCGTGATACAACATTCATTAACGAACTAGCAGATAGCATTCTAGTATTATTACCTCATGCTTGGAAGCAAGTTTCAAAAACTGCAAAAACAACTTCAAAACAACTGAAACATTTCTTGCCTCATGCCTACAAACAAGGACTTGAAAGGTCACTTGCAGCCACAGAAAAAAATTATATATGTATATTTAAAGAAAAATAAAATTCTCCCATTGAATTGTTTCTACAATCTTTGCAACAACTTCATTTTGTGTACATTCTGCAATCATAATATATACATCAGATTTATAATAACGATAATTATAGCTACAACATCAACATAAAATTTCATCATTCATTGTGTTTAAATTAGACCATATCCATTCAATTTCGCTCATCAAATATGCTTGGAATTTTCAAAAGTCTTCTCAACACATCAATTTTGTGCATACACTACATTCATTGTGTTTGATGAGGCCATATTTGTTTGAGGATATTTTATCAAAACTAGTTGCATCTTGTATGTGTTTCCACAGTCAGCGTATATTGGCGTAGGCTGAATTTGTTATATATATATATATATATAAGAAAGGTCTTGATTTATCTTCACAAGTTATAATCCATCTCAAGATCAATAATATTTTGGTAGATAATAGTTATATAATCAAACTAAAAAAAAAAATTATACTACATTTTGAGAGAAATGGGAAAAACAACAAATAAAGTGTATATGGTCTCTTTAAATCATAAATATTTCTAGTGATCACTACTATATAGCTTTCTTGTAAATTTATCATGATTTTCCTATAAAACAACAATCTCTAACTATCATTAAAAGGTACTGATATCCTTGTCAATTCCTCATCTCATCAAACATGGGTATACCTAAATCATCATTGTTCTAGACAAATCAACTTTTTAAACCAACCTTCATGCTTGGATTAAAATAAAGGAAGGATTAAACCTAATGTTTCTCTATGAAAAGCTTAATATGTTTTAATAATTTGATATTGTTTTAATATTGTTAAGATGCTTGGCAAGATCCCCATATTTTAATTTATTTTTGTACTTTGTTATTGGACTTGATCAACCCAATAACTTTGTACATGTTTTCCATTTGATATATGAAGGATATTCATGTAGGCTAGAATGCATGAATATTGTCATATCGTCTTGGAATGTATGTTGAGTATATAGATTGTATTTTTATAAATTATGGGTGACCATATATATAAGACATGCATGGTAAGAGTTGTGTGCTCACGAAAGGAGCTACATGAATGAGTAAAATGATTAAACACATAAACTATAATAAGTTCTTCAAATGCATGATATATTTTGCAAACATCTATATAATTCTTATAAAAAACAAATCATTAGAAAAAAGATTATTGAACCCATGCAAAAATAATATTTAAAAGAAGCTCTATGAATTAAATGATGAAAAGAGTGTATGTAAATTAAAATAGAAATAGAAAAATAATCAAGTATGCAAATATTCAGTTAATGACTACATGTTTCTCTTTGAGTCAAGAGAGAGGATAGTTAAGGGTTTGGTGGTTGGGCATTGGAGAAGGGGCATACAATGTGTGTCCAACTCGGGGTACAGTGTACACTCGGGAGTGTCCTGGCCAGTGCTGTGTTTATTTCATGCCGTGAAGGAATGTGGGGTTCTGTGTAGGAACCGTGTCCTCCTGAATCCTCCACGTGCGAGAAAGTAGTTTGTTCATGATTTACATATATGTATTAATCTATTTTATTTAGTCATTGCCCTAATGTTTCACCATTATAAATCATTATCTCAATGTTTTATATATTCTGAGTAATTAGTTTATCATTACCTGAGTAAATTACTTTGATACTTTATTCAAAATATTGTGTAAACACTTAATAATAAATAGTGAATTTAACACCTTAATATTAAATTATCTATCTTAGGTAAAAGGTTAATCCACTATTGATACTTAATTAAAACTATTTACATTGGGTGAAAATGTGAATTATAGATTGCAATCAATGAACATGATCGATTGTGAGGATGAGTTAAGTGAAGAAAAATGGGAAAGGTGTCATTTCCAAGTGGAGAGGGAAAAGAAAGGTTAGTAAAGTTAAGAGGATCGAAATTTGGAAACTACAAGTGTGAGGTGGAGTTAGAAGTGGAGATAATTAATTGACTCCAAATTAGTAATTAATTGATTCAATATTCATTTAATTGTGACAAAAGAATTAGGGATAAATTATAAATGAATTTATTTATCCTAAGAGGGACATGCTAGGATATGGAATTGATAAAAACAATTATTTAAACCTAGAATTGAATTACATCAATTTGACGCCAAAGAGATACAGATTCCTTAATTGACAAAATTATTTAATTAGATAGACAAGAAGAATGATTTAGGTCATAGCGATAGGAAATAATAAAATTAGAAGATAGAATAATGACACAACATTGACAAATGGTAAAGACCAAAAACACAATAAGGAGACATGATAAAAAGGGGAGTTGTAGGCATTCCCCCCCAATGAAGATATTTTTGGATGGAGAAGAAGAAGAAGGAGATTCTCCTCAAAGCACCTAGATAATCAAAGTCTAAAGTAAGCAAGAAAACAAAGATGCATGCCCAACAACCAATAGTGTTGGAGATTGTGAATAAACAGTCACTACAACTTCCTTCAAGATCCTAAAGTGCTTAGAGAGATCATCCAAAGAGTTTGAAGAGTTAAAAATGAGGCCCCCAAGGCAAGATATGAGGTTTAGGAATGGAATTTATGTCGATAGGCACGTGAAGAGGTGTTACAAACTATACCAATAATAGGTGTAACACTTGAACCGACCACCTTTAGTTTGCAAATTCATGGGACTCTAGCACAATGCGTGGACTTCTTCATAGTGTGATAGTGTCCATGAGTCAAATAGTCAATGAAGTTGGAAAAAGGCCAAGACAAAGACTAAATAGGCAAGCCATGTGGAGAAAGGACAAAAAGGTGAAGAAGCTCTCCAATTGATATAAAGAAAAGGCACTTATGTAGCGTAGAATCACATGGGGTGGAATTTATGACACTATATTTTGCCCCGACTTTAGCGAGCATATCACTTGTCAAAAGATCCGAAGCTAAAGTAAAGATAAAGGTTAGAGAAATTTTACCAAGACATGAAGGGGAAGCAAAGTACTCTAACCAAAGTTGCCCCCGTGGAAGTGTCCCTAACATTTGTAACATCTTGCTAGGCTATTCCATCATAAACATGTCAACTGTAGACAAATGTGTTAGCTGTAAAAGAAAAGAAATTGATACAATTAGACATTGAAATAACAAAATAATAATTAAAATATATGCTTCGGTATGGGTAACAAGTTTTGTTATGCTAGATAGTTGTATGATAGGGTAGATTACATCAATAGATGATTGATTAGATAGTGGTTTGGCCTCCGAAAAGATAAAATAGAAAAAGATTAAGTGGTTTAGCCCCCACAAAGGCAAAAGATAAAAAGATCTAGTGATTTGGCCCCCACAAAGGAAAAAAATAAAAAGAAAAATTGGTTTGGACCCCTTAAAGGAAAAAGATAAAAAGATAAAGTGGTTTGGCCCCAACAAAGGAAAAAGATTAAAATATCATGAGATAAACAAGATGAAGAGATAATAATGATGCAAATGCAAAAATCCAGAAAACTGAAGAGATACAGAGATATAAAAGCCCCTCCTTAGAATGGTATGTGTAGAAGACATGTCATTCAAAGGAGAAGAGACGTGTCACATGAATATAGTGAGATGTTTCCTTGGAATGTCATCTTTGATGGATGACACATAAGACCCACAACATAAAAAATAATACAAGGTCACGAGGGGGGGGGGGGAAGGGTCCACTGGTTCTATGTCAGAACCCATAACAGTAAGAAGAAAAATAATGTATATAGTTGCATATGAGTGTTTCATCATGGTGCTGAACTTTATGGGTCATATGAAGAGGGCACATGAAGACAAAGATAAAATAAAAAATTGTTTCGACATAGAAGAGATCCTAAATGTCTCCAATGCTTTGCATCATCCCCGATATCAAAAAAAAAATACGACAAAAAGAAGAATAGCAATATAAAAATAGAAGAAGGTTTATGGTAGAAAATTTCCTATTTTCGAGAACCTATGGAGTAACTAAAGTTATTAATGAGAGAACAACATATAAAGATAGTCAACCTCCTATTTCCAAGCACTAATAGAGTAAGTTGGGTCTTCTAGGAGGGAAGAAATATATAAATCAAGAATGGGGGAACATAGACAAACACACCTTATTAAAAAATATAAAGAAAAAAGAGGTATTGTCTTATGAGTTGTTCATCAATAAGTCATCGTCCATCCAATATTTGATCATATAGGGAGTGGGATGAGATAAAATAGTGCAGGAGAACCTCCTCAACAAGATATTCATGACCCTGAGGATGATGACTAGGACCATTAGGATGTGTTAGTGTGTCTTGTGTTTCATGTATGCAAATAAACCCTACCATCTAAGCCCATGTCACCAATTAGGCAATTTGAGAAGCCAATTGGGACAATGTGGTAAAAAGGGTAATAGATAGTAGTATAATACCCTAAAAATGGTAATCTAAACCATGGGCCCCTAATCTCGACAACGTCACCAAGGTCCTAACCAAAGGTAATTAAATAAATCTTGAGCACACAATTAATTCTTTAATCATCACATGTCACATGGCAAATTAATCAACCAATATTAATTAAATATTTATTTAATTAATTAAATCATTCCAAGTAAATTATTTTAAACAATTATCTTATTTATTTTATTAAATATCCTAGCATATTTAATTAAATAAATCAATTTGCCATTAAATCATCAAAAAGAGGAATTAATTTGAAAAATAAATCAATTTGCCATAAATCTTCAAAAAAAGGAAACAAATCAAGAAAGAGGAATTGGAAATTAGGAGCACAAATCTTCAAAAATGGAAATAAATAAAAAAGGAATTAATTGACCAAGAAAGAATTAAAAATTTGAGAAAAGAAATCAATTGGAGATAATCTTAAAAAACAAATTAAAAATTGATAAATAATCTCAAAGAAAGCAATTAAAACAATTAAATATTAAAATTGAATGAAATAGAGAATAAATCAGTTTTTTCTAATTTTATCTTAATTTTAGTTCAATTTCCTTTAAAACTGAGAAAAGCATCCAATCACATCAATTCACCTAGATTGTGCTTCCTCTTGGAAAATATTGACCGCTCATCATCATTTGATCTTAGCCGTTGGTTTCTTTCTAAATTTTCTATAAATTCAGGCTCATCTTCATTCAAAGGAGGTTGGAGAATATATTGTTATTATACTGTTTTTGCTCTAGACTCATTGATATATTGCATATTAATTATTTCATATTGATTAAATCATTTAGCTTAATATTGCTTAAATCTTGTTAGATCAATCTTGTATCCATCTAGCATTCATCATGATCATATAGATAAAATCCTTTGTCTTGATGTTGTCTAGTCACTGGTATTGCTAAATAATCTGAGAGCAATCTTATACGCACATCTTTTAGAAGGCAATGGGCTGATTGTTATGGTTTATTATTCATTGATTATATCTGATTAACCATGCATGTATTGACTTAATTGAAGTGTTGTGCTTATAGATACATGTCCACTTTTCACACACACATTTTTGGCACCCACCGTGGGGCAGATAATTACTTTTTCAGCCTCAAAATCATTTTTTTTATCCTATAGGTTTCGTCCATACAACCTCTGTGAAATATCGTATGAGAAGTTTCACTGCATTGTACGACATTATATTGACGCATGCAATTTATCATACGAAACAAGATCATATCCTTTTAATTGTCGTACAAATCGAAATATGGACTCATACGACATACTGATTTTCTTATAGTTTGTCATTCTATGTTGATTTTTGACTCGTATGACATACTGCTTATGCTATCTTTTTGTCATTCTATGTTGGTTTCTAACTCATACGATAAAACTATTTTGTCGTTCTATTTTATGAATATTGTCGTACGATTCTGTTTTCTGATACATTAAAAATAGATTACCTTTCAAGATTTTTGCTTAAATTTTGATGATGCTAATGCTGACCCTGGATTGTCTTCTGTCTGCCTGAGATTTTTACATCATGCCCAATTTCTCGCAGGACGCTTGTCAAAGAATCTATCAAACCAAACATATGCCTGTTAAAGAATAAAAACATGACTACTGATGCATTGTTTTTGCAGTTTTCCTAAAGAAAATCGACCAAATATCGTGTATTCTTTAAATTCATTTTTTTTACGCACTTAAATTACTATCTAGTTAAAGAACAAATCTGTCCTTCGTGTTTTCAGAAAAATGTAAGAGGTAGGAGAGTATGCTCTTGTCTTTTATAGACAATCAGAAATCTAGACCCTCGAAGCTTTTTTCTAAGTTTTGAGATTTTTGTACCTTTAGCAGGCCTATCATAGTGGGAAAAATTAATCACCCTGTGAGAACAACCCAAGTGAGTATAGCTAGACCTAAGCATTCCAACTCACTATAATAAATAGGTCTCTGATGATTAAAGTCTCAGAGGATGGGATTATTTGAGTTTTCTCTTTGAGATCTCTCATATCGGGCATTTTGTAGGGCCTCATGGTCTTAATTGCGTTTACATGACTATAGCTTGTTTTGGTACCTTGTCGGGCTATAGGCCTCGATCATGCTTGTGTGACTTCAAGGGATAATTTTAAATGGAATTCCTGACTAAGAACTATAAGATAGAAGCTACCCGGTTCACCTCCGAAAGGTTGATAATCTTTGTGCAAGAGAGATATTAACTCTCCCAAGACACTTGCCATATCATGCACCCATTAGCATTTGGATTCGGCTAATACGACATTGAGAATCCATTGCATGAGATTCAGTGGCCATATTCTAATTAGCTATTGAGTGTGTACCTAAGTCAGTAAGCAAAGGTTTTCTTCTCTAAGCCAACTTCCATAGGGTTAGCGTGTTGTGCTTAAAATATTACATATCTCGTGTATTTTTTGTGTTTTCATCTCTGGAATTAAAAAATGAAATATTGAAACTAGAGAAAACAAATCAAATAGATCAAACAACTCAGTGATAAACTTTGTCTGTGTCAAAACTGGCCTATCCCTATCAAAAATCAGTCCATCTCAGAAATTGGTTGTACTTAGTTATCATGCTCAGTCATTGAAAAACTCATAATTTTAGTTTCTGCTCTATGAATAGTCATATGGGTCTACTGAATTGTCATCCTTCACCAAATCTTGTGTTGTACGAGTATACTAAATTGTCATCCTGTGTCCAATCTTGTGTTGTACGAAACTAAACAGTCTGTCGTTTAAGCTAAATCCTGTGTCGTACGAAACAGAACCAAACAAGATCATTTGTCGTCCGGGACTTACCCATTTGTCATATGGTACTAGGCAGCAACTCGTACGAAACATAATTGTTGTCATCCTAAACTTGTTGAACTATCGTACGGTCTCAAATATTATGTCGTACGAGTCTTTGATTTTGCCAGTCTAGAACAGTTAAACTTTTCCAAAACAGTCTACAGCGACCCTAAAACTGGTTATCATCCTCATAAGCATAAACAACCTTGATAGTGTACCTCTGCAGTTGCATTGCATGATTTTGTCGATCATTTCTCAACTAGTTCAAACAAACATTTTATCAAACCTAAGTCAACTTGGATAACGTCATACATAGGATAGATTGTTCCTCAAACCAGATCAGATCTTAAGTTACTTCTCTTAATTACTATGTTAAACGAACTACTAGCTACAATTTGATCTTGACTTCTGCAACACATCTCGCTCTTGGTCTTGTCGGTTAGAAATGCCTGTTCAAACCAGAAATTCTCACAGCAAAAGAGACAAAGAAAAAGAAACGCCTTTTTTCAAAAGACAATCCATTCTTCAAAGAAAACCCCTTTTTCAATAAACCATCCTCGTCACAGATACCAGTTTATAATATACCAATCTTTGGTCAGCCCTCATCTCCCACCATGTCTGGAGAAAGGCAAGAAAGAGAATCTAGTAAATGAAACATTCACGAAGATTTCAGCAATCATGCCACTAACAATGATTCCTTATCAACTGAATCTAAGCTTCCTGAACCTCCTGAAGATGAAGTACATAGATGTCAGAATGATAAAGAATTCTGAAAAATGATGAAGGTCATCATGGCTAGGGAAAAAGAAGACTATTTCCTAGAATTAGCAAAACAAGGTGCCAAACTCCCTACTGGTTATAATGTGGAGGCCCTCGTCGCTAAAGAGGAAGAGACACCATGGAGAAAAATGAGCAAAAAATGCAAGCATTACAAACTACAGTCACAAGAATAGAAAACAAAGATAAATTGCCAAAACAATATTCTCTAGACATAATATGCCCATTCCCATTTGACAAAAATCTTTACATGTCTCCATTTCCTTCATGAGTTGAGATCCCAAAATTTGACAAATATGATGGTACCTCAGATCCTCAAGATCATGTCAGAGAGTTGTGTGCCGCCTGTATGGAGTTCATGCACGATCAAACGTACCTCATGCGCCTTTTCCCAAGGAGTTTAGGGGGTCAAGCAATGGAATGGTTCACAAGCCTACCCAAAGGGATAAAATCTTTTGAAGAACTAATCCAACTATTTTTACAACAATACTCATACAACATTCATCACCCAGTCACTATGACAGAGCTTTGCAATACCAGACAAAAGACAGGAGAACCCTTTCTCACTTTCCTCCAATGATGGAGAAAGATGTTCTCTAGATATTCATGGACTATCCCAGATCTTGAGAAAATGGATATCTTTGTCAACAACTTAGTCCCTGAATTGAAGTACAATGTTCAAATGCAAGTACACCCTTCATTCAACAAAATGGTAGATAACGCCCTCAGAATGGAAGATGTGCTTATCAAAAAGGGAGATATATCACTTTGGAAAGAAACATCACAAGGTTCTAGTTCTAAAGAAAAGAGTAAGTACTGGAAATATGGCAAAGATAGCAACAAGAACGTCGTTAGTGATGGAGTGGTAGATACTATCCAAGCAAAAAAAAAATCCACAATATTTAACTTGGCCAGTGGCACACAAGCACTCAAGACAGCTGAAACTACAATGGAAAATCCTCCAAAGAAAACAAGGGAGTGGTTTAAAGACAAACCTTGGGTCTCAAAACCTAAACGTAATTTTACTCCTCTAGATGAATCATATGAATCGACTTTTAAAACTTTATTGGCAAATAATCTGATAACATTACCAGGCAATTCTAGACCATATGACCCAGAAATTAGACCCAAATGGTGGAGAGAAAACAAATACTGTGACTACCATCGGAACAAGGGACATAACATAAACCACTGCATGAAACTCCGACATGAAATCCAAGATCTCATTGATGTAGGCAAGATCATTGTTGGAAATCACGCAACTAATGCTGATCATAAGGCCTTTAAAGATACCTTACCCACTTATGAACAAGGAGATTCCTCAAAATCCAAGGGAGGAGCTAGAGTCAATTATACTTACACTAATCACGATAATGTGATCAACATGATTGAATTTGTTCAACCTGAATATTGTAATGTGATCATAGTCTAGGATCATCAAAGTCAAGCATAGACTGCTAATGTCATGACTCGCGCTCAAAGCAAGATTTCTCTCCTAGGAACTAGTCCCCTAGCTTTTGATCAAACGACATCAAAACTGCCAAATAGACAAACAAACACAATCATGGCTAAATCGAAAGAACCAGCTTCATCGTCTTCTCTTGGTTATAGTATTGTCAAACAATTGAAGAGAACCAATGCTCAAATATCTATTTTAGAACTACTTAAGATCTCTTCTACTCATAAAGAGATCCTAGACAAGGCTTTACTTACTACCAGTGTCCCTGAAGATTTAGACATAGATCGGTTTCAATCTATGGTAGGTCACCTAACCTCACCTCATTACCTCACATTCTCTGAAGAAGATGATAATTCACTAAGTCACCCACATAACCAACCATTACACATCGAAGCCATGACTCATAAACACTGCGTGAAACGTGTTTTGATAGATGGAGGCGCTGGGTTGAATATTTGTACCTACAACCTATTGACACAGCTAGGATTTTCTGAGAATGTCATTGATCCAACAAAGAAGATAACAATCAAGGCTTATGATGAAGAGCAAAGAACTTCTAAGGGACTAGTATCATTACCAATCAGAGTAGGACCTATGGAAAGAGATGTCATTTTTCAAGTCCTGGATCTTCATCTTTCATACAACATTTTATTGGGTAGGCCATGGATTCATGAAATTAAAGCAGTACCATCTACGTATCATCAATGCCTAAATTTCCTTATAATAGAGTTGAAGTTAGTATTCTTGCCGATACAAGTTATACCTGTAATGCATTAACACAGGGTGCTGATGCTTTTGTTCCTGATAATAGAGCAACTTCTGCAGCTAAAAGTTCAGAATCTTTGTTGAAACATTTGGAAAAGAAATTGAGAATCCAAACACTAGCATGGATGGTTACAAGATAGAGCCTATACTCTCACTAACGTCTCTTCCTCCATCACCAAGACAGTCAGGAAAACCATTAGAGGGTATGAGGCCACAAACTTCAACTCCAAAAGTCATTTATGATTGCACCTTTATACAGTCCTCTACTTCTCTTGCAGGTAAAATAGAAGGGGATGTTGTCCTTAAATCGCTCTTCAAAGAAAACAGTGCAGATAAAGAAATATGACATTGTGAGATTTCTCCAACACAATATGGTCCATGCTATAAGATGCTTCAATGCATGGGATATTTAGGTACTGGTCCTCTTGGAAAACATCAAAAAGGTATTGCTAAACGTATTCAGTAGAAAACTAAGTCTGTCAATGATAAAGCTGGACTGGGATATGATCCAAGAAAGAAATCAGATCAGGAGCACACATCTCACCATCAACGAAAGTGGAAGAAGAAGGTACTACCTTTAACAACACAAGAACTTAATACTCAACAAACTCAGGAAGAGTGTGACGATGAATAAAAAGAATTTCCCATCTAGAGAGAGGAAACAAATGGTAACCAAGTTCCAGTTATATCAGCTATAATACCACTGGAAGTAGAAGTTCTAGAGGATATGAGAGATGAAGTATACAGAATCAGAGAATTGTTTGCACCACTAAAAGTTCTAGTCACATATACTGGCAGACAACAAGTAGAAGATTCAGAAACTGATTCAAATGAGTATGAATGGGGTCCAGATCACATCTCAGATACATCTACTATGGAAACCCTTGAAGAATCTAGTGATATTACAGATGATGCACAAGAGCTGATACACCTCAGAATACAAAAATAAATAGAAGAAATTAGACTAAAAAGACAAGAAGACTATGAACGATAGCTGGAGGAAGAAAGGACACAAGCTATTTCTTCACCTACCAAACCTCCTAATGATATAGGACAAATTAGGTACAAAACTACAAAAGAAGAACTAGAAGCTACAGAAAGAGAACCGATCATTATTCTAGAGGAAGCTAAATGGAAGAGATGATTAACAGAACCATCAAAGTCATGTCCACAAGTGTGTCAAATACATGCAATCAATGAACCAAATCACAAAGGAACTTGCAACATCAAAGATGTGGGTGTTGATACTATATATACCTTTACTAAGCCACTTGAAGATGAGTCAGCAACTTCATCCTATGACTCCGATGACTCAGATAGGAGCTCTATTTATAACAACAACTATTCAACAACGCATTATGACTACTCTGTCATGAATGATGAGATACTGTCTACTGTCATGCCATGGTATGTAGTCCAGTCTGAAGTAGGTGATGATGCTAGAAGTAGGTTGGTTGGGTTAGGTCCAATAAACACTAACATAAATTTCGATAATCATGTCATGACTCTTCTTGGTCTCGAGACACATACGCAAGGTAGTCTTCTGGAACTTGACTAGTTTGTCCAAAGCCATGATGCTCGTACCGTGAACTCCCTTGAGCCTGTTCCAACCTTATCCTTAATGCATCTGGAACTGATTGATAATACTCTTTATAACCAACCCTTGAATGTACCTACCTTTACTAATGACTATACACTAGCCTACTATCTCAATGCAGTTGAACCCATGTACTCTTCCACCAATGAACAGAATGAAAACATGACTGAAGTAGATATCAAGTATCTTAGTCGCAAAAACAAGAAAAATAAGAATAAAAGATCTGATGGCAAAAACCACATTGTGGCGGTGTCAGACTCTAAAAAAGAGAAAATAAAGGACATACCTAAAGGTGAAAACCTCTTTGAGGCGCCTGAAGGTGAGATACTTGGTATACTATCAAGTCACTTCTAGGAGAGATCTTCCATATTGATCGATCCAACTCAGCCAGTGAACATTGGGAGTCAAGAGACACCACACATCATTCATTTAACTCAATCACTATCAGCAGCAGAGTTAAAAGATTTAAGAAACCTTTTTTAAGAAAAGAAGATCAACTTTGCATGGACATACTCAGATATGCCAGGGCTAGATATTGATCTCATCATGCATCATCTCTCTATTACACCAAGAGTTAAACCAGTCAAGCAAAAACTCCGTAAGATGCATCCTCATGTGGCATTGCTAGTCAAAGCTGAACTAGAAAAATTGCTGAAAGATGGATTTATCAGAGCTATAGACTACACAGAATGGATATCAAATATAGTACCTATATCAAAGGCAGACAAATCTATTAGAGTTTGCACAAAATTTAAGGATCTCAACAAAGCATGTCCGAAAGATGATTTTCCATTGCCCAACATTGACATGATAGTAGATATGACTGCTGGATATGAGATTTATTCATTAATGGATGGATTCTCTGGTTACAATTAGATCAAGATAGCACCTGAAGATCAAGAGAAGATAGCTTTTACATGTGCGTGGGGAACCTTCTGCTGGAATGTTATGCCGTTTGGTCTAAAGAATGCAGGAGCAACTTACCAAAGAGCAGTAACCACTATCTTCCATGACATGATGCATAAAAACATGGAAGATTATGTTGATGACACCCTGGTAAAAAATATGAAGAGATCTACACATATTCAAGAGCCAGGCCTCATACTAGATAGAATGGAAAGATTCAATCTCCGCTTAAATCCAAAAAAATGTGCATTTGGAGTAACATCAGGCAAATTGCTTGGGTATATAATATCAAGAAAAGGAATTGAGGTTGACCCTGAAAAGGTCCAAGCTATAATGGAAATGCCTCCACCCAAGAATATCAGTCAGATGAGAAGTTTACAAGGCCGTCTTCAGTCAATAAGGCATTTCATATCTTAGCTAGCAAATAAAGCTCAACCCTTCATGAAGGTATTAAGGAAAGGGATTCAATACAAGTGGGATAAAGATTGTGAACAACATTTATAACAAATCAAAGGATATCTTTCTAATCCACCCATGTTAATGCCACCGATTCAAGGTAAGCCACTGATCCTATACATATTAGCGATGGATACTTCACTGGGGGCACTTCTGGCACAACAGGATGACAATAAAAAGGAACAAGCTATCTATTACATCAGCAAAACATTGGTGTCATATGAAACAAACTACAATATAATAGAGAAGGCATGCTTAGCATTGGTCTTTGCATCACAAAAATTAAGGCACTATATGTTAGCACACTCCATTAAGCTACTAGCCAAGATTGATCCACTCAAATATCTTCTCAGTAAAGCAATGCTTACAGGAAGACTAGCTAAATGGGTCATGGTTCTTACTGAATTTGATATCGAATATGTGGAATGTACAACCATCAAAGGACAGGTTATTGCAGACCAACTTGCTGAAGCTCCACTTGACGACAACCAACCTCTGCATATAGAATTCCTAGATGAATCAATCATGCACCTTATTGAACAATCATGGAAGATGTTCTTTGATGGGTCCTTCACTCAACATGGTTTTGGTGTCGGGATACTATTTATTACTCCCTAGAAATACTCAATTCCAAAAGCTTACAAGATTCTCTTCCCTTGCACAAACAACATTGCAGAATATAAAGCTTTGGTAAATGGGATCAAGTTGACCATCGAGTGGAAGATCGTGAAATTACACATCTATGGCAATTCTCAACTCATTATCAACCAAATCAATGATCTATACCAGACAAGAGATGAGAAGCTGATGCCTTACAAGAGAATGGTGGATGATCTCAAGAAATACTTTACCTTTGTATCATTTCAGCAGATCCCCAGAACAACAAATAGATCTACAAGAGTCTAATTTTTGCTTTGAATTCCTGGTGGAAGAGTTACATTACCCTGCCTATGATTCTCTCAAGTCCTAGGTAGTATGTTCTATTATTGGACATGACTCATCTCATTATAGCCACATTTACTCTTACCTACATGACCAAGTTGTCCCTACCAATCTTCCCCGAAATGAAAAAAGGAACCTAATCTAAAATGTGTCACAGTACGTCATCATTGCTAATGACCTATTCAGGCGAGGTTTAGATAATACTTTGCTTATATGTCTAGAAACTGAGGAGTCCCAATGCACATTATCTGAGGTTCATGAAGGTGTTTGTGGATCCCATTTGAACGGTCTAACTTTAGCATGAGAACTACTAAGGGCTAGCTACTACTGGCCAAACATGGAGAAAGAAGCTATAAAAAGTGTCAGCTGCATGGACACCTTATACATGCTCCAACAAGGGATCTCATACCCTTTGTGACACACTGGCCCTTCCAACAGTGGGTATTTGATCTAGTAGGCCAAATATATCCTGCATCATGTAATGAACATAAATTTATTATCACTACCACTAAGTACTTCACTAAGTGGGTACAAGCGGTTCCACTCATCAAGGCAATTGGCAAACAAGTAGCTCTCTTTATTCTTAATTATACCATTTGCAGGTATGGTATACCTTCATCAATTATAACAGACAATGGAGGACAATTTAAGAACAAAGATCTAAATGAACTCTGTCAGAAGTTTAAAATCAAACAACATTGGTCCTCAGTATATTACCCTCAAGGTAATGGACAAGTAGAGGCATCTAACAAAAACCTACTGACTATCTTGCACAAAATAGTGAACAAATCCAGGAAGGATTGGCATCTGTAGCTCAATCCTACATTGTGGGCTTATAGAACAAGTATCAGAACACCTACTAGGGCTACACCTTTTTCTTTGGTGTATAGGTTCAAAGCAGTATTACCTATTGAAGTAGAAATACCATCTCTAAGATTTTCCTTGCAAGATCTTGTTATTGATGAAGGCTATAGAATATCTAGATTGCAAGAGCTCGAATTGCTGGATGAGCATTGACAAGCGGCATTTGATCATCTCAGAGTGTATCAAAAGAGAATGTCTAGAGGATATAACAAGAAAGTTTGACACCGAGAATTTTAGGTTGGTGACTTAGTTCTATGAGAGAATCCTAAAAATCAACAGTTTTGAGATAACAAAGGGAAGTTTGAACCCAACTAGCTGGGTTCCTATATCGTTACTACAACTTTTGGCTCTGGTACTTATCAACTTTCAACATTGGAAGGAAAACAGCTCTGCAAACCTATTAACACCATCCATCTGAAGAAATTCTTCACCTAAATATTCTCTACTCTAGTAGCTTTTATAGCAGAAAATGTCCTGAAAAAAGTCATAAAAATCATAAAATGTCCTCAAAAAATCATAAAAATTAGAGAGTGTCCTAAATAAATCCTAAAAAATCAGAAAAAGTCCTGAAGAAATCATAAAAATAAGAAAAAGTCTTGAAGAAAATCAAAAAAAAAAAATAGAAGAAAAAAAAAGAAAAAAAGAAGAAAAAAGAGAGAAAAATGCCTCAGTGAAAACCTGGTAAATAGGCACCTTGGTAAAAAAAAAAATGAATCTCTGCCAAGCAGGTGAAAACCTAGTAAACAAGCACCTCTTGTACTCAAGCGCTCCATCTATCAACGCAACATTGGCATTCCTGTTTTCCTATATATTTGCTTTCGCTTGTACATATTTCAGTCACTTTTGTGACATCCTGGTTTGTTGGAATCTTCATGGCTTGAAACCGATCAATGTCCTAGTCTTAGGTAATCAATAGAGAACATTACACGTCCTACACAATATCAACCAAATCAATCTTACGTCAGTGAAACCTAGTCATCCACTCCGAGTCAGTTACCTGTCTCCTGACTACTGAAGAGTTTTATCACTGAGTAAACAAGCCAAACAACATAATAGAAAACAATCACTAAATAGTTTGAGCTATGCATGAAAATTTTATTTGTGTGATGTCTTTTATATTGGTTTTTGATTATTATCCCTCTGAGTAACTCAAGGAAGTCTATCTTGACTAAGAGGAGAAAGGATTGGGGGCATAATATTTTCTTTGTTTTCTGCTTGAAGGAATGATTCCAATGATCTGGAAACATCTAAATTAGCTGGGTGTCTGTGATAAGAGCCTTCACATCAAGGTGAAATAACCTCAAATACCTCGACTCCACTTATTTGAATGCTACAGGGAGGTTCCCATCATTTCTTTGTTTGTTTTGAGGGAATTTCTTTATTGTGCAATCCGGGTCCCTGTGAAATTTGTCCAAGGATATGAACGAGAAAAAAGGGTCATTGTGGACAAGATCATTAATATTGCACATGAAAAGCAAGGAACTCTATTCTGCCTTCTATAATTGTAAAACGCTCAATGATGAAAATTAAGCTTTTCAAAGCCCAGTGACTAGGTTTAGGTTGCATCTCATTTTGTATATCATTTTACATTTCATTCTGCATTTTGTGAATTTAGACTGATTTTGGCATAATAACAATGATCTCTTTATCTTTTGAACGAGAGTTGGAAGCTTCATCATTTCTCCGATCGAGTATTTATGTTTTGAGATGTTAGCTGCATACATAAGCATCTTATATAGATTCATACATTTCACTATCACTCATTTGTATTTATCTTATTGCATAGAAAAATGAAAAATTTGCATTACTCATTACTCATTCACATTCATTATTTGCATATGAAAAGAAAGAAAAATAGACATCCATGATCATTTGCATTCATACATTCATGCTGAAAAGAAATGCATACATATAGAATAAAGCATATAAAAGATATCTCATAAGCGAATCAACACAAGTATGATGAAGTCAAATCAGATCTCGTATATATATATCATTTCAAGTATAAGGTACAAAATGATGTCAAAAGACATATACAAACTCCCATTGGAGCAAGAATTAAATAGGCTACAAAAAATGGGCGTGTCTACAAACAATATATATTTGAGCTACAAAAAAAGACATCATCTAGCTCTCTCCCTCTCCCTTAGTGCCTAGTGGTGGAGGAGGAGCCTGATGTCCAGGATCCTAACGAGGTGCCCTCGCTCCCTTTGACTGTGCCATGTCCTGTGAGTAGGGTATCACCTGCTATGCAATAGGAACTGCAACACTATACACTGCAACATAATAAGATGCCCTACTAGACTGGTGAAGGACCTCCTATCGCAGGGGCTCTATCTCTGCTCTCAGCACTATAATCTGACGATCACACTCAGTCCTCACCTTGGCAATCTGGTGATCATGCTCAGTCCTCATCTCAGCTAGCTACCGGTCTCGCTCCACCAGCTGAGTCTGAGCCACTAGCAACTGTGACTGCAGCTCCACAAGACGTTCCCTCATTGACCGTCCAATGTTTGTCCCCTGCTCTCTTGCAAGCTCTCCACCCCCATCTCCACCTCCACCTCCAGCTCCACCCTGCTCCTCTCTCCACTGCCGAACCTACTTCGGTGTTGCTCATGCCTCCTTCATCCCACCCAATCATACACCCGCTCCTCCTAGGGATCCACCCTCACCACTACCCCATTGTGAAGCCTCAACTCCCTATGCCTGACTCTGTCCTTGGCCCTGTCTCTGGCCCTGTCCCTGTGCCAATGTGGGAGCACCATCCTCAACATCCTCAATATGAGGAGCATGCTCACCTGGTTCTATAAAACATGGGAATGGATACTAGTGAAAATGATCTCTATACTAGGGCAATACCCCCACATCCACTACATTGTCCAAGTAATCCCACCTCAGGTGGTGTAACCCTGTCGACTCCTGCATCACCAAAGAATATGATAACCATAGAGGCCATCCTTGTCTCTCCTCATTAGCATACCGAGCATAAGTTTTAAACTCTTGTGAGATCCCTTGAGGACGACCATATTGCCTCATCACCTAAGAAATGATGAATCACTCCACAATGGTTTGTGACCTCCCAATCACTAGGCATGTAACAAACAGGTCCATGCGAACTAGCCGCTAGTCATCCCATGGCTCCAGACCTCTATATGGTCTCCATACGACGGCTATCAGGTCATCGAGCTACTATCTCCAAAAATCTGTCTTGCCTAGATGGGGCTGTGTAATATATCTGGCATACCTATAAATGATCGGCTGCCCAAGCTCTCTGCTATCCACTACTATTGACCGACAAACAGGAAGGTTATCCCAAGCCCACACCTACAAAATATATACATCGGTGACCATGCTCCGCCCATCTTTGTATATGATCTCATGCATCTCTCGATACATGTGGGCCAATAAACAAGAGCCCCAGCCAAGTTTCTGAGGGGTCTCTATCAAGCTCTCTAACATCCCACTCCATCCACACTGAAAGCCCTGCTGCCCTCTATCTGGCATAAGAAAATAGCCTATGAATCCTACTAGGACGCATGCCAGAGGATACTCCTCACTGTACCTGCTCATAAGAATATCCCAACTCATGGACTGTGTCAAAATGTCAGGATCACCGAAGCCATGTCTGACTGCCTGTAATCCTAGATGGTGCCCTAAATCATAATCCACCTTATCCCTAGCAAAAGGGATACAGAGGATCCTGTATACATCCTCAGGAGTGATTGTCAACTCCCCCACCGATAGATGAAATGTGTTATGCTCTGAATGAAACCACTCTACCAATGTCGTGAGCATCTTGTGGTTCACACGTATATTAGGTACTCTCAACAAATGAGTCAAGCCACACAAATCAACATAAGCCTTCTCAACCTCAGATAAATCTTGCACTAATGTCATCATGGGAGGATACACACATCTAAATAACATAGGAGGTAATTGAACCTGCAAAAAAACCCAACAACAAAGCATCAGAAAACATTCCAACTGAGCCTACAAGAGAAGTAAAACATCACGTAAATCCAACTAAGTCAAATGCAAAATCAAAATTTCATGTTTACACTCTCAAAAATGCTCATTGTCTCTCAAACGACAAAACATAGAAAATAAGCATCTTGTATGAGCCAGGAATAGCTCTAGTATGACAAACCAAGCTCAAATGACAAACTTTAAGACCCCGCATGACAAAATGGTCTTTTTATAGACCTGTCGTATGACACATGGGTGGCCCTAGATCGACAAATCTAATGGTCTGAAATGACAAAACAAATTTTGCTAGTTTCTTCTACAAGATAGGATCTTGTCTCGCACGATAAAATGTGACACCCAACTTCAAACATGCGAAAAACTTGAAAAATGAACAAAAAATTTCAAATTTGAAAACACAGACAAACTTAAGATTGATCACTTACCATCGGCTCATAGTTTCGAGGTCGATTATGTCTCCTCTGGCGCTTGAATCAATTCTAACAAGTAGGGACCACCATTTTCTTTGCAGAAGGCTTTTTGAATTTTCAAACTTGGAGGGTTAAAATGAATTGAAAATGACATGTCCCATATATAGCCAAAAACCTAATTTTTCAACTTGCTCCGATGGACACGAAAATTGTACCCTTAGCTAATTTGACTATCCTGAGTTCATTTTCAGGATCAAAATCGAAAATCGAGATCATTTTGCTAGTCAATTTCAGAATTTGGACAACTTAGCGCTCTTTTCATCAAAAGCTCATTCTTTTTCTTTAACATTGTGCTCAATTTCAACACTAAATCTCAATTTAATTTCTACAAATCAACTTTGCACTCAATTTCTTGATAAATTTTCAAAAATTCCTCTGAATTAATTTGTGCTCAAACAACTTATCATCACTAAATAAATTGCCTATCATCATGTACCCTCGCTATTTTTTGATTTCGCTCCCGAGGGGGCATACTCGTGACCTTATGACCTCACATCTTCAAATGCCGAGAAAATTTTCAAATCTTCATCAAAAGTCAAGCAAAAAATCTTTTTCAACTAAATAAAATCAAATAAGACCTCATCGCTAGGGGCATATCAGTTTCATTGCTTCATATCAAGCTGATATTTGTCTTCGTCTAAATCAATCTCTTAACGTTAATTAGTTTCATCGCTTTTCATCAAGATAATTATTTGTTTAAACTTAATCAAGGGTTTAAAGAGTTTCTTTAATCACACTCAATCTAAGAAGTTGTTTAGTTTCATCATTTCTTGATCAAGCTGAATAGTTTATCCTCATCGTATCTTGATCAATCAAGTTTGAGATCAATTTTTTTTTATCATCGCTTGTTGTATCTAAGTTCAATCAAGTTCTAGATCAGTAAGATCTGCTTCTTGATCAATCAAGTTCAAGTTCGGTATCTTTATTTTCTATCGTTCCTAGTTCAATCAAGTTCAGGATCGGTATCGCTTTAATTAGACTTCATTCAGCTTCGTCGCTTCGAATCAAGCTAAACACCTTGCTTTCATTTAGTTCATGATCAATCAAGTTTAGAACTGGTATCTCCTCGACATCAACTATTCTTTGAACCAACACGCTACTCGCACATTAATTCAAAGAGGGGCAAATGTAATACCCTAAAAATGGTCATCTAAACCATGGGCCCGTAATCTAGACAATGTCACCAAGGTCCTAACCAAAGGCAATTAAATAAATCTTGAGCACACAATTAATTCTTTAATCATCAAATGTCACATGGCAAATTAATCAACCAGTAGTAATTAAATATTTATTTAATTAATTAAATCATTCCAAGTAAATCATTTAAAACAATTATCTTATTTATTTAATTAAATATCCTAGCATATTTAATTAAATAAATCAATTTGCCATTAAATCATCAAAAAGAGAAATTAATTTGAAAAATAAATCAATTTGTCATAAATCTTCAAAAAAAGGAAACAAATCAAGAAAGAGGAATTGGAAATTA
Organism: Cryptomeria japonica; assembly: GCF_030272615.1. Lineage (NCBI taxonomy): Eukaryota > Viridiplantae > Streptophyta > Pinopsida > Cupressales > Cupressaceae > Cryptomeria > Cryptomeria japonica. The sequence goes on along the minus strand of NC_081410.1, from coordinate 616,854,827 downwards.
TGAGCACAAATCTTCAAAAATGGAAATAAATCAAAAAAGGAATTAATTGACCAAGAAATAATTAAAAATTTGAGAAAAGAAATCAATTGGAGATAATCTTGAAAAACAAATTAAAAATTGATAAATAATCTCAAAGAAAGCAATTAAAACAATTAAATATTAAAATTGAATGAAATAGAGAATACATCAGTTTTTTCTGATTTTATCTTAATTTTAGTTCAATTTCCTTTAAAACTGAGAAAAGCATCTAATCACATCAATTCACCTGGATTGTGCTTCCTCTTGGAAAATATTGACCACTCATCGTCATTTGATCTTAGCCATTGGTTTCTTTCTGAATTTTCTATAAATTTAGGCTCATCTCTCATTCAAAGGAGGCTGGAGAATATATTGTTATTATACTATTTTTGTTGTAGACTCATCGATATATTGCATATTAATTATTTCATATTGATCAAATCATTTAGCTTAATATTGCTTAAATCTTGTTAGATCAATCTTGCATCCATCTAGCATTCATCACGATCATATAGATAAAATCCTTCATCTTGATGTTGTCTAGTAACTAATATTCCTAAATAATCTGAGAGCACTCTTATACTCTCATCTTTTAGAAGGCAATGGGTCGATTTGTTATGGTTTATTATTCATTGATTATATCTGATTAACCATGCATGTAATGACTTGATTGAAGTGTTCTGCTTATAGATACAGGTCCACTTTTCACACACACAAGTAGATATATTTTATGTGTGTTTGGTTGGTCCATGTGTGTGGGTCCCAACCTTAGGAAGTATGACAACCTTGTGAGAAAAATTGCCAAAATTCAACTTTTCAAAACTGCAACTTTTGAGTGCAAAAGTGCAACTTTTTGTAATTCGGTTGGGGGAAGCCTTTCAATGGCTCCAACCTACTCCAAATTTGGTGGGAAACCATTGTAGAGTTCTATAAGCCTTGTGGGATCCATTCCCAAGATTTTTTCTATTGGAGTTGGAGTTTATGAAGCAATAATACTCAAAATACTTCAGTTTTCCCAGAAATTTTGAGTTTGTAGGTGTTGTACATGACTGTATGAATTGGTTTGAACCCCACAATCCATAGAGAAGATAGGGAGATGAATTATTTTTATTTTTGTGGTGATCTGAGGTCTTAATCATCCTGGAGTAGAGAGAACCCACCATTTTACTAACTATGACCCGAAAAGTGAGGGTTTGGAGAGGGTTTTGAATCAAAATGGCTTTCTCTTGCACTCCAGTCCATTAGAAGACTCTTACTTTGAAGGGATGCATAATAAGCCTTTTTATTTTAGTGTTTTTATGTTTTGTTTCAGGGGAGACCTTGTTGTGTGGAGAAAAGAACAGATTTAGGTAGGCATCTCTATGTGACTACCTAGGACAAGTTTTAGGACAATCATCATATTTTGTCTTAGCGATGGATTCTAGGTGTGCAACCCTAGAATTAAAAGTTTCTCAATACCCCCTACATTCATATTAAGTTGATTTTTCATTTGGTCTATCGGTAAAGGTAGTTGCTTTGGAAAATAGGGCTAATTGCCCCTATTAGGTCTCTTAACCTCTTAAGGGAACATACCTTATATTTGCAGATATGACCAAACAAACTTGGGATCAATATAACTTCCAAAAGGGTGTCTGAAATGCTAAGTTTTTTTTAGGGGTGTGTGGAATTTTTTTGAGTTAAAGCCAAAACACCGGTATAAAAGGGTTACTAGCTGAAGGGGTAGGTTTACAAAGAAGGTATAAGGGTTTGATGCCCAAGATCAAAACCAATTCTTTAAAGAGGTCTTAGATGTTATGTGTGGACCAAATAAAAAATCCCAAGGAGTAGGGATCACCGATAAGGTACTTTTGAAGAGTTGAAGCCTTTTACTCATCTTGAGTAGACCCATGACTAGTGAGTGTGTGAGTAGTTTCATCCAAGGTGTAGAGTCCTTCCTTGTAGGACCCTTGTGAGTAGTTGAAGGGTCACTAGCCTAGGCTCATTTTGGCTTGTTATTAGGAGTTTGGGTAGGCCTTTGGAGCAAGTGGTATTAGAGCAAAGGAGTGTCCTTTGGAAGAGAAGGAGAAGACAAGATGTTGGAAGAAGAAGGATCCCATGAGGAACCTTCAAGAATGACTAATGCAAAGTTGAATGTCCTGGTGAAGAAGCATATGGTAGAGAGAAGAGTAGTCAGGGCTGAGAATCAGGCCTTGAGGAATGAGATGGACTAGTTGAAGGACGGACTAAAGAGGGGAGAGAGAGACTCTAGAGGAGAAGGGGATGAAGAGGAGATCCCTATGCAGGAAGAGTTAGAGGTATCTATAGACCAGAGACCCCTAATGACTATCCTCAAGTCCATGGAGAGAAGAACAATGGATGTGAAGATGGATCTGCCAGTATTTGCAGGCAAGATGGAGCTTGACACCGTGATGGAGTGGATAGACTCCTTGGACAATTTCTTTGAGGGTGAAGACATACCAGACCACTAGAGGGTGAAGATGGGCCAATCCAAAATGAAAGGGGCTGCACTAACTTTGTGGAATTTCATCCAAGATGAGAGGATGAAAGAGAGAAAGAGAAGAGTAGATACATGGAAGAAGATGATTTCTTTGGTGAAAGAAGCCTATGTTCCAATGGATTACAATATCCAATTGCATAGGAGGAGGCATAATTTGAAACAAAAGGAGATGGACATGAGTTCCTATACTGAGGAGTTAATGAAGTTGTGTGTGAGGACTAAGGTGAAAGAGAGTGAAGATGAGAAGGTGGAAAGGTATCTCAATGGGTTGAGATTTACAATCCAAGAAGACTTAAATTTCCACACCCCAGAGACAGTCCAAAAGTGCTTTCAATTGGCACTCAAAGTGGAGGAGAAATTGAAGAGAAGGAAGGATCAAAATGGAAGAGGTAAATGGAGATAGAAAAGAGGAGGAAGAGGCCATTTTAGAGGTAGAGGAAATGGTTTTGGTTACCAAGAAGACTCCAATAAAGAAGGCAATAGAGGAGAGAGTAGTTACAACCATGGAGGAGGCTACAATCCAAGAAGGAGCTTTAAGGGTAGAAGACCACCCTCTATGGGAAGATCTCAAGGCAGAGGACCTCCTAGGTGCTACAACAGTAATCAAAAAGGGCATATGGCCAATAGGTGTCTGTAGAAGCTTTCTAGCTCCATGGGAGAAAGGAGAAGCAATTTGGTGCAAGAATTTGATTGTCAAAGTGTGGCAAGTGCAAGCACTTATCAGAGCATGAATGCTCTTGATAGTTATGGATATCCTGAAAGAGGAGAGGCCCTGATAATGAGGAGAGTAGTAACCACCATGAAAGTACATGGAAAGAAGCCTACATAAAGGAAATCTCTTTTCAAAACCACTTGCAAGGCAGGAGGAAAGGTATGCAAGGTTCTAATAGACTCCGGTTCCACTGAAAAATTTTGTATCACTTGAAATGGTAGAGAAACTAAAACTTAGGAAGCTACCTCACCCTTGTCCTTATAAGGTTTCATGGCTCACCCAAGGTCAACAAGTAGTGGTGGAAGAGGAGGCTTGGCTGGAGTTTTAGATTGGGTCTTACAAGGATAGATTGCTATTTGACATAGACAAAATGGATGCATGTCATCTCTTATTTGGGAGACCATGGTAGTATGACTTGAAATCTCATCATGATGGGTTGAGAAACACCTACTCAATCACCAAAGATGGGAAAGTGATATAACTCTTACCTCTGATAGAGGAAGAGATGGAATCAAAAGGGAAGAATACAAGAGTGCTGATAGTAGAAGGTAAATAATTCATGAAGGAGATTGTAGAGAAAGGTGCAGTTTGCTATGCCCTCATGCCTAGTCCCAAGGTGACAAGGAAAGAGAAGTTTGCAGAAGAGAAAGGAGGACCAAAGCACATAGACCCGATAGTCAGACAATTGCTTGATAAGGCATCATCTTAGATGGAATGCCAAGGTTCCTACCACCAGTAAGGGACATCAGTCATTGCATAGATCTAATCCCTAGATCTACATTACCAAACAAAGCAGCCTACAAGCTCACCCCAGACCAGAATGCACAAATGGAAAGGCAGATTGAAGAGTTGCTTGAATCAAGACCGATTGGCAAAAGTCTAAGCCCATGTGTAGTACTAGCAGTCCTTGCACCCAAGAAAGAAGGCACTTGGAGACTTTGTACAGACGCAAGAGCCATCAACAAGATAACCATAAGGTATAGGTTCCCAATCCCTAGAATAGAGGATTTTCTTGATTGCTTAGGGAGCGCTAAATAATTTACAAAAATGGATCTAAAATGTGGATACCATCAGATTAGAATAAGGCCAGGGGATGAATGGAAAACAAATTTTAAAACCAAGGAGGGGTTATATGAATGGAAAGTCATGCCATTTGGGTTATCCAACACACCTAGTGAATTTATGAGGTTAATGAATGAAGTCTTGGTGGAATTCATAGGAAAATTTGTCATAGAATACTTAGATAATATCTTGATATTCAGTCACACAAGGGAAGAGAACCTCAACCACATAGATATGGCTCTCAAGAGGTTAAATGAAGAGCAACTAATGATCAATTTGGAGAAGTGTTTGTTCATGAAAGAAGAGATCATCTACCTGGGTTTTATAATCTCACAAGGTGAGTTGAAAATGGATCTGTAGTGTCCTAAAATTGTGACACTTGCAATTTTTACTGCATTTGGGTCTTCACGATGGCGATGCAACACGGAACCTGAATGGAGACCTCGAAACTTGTTCATGACATCAAAAACTACATTTTTCAGCACCCTGGCCTGATCCTCCTTGCACCCTGTTGCCCCTGGAGGTGGGACCATGGTGCCCAGCGCCCTGGGCCTATTTTGGGCCCGGTCTCTTATGGGGCTTCGGGTCTTTAGGTTTGCAAATTGGAAAATAATGTTTCCTGGTTGGCCTAAGGTTGGGAAAATCAGTCTTTTAACCCTAATTGACAAGTATATAAACTACTTTTCCTCTCCTAGAAAGAGGAGGAAGGAAATATGTGTACAAGAGGTGAAAGTGCTAGGCAAACATTCAAACACTCAAGCATTCAAAGCATTCCTTCAAGCAATTGAGCATTCTAAGTCTCCATTCAAGGCTAAGTGTTGCATTCAAGACAAGGATTCAACCATTGAAGAGGAGATCACATACAACATACAACATACTACATACATTACACCTTCGCATGTAAGAATACAAACATTCTTACAACAAGGTATCAGTACTTGTTTACATTACAAACATTTACATTTACAGCATTCTCATTTCTTGGTTAATTCCAAAACTAGGGTTTGACTTAAAGGAAAACCCCTCATCCCTAACCCCCCAATCATCCTCTCTTTTCTGTGTGTAGGTTGCAGGTATGCGGCTGTAATTGAAGATCTGGAATCCTTGTGCAGAGACGAACAAATCCCCCTTCGTTTCGCGGATTTTTCGGAGGACCGTGTGCACGCCGGGCGCCATCGTCCTGTCAACTTTCACTCAAAATTTGTAGGACAACACCGTCTCGACATTTTACTGCTAATTCCAGGTCCGCAGCTTCATCCCATATCCCTTTCTCTGTTTATAAGTTAATCTTTCTTGCTTCTACATGCATTCCTAGTTCAATCTTTCTATCTACATTCTTTACAAAAGAGGGTATCCTTGATGTCACAACCCTTGAAACTCATATAGAATTCAATCTTGCATTGTGTGGGATTGGATCTTGTGGGTTTCAACCCCTCTTTTGAATGTAAAGTCTCCCCTAAGTGAAAACCATCAACCCTAGTGACTCCCCCTTCTCTCTCCTTGGAGTTGGGGAGGGGAGAACAACTAGGGTTCGATTTTTCTGCTTTACATTTTGGTGAACCCGACGTGAACATCCTCATTCTGATTATTCATGGTTAGATCTGAAAATTTGCTTCCTTAATTATATTTCCATGTTTGATCTTTTGCAAATTTTAGAGGTTGATTGCATAAAAACCCTAAAATTTTCTTTTTAAGTAATTAAACTTGTGAAATGTTTAATTGTTAATGCTTGTTTCAGATCCACCCTTCTATTGCAAATTGTCAATTCATATTTGTGCTTTAATTCTGAAAATTAAGTGGTTAAATGTCAAAACCCTAATTTTTAAGACCTTCTTGATTCAACCTTTGACTGATAATTTCACTAATCAAAACATCTCCAAATCGGCTGTAGTTTTGGATTCTGCAACAAAATCACAATATCTTTCATCCCTAAAAATTTGGAAAAAAGTTGCGAGGACCGTGTGCACTCCAAGCGCCATCGTCCCCGACATTTTTTTCGAAATTTCAGGAGCTAGATCTTACTGTATTTTTCTGCTAAAATCCAGAATTTTGGCTAATTTTATCAATTTTAACATCTTCAAAATTAAAATCAAAGTTGGTCTAGCGATTGCTTGGATTGAGGCTTCTAATCATTCAAAAATTGTTGAAATTGAAATTTGTATCAAAATTGTGTTTCTTACAGTCCTAAATCTGAAAAGTGTGTTAGCATTCATTCGAAATTTCAGTGCTTTATTCAAATTTTTGCAATTTGTGACTTTTGAAATTAAATGTTTAATTGCAACAACCTTGATTTCCACTTTCAAAATTGAACTTTGTATGAAATTGAGTCAACTTTTAAATTTCAAAACCTGCATTGCTTTTAGTATTCCCTCTAAAATCATAAAATTCAAAATTTCAGTTTCCCTCTCTTTTTCAAAATTCAAATTTTGCATTTTTTCAACAATCTGGGTAGGGTTCAATTTTGAGATTGCAACTTTAATTTGGCCTATCTACAGATCGTAAAATCACTCAATTTTTTCAGATTAGCTTTTCCCTGAAAATTTTGAAAAAAGTTGCGAGGACCGTGTGCACTCCGTTCGCCACAGTCCCAGACATTTTTTCCAAAATTTCAGGAGATTGTCCTGATTGCATTTAACAGCTTAAATCTAGGAGATTGGCTGATTTTATTGAAATTTGCTACCTCTAAAATTCAAAATCTTCTCTCTTTCTTTAGTGCATGAGTTTTACAACAATAAGCCTTACTTACACTATTCCCATTAGACGAAGCCTTAGAATTAAGTCTTTCCAAGGTGTAATTACCGAGGAGATGGAACCTAATTTGAATGGCCTATTTAACGAGGACATGGGTAATTCCTCTAATCCTCTTAATGATGAAGAAGCTCTCCATGAGGTTTCTGTAGAACAACTTTCGAAATTGGATAACCAATTTGATGATTTTCGACAATGGATGTCTCAAGAATACCCCGATAGTGAAGCTCTTTCATTAATTGAGGGTCTAAAACATATGGTTCAAAGTGATAAGAATGGAATTGATATTTTGCGTGGTATTGTACACATTGTGGATTCAAATGTGATGCTGATGAAAAGTTGTGCTGAAACCTTAGGTTATACACAACCTCCTACTCAAGTTAATCATTCTATTCCTTTGACAACTCCTATTGCTAGTATATCTACTTTTACATCAAACATAATGACTACTTCAATACAAGACATTCCTCCTATGATCACTAGTCATGGGGGCAATCCCTCTTCTTCAATCAACCCTCTTCCTTCATTCAATCCAACTTCTTCATTCATTCCTTCAACGAGTGTTCCTCTTATATCTCCACAAATGAACATGACGGAGGGGGACAATTCATTTAACCCTTCCATTCCTCCTTGTAGTGTTCCTCCTTTCCAATCATCTCCTGTGACTAACTATCATAGTGTCCCACCACCTTACTCTCTACCTTCTTTCAATAACATAACACCTCCATCACAATCTAACACATCTAATATGAACTCTTCGACTGAAGCGACCATTAACAATCTTGCACAAACTGTCTCTTCTTTACAGCAACAAATTGCCTCTATGAATCAATCTAAGTTTAGTGTGCCCACATTTGATGTTGCGAGCCCACTTTCTCTTGACATTGTTCGAGCTATTCCCCCTAAACATGTTGAAATTCCACATTTGGAGCTTTATAATGGTAAGGGTGATCCTCTAACACATGTTAAGACCTTTCAAACAATATGCACTGATTTTGCTTATGACCAAAGGTTGCTTGCAAAACTGTTTACTAGAACATTAAGAGATAAAGCCCTACAATGGTATTGCTCATTGCCTTCTTATTCTATTACTTCTTTTGAACAACTTGCAAATGCTTTCATTCAACAATTTCAAAACAATCTAAGTCCTAAAGTTACTTTGATTGATTTAATGCATTGTAAACAAGGTGTTAAAGAAAAAGTGACTGATTTCATTGGTAGATATAAGCATTTGTATGCTCAAATTTCTTTTCCAGTGCCTGACAATGATATTCAACGAATCTTTATTTCTAATTTACAAAAAGATATTAGAGAAAAACTCCTGTTTTCTGAGTTTACTTCTTTCCAATAGTTGTGCGCAACTCTTCACAATTATCAACTGACTGTGAGCCAAATGGAACAAGCAAATCCTATGGCTCCGAGTGATAAGGGTGATAGTAGTCAACAACCATTTGGGAAGTTTAAACCGAACAGAGAGTCCATTAAATTCAATGAAAACATCATCAAAAACAATGTGAATGCGGCATCAGGTGTGCCTCCTATTTCTAAGTTTTTCAAGAAAGAAAGAAAGTTCACTCCTTTGAATGAATCATTGCATAGTATTATGAATAAGTTATTGGAACAAAATGTGCTTACTCTTCCTCCTATAAGGCAAATAGATCCTGCAAAGATTAATTCACCCTATTTTGATAACAAATCTTTTTGTCAATTTCATTGTCATCCTGGGCATGATACTGAAAAATGTTTTGCTTTAAAGGGTAAAATTCAAGATTTGATTGATAATAATACTATTTATGTTTCTGGAGTGAATGATAAAGGCAACACATTTGTAGCTCCTCCTAACCAAAATCTTCAGATTTTTACTGATCCATTACCTTCTCACACCTCTAATGCGATTGATACTAATGATTCCTCTGTCTCACCTGATGATCTTGTGTCCATGACTCCGAATGTGATTAACTTTGTGGAGCAGTAGAAAATCCCTAAAGAACCTCCCATCACCTTTGATTCCAGTGAAACTATCAGGGCACCTGATGGTCCTTTATGTATAGTTGCAAAATTCAAGAATACACCTTGCCGTGGAGTGCTTATTGATCCTTCTTGTATGGTTAATATCATTACTGAAGAATTTCATTTTACTTTGCAATTGAATCAAGTGATCTATGATGAAACAAATGTGGTTGTGAAACTATTTGATGCATTTTCTTCTCCTGCAATTGGTTCTATTACATTACCTATTGAGGTCCATAACAAATCCCTTGATGTGGACTTTGCTATTATTCCATCATCTGAACAATTTCGTGTGAAGCTAGGCTATCCTTGGCTATCTTCCATGAAAGCTATTGCTTCTCCTATTCATAAGTGTCTAAAATTTCCCCATAATGGTGAAGTTGTCACTGTCAATCATAGTCTCTTTAAACCAGCTGAAAGAACTTCTAGCGTTCCTATTGATTACTTTTGGCCTAAACAATTCCAATCTCTTCCTCCGTGAAGTGATCATCTTTTCAAATCTTATCAAAAGTGGAAAAAAGATATGATCCTATCTCTAAGTGAACCTAGAACACCCAAACTTGACATTCCTATCATTCTTGAGAAGGAAGTTCTTCTTTTGAAAGATAAAACTAATGTCTTTCCTCAAGAAGATTCCCAACCCATCCCTATGGATGTGACTATGCCTATATCTAATAAACTTCCTAAAAGTAGACCTATACCTCCTTGTCATGATAAGGATGAGAACATTCCTCCTCCTCAATCTTCTCAACTTCCTACTAAGACTAGATGAAATTATTCTGCACGTGAACGCCGATGAAAGTGTCGTCTTAGAGCTCAGGCAGCTGCTTCTCAAACTTTGCAATCCCCCAAAACACCTTCAGCCAATATTATTCCATTTTCTCCTCAGCCAACGATTGAGCCGAAATATCCTAAATATAAGATGCATGATGGTCTTGATCATGCGCGAGTTAAAGATCCTATTTTTATAAATCTTGATGATGATATAGATGAGAATGTTACTCTTGTTCATTCTGATAGTGAGTATGAATATGTTGATGTTGATAACCATTTATCTAACGAATTTTCTAAAGCACTTATCCTAGCTCCTAGACAAGAACATCGTGGCTTGGGATATGAACATAGCCCTTGTTTGGATCTTGTGATAGCTCCATCTGCTGTGTTGGATGTTCCTCCTCTAGCATGTTTCCTACCTTCCTGAAATATTGATCAGCAAGATCGGGGGGTAGATGATGTGCTAGACTAGTTCATTAGCATAGTAGACTCTCTCCTCCTCTCTTTTGTTACTTCTTCTATATGTTATTCTCATTCTTCTATTTGTTGTCCTTAGTGTTGTCTACTTGAGGACGATGCAAAACATTGAGCTCTCTTTTGGTCTCTCTCATGTTGACTCAAAAGACACATGTGTTCCCTTCTTCTAGGTGACCTTCCTTGATTGAGGAATGAAGAACAATTATGCATACATACATATGATATACATGACTTATCATACAACATACTGACCCCGAGGAAAGCGAAGTCACCTTGTGCTTTGTGTTTTGTGTCTATTATCCTTGGGCTTATCTCACACTTGGGGGCTAAATCCTTGTGATAACATGCTCCTTTCTCATTTCTTATATGTATCACTACCTTAAAGCAATCACCCCCGGTGAGGCGTGTGCGATCACTTTAACGTAGGGGGGCATACATCCCGTTCATATCTTTTCAAGATACTTGAAAATTTCTTGACAAATTTAGCTTTGCCTTGAAAATTTTTGATATCTTTCTTGCATGACTCATAGTGAGGGAATCTTACTACTGACAGTCATGGTTCTCCCTCGTGATCTTCCCTTTTACTTTGTCAATCAAAGTCGTAAGATCCTTAGTCCACTGGGGGCTTGCTGTATCTTGCCTCCTTGACGTGGTGAAAGTCTTTCAATGTTGATTCCTTGTACTTTACCGGAAGTATGAGCGTACGCTTATACTCCCACTAAAGTGGGGGCTAAATGTAGTGTCCTAAAATTGCGACACTTGCAATTTTGACTGCATTTGGGTCTTCACGATGGCGATGCAACACGGAACCTGAATGGAGACCCCGAAACTTGTTCATGACATCAAAAACTACATTTTTCAGCACCCTGGCCTGATCCTCCTTGCACCCTATCGTCCCTGGAGGTGGGACCCAGGTGCCCAGTGCCCTAGTCCTTCAGGACTAAGGTGCCTAGTGCCCTGGTCCCCCAGGACCATGGCACCCAGTGCCGTAGTCCCTGGCCCTATTTTGGGCCCGGTCTCTTATGGGGCTTCGGGTCTTTAAGTTTGCAAATTGGAAAATAATGTTTCCTGGTCGGCCTAAGGTCGGGAAAATCAATCTTTTAACCCTAATTGACAAGTATATAAACTACTTTTCCTCTCCTAGAAAGAGGAGGAAGGACATATGTGTACAAGAGGCGAAAGCGCTAGGCAAACATTCAAACACTCAAGCATTCAAAGCATTCCTTCAAGCAATTGAGCATTCTAAGTCTCCATTCAAGGCTAAGTGTTGCATTCAAGACAAGGATTCAACCATTGAAGAGGAGATCACATACAACATACAACATACTACATACATTACACCTTCGCATGTAAGAATACAAACATTCTTACAACAAGGTATCAGTACTTGTTTACATTACAAACATTTACATTTACAGCATTCTCATTTCTTGGTTAATTCCAAAATCGGGGTTTGACCTAAAGGCAAACCCCTCATCCCTAACCCCCCAATCATCCTCTCTTTTCTGTGTGTAGGTTGCAAGTACATGGCTGTAATTGAAGATCTGGAATCCTTGTGCAGAGACGAACAGATCCCCCTTCGTTTCACGGATTTTTTGGAGGACCGTGTGCATGCCGGGCACCATCGTCCCGTCAACTTTTGCTCAAAATTTGTAGGACAGCACCGTCTCGACATTTTACTACTAATTCCAGGTCTGTAGCTTCATCCCATATCCCTATGTCTATTTATAAGTGAATCTTTCTTGCTTCTACATGCATTCCTAGTTCAATCTTTCTATCTACATTCTTTACAAAAGAGGGTATCCTTGACGTCACAACCCTTGAAACTCATATAGAATCCAATCTTGCATTGCGTGGGATTGGATCTTGTGGGTTTCAACCCCTCTTTTGAATGTAAAGTCTCCCCTAAGTGAAAACCATCAACCCTAGTGACTCTCCCTTCTCTCTCCTTGGAGTTGGGGATGGGAGAACAACTAGGGTTCAATTTTTCCACTTTACAGGATCAAGAGAAGGTAAGTGCTATATTGTCTTGGCCTACACATAGAATTGTGAATGATGTCTGAAGTTTCCATGGTTTAGCAAATTTTTATAGAAAATTCATAAGAGGATTTAGTCATGTTTGTGCACCCATGCTTGATACCATAAAGGGAGGACAAAAGTGTAGGTTCAGTTGGACCAAAGAGGTAGATGATTCATTTGAGACATTGAAGATGAAGGTTGTAGAACAACCAGTCCTTGCCTTACCAGACTTCAACAAGAAATTTCAGGTGGACTGTGATGCAAGTCACATGGCGATTGGACCAGTACTCAGTCAGGAAGGAAGGCCTATTGCTTTTTTCAGTGAAAATAAAAATGATTCTAAGAAAATATATTCATCTTATGAATTAGAGATGTATGCTCTAGTATAGTCCTTAAAGAAGTGGAGGCACTATTTATTGCCAAAGGAGTTCATAGTGTTTACTGATAATCAGGCACTCAGTTTCATAAATAGTCAAGAGAAGCTTAACCACCGACATATGAAGTGGGTAGAGACCCTGCAAGCCTTCACATTTACCCTCAAACACAAGAAGGGAGTTAAGAACAAATTTGTTGTTGCTTTGAGTAGAAGAATATTGACTATAAACCAAATCAACATGGAGAGTGTTGGTATTGATTCCTTGAAGAGTATGTATGTTGCTGATGAAGATTTTGGAGAAATATACAAGGTATGTGAAACTTTGAGTGATCGGTATCATATTGAGTTTTCTGAGTTTTTGATACAAGATGGATTGTTGTTCAAGGGAGTGCAGTAATGTATTACTAAATGTTCCATGAGGTTGAATATTATTAGGGAGAAGCATTGTGGAGCTATGGCAAGTCATTTCGGTCTTGACAAGACCCTAGACCTTGTGAAGAGACATTATTTTTTGCCTAAGTTGTAGGTAGATGTGAGAAATTTTGTGGAAACATGTGTCATATGTCAGAAAGCTAGAGGGAAGTCTACAAATACAGGTTTATATCAGCCTTTACCCATTCCTTCTAGGCCATGGGAGAGCATAAGTATGGATTTTGTGTTGGGTTTGCCTAGAACAAGGAGAGGATTTGACAATGTCTTTGTAGTAGTGGATAGGTTTAGAAAATGGGTCATTTCTTGCCATGTAAGACTTCTTGTGATGCATCATATGTTGCAAACCTATTCTTCAAAGAGATAGTCTGGATACATGGATTGCCCCTGAACATTGTTTCAGACAAAGATGTGAAGTTCATAGGTCACTTTTGGAGGACTCTTTGGAAGAAGTTGGGAACTAACCTAGCTTTCTCATCAGCCTACCATCCTCAAATAGATGGGCAAACTGAGGTTGTCAATAGGTCATTAGGAAACCTATTAAGGTGTTTAACAAGGCAACATGGAGAGAAGTGGGATAAAATTTTGTCACAAGCAAAATTCTCATACAATGACACCATAAATAGGAGTAACGATAAATCTCCTTTTTCAGATTGTTTATGGCATACACCCAAGGGGAGTGTTGGAGTTAAGAGATCTACCCAAAGAAGAAGCCATTAGTGCAGATGGTGAATCTTTTGCATCAGCCATTAAAGAGGTGCATGAACAAGTCAAGTCTCATCTCCAACAATCTACAATGAAGTATAAAGCTCATGTTGATAAGAAGAAGAGAGATGTACAGTTTAATGTTGGGGATTTGGTATGGGTACATTTGAAGAAGGAGAGACTACCAAAAGAAAAATACACCAAACTCATGCAGAGGAAGATTGGACCATGTCATATATTGAATAAGTGTGGACAAAATACTTATGAGATCCAACTTCCTCCCGATCTTGGATTATCACCCATCTTTAATGTATGTGATCTTACACTTTTTAGAGGTATTAACAATGAAGAAGAGGAACCAATGTAGGTTATAGCAGGCAATGACATTCCAAGGAAGGAATCACCCAAGTTGAGAAAAGTGATTGACACTAGAGTCACAAAGAAGACAAGGAACAAGGAGTACATTGAGTACTTGGTGGCTTGGCAAGATAAACCAAATTCTGAGGTGGTTTGGATGACAAATGAACAAATATCCAATCATGGTGCAAATTTACAAACTCTGATCTCAAGTGGGCTTGAGATCTCTTCTCCTGGGGAGTATGGTGCAGGAGAAATTCCTCAACAAGCTATTAATGACCCTAAGGATGAAGACTAGGGCCATTAGGATGTGTTAGTGTGTCCTATGTTTCATGTATGAAAATAAACCCAACCATGTAAGCCCATGTCACCAATTAGGCAATTTGAGAAGCCAATTGGGACAATGTGGTAAAAAGGGGTAATAGATGGTAGACATGTTTTATTTTTGTTTGGTTGGTCCATGTGTGTGGGTCCCAATCTTAGGAAGTATGACAACCTTGTGAGAAAAATTGCAAAAATGCAACTTTTGAGTGCAAAAGTGCAACTTTTTGTAATTTGGTTGGGGAAAGCCTTTAAATGGCTCCAACCTACTCCAAATTTGGTGGGAGACCATTGGAGAGTTTTATAAGCCTTGTGGGATTTATTCCCAAGGTTTTTGTTGTTGGAGTTGGAGTTTATGAAGCAATAATACTCAAAATACTTCGTTTTTCCCAGAAATTCTGACTTTGCAGGTGTTGTACATGACTGTATGGATTGATTTGAACCCCACAATACATGGAGTAGATAGAGAGATGAGTTAGTTTTATTTTGGTGGTGAGATGAAGTCTTAATCATCCTGGAGTAGAGAGAACCCACCATATTACTGACTCTGACCCGGAAAGTGAGGGTTTGGAGAGGGTTTTGAATCAAAATGGCTTTATCTTGCACTCTAGTCTAGTAGAAGACTCTTACTTTGGAGGGATGTAGGATAAGCCTTTGTATTTTAGTGTTTTTATGTTTTTTTGCAGGGGAGACCTTGTTATGTGGAGAAAAGAACAGATTTAGGTAGGCATCTCTATGTGATTACCTAGGACAAGTTTTAGGACAGTCATCATATTTTGTCTTAGCAATGGATTCAAGGAATGTAACCATAGAATTAGAAGTTTCTCACTACCCCCCTCATGCCCATTAAGTTTATTTTTCATTTGGTCTACTTTTAAAGTTAGTTGCTCTGGAAAATAGGGCTAATTGACCCTATTAGGTCTCTTAGCCTCTAAAGGGAATAGATCTTATATTCGCAGATTTGACCAGAAAAACTTGGGGATCAGTATATCTTTCGAAAGGGTGTCTGAGTGTGTGAGTAGTTTCATCCAAGGTGTAGAGTCCTTCCTTGTAGGACCCTTGTGATTAGTTGAAGGGTCACTATGCTAACCTCATTTGGGCTTGTTAATAGGATTTTGGGTAGGCCTCTGCATCATAAAAGAGGGACAATGATAAGAGTAGCACTAGGAACAACATCGGTTGTAAAAGCCAAGAATGAGGTAGCTTGTACATTATCATTCAAAAATGATTGACAGGCAAGGGTCAATGATCATGTGAAAATCATATTCAATACCAGGATATCATCTAAGGAGTCAAAAAAATTCCCCTCGCTAGAAGAGGCAGGTGACTTAGCCCGAGGTGGTGAAATGAGAGGTATACCACTAGCCTCTAGAAGAGGGACAAAGAAAAAATATGGAGAAAGTGAAACCTTATCAACAAAATAGATAGAAGTAGAAAAATAAACAAGGAACTAAAGTTAACTAGAACAAATTAAGATATTACCAAATCTAATTTCCGATGACACAATTGTAAAATGAGACCCTTCTTAAACTTGTGCTTAGGTTGTACTAGACTAGACGTCATGGGCCTTTGGTTAACCATAGTAGGCTGAAGGATCCAAAGAGAGCTCTAATGAATATGTGGTTGGAAAGATGGAGGATCAAACAAGGCTACATTGGGCACCACTTAGGTATGCAACATTTCAAGAGGCTGAGAGAGAAGAGGCACATTGGGCAAAGAGGTGATGAGAGGAGGCTCCAAAGAGAGAGTGATGAAGTCCTAGACTTTCTTAGGGTGAGGTAGGCCAATAATCCTTATAACAAATGGGAGTAGGATTAATGTTGAGGCAGACATTGCTGGAAAGGGAACAATAGGAGAAGGAACAAAAGCAGACTCAAAAATAGTAGAAGCAGGAGCAAACACTGATGACTCACTCACAACCTTCAAAGTGACTTCATGCTCCCAAGCCATCATCCACTGACGATACTTAGGCTCACGTGCAAGTTGGTTCCAACATAAATGGGAACTAGTAATAGAAGTCAAAAAAGGAACAATGACATCATATTCCATAGGAGAGGCCTCTATGGCTATTACTAGAGAATGAGAAGGCCCAAGCAATGAAGTAGGAGGTGCAGCTAGAATAGACACTACAAACACAACCATAGGTACCCTTCATCTTGTTGTTGTAGGAGTATTCAAAGGAATAGGGGGTACCCTTACAGGCTATGATGTAGGATCCAATGGTGATAAATGAGCACAAGGTGAATGCTTACCCTTACTGTATTGGGTAGGACAAGGGATATCTGCTAGGATCAGGAGCTCAAAGTTTGGGTGAGCTATGAACTTTGACAACATGAATACCTTTCCCTTTTCTCTATTAGAAGAAGTCACGAGAAAAAAATACACCACCATGGGTTATATAGTCCTAGGTTGGTCAGGAGGTCTATCCTGAGGAATGGGTCTATCCCCAACCCCTAATGAAGAATGGACAAAAGACATGACTCGCTACAATACATGAGCAGATAGGGAAGGTGGAGTAGAGACCAATAAAACAAGAAGCAATGAATACCCAGGATGAATTGAATTAGGATCCAAATTCCCCATATTATATTGATAATAAGCTATATACATCAAATCACCATGGGGAAGCATAGGCCCAACCAGAGCAGGCCAAAAATCATCCAATGAAAAAATCCACATGGGCTGCCAATGGTCGATATTCAATATCCTAAAAAACATGCACTGAGCTCTCATGTGGAAACTTTAAACACTTATGAATCACTAAGAGGACCACATACATGACAATAAACTAGGGGATACCTAGTTTAACTTGGAAAAGGTCTGATTCAGGGATAACAAAAAAAGTGCTCGATATAGCCTTGGGTACCACATGGACTGTCAAGGTGATATTTCCCGAAGGACTAAGAGACAACCCATTATGCATGTGAAGAGTAGCATGAAACTCATCATATCTTGGCCTATGCCAACCATTATCAAGCAAGGCCTCCTACATAATAATATCAACTCTACATAAAGGATCAACCACCAAACCTTTAACAGTCTAAAACATGTAGATTTGGAGGGATCTATAGAGGACTAGGCTCTCCATAATAGGGGACATCTAGAGGGGTGAAAGATATATTAATGAACTTCTTTCCCTAATTGCTAGGAGGATAAATTTGAGTGATAGTAACCATATTAACATATGGGCCTTCACTTGATTCCGGGCCCTAAGATGATGTAGAGGCAAAGTTAGACAAATGAGGCAGAAAAGGATTTGTGTATATTTGCAACTCACTGTTTGTCTTGTCAATAAACTTATTAGACTTCTATTTTCTCTCACCAACCTAGATAGCTCCATTGTCTATATGGTCTTGGACAAGATGTTGAAGATGAATACAATATTTAGTGTCATTTCCAAGCATATTGTGAAATTGACAGAACTTTGAACCATCATACCACTGAGGGTATGACTTGTTGTCGAGAAAAGGTTTGATCTTAGGAAGGGTTATAAAATTATCTTTTAGTAACCTCCACATTATTTTTGTGGTTCCTGGGTTGATCTCTCTATCACTTGAGTTATAGTAATGATATTAACCACAAGATTTTTCTTTCTAGACACTTCCATGGAAGGCAATACCCCCAAAGGCACAAACATGAGAATTCAAATTAGATTCTCTGAATTGAAATATCATATGCTACTAATCAGTGAGTGAAAAACATAGATAATTGAAGTTCTGATATTGATTAAGGTAAATTTCATCTTAATGTCGGCAAAAAATTACCAATGAACATCCTTTGCATATCACTATCTGGTAGGAAAAAGGGAATTCTAGTAGAGATAGATTGGTATAAAGAAATAAAATCAGTAACTCTCTCATGTTTGGTTTTTTCTTGCAATGAACAAGGTCGATTATGGTGACCCTGCTACAAATGTTTACTTGAAACCATTTGAGAAACAAGTTCATGTGTAGATCAAATGTTTAGATGGAATGGTTTGGCAAAGAACTATACCACTCCAATGGAGTTCCTTTAAGAGATTGAGATAATAGTTTAAGCATAATAAAATCCAAACTATGATAGTTATTACACATAGTCATGAAAGAATCAATATACACATTAGGATCCTCTTCTTTATTAAATTGGTCAAAATTTAATACCTCAGCCCCCTGGGGAAGGATGGTATCAAGGATACTCAAGTCAAGTGAGGTCTTGAGATAATAGGCATGTAGCGAAGGCTAACTAGAGGCAAATGGAAGACCTGTGATTTGTTGTTGCAATTATCCCATTAACTGTAATATGGTGTTTAAAATGAGATTAGCAGGTGGAGGTATGCCATGCATAGTAGCGGATGTATAGGTACTACGACCACCACCTCCACCAACACTAGAATGAGGTCTAGTACCACCACTAGAAGTAGTACTAGTCCAAGTGTAGACATAGATGAAAGAAGTGTGAGCTACGACATAAGCAGTGGTAAATCTACTAAGCATACCAATGTAACCCAGGGGAATATTATCATTGATACTATAAATTCAGGGATCAATCATAGGTCCAATGTTAACGATGTGTACTATCACTTCAGGAATGTCAAAACTAGTTTGAGGACTAGTAGCATTGAACTGACTATCATGAGAGGGAGAATCTACAAGGGGAACATGAATTTTAACAATTACAAATAATACCCTTAACATCTATAGACCTCTACTATCTATGATTAACATATCCCTCAAAGTATTTACCACATTCCCGACCTATGAGGATGTTTTTTTTATTTAAGAACCTTAAAATTCTCTTAGGTTCTCCTAAGGTGATTGAATCCAATCAAATTGAACAATGACTACATAATCATGGTCAATAAGAGGAGGAGATCCTAGGGGACTATTTATAGGGGTAGTGTTTTGTGATCCAGGTGCAGAAGAGCCCCTAGTTATAAATCTCTTAAGTGGATGAGAAGAAAAAAGATTACTCAAGTCTAACATGTCTGTGAACATCGAACTAGGTCGAGTAGGACTATAATGATTAAGAGGGATACTCTATCTTAAAGTCCTTGCAACTTGGCCCTAGTGGAAGTTTTGGTTGTAAATCTCATAAACAACCTCTACAATGCTCTAACCACTCCATGAGTGTGCAATAAATGGTCCTAACACAGAATATAATGTTGTTTGGTTAAGAATTTTTTTTACAAATATTGAGTTCATTTTACTTTAGGAAAATTTTAAAATAGACTGAGCACACTCGCATACACAATGGAATAACACCCAAATAGTTCAGGTTAGGTTCACCAAAATGTGGAAGAGGAAATTTCATGCCCACAAGGTGATGAAAACTTAGAGGATCAAATAGACCTACCCCACCTCACTAAACTGGTGCTCTCGTGAGCTAGGAGATATAGACTACTAACTACCCAAACCTATAAGAAAAATTTACTAGATAGAAGGTCTATCAAACTATCAGACTTGAAAGGATAGGTCACAAAGACTCTATGGTAACCTCTATAGAGTATCTACTCGAGGATGAGCACGTGGGTTGAAGACGACAATGTGGACCACTAATGTCCCATATGGAAAAAGAATAGATATGTGAACAAAATGTACAAAGTGACACAATATATATTCCAAATAGACTCTAAGCTAAGAAAATGAGTGAAAGCAGCTATTAAACTGAATAATAAAAGAAGGGATAAGGCAAGAAGGATCTCACAATTGGTCCACAATTGAAGCCTCCAACAAAGTAATTCTTTCTCTAGTGAAACCTACACACATGATAGAGAGAAAATTATGGGGCTATGTATAGAGGTTTGCCACAGTCAGACACCCACTTTGGTGCTTCCACCTCAACAGGCAACTAAGGTAGATAAATAGATAGATAAACAAAATAGATATAACAATAAATATGCTATGGAAATTAAAATGATGAAATGTAAGAGGATAGAAACTCCCCTTTCACCCCATCATCGAAGATCTTTCTAGATGCAGAAGAAGAAGAAGGAGGTTCTCCTCAAAGCACCTAGATAATTAGAGTCTAAAGTGAGCAAGAAAACAAAGATGCATTCTCGAGAGCCAATAGTGTTCGATATTATGAGTAAAGAGTCACTAGAACTTCATTTAATTCCTAACATTTATTACCCTTTTCACTTATTTATAGATTAATTTCATGATATAATTCAAGTTTACATTATAATTAAAATCTAAAAACATAATTTGATGAAAACTCAATTTTGATTTCTTTAGTTAATGGTGAATTGAAGGTATAATTTTCCACCTACATATTTGATTTGAGGTTAACATAAATAAAATCTAAAAGCATAATTTAATGAAAACTCAATTTTGATTTCTTTAGTTAATGGTGAATTGAAGGTATAATTTTCCACTTACATATTTGATTTCAGATTAACATAACCATATATTTTGTGAAACCATTATATAAATTATTTCTTTCATTTCTCTTCGCTTCATTAGCTTTTGCTTGCTTGATAATGCTTGTTATTTGAAGAAATTGCTAATGAATTTTCTAGTTCATCACTTCATTGATTGTAAAGGTTATAGAGAGCGAATAGTTTTTTCTAATGATCTTAAAGTGTTAAATTGAGTAATAAACATTTATTTATATCCATAATTTAAAAATGATTTGTATAATAATTGACTCTACAAGGTGGTACATAAATGTTGCTAAAACTTAGGAGAGAATACTTTTCAAATCATTTTCTAAATTTTGTATAGGGGAACCACATATAGATATATGTGTACAAATCATCCACCTCCTACTTCCCTTTCTACATGAATATTTAGAAAGACTAACTTACTTTCTTATTACATTGTGGAAAACATTTGGATGATTGGATTTGAAGGTATGACTTAGTGCTGGTTTGGTTAAGAGTCATACTTTTGGAAATTTCCCTTTTCAATTTGTTTTTTTAATTTTTCTTATTTGTGGGAAAGATTAGGATAGTAAGATATTGAGAGATGGTGTAATTATGATTAGGTCCAAGGTTGGATTTTGGAAATTCCAAAGAAAGATAGGATTGATATGGGATGTGAGAAGTTATCTTAGACATGTTTGTTTTAAATTTATATGGGTTTCCTATAGTACACATTTTATTGATGAATATGGCTTGTGAGAGTTAGTTTGAATATCCAAGGTATCTATAATTTGTTGTAGGTTTGAATGACTATGTTATTGTTTCAATTCTATAGTATGAAGGATTTATGTTTCTCTTGCAAGATTAATGTTTCCTTTGGTTTATTACAATGTTTTAATATATTGAAAGTTTCATGTAAGTTTCTTTGGTTTGGTGAAAGATTTTTCTATAGATGCAACAATTGGAACACAGTAAGGGTTCTCAAATATTGATCTGTATCAATACACCATGTTGTTAGGTTGGAAACCAACAATATGAATCTCATTTTGAATAATTTTGACTTGTTTGAGATATTTCTCTTTCACTACAACTGATCCTATGGAAAATAATAATTCATCGCTTGTCTTTTGTTTTGTGACCTTATCTTCTCTTCTATGCAGCTTAATTAATAATAAATAACACCTTCTATGTTTCTAACCTCTTCTATGAATGAAAAAATGTCTCCTACACCACAGTGAAATGCAAATATATTAGAACCAACCTTTAAAAATGTTATTGAAAGTTACATTAAAAACTCACTATTCATTTCTTAAATTTTGTTAAAAATATATTTAGAATCTACACACATGTAGTCTCACAAATAACTAGTTTAGGATTTCCTCAAATTCTTAATGGTTTAGTTGTTATATGTGTTAGAAAGAGAATATTTAGTTAAAAATGTTAATTTTAGAGTCCCACTTTGGCCAAAAAGTGGAACACAATATTGTGGGACCACCCACTATACAGACATTTTGATGTTGTGGTAAAATATTTTGTTTTTGTAATCATTGTCATAATTTTAACAAATCTTGAGTTTTAAAATGGTGTAGGAATTAGTACTAAAATTGATGTTATAAATATGTTCTAGTCTCCACATATTGTTGAAAGAATGAGAATGCTAGAAGTTGTTATACTACATGTTTGGGAGAACTCCACATTTCTCTATAATTAAAGATATGGATTTGTGGTTTGGAAATTAGCTTGCATATACTCTGAATAGTAAATCATTCTCTTTTTAGGACTATAGCATTGTTGCAGATGGTTTTGATAATCACAGTATGTAGTTAGTTTGGTTGAATGTCAAACTAGTTCGGGAATGCTCTGCATTTATATGATTGCTCTTGCAATGGGGTGGATGTGCTTATGTTGTCTATGTAATGTCTAATTTTAGGATTCAAGTGTGAATGTGTATGACAAGTATGATTGCTAACATTCTATTTCAAGACTTTGTTTTCTGGCTTACTTGGCGTGAAGTGTTTTATATATGCTTGTCTATGCCAACTTAATTTAGCATGACAATATGAAAGGAATGTACATGAATATTTTTTAACATTCTTTGAACATCTCTATATGGTCCATACATTAGATTATAATCTCTATTGGATCAAATGTTGTCTGATTTTACTATTGTGGGAGATTTGTGACTATTTGGCTATCAGGCTTGCTTTTTTCCATGAATCTAGGTGTATGCAATAGTTTTGGAGGCTGCGGAAATACTATTTTGGGATGAGATAAGTCTTTATGTGAACTACAATTTGTAATTTTCCTTGGTAGATGTGTTTTTGGTCTGACCGATAAAGGCTACATGTGTTTCATCAACACATTACCTTGTTGCTTATTTGCAATAATTTCTGCCAATCCTTAAATGGATGTGTCTACTTAGGAATGAATTTCAATGATTTTTTTGGTCCTATTCATCCTTTGGATATGATTATGTAGTGGGTTTATTTTCTCTATGAAGGTGTTTTGGGCCAACTTGATGCATGTTTTATGTTTCTATTCATTAGCTGACTTGGAGAGGGATAATTAAAGGTTAGAGAACACACACAACCACCTACCCACCCACCCACACACACACATATATTGAAGATCATTTATTGGAGAGTGACAAAGAGGCAATAATTTAAGGTCGATTATCAATGGCATGCTAGAAGAAGTGAGCCAAAGGCTACAATATTTGCAAAAGTGACAATGGGCCAAATGTAGTTGATGTGGTCAAGAATAGGTGTTGCAGTGGAATTAAATCAATTATTCATGATATTTTAAGGTTGTAGCCTCTTATATAAGTGTTGTTCATGGAGTAGTGGGCTTCCTTGGTTGTAGCCATAAAAAAATGTATTAGGGAATTGTAGCCTCCTTGGTTAATAGCCTTAAAACAAAGTTGTAAATATGTTTGAACATTTTTGTGAGGTTGGATTTGGAAAGAAACTCCAAACAAATTTTATCAGCATAATTTTTTTCGCATGGGATTTTCCACATATATATATAGTGTTCTCTTGTGCACTTGTGTTGATTACTTTATCTTTCATTGGTGCTGATTAGTTTAAGGGTTTGAATTAAAAGTTGGTGAAAAAATGTTTTAAGTTTTAAAGGGATACTGATTCACCCCCCCATTTCAATATATGGTGTATTTAACATAGTAATCACATTAATTGTCTTATTTTAATTCACTAGGGTTATATAATTTTGTTACAATTTATCATTTTAGGCCCTTATTGTTAGACAGTTCAGATAACCGAAACACAACTGAGAGGGGGGGTGAATCGGTTATCACAAATTAAAGGAACATTCAGCAATTAAACTTTAATACTGGAACCCAAAACAATAATACCAAAATAGCAGTTAATCTAATTAAGCATAAACAATAATCACAGAATAAAAGCCATCCACACAACACCAAAATTTGTACATGGAAAACTTGGTAAAGGGAAAAACCACGTTGGGAAACCTATCCACAGTCAGATAATACTTCTACAGTAAGTATGTGAATTGCAATGAAGGGGCCTACACTTGTAGGAAGGCCAACAACCTAGAGCACATTGCTCATCACAAAAGGAGTCTCCTTGACTACATATAAGTCTAGACTACAATCCGAAGAAGTGTTGAACTGCAAAAGATAACATCTCCTATGCCTAAGTACAATTCCAGTTAAGCTCAATACTAGAGGAATAGATCCTCTTACATAAACCTAATTCAATCCTGAATGATCGATCAACTCCTCTACCTGAATGATATTACATTATTTGCACATTGCATTCCTTTACCATGACCTTTTACATTAACCATGATGATCTATAATGAGATCTTACATCTATATATACAAACCCTCGACCATAAACAATCAGGTCAACGACTAGACAATAAACCAATTACATAATTACAAACAATGTCAGCCTTAGACCAAACAATTAATATCAACACATAAGACATCCCAGAAATAAAACAATAGGTCCTATCCACACATTACGTTAATGATGGTCCATAACCTAGATCAACCGGGACCAAGTATAGGTCCACACACTTCAACAATGATCTCCAAATGCCAAGTCTTTGAACATGATCACCAACAAAATCCTGAAACTCCATTAGAAGATGCACCAACACCACTTATGCAATTCATCAAAGATCTCCACCAACAACTCTGCCGGTGAAACCCTTGCCGAAACCAAAATCCAATCTTCTAAGCAAGCGGGATAGCATCCAATCACCAGACCAAAACCAACTGACCAAATATGAGTATAAGTATCATGAGCAAGCCAATTCCATCACTAGATTATACCGGAGCCTACCGGATCATACTGGATCCAAGTTAACTAGAAACCACTTAACCTATCAAGACCAAAAGGGTGCCGGTAAAGTATCCAAACAACTATTGTTGACATCAATGACAAAACATCAATGCAACACATAATCAATTCCACCAAATGGCCAACAATATCCCCCTTTGGCATTGATGACAACACTAGATGTGAAAAACATCTAAGTACCAAGAAATGCCAAACAAGTATCCTCTTGTGGAAGATAACCAATAATCACCTGCATATATCTCTGAATATCAATATCTCTCCCCCTTTGACTTTAACTTTTTCACATCAATGCCATAAATCTGACAGAAATATAAAAGCAAAAACATAAGCCACTGAATCTCAAAGCAGACTACTTCGCCTGAGCAACAGCATCCCACATCAGTACCAGAATGAATAGTATCTTTGATAATGCATGTTGGACTAATGCCAAACCGCATCAATCAAGTCTCTATCGGAGGGGCAGAAACCCCCAATCTATCTCTCAGGTACTCAAATGATTCCTTGGATAAAGGTTTAGTGAAAATATCTAGACTCTGTTCTTTAGTGTTCACATAAACCAGTCTAAATTCATTTGCTTCCACCTTCTCCTTCAAAACATTTTACTTGATAGATATGTGCTTTGTCTTAGAATGAAATACCAGATTCTTTGATATATCAATAGCAACAGAGTTATCACAGTGAATAACTACTAGTGCATCACAATCCACCTTTATATCTTTCAACATTTGCTTCATCCATAAAACTTGTGTACAATCAGTAGCAGCCGCAACATATTCAGCTTCAGTAGTAGATAAAGAAGTACATGACTATTTCTTGCTGATCTATGAAACCAACTTCTTTCCAAGAAAGAAAGCCCCACCAAAAGTACTTTTCCAGTCATTAACGTCTCTAGCCCAGTCAACATCTGTATATGCACATAAAGTAAAGCTATCATCCTTAGGGTACCACAAGCTATATACTGATGTACCTTGCAAGTATCTAAAAATCCTTTTCACCGCCATCTCATGATTTTCTCTAGGATCACTCTGAAATCTTGAAACAATACAAACAACATTCATAATGTCAGGCCTAGTTTGAGTGAGATAGAGAAGACCTCCAATCATAGATTTATATCTTGTAGGATTTACCGATGTAGAAACATCTTTTCTTGTCAATTTCTCACTTGTAACCATAGGTGTACTTACCGGTTTATAATCCCATACCAAATTTCTTCAATAATTCCTTAGCATATTTAGTTTGATAGATGAAAATACCTTTGTCAGTCTAAGTAATCTACAAACCTAAGAAAAATTTCATCCCACCAATCATAGACATCTCAAATTCTTTCTCCATATTCTTAGAAAATTCTATGCATAATTTATCTTCACCTCCAAAAATAATGTCATCAACAAATACTTCAAAAATTAGTATATCATCATTAGTGATTTTATAATATAAATTACTATCAGCACTTCCCTTAGTAAAACCAAGCTTCAAAAGATATTTATCCAACCTTTCATACCAAGCTCTACGTGCTTGTTTCAATCCATATAAATATTTCCTTAACCTGCAAACAATATCTGTATCATCTGATAGTGAAAAACCATCAATTTGCTCAATATAAACTTCCTCATTGAGATCCCCATTCAAAAATGCACATTTAACATCCATTTGATAAACCTTGTAGTTTTTATAAGTAGCATAGGCAAGAAATAATATTACAACTTCAATCCTAGCTATAGTTACAAAAGTCTCTCCATAATCAATTCCTTCCTTCTAAGAATATCCTTTACAAACCAATTTGTCCTTATTCCTTATAACTTGACCATCCCCATTCAGTTTATTCCTAAAAACCCATTTAGGTCCAATAACTTTTATTTTTAGGCCAAGGAACCAAATTCCATGTGTTATTTTTCTCAATCTGATCTAATTCTTCTTCCATAGATTTTAACCAATGTTCATCTTTACATGTCTCAATTACTCATACTAGTTCAACTTGTGAAATTAAACATACCTCATTAGTTGCTAGTCTTCTTCTTGTCATCACTCCATTTCTATTATCCCCAATGATTTGATCTTTAGAATGATTCAGTCTCACCTACCTAGGAGTCTTATGACTCTCTGTTCCTCTTCCCTGTTCTTCAGTTACTATAGAATTCTCTGATGTTGCCGGAGTAACTAGTTCAACTCTATGTTCCCGTAAAGGTGCTACCAAATTAGATATAATCATTTCCACTGTCAGTTCCTTCTCATAAACTCTGATTTGACTTCTATTCAACTCATCTACTTTGACATTAGCACTCTCCACAATTCTCTGTAATCTCTTGTTATAACATCTATATGCTTTTCTTTCGTTATAATAACCAAGAAATATGCCTTCATCACTTCTAGGATCAAATTTACCAATAGTATCATCTCTCCTAATATAACATTTACTACCAAATTTTTTGAAATACTTAACTATAGGTGTATTGCCAAACCATAATTCATAAGGCATCTTACCGGTTTCTCCTTTGATATGTACTCCATTGAATGTATAAACTATTATACTCACTACTTCTCTCTAGTAGATATAAGGTAGATTAGCTTCCATCATCATTATTCTAGAAGTATCCAAGATAGTTCTATTTTTCCTTTCCACAACTCCATTTCGCTGAGGTGTTCGGGGAGAAGAAAATTGTCTTATTATACCATGCTTGTCACAAAAGTTATTAAACTCATTAGATGTGAATTCTCCACCATGATCTGATCTCAAACATTTAATCTTCAATCCTATCTTTGTTTCCACTCTAGCCATAAAAATTTTAAACTTTTCAAATGCTTCAGATTTCTCTCTCAAAAAAGTAACCCACATCATTCTAGAATAATCATCAATGATTAGCATGAAATATCTATCACCATGAAATTTTTAAACTCTAGCAGGGCCACACAAATAAGTATGAATAAGATCAAAAACATCATTTGATTTATCTTGTATACTCCTAAAAGAGGTTCTGACCTATTTACCCATTTGACATTCCTTACATACTAGATTATAGGGCTTCATAATCTTAGGTATATTCTTAACTCCCTTAGTTGAACTAGTCTTCACAATGCAATCAAAATTCACATGACACAACCTTTTATGTTGTAGCCAACTCTCATCAATCTGTGAAATCAAACATTTCTTCTCATCGGAGTTCAAATGAAATATGTTACCTTTTGTCTATGTACCGGTTGCAATATCCAAGCCAGATCTACTAATGATTTTTCATTTTCCATCCTTCAACTGTAATTGAAATCCCTTGTCTACCAATTGTCCTACACTCAAAAGATTATGCTTCAAACCTTCAATATAATAAACATTGTTAGTATTGTTCTTACCATCCAGTGATATAGTTCCTTTCCCTTTGAGCATACATGCCTTGTCATCTCCAAATATAACTAGTCTACCATCAAGATCTTGCAAAGACAAAAACTTCCCTTTATCTCCAGTGATATGATGTGAAAAACTAGTTTCAATTACCCATTCATCCTTATCATCAATTTTAGCAGCAAGTGCCTTCTCTTCAGGTACATTCTCTTCCAATACCGAATCATTTTCCTTGATATCCAAGAACACCCATTCCTTCCCATTGTCAAATCCACTAGCAGAGTTTTCTGTTAGTTCATCATCTGAATCAGTAATTTCTTCCTCATCTGCTATGTAGCATGATTTGTCTCTATTTTTCTTGTATTTATATTTGTTTTGATATCCTAGGTTAGGCTTAAATGAGCTTTTAACTCTTTCTTCAAATCTTGAATTCCTTTTAGGACATCTAGATGCAAAATGACCAATCTTATTACATGCAAAACATTTAAAAGGTTCTTTTCCTTCATACTTACTTCCTACTGGTCCTTTCGGTATTCTTCTAGAAAATAGTGCTTCAAGTTTCTCAAACTCATCATATTCTCTCTTCACATCTTCTAATTATTTTGCATATAAATCTTTCCAGGCTTGCTTACCAGTTGCAGATGTAGATGCATGAAAAGTAGGTTCAGTCTTCACAGCTCCAGAAGGTCCAAATTCCTCAAGATGAAAAGCAGATAGTTTCCTAACCAAAGTATCTCTGTTGACATATGTATTAGCCATTGTTCGCAACTCATTAATAGCAGTAGCCTTCATTTTGTAAGCCAGTAGTAGGGCTCTTAGGACTTTAGAAACAATTTCATCTTCACCTAGAGTTCCACCACAACATTGAATTCCCATAACAATCTCATTTACCCTTTCCATGAATGCAGTAATCCTTTCATCTTCTTCCATCTTCAGGTTTTCATATCTCACCCGGTAACCATCAAGTTTAGCAATCTTCACTATAGGGTCACCTTCATTAAGAGTCTCCAACTTATCCCATATAGCCTTTCCAGATGATTTGTCTGTTAATCCCATTATTTGTTGATCAAGAAGTGCACACAAGAGGGCTTTTCTTGCTCTAAAATCATTCTCAAGCTCCTTGTCTAGGTTTGCCGAAGGAAGATTTCCAGATCTCGGATTATAGGGTGTGACACCATTCTGTGTGATCTCCCAAATCTCCTTTCCAAGACATCTCAAATGAGTCTCCATCTGAATCTTCCATACTATTTAATTTGTTCCATCAAGCCTCAGAATATCCCTTCAAAAGATATCTCCAAAAGAACTGGATGAACTTGAACTGTTAGTTGCCATAGGATCTTCCTCAAGCGGTTAAGATTTCTGTAGAGAGGACCAAATCTTTGATACTAATTGTTAGACAATTCAGATAACCAGAAGACAACTGAGAGGGGGGGGGGGGGGGTGAATCAGTTGTCACAAATTACAGGAACATTCAACAATTAAAATTTAATACCAGAACCCAAAACAATAATACCAGAATAGCATAAAAAATAATCACAAAATAAAAGCCATCTACACAACACCAAGATTTGTACATAGAAAACCCGGTAAAGAGAAAAACCATGGTGGGAAGCCTACCCATAGATAGATAATACTTTTGCAGTAAGTATGTGAATTACAATGAAGGGGCCTGCACTTGCAGGAAGGCCAACCACCTGGAGCACACTATATCCCTTCCATCCATCTTAGGTCCCTATATCCATCCATCCACTATCTATATCACCCTTACCTCACAATATACATACCCTATCATAAATCAAGGTCAACAAAGGTACACATCCTTGAGAATCTTCAGATCATCCACCTGCATCAAGTCATTCACAAAACCTCCATATCATTCCTATCCACCCATGAATCCCAATAATTTTGGAAACAATTTGGATGCTAAGCATAAAGTTCATAAGTACAAAAATATACATATGTTCAAAGATTAACATGTCCCATCTAAGAGGCATGTAAAATAAAAGAAAATTTTGATCCAACATTAAAAATAAAGGCCATAGAGGTACATTAAGAGAAAAGAAAAATAAAAAAACAACAAGGATTACCAAGTTTCTCATAGAAGAAATGCATTCCAAAGAACCACAAAGGAAATAAAAATTAAAAAATCATGTGGATTCCCAAGTTGCTCATAAAAGAATTGCATCCTTAAAAAAAATCAAAATTGGCATCCAAGCTTGCAATTCCAAAGGCTTCCTTCACTTCTCCATCCAAGAATCTCCCATCTTTCAAATCTATTTTGGGCCCTTATGTTCCAAAATCCATATCCACTTCTCCACAAAAATATCAAACTCCAAAATCCATTGTCACTCCATCATTCCACCACCCTTCAAGGTGTGTGCCAACATTGACTTTGCCAAAATTTTCATCCATCCCTGCACAAATCTTCCAACACCCTATAGATTATCCAACACCTATTTTCTATCCTTCCATCCCTCCCATCTAATCCTTTGCATAAATCCTTACTACATTCCATCTTATTATCCATTTCATCTCCCTTTACCATTACCTTACCAATGTCTTTGGGCATACCTTCAATAGCCATGATCCATTGTAATACATATTTTTAGGGGTACTATCCAAAGAAAAATATGCTTGATTCCTTCCTCCATCTCCTATCATGAATCCATTATATTCCATAAAATAAAGAAAACTAAAAAAGAATGAAAAAAAAGAAATTAAAGAGAAATAATCTACCCAATGGTGAGAACAACCTCGTGTGGCACCTTCAGCAAGTAACATGATGAAAACCTAACAAACAGGTGTTATGCGTACTTCATTATCCTCTCACAACATACACTTGGGGGCAAGTTTCATCCATGCTATATCCTATCCACCTCATCCTCAATTATCCCTCATCCTTCATTATCCCTCTTCCTCCATTATCCCTTGTTCACCCTATCTACATCCATATCATGTTTTCCACATTTAATCTTGACAAGGTTAAGAACCTCCATAAGCATCATGTATCCTATATGCTTCACCTTATCCACTTTTTAAGTCCATATCCATTACCTTATACATTATTTACTTCCATCATCCATTATCACCTTTGATCCTTCTGTTGGATATTGTTGAGAAGTTTGTTGGACTGGTGTGTTGTCATTGATGCCAATATATTCTTTCGTGTATTCCAGTTGTAGTCAGATTCGATGAGTTGGTTTGGATAGTGTGTTGTTGTTGAGTTGTTGTGGTTTAATGGGTTTATAGATACTTATCTCTAGTTGATTTTGTAAAAGTTTTAGAAGTTCACATGGTGATTTGATTGTGTTGTGTGATCCAGAATTGAGGTTGTTCTTCAGTTGTTCGTGTTATTCAGTATTCTAGTTTGTGCTTTGCATTTATCCAAAAAATTTATATCTTGGTTTTTGAATTTGGCAGAGTGTTTGGGACATTCATATGTGTCCTCAATTTAGATGGTTTGTGATTTGGAAGTCCACAAGTGAATCTTTCAGTTTGACAGTTAGTTTGGTTTGTGTTCTTGAGGTTCTAGTAAGTGGTGATGTTGTAGTTATTTCTAGTGTGATTCACGTTGCTTGTGGATGTTTCTAGATTAGGTCCTATCCATGTTGATGGTCCGCATTGATCATTGTGTGCGTTATGGATCATTTTCTTGATCCGGTGGTGTTCTTTGTGTTATGTGACATTCTTGGTGATTGTAGCATGTTGTGGATGATTGAGGCATAATTCTTGGTGGTGTTTCTTGGTTGTGGTATTAATTTGGGTCCAGACTATGTCTTAGTCAATATTGTTTTGGTCTGCATGTATTGTTGTAGCGTGTGAGGTTATTGTTTTTTAATTTGTATTGAGGGTTTAGCCAACCTTGAAATATAGGTGATGATTTGTATAAACATATGTAATATCCATTTGTGAGATGTATCTGCATTGTATCTGCAAGTGTGTGCACTAATACATTCGGTCTATAATTCCGACGGAGGTTTCCAACGGAGAAGGTATATTGTGACCAAATTTGATTTTTTTTAAAGAAATGCATGAATTTGTCAGAATTTTGATGATAATTTCACATTTGGTTTTGACAGAGAAGGCATTAGCAATGAAATTTGTTTTTTTTTTTCAAAAAAGTGCCCTCGTTCGTCGAAATTGCGATGACAATAGACATTATACTTAAAAAAAAAAAGAAAAAGAGGGCAAGTCATTTGTGCATTTGCAATCCCGCGCAGGCTTCCACGTCAAACTCAACCCCTGGCAAGATCAAACAACACACTCACCATTCGAGGTAGAATCTTCACCTTCATTTCGGATTTGCGTAATATGAGGAATTTTTGAATCTTCACCTTCATTCATTGAATCTTCGGATTTGCATAATATTTGCATAATTTATGGAATTGCTTGGGTAGAATCTTCACCATTTGAGGTAGCTGAATCTTCACCTTCATTCATTGATTTGCATATATGAGGAATTGCTTGCGTCCCACCCATTGCTTGAGCTATCCACTGCATTTCACAATTGTCCATGCTTTGTTGTTCCTAGGTCAACATCATCGAAAGTCTTTTAATGTTACCCTCATGCCTCAGTTGTCGATGTTCAGTCTTCCCCTTTCGCCACCATGAATTCTATATGCCCTAGACGGCAATCAACCTCTCTTTCTCTTTTCTCTCTCTCCCACCCTGCCCCTACCATGGCACTAGGACGTATACAAAGTGAAGAACGAGTTAACTAGTTCTATGGAGGTATCTAGCAAAGGAAGCAGATATGCCTAAGTCTGATAGCATAGTATAAAGCATCTAATTTTAAGAGACTTAATTATTATAGTCATGATCAAACACAACATGCATCTTTCAAAAGAATTAGTTTCAGGAAGATTTATCTAGGCCTAGAACACAAAAAAAGTAGCTATAAGTTACAGCAGTTAAAAGAATAGGGATATATACCTATGAATAATAATTAAAAGAAGTAAACGATAGTCTAAGTTAGATTTTATAGTGAAATGAAGTGCATGTTATCACAATAGTCTTATCAATGAAAATGATTGTCATTTATCATTAACTTCAAATAAAATAATGACATCATCACCATGCTAGATCACATTGAGAATAGTTTTAGATGGGAGTCATAGTTATTTTAACTATCACAAAGTACACATTCATTAAGTAATAAATAGAATAGCCAAGATAGAGGTCCTCATGACAGGAATACAAGAAGTTCATTGTATTTGTAAATAGTCTTTAGGATTACAACACACAAATTCTCATTTACAGTCAAAGATCACAATGATAATGAAGACCTACATAGTCCTAGAGGAAGTAAAGGGACAACCCAGGCTTGTGATTTGGGTTCAATATCAACATCAATGAGTACCATAGTAGTAGTGAGAGAAAAAAAATGATCACCCTGTTGCCCCCTTTTTATTATTTTGCTTATAGCCTATCAAAAAAAGGGGTACTTATTTTCATAGGACTTAAGTCCTCATCTAACGAGTTTCGTACTCATTCGTCAAACCTTTAATAAAGTTCACAATTCGAGTTTAAGAGAAATGTGATCCATAAAGTTCTATGTCATCATTAGCATAGTCATTGAACTTGAACTATGAACCTTTTCGGTTCAAGATTCAAGGTTCAATCGGTCTTTTGTTTTGTGTTTTGTGGCTATCTCTTTAGTACTAGTCTTGTGGTCGCTTTGAACTTGAACCATTGAACCTTTGTTTTGAAATGGTTCAAGGTTCAAAGTTCATTCCCATGTTATTGAATGTTCCTTTTGTCTCTTTCTACTTGTTCGCAAATGTGACTTGTTGTCATTGAACTTTAAACCAATGAACTTCTTTTAAAATGAGTTCAAGCTTCAAAGCGGTGTTTTCAAATCAGCCCGATGGTGTATTGGAAGAAAAGGCGGCAAAATCAAAATAGAATTTTCCTTGGTTTTCGTGTTTTCAAATTGCAATTATGGAAACAATCATGAGAAGGCATGTCGACTATGTGGAGTTGATTTCTAATTAATAAGCATGTCAGAATTATATCAAATCACAAGTGATTTTACATAGATGAATGAGATGGGCCGAAGCGTGTGTTGGCTCTTTTCAGTCTTTTCCATCTTTAAATATGGGGCATCTCAGGTAAGATAATTATTGTTGCTGTTGGCGAAGAGTGGAGACGCAGAAGGTAATTTAGCTCAGTTCTTTCGAGGATTTCACAGTTTGATGTTGAAGACAGGTGAGTTCAATTGCTTATTTTCCCCTACTCTGTTTTAGTTCTGAAATTGGAAAAGTGTAATTCTTTGCCTCGGAGTTGAATGCTATCAGATTGACGCAATTTAAAAAAAAAATGAGACTAACTCTGCCCAAATTGGGTTGAACATCATGCTTGGTTAGTACCCTTCCAGAGTTAGATGATACAGCCTTCATTCACGATGAGTTAGATAATTTTCTAGAGAGGGCCAAGAACCCAACAGCCAATTCCATGATGGAAAGATAGTTCACAGTGGTCTTGTTGAGGCCACTGCAATCCCAATTGCTGCTCCTTTCCCAGAGTTAGTATATGCATGCATGAACATATATGATGCTAGTAATAGGTGTATTAGAGCCAATAATGGAGACATGCTAGTGCGGATTGACAAAGAAACAATAATGGCTGCAATTGGAATTCCTCACAAAGAGCCGTATGAAGATTGGTCCATATGAACCTCATACACATTTTTCTATGAGAAGAGAAGTGTTTATCAAAGTGTCATTGCTAGAAACTGGCTCCTTATAATACAGAAGGGAGGTTCTAGGTTGCCTAAACCCTTAACAAGAGAGCATTTCATCATAGAAGTTAGGGACATCATGATTCTTTTGAATAGGCTTAAGGGGAATTCACATGCCTTCTATTGGGAGGACTGGATGTATTTTTACATTCAAGTATTATTAGCTAGTGACAAATACCTAGACTAGGCGCAAGTAATTGCTAAGAGATTGCATGAAGGGTTGAGTAATTTTGTTGGAACAACTAATTTTCACATGACTTCATACTTGTTCTATATTTTAGCCTGCATTAGAGAATGGCTGGGATTACATCAAGAACCTTGGGTTAATGGAATGAAGGTCTATGAGTGCTATCCACATTTGCAAGTACAGAGATACACAAAAAACTTCTTGAGATGGAATGATGTCTTTGTGGGAAGATAAACTTCTGAACTACAAGGAAATTTGAATAATAGAATGTCACCTGAGGCATTAAAGTTGGTCACTACATATGGGAGTTGTTTTATTCAATTTCCTAGATTTAATTATATTAGAATTGGTGGCTTTCAAGATGAACCTTTCAGATTGCCCAGATATGCTCTCGATAGTTATGTACTTTTAGAAGTTAGTAGACAGTTAGCTCATGTGGATAAGATATTAGGGATGAAAAGTGAGTCTGAAGCAATTTTCCTAGTTGAACTCAGACATTATAGTTGCCAAACTATTTCTGATGCATTGAACTTAGAATTGGAGCTCAAGAAGATGAATTTGCCACCATATGTTCCTCGGCAGGGATTCAACAACAAAGAATATGCAATGAAGCACCTGAATGTTGATGTGAACTTTTCACATATACCCTAGTTAGAAGACTATTGGGAGGATTGTTGTGATGAATTTGAAGTCCGGAGAAGATTATGGTCAAGGTTCATTTTACAGAAAATCATTACTTTGAAATTGCCAATGAACATTGCAGGAATACAAGAAGTAGAAGGTGAAGATGTGTTGAACCCGGAGTTCAATGAAAGAGTTCATGAGCAACCTATTCCTGAAATTTATTGGGATAGGAGAGAAGAAGAAAATATTCAGTCTAGAACCTTTAATGTAATAAGGAGAATGAAGAAATGGTTAAGAGATCGTAGGACTAGAATAAGACTGACCAGTGCCTCAGTCGAGAAATTAGTTGAGCAATCTCATGCTGCTGTACCAATTTCTTCTTCTAACATTATTGTTGATATTGTAGGTGTCACTGGTACTCAAGGTCAGAAGGTTCAAACCAGAAGACTTAAAGAACCACTATTTGGACCCTCAACGGTTCGAGTCACCCATTCTAGAAGTAAAAGGAAAGGTGCAAACATTATAGGAAAAGAAACTATCATAGTTCTTGATACTGAGGAGGCACAAGTGATTATGGGTGAACCGGAAGCAAACAACCCTGCAACTCAAGATGCAGGTAAAGAAAAGGAGCAATCTAGGGAAAGCCCCAATCAAATAACTACTTTGGCTACCATGGATTCATCTGAATATCAAATGCGGCCAGGAAAGATATCCTCAAATGTTTCAAGGTGGTTGGGAGCATCAATAAGTAAGAAATGCAACGTAGTCCCTATCAGTGTACCCATGGAGGATATGGTTAGTAAATGCCTCGGGAAAACACCTAAGTCTAAAAAGCTAAAAGGAGAAGCTATGCTGGAGGTGGATGAGAATATAGGGCACTGGGTAGGTCAAATGGCTAGGCTGATTTCAGACAAAGATCCAGAGAATGCAACTGAGCAAGATT
Organism: Cryptomeria japonica; assembly: GCF_030272615.1. Classification (NCBI taxonomy): domain Eukaryota; kingdom Viridiplantae; phylum Streptophyta; class Pinopsida; order Cupressales; family Cupressaceae; genus Cryptomeria; species Cryptomeria japonica. The sequence goes on along the minus strand of NC_081410.1, from coordinate 616,817,812 downwards.
TTGTTGTTGAAAAACTTGATTTAGGAACTGTTTCAAGGGCTGCTGATGCAAAGCACCTAGAGTCCTCTACTAAACAAATGTTGTCCAGAACATGGAAGGATGAGAAAGACAAATGGGAGTTGAAACAGACTGTTAAGCAGATGGCAGATTACATTAATGCCATTCATCATCCCAGCCCACAACCCCTATCACAGGTTCCTCAGAATTTTGATCCTAAATCTCCCATGAACGAGAATTTGTTGGATAAGGTTTAGAGAAATCATGTGTTGGTAGAAACCTTCGAGGAGTGGCTTGAGTTCATAATTCAACAAGGAATAGAGTATATTGCTAATCTGGTCAAGGTGTATGAGGATGTTGTAACTGTAACTCAAGAGCTTGAAATAGAGGTGTCGGCGTGGGAAAAGGAAAGGAAAAAATGGGCTGCAGTACTAGTTCAAATGAAAGATGTACAGAAGTATGGTGTCATGAACTTCCTTACAAAAAAGGTAGTAAATGATTTGGATGACAAGGTACTGCATGTGGCCAAGGAAAACATTGAATGGAGAAATTCAATCATAAAACAAGGTCACGAAGAGTCCATTAAACTTTTAAAAGAATTGAAAGAACTCATTGCCATGATGTAGAAAGACTTGAAGTGCATCGATGTACAACTTCTGAAGGAAGATGGACAGACTATTGAGTAGGTAGTAGATATGGTGCAGAGTTTCAAAGGGAAAATAATCTCTGTTAAAGAATCAAAATCTTTCACCCGAGATGACTTCACCAGAGTAGCCTGCATTGAATCCATGATGGTTGTCTGTTCAGATCACTTAGAAGTGCACAAAACTAAAGTCACGTAAGTGGGTATGGATAAAGAAGTTTGGAAGCCATGCATCCTACACATTGGGCTCCCACATTACCAAGTTGTTCATAACTTCTCCGTGGCTCATATGGAGTGGCGAAATATACGTTGCACCACGCACACCCCAAAGACAATTTAGGTCATTTTCTGTTCTTTTTTTTATGGCTCTATTTACGGCTTGTAGCCATTTAATTAATTTCAGTTATAGGCGGTTGTCTCTTGAATTTCATAATTTCATTTTGTTTTAAAAGAAAAGACAATTAAGCCTGGGGGCTATATATATTAGTAAGGATGTTTTTGCATGATATAGAATTTTTGAGTAAAAATTGGGAGGAACAGACTTATCTCACTTGTAATTTCAGTGGAATACACATCTTTGAGTGGAATGAAATATATGATACAACTTTAGAAATCTATGTGTTTTGAATGCGTAAAATTTCTGTTGGAACGATTATGTGTTCATGTATCTATTTCTTTTCTCTGATTTTTCATTTGAAGTCTGCGAATCAATTTGGTAAATGAAACTAGTTGAAAGCATTTGAATTTTCTGATTCCCCTTGTCGTGTGAGACATGAGCAAGTATCAATTAGAGTTCAAATATTCTTTTTATCATCCTGTGAGTTAATTTCCATTTGAGATCAAATGTCTTATTATGAATTCCATTATCCATCATTAAGCATTCATATTGTGTTGACTAGTGAATGTTGAAGCCTTTTGTTTGCTTTTTGGTTAAAACTGAATCACATAAAAAAAATTATTCAAAATTCATTGAATATCATATAGGGAGCTGTACCTTAATGCAGAGGGTAAAAACAATAATTATTAACCCAACTGCTAGTTCTCGTTGGTTTTCTATTTGGGCAACAAGAGTATTTATTTATAAATTTTGAGAAATCCAATCCGTTAACCAACATATTTTATGGTGACTCTACTGGGGAGTCAAATAATAAGATTAGTTTTATAGCCATAAGTTACTTTGAATTGGTTCGTAGTTTATTTTGAAGTCTGTAGGATGTCAACACACTAGAGACCAGAAGATATACTAGATCCCAAAGGCGAGAAGGATTAGTTGATTCAACTTTTGAAGAATTGCAAAACCTAAATTCCTTCCCTTCCTTTACACCTCAAAGAAGGGCAAGAAGTAGGCCCCCAAGATCTTGTTCTGTTCCTTCCCAATCTTCTATTTGCCATTCCTTGACTTTACATGGTGTTGTCTTTCCCACTATGATTAATCCCACCCCTCTGAATATTATCCTTCCTATGGCTACAAATAATCCCTGGGGTCCAGCAGTAGGACCACTTGCCCTTGGAGCAAATTTGAATCCCTTACCTAAAGGTTCTAGAGAACATTTACCTAAGTTTAATGGTGATGGAAAGTTTACAGTTGATGAGAATTTTAATGCTTTTAATGTTGCATGTGACGTGTTGGTGGTTCAGCATGAAGATGTAGCAATAAGGTTGTTTATTCAGACATTGATTGGAATAGCAGCCGACTGGTTTTACCATTTGCCAAATGGTGTAATAACAAACTGGCAGGATTTGAAAACTAGGTTCGAGGATAGGTTTAAAGTGGCAGAAGATGACCATTCTCTTTTAGCCCAATTAGCTTAACTAAAAAAGGAAATACCTGAATCCATGAGAGACTTTGTGGCAAGGTTTGACAAGATTGTTCATAAGATTCCAGTTAATCGGAGACCTTCTGATGATAATTTGAAATGTTTCTTCATTAATGCAATGCCTGTAGAAATAAGTTTCTTTATTCGTAGGCAAAGGGTCTAGGACTTAGCCATTGCCAAAACCACTGCAGTAGAATTAGAAGATGATTTGATCAATGCAGGCAAATGGAGAAGAGAAGTTCAAGCTGCTAACTCATAGCCATCAACTTCCACAACTCCCTCTAATCTTGTAATCCAAAGGTTGGTTAATGATGTGATCACTCTCAAGAGACAGCTCCCCAAGGCTAATACATCATATCCTCAACCTTATCAAGACATTCCAAGATGGCCTAATAATCAACCTACTGGAACAGGAAATAAAGCTTTACAATTGCCCCCAACTCAGCAAAGACTAGCCATTGAATCACCCCCTCCTAGGAGAAATATGTGCATCTTTCATTTAACAGATGACCATGATGGTAACTCTTGTCTAGAAATGGTGAGACATGCATATATGCTTAGTATAGGAGAAGTTCTAAATGAACTTGGCTGAATAGAGGAAATTCATGGACAACCTGGCAACTCTGGAATACACTTCCTTGAATATGAATCTGAAATAGATAGAGGAGGAGATATATTGGTAACCCTTGAAGATCCCTCTTGTGCCATTTTCACTAGAAACCAACATCAATTTAAAAATACAAGCACTCCATCATCCTATGAAAATTCAACCAAGGGTAAGGAACCTATGAACCAAAATTCAGAAGTAAGTTCAAAGGTTCAAGAGGTTCAAATATTGAAGCAACCTGAGTTTGATATCCCTTTTGATATTGTTGAGTTTTGTAAAACATCAAAAATTCAAATCTCTCCTACTGAATACCTCAGGCTGAATCCCAAAGAGCTGGAAAAGTTGATTAAGTATGTGCAGAGGGAAAACTTTCAGTTGCAGCCCTCAGATGTATTGACAAACTTTGAGTCTTTACCATTCAATACTAAAGCCCAGTTAACAGAACAAACGAACGCTTTTACATCAAAAGTGTCAGTGAATGAATCTATAGGACCATCACATGTGCTTGACCAGAAACGTAAGCCTTTCTATGTCTCCCTATTTATCAATGGTTATAAACTTAATAACTGTATTATTGATTTGGGAGCTTCAGATAATATAATGCCTTCCACAGTGGCCAAAGCATTAGGTTTCACACTTACTAAAACCTTTGGAAAATGCTTCTCAATGGATTCTAAACAAATTCCTTTACTTGGTTAGATTCAAGATGCTCAAGTAGCTTTAGTAGTTCATCCCAATAAAAGAGTAAAGCTCACAATATCGGTTGCTGATATTCCAACAAGTTATGGAATGTTGCTGAGTAGAACTTTTTGTAAAGACCTAGGTGGTGAGATTAAAATGGATTGGTTTGAGGCAACGATTCCTATAGGAAGACAGAAGATCACTCTCATACCAGAACCAAAATCCAAATTTACAGTGTTTCCTTTAGAGGATCCAAAATCACAAATATTGTATTAGGAATGTGAATTTGGTAACTATTTGCTTTTCTCTGATGACACTAAAAATATGTCAGAAGATGTGGTTGATCACATTGTAGGGTTGTGGACAATGGAATTTGATGGGAGTTGTGCATCTACTGGATCTAGCGTTGGAGTGGTGCTTATTTCTCCACATGGCGAGAATTTTCCTTTTTCATTTGAGTTGGAGTTTAAAAATACAAATAATACTGCAGAATATGAGGCATTGTTGCTAGGAATTGAACAAGCCAAGAAGAGAGGGATTAAACTATTGTGTGCTAAGGGTGATGCAAAATTGATTGTTAATCAGGTATGCAATCGTTATTCTATGAAAAATGAGAGGCTCAAGCATTATAGAAATAGAATTTGGGATGAAATTGAGTATTTTGATGCATTTTCAATAGAAGCTATTCCCAGAAGTCAAAATTATCACGCAGATTCCCTAGTGGTATCAGCATCATTACTACTTCCACATCTAGATTTTGGTACAGATGTTTATAGAATTGAAGTAATTTATCGCCCAAACATCCCTGATAATTCTGATTTTTGGCAAGTGTTTGAAGATGATAAGCATACTGATGAGCTCTTACAAAATGCTGCCATGTTTGCTTCTTCATATTTTGAAGGTTCAGAAAACCAATGTAATGAATTTTCTCCAGATGAGAAGGGAAGCTTCAGAGAGGGAGTAGTTCAGCTTAAGGGAAATCGAATTCCAAAAGGATTGGTGGCTTTAGAGAACCTGTTCGATCATAATGACAAGTCTGTAAGAAGAATTGATTCCCACGATGCTTATACATCAGGTGAATATGAGAAGATTAATATTGGTGAGGAAAAGAATCCAAAAATGGTTAATTTGGGTAAATGTTGCACTCCGAAAGAAAGGCATTTGTACATTGAACTATTGACAAAGTTTCTTGATGTTTTTGCCTAGTCCTATGAAGATTTGAAAGATTTTAGAGATGGGCAATTTCACCATCATATTCCCCTTAAACCAGAAGTGACTCCTTTCAGGAAAAAATTAAGGAATTATAACCCAAAAGTTGCAGATGCAATTTTTAGAGAAATAGATAAAATGCTTTAGGCAAGGATAATCTATCCAATTCATCATTCAACATGGGTGGCTAACATTGTTCTGGTTCATAAGAAAAATGGAGAGATAAGAATTTATGTTGATTTTCGGAATCTGAATCAGGCCAGCTTAAAAGATAATTATCCTTTACCTGCAATGGATCACATTCTCCAAACTGTTGCCAGATCTAAAATGATGTCGATGCTCGATGGTTTCTCTAGATATAATCAGATAAGTGTGGTAAAAGAAGATCAACACAAAACCGCCTTTACAACACCATGGGGAACTTTTGCCTATAACCGCATGCCTTTCGGTCTAATAAACGCTGGAGCTACTTTCCAAAGGGAAATGAATCTTTCTTTTGGTCATCTGATTGGTAAAATCATTGTTGTGTATATAGATGATTTGACATTTTTCTCCAAGAAAAGGGAAGATCATTTCAAGGATTTAAAAACTGTGTTGCAAAGATGCTGAGATCATGGTATTTCCCTTAACCTAAGGAAATCAGTTTTTTGTGTTACTAAAGGAAAGCTTTTAGGACATATAGTTTCACAAGATGGTATCAAGATCAATCTTGATCATGTTAAAGCTATTCAACAATTAAGTTTTTTGTCAGATAGGAGTTGTGTCAAATCATTCTTTGGTTAGGTGAGCTTTCTTAGGAGATTTGTGCCAGATTTCCCTAAAATCACTAAGCATATTGTAGGAATGATGAGTGAGAAGCAGATCTTTAAATGGAAAGAGTATGCAAACAAATATTTTGAAGAAGTTAAAAAGGCCATCACTCATGCTCCAACATTGATTAATCTTGATTTCAAGAAAAAATTTATCATTTATTGTAATTCTTCAGAACACACAATGTCCGGTATTCTCTTGCAGAAGAATGAACCTGGTAAAGACTTTCCCATTGCGTTTATGAGTATTCTGCTTAAAAAGCATGAATTAAACTATTCATTGAATGAGAAGTAGGCATTCACAGTTGTAAAAGTTGTTAAACATTTCAAGTATTACATACTACATTCTCATTCAGTTGTTTTTGTGCCAAATTCCGTTGTTAAAAGTATCTTGACTCAGCAAGAGGTGGGATTGAATAATAGAGCAACTTGGGTTTCAAAGGTTCAAGATTTCAACTTGGATATCAGGCCAATGAAATTAGTTCGTGGACAGGGATTATGTCACCTAATGGCAAAAAATAAAGAAGAAGAAGAAAGTTTACCTTTAGCTCTTTTTGTTAGCCTGTAGGATGAATGGTTCACTGATATAGCCTTTTTCCTGACATATGGAGAATGTCCTACACATTTGTCCCCCAGAGAAAAGAGAAACCTGAAATTAAAAGCAGCTAAATATGTTATTTTTGGTGACATATTATATAAGAAAGGTCTGGAAGGAACCTTCCTGAGGTGTGTGGATAAAGCACAACGTGAGTCCTTGCTGAAGTCATTTCATGATGATGCTTGTGGAGGTCATTTCTCTTCTACAGTCACCGCATACAAAATATTAAGAAATTGCTATTATTGGCCTGGTATGTTTAAAGATGCTTATGTTTGGGTTGCAAAGTGTGATAAATATAAATTCTTTACAGGGAAACCACAATTAGCCTCTTTACCTCTCAGGCCAATGGTCGTGGAAGAACCTTTCAAGCAATGGGGACTAGATTTCATTGGTCCACTGACACCTTCTTCTAGTGCTGGACATACACATATTCTGATGGCTACATATTACTTTACTAAGTGGGTAGAAGCAGTGCCTATTAGGAGAACAACCTCAGAAGTAATATGTGAGTTCTTAAAAGAAAATATTCTGGTTCGTTTTGGGGTACCATTGAAGATAGTGACTGACAATGCTGCAAGTTTTTCTTCTACAGAAATGTCCATGTTTTGTTATGATCACGATATTTCCTTGGTGCATTCCTTTGACTATTAACCACAAGGTAATGGTTAGGCAGAATCTAGTAACAAAAATCTATAAATATCATGAAGAAATTGGTTAGTGAAAATGCTAAGGATTGGCATAAAAGGTTATATGAGGCCCTATGGGCAGATAGGACATCACCAAAATGAGCAATTGGTATGTCACCTTTTGAACTAGTGTATGGTGTTGGGGCTCAGCTCTCACTTCCTCTTGAATTGGTAGCTTCCAAGTTATAGATAGTTATTGAAGATTCACATTTTCAAAATGCACTAGAAAGGAGGATTATGCATCTGGCTAGAATAGAAGAGGAAAGGGAAAAGTTGGTTGACCACATTATGGAACATCAGCAGCGGGTTAAATGGATTTTTGATCGTAAAGCTAGGCCGAGGAAATTTATGTAGGGAGATCAAGTTCTACTCTAGAACAAAAGAAGGGAGCCGAGAGGAGCACATGGAAAATTTGAGTCCTTGTGGAAAGGTCCGTTTCTAATTCATGAGGTGAAGGGACCGAATTCTTTCAAGCTCACATATGTGGATGGTACTGTTCTTCCCCTATCTTATAATGGACAGGATCTCAAGCTCTACAAATTGTAAGTGAGTGTTCCTTGCATTTTCTGTACATAGCTCAGTTTTGTTGTGTCAAGCCGTTCCTATTTTGCATCCTCGTCCTTGTTTTAGTGCGAAACCAGAGATCCTAAGTTCCTTCCTAGTCCTTCATAGTCCTATTCCCTAGTCAGAGCCAATTGTTGCCCCCTTTTTATTTTTTCGCTTATAGCCTATCAAAAAAAGGGGTCATTATTTTCATAGGACTTAAGTCTTCATCAAACGAGTTTCATACTCATTCGTCGAACATTTAATAAAGTTCACAATTCGAGTTCAAGCGAAATGCGATCCATAAAGTTCTATGTCATCATTAGCATAGTCGTTGAACTTGAACTTTGAACCTTTTTGGTTCAAGGTTCAAGGTTCAATCGGTCTTCTATTTTGTGTTTTGCAGCTGTCTCTTTAGTACTAGTCTTGTGGTCGCTTTGAACTTGAACCATTGAACCTTTGTTTTGAAATGGTTCAAGGTTCAAGGTTCATTCCAGTGTTATTGAATGTTCCTTTTGTCCCTTTCTGCTTGTTCGCAAATGTGACTTGTTGTCATTGAACTTTGAACCAATGAACTTCATTTAAAATGAGTTCAAGGTTCAAAGTGGTGTTTTCAAATCATCCCGATGGTGTCTTGGAAGAAAAGGCAGTGCAATCAAAATAGAATTTTCCTTGGTTTTCGTGTTTTCAAATTGCAATTATGGAAACAATCATGAGAAGGCATGTTGACTATGTGGAGTTGATTTCTAATTAATAAGCATGTCAGAATTATATCAAATCACAAGTGATTTTACATGGATGAATGAGTTGGGCCAAAGCATGTGTTGGCTCTTTTCAGTCTTTTCCATCTTTAAATATGGGGTGTCTCAAGTAAGATAATTATTGTTGCTGTTGGCGAAGAGTGGAGACGCATAAGGTAATTGAGCTCAGTTCTTCCGAGGGTTCACAGTTTGATGTTGAAGACAGGTGAGTTCAATTGCTTATTTTCCCCTGCTCTGTTTTAGTTTTGAAATTGGAAAAGTGTAATTCTTTGCCTCAGAGTTGAATGCTATCTGATTGATGCAATTTAAAGCAAAAATGAGAGTGACTCTGCCCAAATTGGGTCGAACATCATGTTTGGTTAGTACCCTTCCAGAGTTAGATGATACAGCCTTCATTCAGGATGAGTTAAATAATTTTCTAGAGAGGGCCAAGAACCCAACAGCCAATTCCATGATGGAAAAGATATTTCACAGTGGTCTTGTTGAGGCCGCTGCATTCCCAATTGCTACTCCTTGCCCAGAGTTAGTATATGCATGCATGAACAGATATGATGCTAGTAATAGGTGTATTAGAGCCAATAATGGAGACATGCTAGTGCAGATTGATAGAGAAATAGTAATGGCTGCAATTGGAATTCCTCACAAAGAGTCGTATGAAGATTGGTCCATAGGAACCTCATACGCATTTTTCTATGAGAAGAGAAGTGTTTATCGGAGCGTCATTGCTAGAAACTAGCTCCTTAAAATACAAAAGGGAGGTTCTAGGTTGCCTATACCCTTAACAAGAGAGCATTTCATCATAGAAGTTAGGGACATCATGATCCTTTTGAATAGGCTTAAGGGGAATTCACATGCCTTCTATTGGAGGACTGGATGTATTTTTACATTCAGGTATTATTAGCTAGTGAAAAATACCTAGACTAGGCGCAAGTAATTGCTGAGAGATTGCATGAAGGGTTGAGTAATTTTGTTGGAACAACTAATTTCGACATGACTTCATACTTGTTCTATATTTTAGCCTGCATCAGAGAAAGACCGAGATTACATCAAGAACCTTGGGTTAATGGAATGAAGGTCTACAAGTGCTATCCACATTTGCAAGTACAAAAATACACAGAAAACTTCTTGAGATGGAATGATGTCTTTGTGGGAAGATTAACTTTTGAACTACAAGGAAATTTGAATAATAGAATGTTACCTGAGGCATTAAAGTTGGTCACCACATATGGGAGTTGTTTTATTCAATTTCCTAGATTTACTTATATTAGAATTGGTGGCTTTGAAGATGAACCTTTTAGATTGCCCAAATATGCTCTTGATAGTTATGTACTTTTAGAAGTTAGCAGACAGTTAGCTCATGTGGATAAGAGATTAGGGATGAAAAGTGAGTCTGAAGCAATTTTCCCAGTTGAAATCGGACATTATAGTTGCCAAACTATTTCTGATGCATTGAACTTAGAATTGGAGCTCAAGAAGATGAATTTGTCGCCATATGTTGCTCGGTAGGGATTCGACAACAAAGAATATGCAATGAAGAACCTGAATGTTGATGTGAACGTTTCACATATACCCCAGTTAGAAGACTATTGGGAGGATTGCTATGATGAATTTGAAGTCCGGAGAAGATTATGGTCAAGGTTCACTTTACGGCAAATCATTACTTTGAAATTGCCAATGAACATTGCAGGAATACAAGAAGCGGATGGTGAAGATGTGTTGGACCCAAAGTTCAATGAAAGAGTTCATGAGCAACCTATTCCTAAAATTGATTGGGATAGGAGAGAAGAAGAAAATATTTAGTCTAGAACCTTTAATGTAATAAGGAGAACGAAGAAATGGTTAAGAGATCGTAGGCCTGGAATAAGAATGACCACTGCGTCAGTCGAGAAATCAGTTGAGTAATCTTGTGCTGCTATACCAATTTCTTCTTCTAACATTATTGTTGATATTGTAGGTGTCACTGGTACTCAAGGTGAGAGGGTTCAAACCAGAAGACTTAAAGAACCACTATTTGGCCCCTCAACAGTTCGAGTCACCCGTTCCAAAAGTAAAAGGAAAGGTGTAGACATTACAGGAAAAGAAACTATCATAGTTCTTGATACTGAGGAGGCGCAAGTGATTATGGGTGAACCAAAAGCAAACATCCCTGCAGCTCGGGGAAAGCCCCAATCAAGTAAATGCCTTGGCTACCATGGATTCATCTAAACATCAAACGCCACTAGCAAAGATATCCTCAAATGTTTCAAGGTGTTTGGGAAACGTGTTTGGGAGCATCAATAAGTAAGAAATGCAACATAGTCCCTATCAGTGTACCCATGGAGGATATGGTGAGTAAATGCCTTGGGAAAACACCTAAGTCTAAAAAGCTAAATGTAGAAGCTATGCTGGAGGTGGATGAGAATATAGGGCACTGGGTAGCTGAAATGGCTAGGCCGATTTCAGACAAAGATCCAGAGAATGCAACTGAGCAGGATTTTGTTGTTGAAAAGCTTGATTTAGGAACTGGTTCAAGGGCTGCTGATGTAAAACACCTAGAGTCCTCTGCTAAATGAATGTTGTCCAAAACATGGAAGGATGAGAAAGACAAATGAGAGTTGAAACAAACCGTTAAGAAGATGGTGGAGTACATTAATGCCATTCATCATCCTAGCCCATAGCCCATGTCACAAGTTCCTCAGAATTTTGATCCTAAATCTCCCATGAAACAAATTTGTTGGATAAGGTTCAGAGAAATCATGTGCTAGCAGAAACCTTCAAGGAGTGGCTTGAGTTCATAATTCAGCAAGGAATATAGTATATTGCAAATCTGGTCAAGGTGTACAAGGATGCTGTAACTGTAACTCAAGAGCTTGAAACAAAGGTGTCAGCATGGGAAAAGGAAAGGAAAAAATGGGCTGCAGTACTAGTTCAAATGAAAGATGTACAGAAGTATGGTATCATGAACTTCCTTACAGAAAAGGTAGTAAATGATTTGGATGACAAGGTACTGCATGTGGCCAAGGAAAACATTGAATGGAGAAATTCAATCATAAAACAAGGTCATGAAGAGTCCATTAAATTGTTAAAAGAATTGAAAGAACTCATTGCCGTGATGCAGAAAGACTTGAAGTGCATCGATGTACAACTTATGAAGGAAGATGGATAGACTATTGAGCAAGTAGTAGATATGGTGCAGAGTTTCAAAGGGAAAATAATCTCTATTAAAGAATCAAAATCTTTCACCCGAGATGACTTCACCAGAGTAGCCCACATTGAATCCATGTTGGTTGTCTATTCAGATCACTTAGAAGTGCACAAAACTAAAGTCATGGAAGTGGGTATGGATAAAGAAGTTTGGAAGCAACGCATCTTGCACATTGGGCTCCCACATTACCAAGTTGTTCATAACTTCTCCGCGGCTCATATGGAGTGGCGAAATATACATGGCACCACGCACACCCCAGAGACAATTTAGGCCATTTTCTGTTCTTTTTGTTATGGCTCTATTTACAGCTTGTAGCCGTTTAATTAAATTCAGTTACAGGCGGTTGCCTCTTGAATTTCATAATTTCATTTTGTTTTAAAGAAAAAGACAATTAAGCCTGGGGGCTATATATATTAGTAAGGATGTTTTTGCACGATATAGAATTTTGGTGTAAAAATTGGGAGGAATAGACTGATCTCACTTGTAATTTCAATGGAATACCCATCTTTGAGTGGAATGAAATATATGATACAACTTTAGAAACCTGTGTGTTTTGAATGCATAAAATTTCTGTTGGAACAATTATGTGTTCATGTATCTGTTTCTTTTCTTTGATTTTTCATTTGAAGTCTGCGAATCAATTTGGTAAATGAAACTAGTTGAAAGCATTTGAATTTTCTGATTCCCCTTGTCCTATGAGACATGAGCGAGTATCAATCAGAGTTCAAATATTCTTTTTATCATCTTGTGAGTTAATTTCCATTTGAGATTAAATGTCTTATTATGAAATTCATTATCCATCATTAAGCATTCATATTGTGTTGACTAGTGAATGTTGAAGCCTTTTGTTTGCTTTCTAGTTAAAAGTGAATCACATAAAAAAAATTATTCAAAATTCATTGAATATCATATAGGGAGTTGTACCTTAATGCAGAGGGTAAAAACAATAATTATTTACCCAACTGCTAGTTCTCGTTGGTTTTTTATTTAGGCATAGGAAACCCCTGGCAAATGAATTGAATGCAAACCAAAAGTTGATTAACCTCATGTTGGAGATGTTTAGAAGGTTTTATACACAATGTCAAGTTGGTTCCAACCAACTTCCAATGCCATTTCCTTCATGGACAACTTTTGCCTAAAAATGCAAAAGTTGTCATGACAATTTTGACAACTTTTACCTATGAGTGCAAAAACACACTCCAAGGCTCTCAAGTTCTTAAAAATCACTCAAATGTAATCGTACAATGGATTTAAACCATTTCCAAACATTCTAGCAAGTTTCCAGGCATCCACTTGGTACAAACCAAAAAATTGACATTTTGACAATATTTCAGGATAATGACAATTTTGGATCCTGAGCACAACAAAAGTGTGGACAACCAAACTATGGCTTCAAAAAGAATCACAGGACTTATTCCATCTTATTACAACATAAAATAACTTGAAATCACACAAAAACTCTAAAATGCAAGAAAAGACAACTTTGAGCTAGGTGCCCCGCACCATACTCTCCTGGGGTAAGGAACTCAAGTCCCTTGAGTTATTAGGTCTGCTAGTTGCACTCCATGATGAATTATGTTATCTTTTGACATCCACATAGCCTTTGAATCAGGTATACCTTCCCACTTCACAAGATAATGTTTGTAGATGCCCTTTCTTGTCTTCTTGATCACCTTGGTATCCAAGATGCTTTCCAACTTAACTGGTTGACTAACTGGTAAATCCTTCACCCAATCCTCTTCAGATTGCAATGTGGTATCCATCTAAGAGGTCTGAGATTCTCCTTTATATGGATACAAGTCACAAACATTAAAAATAGGAGATATGGCCAAAGAAGGAGGTAGTTCAACCTGATAGGCATTTTGGCCAAACTTATGCACAATCTTGAGTGACCCAATCCTCTTCATCATCAACTTGGTTGGATGTCCTTTTGGAAGTCTTTCCTTTCTAAGATAAGACAAAACTAATTCTCCAACGTTAAATTGCAAATTCCTCCTTGATTGATCAGCTTGGTCCTTATATTTTTCTGATTTTTGTTGCAAGGACTGTCGTACTTTGTCATGAATTTCCTTAATACCTTTAGAAAAACTCTCTCCTTGAGCACTCTTGTGGGTCATTGTACTAATATCACTAAGTTCTAAGACACCTCTAGGATGCATTCCATAAAAAATTTCAAAAGGACTTCTATCCGTGCTCTGGTTGACTGAATCATTGTATGCATACTTTGCTTGGCTGATCACCAAGTCCCAAGTTTGACCATGCTGCTTAGTGAGACACCTTAGAAGATTACCCAAGGACTTATTGACCACCTTAGTCTGACCATCTGATTATGGATGGTAGGTAGATGAAAATGAGAGTCTAGTACCCAACTTCTTCCACAAGGTTCTCCAGAAGTGACTCAAAAACTTAACATCCCTATCACTCACAATGCTAAATGGAAGTCCATGGATTCTTACTATTTCTTTGAAGAAAAGACTTGCAATATAGGTGGCATCATTGGTACTCTTACAAGGGATGAAGTGAGCCATTTTTCCAAACCTATCTAGCACCACATAAACACTATCAAATCCTCTTGGTGTTCTTGGTAAACCCAACACAAAGTCCATGCTCAAACATTCCCAAGGCCTTTGGGGTATGACTAAGGGCTGATATAAACTTGCATTACTTGCTGATCCTTTTGCTCTCTGACATATGGCACATTGTTCAACAAATCTCCTTACTTTTGATTGTAACTTGGGCCAATAGTAGAACCGACTAACCTTTTCCATTGTTTTATCATTGCCAAAATGACCTCCTAGACCCCCTTGATGTTTCTCTTGAATGATGTTTTGTCTCATAGAGCATTGGGGTATACAAAGATGTCCTTTAAACAACAAACCTTCTTGTATCATATACTCTGAGTAGGAAAGATGAGAAGTGTTAGAAAAATCAAAACATGTAGCATACCCAAAACATGGTGATCTTGCAAGCTAAGGATTAGAACAAAGATGGAAATACAATGCACAATTAATTCTACAAGAGCCTTCATCATCAATGAAAAGACAAGATAGAGTCACAGAACAAGTCTTCTATTCAATTATCTAAAGTCTTTTTGTATTTTAAGACTACTCTCTTTCTTGTTTGATAGTGAACATCCAACTACTTTATCTCTATTCTTAGATTTGGTTTGAGTCTTTTATGTATATAATTTGACAATGATTTTATCATTTTGACTATGTTTCCAATGAAAATGATGGGCCATTTTTATTTATTTTGAAACATTAAATCTACAATAAATATTATCAAATAGAGTAGCTAGTGATGGCTCTTTTTTACTGTGTTTGCCTATATGTTGCCCTCTTACTAGCCAAATATATAGTCTCTCTACTTGAGGATTCTTCATGACTTATCTCACTATCAAAATCAACTTTTGGGTTTTCTCTTCATGGTATTAAGGTTCATGATTTTAGTTGTTTTATGATTTATATCATGGATTGATCTATCTTATTGTGTATAGACTACTTGTTACTATTTTATGGCTATCTCTTTTTTATAGGCTTTGTCCTAACTTTTTCTCTTTGGTTGGGTTGTCATTGACATTTACATTTCAAATCTTTGCCCATGATCTCACTATTATTAATTTGGCTAGGATTGTTATCACTTGTACTTTGCCATGTGTATTTGGTTCTTATTGTGTATCATCTTCTCATGACTTCTTCGGGAGGTTTTGTGTATGCTCTTAACACTATCCTAGAAGATCTTTACTATATTTTCAATGAAACTTGGCTTTGTTTACTTCTTATTCACTATTTTGTTGGTGTAGCTATTCCTTTTTGTGTCTTCTTTTAATGTGTATCATCTTCTCATGAATTCTTCAGGAGGCTTTGTGTATGCTCTTAACACTATCCTAGAAGATATTTACTATATTTTCAATGAAACTTGGCTTTGTTTACTTCTTATTCACTATTTTGTTGGTGTAGCTATTCCTTTCTATGTCTTCTTTTAATGTGTGCTTCAAAGTGATGTGTTTCTCACAATTCTTTTCCTTAGACCTATACATAAGGTTTGTCATTGTCATTGTCATCTACATACCTTAGTCATACTATGCTCTTAGACTTAGGCATATCTGTGCTTCCTTGCACATTTACAAATGTGTGTGAGAGTCATCTTGAACCAGTATTAGGGAGGTATATAGTAGAGGAAGCTTCATAACATTACAATTTGTGTTAATATGTTCCAAACATAAATGTAAATTAAAAATTAACAAATATACCTCAATTTTGAAATTCTTTAATGTTTCTAGAACATGCTAGTGTATTCTTTCATCATGGAAAAACATAATGTAGTTGATCATAACTGATGTAACAAATTTGTATGTTTGAATGCCTTGTTCCTTGATTATAGATCTATGCTCAATTGATTTTAATTTCTTGATTGAAAAATTGGTAGATGTGGGTTGGAGTTTATAGGGGTTTGAAATGAGAAATAGACTTGTATCTATATGCAACATGCACCTTTTCAAATTGAACTTTTCAAAAAGTCCAAATTTGGAGAGGAAATTCCTACTATTTGTGAATCCAACATTCATCTTTCAAATTTTAGGTCCAATTTCCATGAATAAGGGTTCCCAAGACCCTAGTCCTAAAAATTTGATCCATGAGGAACATCATGAATAACGGAATGAACCAAATTTATGGAAACAATCTGAAACCTAAGTACAATTAGGCATAAATAAGGCACAACCACTAAAGTGAGTCCAAGCCTAGTGTATATTTATAAAGAGATACAACTTATGATGCAATATTTAGACCCCTCTTAGAAAGAGTATGAAATTATGCTCATGTACTCTTGGGAAAATATGGAGAAACCAAATATTCTTTCACCAAGATATTGAAGAGTCAAGATGACTACAAGTTTGGAAAGGTGGTAGCTCCCAAGACTTATGTTATTGTCAATCTAAAAATAATGAGATAAAAGGGAAGTACAAAGTGAGTAATATGAGTAACATTGGTAACACACATGGAGTATGCAAAACACAAAGTTATGACATTTAGAACTAGTAAGATTCATATATTCTCACTAGGAACCATATAAAAAAGACAAGGCATAGATCTAGGACTAGTAAGATCCTTATATAGTTACTAGGAGTCATGTCAGAGACATATAAAAGCATGATACCCAAGTTAGTAAGATCCTCTAATACTTTGTCATAGATCACATTCTATCAACAAATAGAATGTCATATCCTGGTAACCTAACTAGTCCATGAGTAGTAGCTCAAAATGTTATCAAAGGTAGGTTAGGCTATTAGCCTCAAGAAAATATAATGTGTCTTATAATGGCTGTTGAAAATAATCTACACTCAAGCCAACAATGGAATGGTAAGAAAGGGGGCAGTAACTCAATGGTAGAGAAATTTATTAACAAATAGAATGCCTTAAGTTGGATTCCTAGCTATTTTATGAATATTAGCTTAACATTTTCATGTGTAAATAACATCTACTCCGATCTCTACCATAGATCCAACTTCCACCATTTCTCCTTCCACAACCTCTAGTCACCTTCATGTACCAAAGCCACTAGTGCCACACCTTTAGTACTTACATGCTTCACTTATCATACACCATATGGCCTATTTATCAAATTTATTTCTTCTACATGTAAAAGCCATATGCACAAGATGGAATGACAATTGGTAGATGTAAAAGCCATATTCCACAACCTTTGCTAAAATCCTTTCCGCTAGTGCCAAAATGTGAGGTTTGTAACAGGATACGACATCCATCAAAGCATAATAGAGATGAGATTTCTAACAAGATGGAAGATCAAAAAATGTAGGAAACATCGATTAAAAATAAATATGAGATTGCAGTTTATAGAGTTAACTTCATTTTGTCTTTTTGTGGCATTGAATTTCATAGTGTTTTAAAGAAGATATCATAGGTTTTCCAAAAAATGTCAAAACCCTGCCTAGTGTTTACCGAGAGGAGTAAATAATGTATAGTTTGGTCTCCCATGCATATAAATTCACCCAAATATGTGGGAAGTCATTTTTGCATGCTATGTATCATATTGTGTTGTGTGTAGGGCTCCAAATTAGATTTGGTACCTATTTGGGCATGAGGACAAACTGATATCTCTATGTATCAGACAACAAAAGGCAGTAAGAGTGAAGAATTTGGTGGGAAGACCAAGCAATTGGTATTTTGAAGTGGTTGATGATAGAGAGAGGGGTGAGGGGGCCCTATGCAACCTTCAGAAGGGTTTGTGGATCAAAACCAAATGAAATAGATTGAATTTCTATGACTGTCCTAAGGGTACTAATTGTCATAGTCTTAGTTTTACTAGTGATATTGTTTTTGTTTTGACAGAGTTGTGTTTGTAAATGCAAGTGTGGACATGTAATGGAGTCATGAGATGTCTTACAAATACATAAATACTTAACAACAAAATAGTGTGTAGGTACCTAAAATATGAAAGGACTACATATTGGAAGGCGCATGTGGTGATGCCATGAAAGGTCTGATATCCCTATGTATTAGAATAAGAAAACTAGTGAAAGACAAAAAAAAATGCATTGAGAAGGCAAAAGGTTGAATTGCCTAATGTTTGGTGTTGAAGTGATGTGTGGGGACCCTACCAAGTCAAATACTTTGTTGTAGTTTCAAAGGGTGGAAAATGAATAAGCATTTTATTTACTGTCCTAATAGACCATCCATCATAACAATGATTACCAATGATGTGTGCATTGCAAACAAAGTTATAGAGGAAGGATCTTTCTATTGTAATACCAAGTGAGTGTTCATAGACCTTGTGTAGGGTCCTCCAAGCCTATAGTAAGGAGTTTGAAGCCTAGATACATTGATTTGGTCTTGTGGCCATCAATGAGTGTTGACCCAATAGGAGAAGTCTTGAGACTAACAATTTTAGAAGTGTGGCATTGTTGAGAGCCAACAATTATGTGTGAACCCTATCTTCACATATTATGATTAGTTTCCATTATACTTGACCCTATCCTCATGGTGTTGGCTCAATTCATATTAGTGTGTTTTGTTGAAGAAACATGATGTGAGAAGTTTGATGCAGAGGAAAGGGTAGAACTCAAAATTTCATATTAGGAAAGAAACCACATTTATTAGGCAAGTCGAATAAGGTGTCTCCAATGTTTAGGATACACAAGGGAAGAATTAGTTATGTAAGTATGCATGAGCATGGGAATGGATAGTTGCTTTCCTTTTAGACTAATTTGGACAGTATTGAGAGGATCCTATAAGGATGACTATCACCATACTCTCAATGACTTCACAAAATTGATAATGAATTCACATTAGACACTCATGGATTACCCCAATTAGACATTAGTCAAATTAAGATATGATACAAGGATTGCATACCACAAAGCCATTAGATATGTTTTGAGATGAAAAAGAAGAGTTAAATGGTTTTGGTTCAATTTGCATAATTTCTATGTTCAAGTAATTTAGTTTGGTATATTATATTGAAACATGATTTCATAACTAATATTTCAACTTCTATATAACTAGTTCTATAGCCTGATTTTCTTGCCTGTAAAGAAAGACCATGTCAGACAATATTAGCGAACAACAAAATAAGGAGACAATTGCTAGATTGTGGTCTAACTTGAAAAGAAAAGGTGATGGAAAATATTATTGTCCCTACAAAATTTGTAAGGGGTTAAAGACTAGAAGACTTATAATCAAAACAACTAAGAAACATTGTAGGCTGGATGGTCACATTGAAAATGGACATGGTTATCATCCATTGATAAGTTTTTCATTATATTGTTTGAACAATTTATATACATAAGAAATCACTTGATGATGAGATCATGATCATGGTTTATTTATGTTTATCAATTTTATATAGGTCGAGCACCCCAAAGCACATGATATGGATCAACACAACCCAAAGAATATGGTTTTCAAAGTGGACAAACATGGAGGTGTGAATATCAAAGCTGAAGATAATGATCCCATGGAAGATGACAATCATGAGCCACAAAACACAATTGAAGATGATGGTACAAATACATTGATCCATGACACATTTAGTACTCGCACAACTGAACATAATGATGAAGATGACCTTGATGTTGTTCATGATGTCCCTTTACTTGAGAAGGCATCTGAGGCCCTTTATGAAGGCTCCCAAACAACTCTTCTCTCCGCTATATTGTTGTTCATGAACTTGAAGGTTATGAATGGTTTATCCATTATAACAATCTCACGTATGTCATATATGCCATAATAGATGGTGAATCATGTTGTACCATTAATATTCTTTATATTAATAAATTATATTTTTTTGCTGTAGATTGATAGGTGAGTTTTTGTTACCACCATCAAATATTCTACCTCGCTCATATCGAAAATTATCTACCATTATGAAAGATATTGGAATGGAGTATCAAGAAATAGATGTTTGTCCCAATGATCATATTATATATCACAAACAACATGAATTTCAAACTGAATGCCCTAAATGTCATATCAATATCAAATAGATCAAATAACAAAAAGGGTTCCTCGCAAGGTTCTTCACTATATTCCCATTATTCCATGTATGTAACGATTATTCAAGTGAACTAGCTTGGCACAATTTATGGATTACCATGCATGCAATAGAAGTCGAGATGAAATTATTCGAATGCCCGTGGATGGTTCAACATTTATGGACATAGAGAAAAAGTGGCCACACTTTAAAGAAGAATCTCATAATCTTAGGCTTTCATTGGCAGGGGATGGTGTCAATCCATTTGGAGAGATGAGATTTGTTTACTCGGTGTGGACTATTTTTGTTATCAACAATAACATTCCTCCATGGATGTCAATAAAGAGGGAGCACATAATGTTGGCAATGATTGTTCCAGGTATTTTATCATTTAAATATAGTCGTCTAGATTTAATTATAAATATTACAGTAAAATGGCCATAATAATTATGTAATGTTTTTGTTCATTCGATTAGGTAAGTACAAAGTTAAAGATATGAATATATATATTGAGCCTCTTATCAACAAGCTGTTGGAGTTATGGAATGGTGTCACTATGTATGACGTCTCTAGACCAATAGGACAAAGACAATTTCAACTCCATGTGATGCTTCTATGGACAATACACAATGCCCCAGGGCTAACACATTTTTGTGGTATGTTATAGTGTTCAAGTTGCACACGAACATTATAATTCAAAAAATTAACATATTTAATCCAATTATACATTATCTTGTAGGTCTTCAAACAAAGGGAAAATTTGCATGTCTAGTTGGTGGTCCAAAGATGAAATCGCGTCATTCAAAAAGTTTAGGAAAGCAGGTGTTTGATGAGTATAGGCACTTTATCTACAAAAAACATAAGTATTGAAATACTGAAAAACATCTTTTCAATGGGAAAGAAGAGAATACATCAAAGCCACGAAGCATGACACCTTACCTGTGGAAGTTGGAATATAATAGAATTAATCATCAAGGTAATGCTATTCCATCTAATGATTTATGTCATAAAATGTGTTTTCTATTTTGTTTTGTTTACTCATGATGTGATTGATGATTGTGAAGGTCATGAAGGCATAAACGACCACCTTCCTAAGGGACTAAAATGTTATCCCCGGCAATTTAGTAGGTTGCCCTACTATGAGAAGTTACAAATTGTGTATTTGTTTGATACTATGTATACTGGAAAGAATATAACAGAGACATTATGAAAAATATTGGATGGAAGGTGTGACAAAGATTTTTTTTTCAAAATATATGTAGTGACATTCAAGATTCCAATCATGCAATGATAAATGTCATTCAATCAAATAGCCATGGAGACTAGATTAATATAAGTGAGCTTCCTTGGTTATTAACGGACTAACAAAGAAATGTTATAAAAGAAGTCATATGAAAAATTCAATTTACCACAGGATTTGTTGCGAACATAAACAATCTCATATCAAAGAAAAGTGAATCTAGGCCAGGGATGAAAATGCATGATTGGCATACCTTCATTAAGGTAATTCATGTTCTTGCATTTTAACTATATATTTAAGTACTGTGCATGTACTTTTCATTGTATTATGTTAGAAAAAAATAAAAAAGATAATTTTATAATTGTTGTAGTACATTCTACCTCTATCTCTCCCAGATGACTTCAACAATAATGTCAAGCTAGTCATATATGATCTTGGAAAATACATGAGGTAAGTAGTGATATTTGTTTAGTTCATTGTATAGATATTATATTTGTGATTTGTTTTACTTGTTATGTAATATATTTTTTTGCGTCTTGAATATCTTGTAGGTGGTTGTCATGTAAAGAAATCCATAAAGAAGATATAAAATATTGGAAGAGAAAAATTTCACATCTAATGTGTGAAATGCAAAAGTGTCTACCTTCATCTTTTTTCAATGCACAAGAACACTACCTCATACACCAAGTTGACGAGATTGAAATGTGTGGACCTCTAGACACTAGGTCAATGTGAATGATTGAGAAGCACTTGAAATTTTTGAAGGCTTTGGTTCAACAAAGAGCACATCTTGAGGGTTCTGTGGTGGAGGGATATATAGTATACCAGACTATGGTGTACATTTATGAATATCTTCTTAAGTTTGCAGCAAAGATCCATGTGGATTGCATTTGGGATCCCAACCCCATTAACAAATTTGAAGGGGAGTACTTGATGGGGAAAGGTATATTGAGGAAAGTGAGAGGTAATTATAAGATGTTATTGTAGTTAATTAATTCTTAGTCTTCAAAATAAATCAGTTGTAAGATGTCTATTTATTTTTTGTATAGATGGTCAAGAGTGGGATGCACTACATTTGTATATTGAAAACAATCTTGACTGGATGATGTTATGGATTAAACATTGTCAACATTCTGGTCACACATTAACATGGGAAGGTGTGGCTTCATTGGTTAAAGAAGCTCATCGTAATGGAGATTCCAATGTTATGCAAAGGGAAATTGATTTAGCATATGGTTTAAGAGATAAACAGGTACGTATAAATTTATTAATCACCCATATGTTTATCAACTAATAATGCAATTTTTTTTACATGTTTGACACATCGCAGGTCAAACACCATAACGCTATGTGCTGCAATGGTCATTAATTTCGCATCAAAAAGTTCGACGACACAAAGAAAACTTGTGATTCTTGCATCACTGCAGTCTTTGAGGTGACAAATATTTCATTGAGAAATGGCATACATCCTCAATAGTCTCAAAATTGATACCATGGCATTTTGGATGATATACTTGAGTGTGACTTTAATTCCTTCAAATTAGTTTTGTTCGTCGTCAAATGGTACAAGCTACGATTGAATACAAATGATCCTGATAGAACTGTTATTGAACATAATAATGGTTTTATAATGGTTAATAAAAGGTCATTTGAACCAGTTGGGGATGAGCCCTATGTTCTTCCAAGCCAATGTGAGCAGGTATTTTACTCAGAGATTCGAAATAAATTGGGTTGGTCATTTGTTGTTAGACATGATCCAAGAGGAAGGCCGATAAAGTATAATGCGATGGAAGAAGAAGATACCAAAGAAGTAGAAGATGAAGTAGATGATGATCACAATTGATAGTTTCTCAATGATGATGATGAAGAAGAAGCTGATAATGATGATGATGATGATGATGATGATGATGATGATGCTGCTGCTGTTGTTGATGATGATGGTGATGATGATGGTGATGGTGTTGGTGGTGGTGGTGGTGGTGATGGTGATGGTGATGGTGGTGATGGTGATGGTGATGTTGATGTTGATGGTGATGATGATGATGATGATGATGGTGATGATGATGAGGAAGATGGTGGTGGTGGTGGTGGTGGTGATGATGATGATGATGATGATGATGATGATGATGATGATGATGATGATGATGATGATGATGGCGATGATGATCATGATGTTCATGATGATGAATGAAATGTATGAGGTATGTGATTAGTATATTATCTATTTAATATTGATTTCTTGATAGAATTTTTTTTGACTTATATGGTTACATAATTAATTCATTATGTTTTGAAATCTAATGCCATTACATAATTAATTCATGATGCACCTTTTAATATGGAGATGGAGATAGGGAGAGTGACTATTTATGTGACATTTTTTAGACTTTGTGTTTACTTATGGAATTTGGATTGTTTATTAGCTATGTGATGGATTACATGTTTATGATGATACATGTGACATTTTTTGAACTTTGTGTTTATTTATGGAATGTGGATTGTTTATTACCTATGTGATGGATTACATGTTTATGATGACACATATGTGATGCTAATTATGATGCTCAATTACATATATGATGATACATCATGTGATGCTTATGATACATATGTATTTATTGTTTATCAACTTACAAATGTAATGCTTATGATGCTCAATTGATGGTGTTCATTTCATGTGTAGTCCCTATGTGATGCTATCACCCTTGGTGGGAATAGGTTGTTGACTACAGACATCATCAACCATTTAGTTGAGGATCCTGCATAGTCTACATAAAGTAAAGGTAAGGAATTAAAAAATTTACAATGATTTTGATGACATCACCTTTTTATTATTTAATACTCTTTTTGTCTACAAAGTTCATGTTGTTCATGTTGTGTACTATGTAATTTTTAGCTAACATAAGATAATTGAATTACATGTGCAGGAACCTGAACCCCTTTGACAAGGATCCTGCACAGTCTCATGGATGGACAAGTATAACTAGTCAATACACCCTATAGAAATAGTTTATTTTTTAAAAATTACTTGGAAAACAAACTTCCTCGATTTTTCAAACCTCGACATTAGCAACAAATCTAATACAGTTATCAACACTTGAGCCCCTAGTTGGACTTATTCAAATTTTAATCCCAACATCAACTTTAGGGCTGACTTCTTCATCAACATTACCCTCATTTGCAAAATTTCTCTCTCATTACCATCTAACTCTCTCATTTGATGGAGTGCAGGTACCACCAAATAGGTATTTGTCAAATGTGTCTTCCTCGAGTGAGAGAAATGTAGGAATAGAAAATGAAAGTGAGACATGTAGTAGGTCTACAATAGGGAGATCAACTAGAGGTCAAAAGATTAGAAGAAAATTCAATAAATGCATGAAATATTTCCTTGCTCAAGGGGGGTCATGTTCTTATGATGATGAGACCAAAGACAACATTGAGGTGCCATTGAGGTACAAACATCTACAGAAACAATGGGTACCCAAGGAACTTCCTCCAATAAACATTGATTTTTGTGTTAACGATAGGATATATCGCATAACACCTTCGCTATTACATAGTTTCGGCCTATTTTCCATGGATGGCATAAAGGTTTATTATAACAAAGTTTCTGAATTGATGGAGTTTGTCGGACCTTGTTACAATTACAATAATTGGATACAGATTGTTCGATATAAAAAAAGTATGCGTAGGTATGCACTGTCAGCAAATTATATACAACAGAAAGATAATGATCAAAGTAAATGAGTGGCTCCATACATTGATGGTCAGCCAAAAGAAACATGGAATATTGTAGGTTCTATAAATAGTATGCAACCTGGGTCAACTAATAAATAACCCGATTGCATATTTGAGGTGCGCGAGGGAAATCATGTATTCGTATGTGCGATAACATCAATAAGTGTAGGCAGAGAGCTTCTAATTGATTACAATTTGAACCGTATAGATACAAACAAAGTTAATATCATGGGGGTAGTACGTACTATATACCATTTAAATTAACCAACCTCTAATTAATGACTCCAATATACCATTTTATTATGAAATTTTTTTTCTAAGTCTATTGGTTTAATTTCGCTAACGTTTTTTATATTTTTTCTTTGTCACTGGGCGACATGGATCCATCACATAGCGCAGACATGGATGTAGGTCACGACACTTCTATCGAGTAGGTAAACCTCATTGTAATTGTACAAATTAGATAGAAGAAAATTGTTAGATTATTATGTTCTTTTTTTTAGTGTTTTAGACTAATTTTGTAATTGTTAATGATATTCTTGACACAGACGGATGTTTGGGGAAAGGGAAAGGGAGTTGCAGTACCTGAGCACCTCTCTAGGGATGTGGACTCAACAGGATTAAGCGATGATGACCCTAAAAATTCCACACACCCTATGAAATTCATTAAAAAATCTCTCAGAAAAATTAGTAAAGAGATTGTTTCTTTGGCATCTGTGTATCCTATGACTGATGAGATACAAGAGATGGTGCAAGTATTAATTTGGACAACAGAAAACTTGCAAGTAAGTAGTAATGAAAGCTTTAATTATAACAAAAGTTCAATAATGGTTTATATTTTATTCTCTTTTATGTCATTAACTAAAATATGTACATGTTGTTTTTACAGCAATTTATGCACCCTCATGAAACTGGTGGCCATGATCAGGGTGTTGCAGGTACTTTAGGTGATGATGATTTTCTTGGATTATCACTTGCTTGGCTTATCACTTTGAGTACCCAAAACATGTCATACTTGATACTGTCAATGTTCATAATAAAGGTCCATCCTTGTTTACAATTCTTACACTTTTCATATATTTAATGTATTATTTTTTAGGTGTTGTGAATGTTCCTGTGCAAATGTGGTCGCCGCCTAATCAGAGGTTAGCCCCACCTATATTGCTGACTGTAATGTCAACAACACGTAGCATGTAGACATCCTCTACTGCACATTATATTGGCCCACCCACTATTGGTAGATCCCTATTTTTCTCTATCTTTTGTTATGTGTTTATTTCCCTTCAAGTGTTCTTTCTTGGGGGCATTTCATGGTGGATTCATTTTTTGCAGCAGGAGATGCACATGAGGATGCGCCAGAGGCAACTACTGCTGATAACATACCATCATTTCCTAGATCTTCTCATATTGCTAGTACGAGAATGTGGCAAGCCACATTGGTGGTGAGCGACAAAGAAATGATTCCCTTAAAGATACAAAAGGTTTGAGGTACTTTAAAACTATTATTATATATAGTCTAATTGTAATTTAGTTTATTATCACTTGTTTTTGACTAATGATCTCATGAATTTTTTGCAGGAGATGATATTTCTATAAACATCTTAGTGACATTGCATTGCAGATATTTGGGCCCACCATATGTAAAAGATGGTACATGTCATATGTGAACTAACCCTAATCCACTATTTTGATTTCATATCATTGCTAGAATAGTTTTCCTTTGATCCATTTCTTGAACTATAATAAATGTAGCTTCAGTTCATTTCTGAATCTAACAGGTTTGTTTTTTCTTTAAAAGGTGGAATAACCAAGAAAATAGGTTAAAAGATGAATTGACAAACCAAATGGTTGAGTGGTTTGGAACTGACACCTTTGACAAAACCAAGCTCCTTGAAAAAGCTAACACACATCTAAAGTATGTAAGGGACCAATACAAGACCCATTTAATGAAGAACCTAAAGTATGAGCGTCCCCACATGATTCCAGAGAGGGAATGGAAGCACCTGATTTTGGATGCCAAGGAGAGAATTGAAAGGAAAAAAGGAAATACACCACCAGACGCCAAAAGAAGGTATGAGATACTATTAAGAATGTAATTATGTACTAATTAATCTCTTTATATTTATATAATCTCATATTTCAAACTTTTTATAGACTGAGTGACACATAAAAGGCAACCAAGGCAAGACAAGAAAAGCATAGGCAAGACAAACTCAACTTCGATGGTTAGATTTTCAACTTGGTACCTATAAGAGATTATATAATTGGATAAAAGTATTTTAATCTTCCTAAACAAAGAAAAAAAGAAGATTTGTACAATTTCTTAACAAAAGAGTATCCTATCCTCATCATATCAAAATGAACAAAATAAGTTTACTCCCTTTTACAAAGGAAAAGGATGTCAAGGTAAAATATAAGATAAGCTTATTATAGATACTACTATTAAACATTTTAATATTATTGATCACACATAATATAAAATACATAAGAAATTACAACAAAAAATATTTTTTTGATTCCCTTTGTTTCTACCATGATGAGATCTCAAACAAACTTGAGCATAACTTTAGTAGTGTTAGCTAGCACCCTATTATATTACAAATTTCTCTTAGTATCATGTCAAATAATTTAATATTGGTTTTGTGTTTATTTTGAGAAAATGACTTTCCTATGTTTGGTATGTCTTTCAATTTGAGATCATGATTTCTTATATGTGTCAATTTTAAGTATATTATGGGCCCATAACCCATAGGTCCCAAGATCAATTTCATAACTAGAAAATAAGATATCTAAATGAGTTGAAAATTTTTAGGAGTAAACATGTGGACATGTTGAACTATACAAGGGGAGAGATGACCTTTAAAATTTTATTTTTTTATACCAAAATTTAAATTCAGATACCCTAGTTACTTAAACAAAAGAAAGGTTGGAACAATTTTATATCAAGTGTTTTGTGGGTGGTCATAATGCATTTCTATTTTCTTTTAAGATGCTAGTAACATTATTTTTAGTACTATCTTTACCAAATGTACTTTGCTATTGGACTCTATCAACCCAATAACCTTGTACATGTGATTTATTTTATTAAAGAGGATATGCATGTAGTCTGGAATGAATGATTATTGTCTTTGAATATATGTTGAATATATAATAATGAGTGACTACTTAGTATGAGATATATACATGTCATTCAATAGGTATATGCCATATATTGACATAGGATGACACTTTATATGGGATTATCAATTTGGGATATACTTATAAGAAATATGTGTATATATAGTAGATAAATTGATTTCATGTATATATATAGTAGATAAGTTTTGGTAGCTACCAAGAACAACTAACTTAGATAAAGTAGATAAAGTCATTTCATCTCCCTGATTGGATTGCTCTTGTTCCATTGGTGTCGTCCTTTCCTTTTCCAGAAAATTGGCTTTAAAGGCTCTTGTATTTGGGCTATCTAATTCCCTATCAGCACCATTTTTAATAGGTTTACCAGTACTCAGTGGTTCATACAATCCTCTTAGGAGTTGGACCATCTCAACCATGGTGCGCTTGAAACCAGTGCACCTCATATTAGCTTGAAATTAAACATATGCCCCCTATTGGTAGCAGATGAGGATAGAATATCATTTGTTGTACATATCAGTGAGGTGTGCCTTATGTTTAGATAATCATAATTATTTTTTTATTTTTAAAAATAAATATCCATCGAAATTACGACGGGAACTAAACTTTGCAGCGATGATGAAATCGTTGGACCAACAACATTCTCATTAGTGCAAAGTTTCTGACTGTTGTCGCAATTCTGATGCCAACTACACAAACATCCGATAAGGATGTTGTATGTCTGATGGCACTTCCTTGTCGGACGGTCGTCGATGCATATTACTAGACCAACGACCAAACTGTTAGACATACAACATTCTCGTCGAGGCAAAGTTTCATGCGGCCGTCGACATTTTGAAAAAAACTAAACAAACCTCCGATGAGGATGTTGTATGTCCGACGACTTTTTTGACTGGAAAGGTGATTATGGCCACCGTCGACAGAGTTCACTGTGTTGTCGTAATTCCAATGTTCAAAGGCATCATCGTAAATTCTGACGATGAGTTTTCGATGGCTTCATTTGTCGGCAGTCCGATGAAATGTAGTTGCAATTCCGACGATTAGCCATCGAAAATTAGCCTCGAATGTACTAGTGGTGGGATTGAGTAAGTGTATGAACAAGTGTTATGATCTTTTGGAAGTATGAAGAGAAGCATGTGGTAGAGAAGATCAGACTGTGCTTAACTGGGACTGTAACTAGGCATGTGGAGATGCTATTGTAATAGTTCATATTGTTGTTCGAATCTTGTAAGGCAATGAGCCTTCCTCAGGGTTGTAGCCCTTCTTGTATTTGATCAGTGATCTCTAGGAAGTGTGCCTAAATGCATGTGCATTCCCCATTGTAATATTTACATTTACTCCTAACAGGGTATTATCTCATTGTGGGGAGGTTCCCAACGTGGTTTTTCCCTTAACCAGGTTTTCCACATCAAAAATCTTGGTGTTATGTGTGTTATTCATGTGGTGATGGTTTATGATTTCATTGCTAATAATTAGATCTGAATTTAATTTTAAATTGTGTTGAGTTTGAGAGAAAACTGATTTACCCCTCCTTAGTTTGCTACATTGTTGCTAGCAATTGGTATCAGATCTAGATCCTTCAGAAGAAGCTTGATCACTTGAGGAGATTCGGGATGACAACCTTTGCTTTTAAGAAGGATAGTATGATATTTGATGGAACTAATTACACTCTTTGGAAGAACCGGATGGAATGTCATTTGAGATGCATTGGTGAAGACTACTGGATGATTACTAAGAATGTGTATAATGCTCCTCAGAATTGTCTTACCACTCCAGAAGAGATAAAGGAAGATGAATTCAATATTAGAGCTAAGGAAGCATTGTTGAGTTCCTTGTTTGACTCTGAGAAGACTAATGGGATTGATTTGCATACTTCTCATGAGATTTCGAAGAAGCTAGAGACTTTGTATGAAGGTGATAGCCATGTGAAACTTGCTAGGTTGCAGAGCTTGAAAGGAAAGTATGAAGATGGGCAAAGATGAGAACATTACCTCCTTTATGCAGAAAGTGAATGAGATGCTATTGAATATCATATGTGTCGATGGAGTATTGGAAGAATATGAGATTGTTGCTGAAATGTTGAGATCCTTGCCTCCTCCTTACAAGCACAAGGTTGCTGCTATTGAAGAGATCTAGACTATGATAGATGTGACTAGAGATATGTTTATTGGAAAGCTTGTTGCTTTTGAGTTGACCAAGTTTGCTGAAGCCCCTCCTAAATCTGAATCTGCATTTAAAGCTATTGTATCCAGAAAGTAGAAATATGATCCAGGAGAAAGTTCTACAAGAGTATCCAGATATGAGAAGGAGATGAGAGAGCTTGAAGATCTTGAAGCTCTGATTTCTAGAAGATTGCCTAAGGGTGCTTGTAAGTATGAAGGAAAGCTGCCTCTTAAATGTTTTTCATGCAATAAGATAGGACATTTTTCCTCAAGGTGTCCGGAAAGAGTTTCTAAGAAGCCATTGAAGCCTTATAAGCCTAAATATTAGAAGAAGTGTTACTTTGCTGCTGATGAAGGTGTGACAGATGATGAGTTTGAGAAAGGAAATTTAGGAGATGAGAGGGTGTTCATTGCTATCAAGGAAGATGATCCGATGACTACTGATTCTACTAGCTATATTATTGAAGAGAAATCTTTAGCTACTAAGGTTGAAGAGAAATATGAATGGGCTATTCACAGTGGTTGCTCTCATCATATGACTATAAATTTGTGAATATGGAAAAGTATGATTGTGGTGTAGTGAGATTTAGAGATGACAAAGATGGTATAATATATGGTAGAGGTTCTATTTCTCTTGATGATAAGCATAATACTGATGATGTTTTGTATGTTGAAGGTATAAAGAATAATCTTTTGAGTGTTGGACAGATGGTTGATGAGGGATATGACTTGAAATTCAAGAATGGTAAATGTAAGATCTTAAGTAGCTCTAGAACTGAGATTGCATCAGGTACAAAGACTAAAGGTAATACCTTTGACTTGAATGCTGGTGGTAAAAGTTGCTTAATTTATCAGATTGATGAAATTTGGTTATGGCATAGAAGGATGTGTCATGTGAATTTTAACTACATGGTTAAGATAAGTTCTACTCAAGCTATAAGAGATCATCCTAAGATTGTAAAGCCTTCTAATCTGATATGTAAGGAATGTCAGTTACAGAAGCAGACAAGAGTTTCTTTCAAAAGAAAACAATGTACTTCTAATGGGATATTAGATCTTGTGCATACTAATTTGTGTGATCCTTCTAGAGTGAGAAGATTACAAGGTGACATGTATTTCATGTTGCTGATTGATGACTATTCAAGGATGACATGGGTTACTTTTTAAGAGATAAATTTCAAGCATTGATTAAGTTCAATATTTTCAAAGCTATGGTTGAGACTGAGACTGGTTTGAAGCTAAAGTATCTGGGATCTGACAGAGGTGGAGAATTTACTTTCAGTGAGTTTAATTCTTTTTGTGAAGAGCATGGGGTGAAGAAACAATTATCTGTTCTGTAGACCCCTCAACAAAATGGTATTATGGAAAAGAAGAACATGACAGTTCAGGAAGCTACTAGAACCATTATGATTGAAGGAAACATTCTCCATATCTATTGGAGAGAAGCTATGAGTACTGTAGTGTATGCCCTTAAACAGGTGCATATTAAAGGTGATACCGGTAAGACTCCTTATGAGTTATGGTTTGGTCATGCTCCTACTGTTAGATATTTCAGAATTTTTGGTAGTAAATTCTATATCAAAAGAGATGAAGATATAGGGAAGTTTGATGATAGAAGTGATGAAGGTATCTTTCTTGGTTATTTTACTAAGAGTAAGACAAATTGGTTTTATAACAAGAGATTGAGAAAGATAGTTGAAAGTGATAATGTGAAGGTTGATGAAGGAAATGATTATCAACCTAGATGCTCTGGATATGATTTAGATGATTAGATTGTTAGTGAAGATAGAGGAAAGCAAGTGCAGACCCAAAATCAAGTGTAGATTTCTCCAGAAAAGCTTGATAATGAAGGAGAAGCTAGTGTAAGAGAAAGAGGTCAAGAGTATGAAAATCCTAAGACTCCCATATATGTATGGTTAAATCATTCAGAGAATCACATTATAGGTGATAAGAATAAAGGTGTGATGACTAAGAGATGAGATATTGAAGAGTATTGCTTGAGTTATAAGATTGAACCTAAAGATGTTGATGAAGCTTGCAAAGATTCAAAATTGGGTTAAAGCAATGGAAGAAGAGTTGAATCAAAATGAAAAGAATAATACATGGATTTTAGTTCCTAGACCCAAGGATAAGAATGTAATTGGAACTAAATGGGTGTTTTAGAATAAATTGAATGAGCAAGGTGAAGATGTTAGGAATAAAGAAAGACTTGTTTGTAAGGGTTATTCGTAGATGGAAGGTATTGATTTTGAGGAGACTTTTTCTCCAATAGCTAGAATTGAAGCTGTGAGATTATCTATTGCTTATGCTACTTACAAAGATTTCAAAGTTATCTGATGGATGTCAAGTTAGCCTTTCTTAATGGTGAGTTGGAGGAAGAAGTCTACATTGAGAAACCTAATGGTTTTCAGTTGACAAATAAAAAAGATATGGTTTGCAGGTTGAAGAAAGCACCGTATGGATTGAAGCAAGCTCCAAGAGCCTGGTATGCTGGATTAGATAAGTATTTGATGAAGCTTGAATTGAATAAAGGTATTGGCGAGAATAATCTATACTACAAGATTGATAATGATAATATCTTAATTGTTGAAGTTTTTGTTGATGATATTATTTTTGGTGGAAATGATGGTTTGTTCAAGAAGTTTGTTGATGATATGCAGAATGAGTTTGAGATGTCTATGATTGGTGAGATGAAATTCTTTTTGGGATTGCAAATTACTTAGTTGGATAAATGTATTTTCGTATCTCAATCTAAGTATGTGAGGGAATTGTTGAAGAAGTTTGGTTTGGATGATGCAAAGCCTATTGGTACACCTATGGTGACCAAATGTAAGTTGACAAAGGATGATGATTCTTTGAAAGAAAATCAGACTAGATACAAATCTATGATTGGCGGTTTGTTGTATTTGACTCAGACTAGACCAGAGATTATGAATGTTGTATGTCTTGTTGCTATATTTCAAGATGATCCTAAGAAATTTCATGTTGTTGTTGTAAGAAGAATCTTTAAATACTTGAAAGGGACAATTGATTTTGGTTTTTGGTATCCTAGAGATAATGATTTCACTTTGAGTGCTTTTATAGATGCTAATTGGGTAGGTGATGTTGATGACATGAAGAGTACTAGTGGTGGTGCATTTTTATTGGGTAAGAGATTGGTTTCATGGATGAGTAAGAAGAAAAATGCTATATCTTTGTCTACTACAGAAGCTGAATACATTGTTGTTGCTAGCAATTGTACTCAGGTGATTTGAATGAAGTAGATGTTGAAGGATATCAAAGTTATTTATGATGAGCCTACTTCTATATACAATGACAATTGAAGTGATATCAATATTTTTAATAATATTGCATTGCATTCAAAGACTAAGCATATATCAATAAAGTTTCATTTCTTGAGAGAGAATGTCAACGAGAAGGAAGTTAGAGTGGAGTATATATCTACAAAGGAACAAATTGCAGATATATTCACAAAGCCTTTGCCTAAGGATACATTTGAGCATCTTAGAGAGAAGCTAGGGGTTTATGCCCCTCCTGGTGAGAACTAAGATGCATGGAGTTGCATCAGTCCAATGGACTTCACAGAGATATCTTGTGATCTAGATTGATGAGTGAGGCTGCTACTCAGGGGGAGTAGTCAATATGTTGTTCAAATGTTCAGCATTATTAGAGTGTGTGTCAAAGGGGGAGAGATGCATGTGAAAAAATTCTATTTATGTTGATCTCAGGGGGATATTTTTGTGAGTTTTGGGAGATTGTTGGTTGTTGATTTCTTTCTTTGCATTGATCGTTTTTCACATTCATATGTTGCCATCAATGCCAAAGGGGGATATTGTTGAGAAGTTTGCTGGAATGATGTGTTTTCATTGATGTCAACATATTCTTTTGTGTATTCCAGTGTTGCAGACAAATTGTATGAGTTGGTATGGCTAGTGTGTTGTTGTTGAGCTATTGTGGTTTAATGGGTTTAGAGATACTTATCTCTAATTGATTCAACAAAATTTTGAAAAGTTTGCATGGTGATTTGATCATGTTGTGTGATATGGTATTGAGGTTGTTCTTTAGTTGTTCATGTTATTTGGTATTCTGTTTTGTGCTTCGAAATTTCTATACCTTGGTTTGTGGATTTGGCAGAGTGTCTTGGATGCCATGTGTCCTCAATTCACATGGTTCATGATTTGGAAGTCTGCAAGTGAATCTTTCAGTTTGACAGTTAGTTTGGTTTGTGTTCTTAAGGTTTAGTATAATGAAGTTGGAGATTCTAGTAAGTGGTGATGTTGTAGTTGTTTCTGGCATGATTCACGTTGCTTGTGGATGTTTCTAGACTGGGTCTTATCCATGTTGATCGTCTGCATTGATCATTGTGTACGTTATTGATCATTTTATTGATCCAGTGGTGTTCTTTGTGTTATGTGACATTCTTGGTGATTGTAGCATATTGTGGATGATCGAGGTATAATTATTGATGGTGTTTCTTGATTATAGTATTGATTTGGGTCTAGACTATGTCTTAGCTAACATTGTTTTGGTCATCATGTATTGTTGTAGTGTGTGATGTTATTATTTTGTAATTTGTATTGAGGGTTTAGCCGACCTTGAAATATAGGTTGATGATTTGTATAAATATATGTAATATTCATTTGTGATATGTATCTACGTTGTATTTGTGAGTCTGTGTGATTGAGTAAGTCTGTGAACAATTATTATGATCTTTTGAAAGTGTGAAGAGAAGTGTGTGGCAGAGAAGATCAAACTGCGCTTAACTATAATTGTAACTAGGCTTTTGGAGATGCTATTTTCACAATTCATGTAATCCAGATTGTTGTTTGAATCTTGTAACATAGTGAGCCTTCCTAAGGGTTGTATCCCTTCTTGTATTTGATCAGTGAGCTCTAGGGAGTGTGCCTAAATGCATGTGCATTCCCCATTGTAATATTTACATTTACTCCTAGCAGGGTATTATCTCATTGTGGGTAGGTTCCCACCATGGTTTTTCCCTTAACCCGGTTTTCCACATAAAAAATATTGGTTTTATGTGTGTTATTGATGTGGTGATGGTTTATGCTTTCATTGCTAATAATCAGATTTGAATTTAAGTTTGAATTATGCTGAGTTTGAGAGAAAACTAATTCACCCCCCTCTCATTTTGCTACATTGGTGACAACACCTTCTTATCCTATATATATCTTATCTCCATCCTATCCCTCTCTTAATATTGATCAAAACTAAGTACATACAATGCAATAAAAGTTTTCATAAACCTCTTGACATGCTCATTCTTCTAGACCGCATGTCATTTAAAGTACCAATCCATCACCTTACATTGCCATGACCATTCCCTTAGCTTGGATAATCATGTTATCCAATTGTGAGATAGTCCTTGAAAAATTATCCGGCCTTGATTTCATAATAAGTTGCCTCTATTCTTCACTAATCCATTTTCTATCCCAATGGTTCATTCATCCACTTATAATACTTTATGACTTGCTAGACACTAAGAGAAAATATATACATCCTCTTTGAGAATAAATCCCAATATATGTCTAATACCATACTTAGTGATTTGGGCAACTTTCATGAAATCAAATATCTAAAAAAAATTAAAAAAATTCTTAAAATCCTTTAAAAAAAATAAAAAAATAGAAAACTTTTAAAATAATAATAAAAAAAAAACTTAAAAAATAAAAAAAAACCTTAAAAAAAAAGAAGTCAAAATCTTTATAAAAAAATCAAAATTCATAATATATTGTCTCTTTCTAAGACATTGACACTTTAAACAAGCACAATAAAGAAATTGAGCTTAACAAATCACGAATCAATAGACAAACTACCTAGGTAGTCTACAACCTTATCAATTAACTGCATATCAATTTTAGCATCCTTATCTAACAACGTGCCTCTACAGATACATCATTCCTAGAGCAGGCACCCTATCAGATATCATTTCCTAAATATACATCTTTCCTACAATGGACATCCTATCAAACATCATTTTAATAAAAACAATTAACTTTGGCAAGAATATCTAAATGTTTATTGACTCATTTAGTCTAGTGCATCTTATCTTTTATTTTATTTATCTTGTATCATTGTCCTATGCTACTCAACGATGTCCACAAGTGATTAGAGAAGTGAGGATAGATCATTATTTTTAACATTTGAATGTTGTTTTTTCATTTGTCTTATCACTCCTTGCAAATGGTATGTGTGTCATCTAGTTTTTATCATATCTAGATGCTTTAATTCACTTTCCATAATAAGCTCAATGATGATATAACACTATATTAAGCACACGATTCCATCACACTCATCCTTTCTATCTATCCATCCATTCTCATCCATAAATACTTCTATGGTCATCATTTATCATCTCCTTATCCACCTCCTTAGCCTTATCCTCCATATTTTCTTTTGAGAGCACATGTGTGTTATCCTAACCCATAAGTCCTCTCGAGGAGGCATCATCCTACTACCTAGTCATTCTTCCTCATCCTTCCCATGAATGGGAAATCATGTTTGTATTCCTTATCCTTTCCTACTTGTCATGTTTGAATCTTATTTGAAACAATGCAATAAATTACATTGTCTCAAAGAGGGGTGAAATGTAGACACCTAAAATTGTTATTCGATTAAATAAATATTTATTATTTACTTAATTATGTTAACCTAATATCTCCTATTAATTAAATAAATATTTATTATTTATTTAGATCTCTCCTTTCTTAAATTAAATAGGTATTTTATTTTATTTTATTTATCTTTCCCCTTTCCTCTATTAATTAAATAAATACTTTTAATTATTTAATTAATTCATTACCTTTTTCTTCTTTAATCTTAGCCCTCCAAATTGTTCATGTGGATCATTATCTAAATTATAGGCATCTGAGAAGTGTCAATTGTCTCTTCACTCACTTTGTGCTTTCTCCAAAGTCAACCCACCTCTTAATCTCATCCCTCCATTTCAAATTTAACCTTTAAATCATATTCGCCCTTATCTTTAACCTTTCCATCTCTCAATCTCCTCCCTTCATTTTTACCTACTCTTCAATCCTATTGATTCTTTTTGATTTATGTGATTGAGGCCATTAATAATTTATACTCTTAATCTAAACCCTTGATTCTCTTTGAAATTCCTATAATAGATAATTCTTCCTTCCATTTTGATCAATTCACAATTCTTATTATATTATCATAATGCTAACTCTCTCTAGGATCATACATCATCTCAACCACATCTATTCTTCTTTGAGCTCTTGTGCAAGTGTAACACAAATCTATTAGCAACACTATCAAGTACAAGATCATGGGAGATAGGAGAACAATAGACACAAGCCTATCATGGATGTAAAGTTATAATCTTTGTTATTTTATGGTTTATTTACATCGTATGATAGTTCTCTATTGAGTTTTGTTGAATTAGTGGCTGGCTTAGTTAGGGTTTACAAATAGGTTCAAATTAAGCATAAATAGTAATCTTAAGCCATTAAAATCAAATACTCTTCTTTGACTCATTGGAAATTTGATAAACATTGAGCTAGGGGGAAAAAGAGAAAACTAATCATGTGCAAGTGAATGTGAAAGATGTGGACCTCTTTTTTTCAAAACAAAAATTAGTGTGCACATTATGTTAGGCACAACAATATTTGAAAGATAGAAAGGTATATATAGAGATATTTTACAACAATTGTTTTTTCACCTCTTGATAGATCAACAAGTATGACATACAGGATGGGAAAATATCCCTATCCTAATATAAGATACATATATCTTGACATATCCTTTCTCACTCCCACCCATCCACCTACACACCCACATATAGACTAACATATCCTTGTCTACTGCCACCCATTCACCTATGCATCCACACACACACATAGATATAGAGAGCATAATATGGTATGAGAAAAAATGTATAATTTAAATATGATATAGAAAGAGTAAATGAAAGATAAAAGAACAAATGATACATATGTAATGTGATAAAATAATAAAGAACATGTATGTATGATTTAAATATGTGACTTGATATTATGAGATCTATTTTTGTATGAGCATATGCATGGAATCTATGTTCCATTTTAAAATTAATATATTTAATTAGACACACGTATAGTTCCTTTCTTCAAACACATGAACATGTCAAAATTCAAGATCTAGCACAATCCAACCTATCTTACATCTAATTTTTATTTCAATGAGCTCTAATCAAGGGGTAAAATTTACCCACTAGAATCCTTTTCTACAGCTCATGAATGCAACTCCTAAACATGAAATGACTCTAAAATAGGATATTGACCCTTACAATCAAGGGGAATGTAACTAATCACCGAAAGAGCCATATTTAAGATCATTAATTTCTCTTAAAATACTCATATGCATAGGTATAGTTACTTGATCATAGATGTTCCACCTAGTCTACTTTTAAATATCAATATCAATAATCTCTTACAATTAACATAGAACATAGTCCAAATGATAGAATGTGTCATAAAAATAATCTTAAGATTCCGCCCAAAGATAATGTAACATCTCTTAAGGTCCAATTTGATTACAAAAGTATGCCACCCTACCTTACATGAAATACTTCCAAACCACTTAT
This sequence comes from Cryptomeria japonica, assembly GCF_030272615.1. Taxonomy (NCBI): domain Eukaryota; kingdom Viridiplantae; phylum Streptophyta; class Pinopsida; order Cupressales; family Cupressaceae; genus Cryptomeria; species Cryptomeria japonica. The sequence goes on along the minus strand of NC_081410.1, from coordinate 616,778,916 downwards.
AAAACATACCAAAACATCACATCACCATCTTGCATGATAAATATTATACTTGAAATTACAAAATTAGTTTGGTATGCAATCTTTGGTATTTTAAAACTTGTACAATCAACAACACAAGCTTGATTGATATTAAAAATGTCAAAATAATTTTCTTATTCATCAATAACAACCTCCTCAGGCCCCACAAAGTCCCTAGTTAAAGCCGCCCTTGATTCCGCCTTGGTGTCCTACAACTATGGGATCGGTTCTTCCAAAAAAGTGTCATTTTATGACAAAGTGTTAAGCTTATGCCAGGATTGGCAGGATAAAAATTCCCCCATGTAGTTGGCCATCACTTTGTGCCTTCTGTGGGTGGTTGTTCTATTCTTTTAGTGTTTCTTGGTCTCTTTCTGTTTGGTTTTCTAGTTGTTTTGCTATCTCTAGGGTTGCCCTGTTAGGCTTTTGTTCTGTGTTAGTAGGTTTTTTTTTGCTGGTTATGCATCCCTCATGGACTCTGGGTGTCCCTATGCAGATATGTAATGGTACGAGCCTATCATGCTTTTATTAGTCAAAACCTCCTCAAAATGCTTCTTAATAACAATGCCTTCCTCTAGGAAGTCTCTTTATAATTGTCTCCAATAGTTGAGCACAAAATGATATAAGCAATAAGACAAAACTGCACCAATTAGGATATAATTGATTTCACATTCTCATTCATACACAAAACAAAGTTCAAAGATTTATAACATTGTCTTCTCAATATTAAAAAAATGATTGTAATTACAACATAACATTTATTGTAGACAACCTTTCACCGCCAACCAAAGCTAAGCATTTATACCCTTTTCAATTCCTTTAATCATTTTTATCTGCATCTAGTTAATATCATTTAATTTATGTATAATAAGGTTTAGGTGTGCACCCATACTAGATATAATAGTTGAAATTATTCAACATCCTCTTAACTATCCATTGACCTGGCATGGAGAGTGAGTATGGATTTAATTTTATTAAAAATGTTCATGAAATTAAATATAGGAATTAATTCCTATGAGATATTTCATGAAATTTTAGAAAAATTATCTCGAAATTATAAATTTTAAGAAATTATATCCATAAATAATACTTTATAAACATCTATGATATATGTTGTAAGAATCCTAAAACATTAATACTCTATTTTATCAAATTGATGAAGATTTTTTTATTTATATTTTTATTTGCATAGTTCATTTCATCTTAATTTAAAAATAATGGGGTAATATGCCATCAAAATTTCAGACCCAATCATTGTCTTAATAATCATTTGGTAGTGAGAGCATCCACGAGAGAAGTCTAATTATAAAATATTGTGTACTGTAAGTTTCATTTTTCATGTGAGAGTTTAGCTTCACAATTGACTTAAAATATATTAAAAAATTAAGGTTTACATATTTTATAATAATATTTAGAATTAGATTTAATAAATAATTAAGTGAGAGCTAATTTTGACAAGATAATTGTAATTGATGTACAATTTTAATTATTATGTTTCCATATATTAGTTATATGACTATTTATTAATTGTTTGTACGAAGTGTTTGTCAATTTTGAGTATTTATAAGCATTAGTTGGTTGATGGTTTGTGTTTCTCTTGACAATTTTTGGATCTTTTAAGTAATTGTCTATTGTAAAGGAAATTAGTATGATCAAGTAAATAATAGTTAAAGTATTTTTTGAGTTGCATGAAAATACAATACTTTTTATAGTTCACACTTCACTTCACCCATCCAAATTCCAAGTTCCCAATTATTGTATTTTTCATTTGATGGATCCATTTCCTTGGCAATCATTTTCTGATAAATACAAATGATGAATATGTAATGTAAGAGAAATAATTAGGAACATGTATGTATGATCATATGCATGGTATCTATGTATGCATATGTATATATTCCTTTCTCCTAACCCATGAAAATTATAATTTAACATCTAACATAATTTAACCAATCTTATATCTGAATTTTATTTCAACAACCTCAAATCCATGGATCAAATTTATCTAATAGATTCACTTTTCCCATTTCATGAATGTAACTCCTAAACATAGAATAAAACTCTAAAATAAAATGTTCCCTTACAATTTAGAGGAGCAACTAGTCACCACAAAAGCTATCTTTGTAAGCATTATTTTCTCTTAAAACATTCACACATGATTGTCACAACCCTCCTTTATCACTTTTTGATTTGATACAATTCTATTATATTTTTGGTTGAGCTATTGAAAATGATTGAATAAATATTATAAAAGAATAAAATTGACACACACACACACACTTGGAGAATATGTTTATTTTATTTTTATTTTCCCACTCCCAATTATGGCACATGTTGTAGGAGGAATTAGAAGCTTCTAGAGGAATCTTCAATGCCTTGCATGTAACTCCCCCACTTTGTTTTTAATCAATTTGCATGAGTCCAATATTGGAAAAGAATCTCATTTTTAATTAATTTCTCTAGATAGTAGAATTTAGGGATTTTTCCTATATATTGTATGCAGGTACTCAAAAGAGGGAGTTGATTATGTTTTGAAGAAAATTTTCCAAGTTTCCTTATTGTTAGTAGTAGGATCTTCTTTGGTAGTCTCATTTTTTGTTGCAGGGTTGTTAAGTTGTTCTTAAAGATTTCTCTCAAGTTGCAAGGAAGGATCTAAAAATGATAGCTAGAGGATTCAACATCGAGCTTCAATAAGCCAGGTTCTCTCCTTTTGTCATCTCTCATTTACATATGAGAAATTTGCATTATCAAATAAATATAGTTTCTAGATCTTCCTTTATTGTAAATCTTTTCTTCTTAATTAGGAATAAATATTGATAAAATACTTTCACATAATGCATGTAAAAGATAGCTTTATTATTTATTTTATTTTCTTTAGAAAAATATACATATGATCTTGCTTTTGCTTTTCCAAAGAGTTTAGATCTATGCAAAAATCATATTTCCCTTATTTAAAATTCTTTTATGAGATTAAAAATCTTCCCTATGTGATTAAATGATAACCATTTTTGTATGAATCTTATCCTTGTTATTCTTCTCTTAAATTCATTACTGGATTGGAAATTTGAATGTAAATCTCATTTTCTTTAATTAAATCTTACTTCCCTATGAATAATCTTACCTCTATGCAAATACAAGTTTGATCTTCTGCATATAAAGTTATTTAAATATTTTTTTTCTTTTTCCTGTGAGTAAAAATCCATTTCTCTCTCTGAATGAAGATTTGATCATAAATCTTAATTCCTTAAGAGCAGTCTTACTTCTCTGTGAATAGGAAAATGTCTGGAAGTAAACTTCACTGTATCCATTATTCTCCGTGGAAATAAAATATAAATCCCTTTGTGAATATTAGCTCCTGGAAATCTTCTTGAAAGCTTTGTTATCTCAGAATCTAGAAATAATCTTCACTGTATCTATTATTCTCTGTGGAAATAAAATATAAATCCCTCTATGAATATTAGCTCCCGGAAATCTTCTTGAAAGCTTTGTTATCTCAGGATAATCATCTATTTTTTAGTTATCTGTACATTGCTGAAAAGTATTAATCTCTCTGTGTTATTTCATCTCTGTGATTAAATTCATATCCTCATAATAATATTCCTTTTGTACATATATCTTTTATTTATATTTATATCTCTTTATGTTTTTAAATAAACTGGAAATAAGAAAAAAAAACCCACTACCCTACGGTAACTTCCGGGAGTGGTACCCCCCACTACACTATGGTCACTGCTATGGCAGTGGCTACAGGGTAGTGGAGGGGAGCACAGTGGTCCCCTCATCATTGTGGGCTTGGACCCATAGGTCCGCAGTGATGATGGTACCCGTGGGCCCCTCTCCACTCCCCATTAAATTCAAACAAGCCTTGTACCCTTATTTCTTTTAGTTATTTAGTTTCTTTTATTAAATTGCAATTTAAGAATTATTAATAATTGCTTAGTTAAATTTTAAGTTTATTTGTTATAAATTTAAGTTAGTAAATTAAACTTAGGGATTAATAATTGCCTTAGCTTAAATTTTAAGTAAATTAAACTTAGGAAAAATTCATAAATAATTAGGATTATTGTGTAATAAATTTGTAATTTTAAATTAAGGTATATAACTGGAATCTCTCAATCCATTTGAAATTTATTGGGTTACTTGGTTAGTAATTTTAGGTTCTTTTAAAACAATTAAGTCATATTATTATTATTTGACCCAAAATTTGTCTATGTCTAAACTAATTGCTATTTTGGAACCGGTGACTCTATAATTAATTATTCCTATGGTAGGAATAAATCATTGCTTAATCTCGCATGTAAGTTACACTATTTTTGCATCATGCAAAGTACTTATACATTAATTGCATTTATTAACGTCTTCATCATCTCCATGTAAGTTACGCGTTTAATTATTAAATATGCGAGTTTCATAATTATCATTATTATGTAAGTTATATTTCAAGTATTGAATATTAAATAATTTTAGTTATGTTTTTATTCCACGTAGTTCATCAAGTAGTTGTTTCAATTAATTGAGCTTTGCAATGTCTAATTATGCATGGTCAAGTCATAATTGTTTTCAAGCATGATGTTTTCATAAGTTTCTTAGTTAAGAAAACTAAATAAAGGAAGTTGGAAAACAAAAAACCTAGCAGCGTTCGGTATATACAATGCCTTTGGGTCACGCTTATAGGTAATGCTGTCATGTTGAACTACTACACTTAACGCCTAATAAAGCTACATCAATGACGTCTGTGGCATTGTCCCTATAAATCATCGGGGAGTAATAAGAGACACTTGGAAGTTAAAATCCAAGGGGTAGGTAATCCCCCTTGGATTGATAATCTAATAAGATAATCCTTAAATGATTTTTACATCCGCTGAGTTAAACCATAGTAAAGCCCCTTAAGGTTGATTGAGTGAAATGCTTTTATGAAATTGATTTAATCTTGAAGAGATGTTGATGATTGACAATTTGGTCAAGGGCGATGCTTATGATAGGTATTAAGATCTAGTTGTTTTAGGCCACAAGCAATAGGCCATCTTGAGCCTTTGCTTAAGTGCTACCACCATGGGTAGCAACCGCAGAGAAACTATTTGGGACATTGACCCTAGAAAGGGTTGCATACCCACAAATCAGTTTACATCAAACCATAGAGTAGAAAACAGAACTACATACTTTACGCCTTGATCCCATGTCGAAACGGGTATGTAGGCAGTCTAGGGATGGAGTTGTCCTTAGTACTTAAGCATTCGTGGGTGGGGTCTAGGCTTGGTAAGAAGAATGATTGAGTAGAATCCTAATTTGAAAGATAAGTATAATAAAAGGAAAAAGTAATTCAATGCATACTCAGAAGGAATCTCGAATGGACTTGCTTGATTTCCTAAGGCCTTAAGCCAATTTTTGAGGCGGAATTCAAACTTGTATTATGTTATTTTGATTACTCCTAAGGATGGTGACCTCGGTGCACTCCTATTAGAGGAGTGTAGTACTTAGTGAGTGACTCAGGACCTGAATGGTCCCGATGAGTCTAATTCTCTGGCCAAAGCACCTCCTATCCTAATTGGATAGATGCCTACTCCATATGGGTAGATGCTTATCCTGTATTGGATAGATGAAACCTCCTACCCCGTATGGATAGATACCTAACCCGTATGGTTAGATGCTCATCCCAGATGGATGAATGCCTAATCCTAATGGATGGATGCCCAGAGTATGCGATTGAATCAAACACAAATGATTAAATTAAACAACAAAAAAAAAAGAATGGTCAAATTTTGTTGGGTTAAACAAGGTGGGTTATTACAATGATCCAATAAAAGATATTTCACGTAGTTTATTTGTAACTATCAACATCAATGCTCTCTTATAATTTACATAACACATGGTCTAAATGGTAAAATATATCATAAAAAAGATTTGAAATTTGTCCCAAAGATAGGGTCTCATTCCTTAAAGGTCCACTTTACTTTTGACAATAAATCTAAATAAGATTACAAAAGTGTGACATCCTACCTAACATAAAACACCATCAAACCACTAATAAAAAAACATACCCAAATGCAATCTTACATAATAAATATTGTACTTGAAACTATAAAAGAACTCTGATATGCAATCTTATACAAACAATATTACGAATTTGATTCATATCAAAAATATCAAAATGAAAGACTTTCAAACCACTTATAGAACATACAAAACCATCACATAATCATTTTGCATAATAAATATTGTACTTGAAATTACAAAATCACAATAATATGTAATCTTTGATATTTTCAAACTTGTACAATCAATAATACAAACTTGATTGATATAAAAAAATGTCAAACATAATTTTCCTTCATCAATAACAACCTACTCAAAATGCTTCTTAGTACCAACAGGGTTTTTGAGTAAATATCTTTATCATGTGCAAACAAAAATTGTCTCGAAAAGTAGAGGACAAAATCATATGAGCAATAAGACAATCTGGATATAAATAGGACTATGACATTGTCTTCTCAATTAATTAGAAGATTTGATGTGATCTCATGCATATATTGCACTTCTTTTAACGACCAAATAGAATACATAAATTAACAAAAATGTTGGAATGTTAAAGATTCATGTATTATAAAAGAAAATATTTATTTATTTTATTTAATAAATAATTAGTTTGAAATTCATTCTTATAAGACACAATATATATGGATGTAGTTTAATTAAGTAATTGGTGTTGATGAAAAATCAAGTATAGTGTAGTACCCCTGCCCTAATCTATTTCTAATCTTGGTTTAATCTTGGTTAGTTTATTTTAATATAATGATTATAGTCAGATGTTTGATTTAATGCATAGCTGTTGATGTGGTTTTCACAGTAGTTGTATGCAAGTTGTTTAGTGTTCCTATTTCGTGGTATTAAGATCGGGCTAACGCTTTCATTAAAGTTTATATATGTATGCATGTATGACTTTTGGTTGCAGGAGATTTCAGGTACAACGCCGCATGAGTGCGAGGTTCGTCTTCACCTGGATTTGCAGGTTTGAGTGTACCTCTTTAATCCTTAGAGTTGGATTAGGTGGTCGTAAGACCCTAGTTGACCCTAGTCATGCTCAAGTGAGCATCGTCAGTCGTCATCGGTATTCCTTTTTTGTTGGGTTTGCGAGTCGTTTGTCTGTTTGACTTTCTTGGTTTGCGTGCTTGGTGTGTATGGTTAAATTGATTAATTAGTCCTTAAGTATTTAATTTGATTAAATATCTGTTTGTGCATTAAAGATTAATGGACTAAATTAATCGGGATTTCGTTATGCGATTTTTCGTTGATATTGGATTGCTCGTCTTAAATTGGGAGTAAGTTCAATTAATGGTTGATTTTGAATATTAAATGCATTTTGTATATGCTGTTGAAGAGAAAGTTTTGTATTTAATTGCAATAGATTTAATTGTATTCTGTTGGCTTTTTAAATTAGAAAGGTTAAATTGAATTAAATGAGAAAATCAATTTTTAAATGGGAAAAGCAATTCAATTTGTTGTAATAGTTAGAAAAGAATTATTTTGAAATAAAAATTTTAACTCCAAAAATGGAATTTTGGTCAACTCTTCCTTATAACCTAAATTTTTGGGAAATTTTGGAGGATGGATATTTTTGGAAAATATTTTGTTGGAAAAAGATTTTTGGATGAAATTTGGGGGTTTTGGATGGAGAAGGAGGGTTTTGGGAGCTACAGATTGGGGCTCTTCAACAGATCTTGCCAGGAATGCGAGATCAGGCAGGATCTGCTTATCAATTTAGTTATTGTTTAAAATAAAAATGGAGGGGGTTTGAATGTTTTCATGCTATTTTGGTTCTAGATTCTCCAATAAATGCCAAGATTAAGAACCGTTTAGTAAATTAGTTAGTTTGGCTGATTGCTGGTAATTTTGTATGAAGAATAGTTCCTTTTTACCCTTTCTGAGTTTGGTTGGGAATTTATTTGAGGTTTTGTTATTCCTCAATTTTTTTTTTGGGTGTTTAAAAACCCATTTGTGTTTGGAAAAAATGAATACCATCAAAGAAAATATGGTACCAAAACATACCTCATTGTAACCTGATTTTTTTTATATAAATCGAAATTTATAAAAAAAAAACAAATTTGGATTTGTTGTTTTTTAAAAAAAAAACCGAACCCGTGAAAAACGATAGTAAATAAACTTGGTTTGGGGTTGGAGGGCGGGGAGCGGAGCTCTACCCGCCTCCTCCTCCCCCTTTCCCTTGTCCCTCGCGCTTGTGTGCTGCCGCCCGCGTGGGTTTTTCCCCAGGTTGGGGTTTGGCTCGCCCAACCCCCGCGTTGGGAGGTGGGCCCGGCCTTCGCCACCCCCCATATTAAATGTTTTTTTTTAAATTAGTTTTTAAAAATGTTTTTTTTTTTTAATGTATTTTTTTTGTTATTCAAAACAAATATATATAATATTTTTATATTATTTAATGGAAATTTTTAATTAAGTTTTTAATTATGAGCAATGTGGCATAAATGTATATATGCTGGTGAATATTTAGTTAGATTATTATGCAAGATTTAATATTAATTGTGTATATTTTGGGTAGATGAAATATTGTTATATTGGAAAATCTTTTTGAGTTAAAACATACTTTATTCACGAATATATATTGTTTGAAGATTTTAATGGTATAAGCCATCTGAAAATGTTAGAAATGAATATTTAACCATTGGACATTAGGAATTTAAACGATATGCCTTTGGAAATTTAATTAAGTACCATTTAGGAAAATTGTTTAGTTACTGATATTCTCTTTTAGTAAAATGAATGGTTAACTTATATTTTTCCTCTGTTTGAGAAATAGACAATGGTACGATTGCAAATTGTGATTTTGTATTCACCTTGCAATGATGTTTTCCTGCTAGTGTATTTTGGAAACATAGATCATGTAGAAAACTTGATCGACCTTTATTGGTTTAAGCTATGGGAAAATATTGTCTTTTCCAGTTATTGCCTATGCGAGTTTAATTTCTGTATTCGCTTTTGTTTAAAGTAATGGCAAGTCGTGCTTGTTTGATAGGACCCTATTGTATGGATTGATTTCAGAACCTGTTTCAGTCCTCTACCTCGAGTTGACTATTGTTTTGTGGTAGTGTTGCGTTTGGTCTTACCCTTTGTGTGGGTGTCGAATGATGATTTGTGGTTGACCATAGTTGGTCGGGTCTCTAGTTAGAGTGCCATCAGTAAGTGTACATCTTTGGAGTCATGTTTGACCAAATGGTGGATTTCTCCATTTTGAACTCCATTCGTCTGACCATGTGTATTCCCTGGTTTTGAGTTCGTCTGAGTATAGTCTAGTGTCGTATGGGAAAGTGGCTTTCGATTGGGGGCCGCGCCCAAAGTGGCTGCTGGGTAACCTGTAGAAAGTGAGTCTAATAAGTGATAACCTATCAGTAGATTAGAATGTAATCTCTAAGTAAGATTAAATTTGCCTCACACATGGGACGAGTGCTAACATAGACCCGACATGCTGTGAGAAGGCCTGAAATGGCAATCCATCATCCTTGTCTTCATGAGAGGATGTGTGGGTCCGCATGAGGCTTGGATGGACCGGAGGCTCGGATTAGGTTGCCAAGGTAACCCAATGTATGGGGCCGGGACCTATGAAGACCTGCCATGGTAACCGTACCAGGTTGTGTGATGACACTTGTCCCTACATTTGCTAGTGTGTTGTCGTTTTGTCCTGTTAGGAGTACCTTTGTGGGTTGTCCTTTTGTCTCTGCCCTTGTGAGTATCGGTTTCATGTAAGACCTTGGGTGGTGATGACTCAGTTTGATGGATGCTCCAATGGACCTTTGTATTAGCTTTGATTATGTTCAGCTGGATCCTTTTCTTTTCAGGGATCGTTTATGTATTAATTGACCGATGTGGTCATTTGTATATTGTTTATATTTTGCCTTGATGGCAGGATTGTAATGGTGTAACCTCCTGTATTCCTAAATTTATTATTTATCAGAGGGGTCTTGCAGTTGAGCAGACTCGGAGATGTAGCCCTTTAGGGGTGAACTCCGAGATTATTATGGTGTTATGTGATGTTATTCTCTTATGTTTCCTTTAATCAGCTTTATCATGTATGATTAGCTTATGTTAGAATGGATAAGTGGATAAATGGAATTAACTTTAAATGCTTATATGCAGTCCTTCTTGAATGTCATTTTGATCGAATGCATAAGTGGTTTAGATGAGATTTATCGTAGATGCTAGTATGCAATCATCTTTTAAAATGCAATAAATTGGAATATGAAAGAATATAACTTAGAGTAATGGAATATATTCAGTTGTTGTTAAGGAAATTAAGTATGCTTGAAAAGATCTCATATGTTTATGATGAAATTCTAGTGTGTGAGAATATTAGATGTATGGCTTGTATTGTTAATGAAAAGCTTGAATGAAGATTATGAATAGATCTTAATGGATGAATCTTTGCTTGTGATTTATATTTCCATCTTCTGAAAGAAATTATCCTGATTAAGAATTATCTCGTTATTAAGATAATCAGCTTATTGGATTAATTGTGTGAGTTAAGTGAATTGTGAAATTTAAGTAATCTCGTTGGGAAACTCTTTAGATGTTAGTTGATGTCTTCCGCTATGTAATTCTGAATCTTTGATATCTTGTTGTATCTTAATGTGGTGTAACTTTAAAAAAAATAAAAATTATATGTGACAGCCTATTCCTCTCCTTTATTTTAGCATTTGGATGGTGATTCTGAGCAGAGTGATGGTATAATTTGGAGGATCCTTTGCCTTGTCTTCATGAAAGGTAGGTTTATTCACATGTGCTACCAGTTAGTATGTGTTGGTAGGCATGTGGGTGGACCCTAGTCATGTATACCTCTGACTTATGGCAAGTATCCTTCTAGATACGTCGCTATGCGGGATGTGACCTACGCGTGCTTTTTCTGTTAGGTACACTACCATGCGGGATACGTCCATTGTGTATTTTCCCCACTTGGGGTATTGCCATGCCACGTGATGATGTGATGCGGGGTGATGTTGAGGTGCACACCGCCATGCCATGTGGGTAGTGTGATTATGTCGCACCACATGACAAGCTACTGCAATAGCTAGTTAGTTGTTCCTTCCTTCCTCGTTGGTGGCTAGATGTTAGTCACATAGTGATGTTATGTGCAGTTGTGATATTCTTTATATTTCTTTGGGGATCAGCAATTTATTTTACTTTGACTTTGAAGGTTTAGCCACGATCTTGTGATCTTTTGCACTTTTGATTTAGTGTTGCAATTCCGGATTATTTTCTTGCCTTATTGTTGGAATTGATGGTTTATTATCTTTATTCATCTGTACCTTGGTGGCTAAACTAGTTTATCCTTATTGTTTTTGGATGCTGGTCTTGTGTTGAAATGTGAAATTCCTCTCCAAAGACGTATGATACGGATTTGGTAGAGTGTGTACGAGGAAGTAGATGTAGGGAACCTTGAGGATGGGGGTATGTGAGGCTGGGTTGCAGCTAGTATCCACTACCTACCTATGTGTGGTGACTATCTCTTGGAGGCTAACCACCTTACTCAACAAGGGATATTCACAAAGGTCTTGTATGGAAGGTAGCACCGCTATGGTGTGCCTAGCACCATCGAGCCTTGAGTGAGATTTTGGATATTTATGATCATATTGTTGTTATGAGATCAGGCATAGAGATGTTGATCGTGCATGTTACCTTTGATCGAGCATTAGGACATGCTCACATGTGGCCTTTTGAGTTATGTATTCTAGTTATGTGGATGGTTATTAATTGTATCATGGAGTAAATTGTGTTAACTTGTCACTATGTTATGGGACATAGTCTTTGGAAAGGTTTTTTTTATGCCTGGCAAGTGTAAACAATTGAGCTATTTATGTTGCTCTTATTTCATGAAAGTTAAATTGGTTGTAGAAATTGATATTTTAAGCTAGTTCTATTCAATAAAATTTTATGATAAAGGTGGATTGGTAAAAGAAATTGATCATGATGACATGTTTTCTTGTCATGTTTGATAGATGATTATGGTAATTGTTGTTTACCTCTTTGTAATGCTTTAATTTGGTGTAATGAAAGGGAGAAAATTCATGTTTCTTTGCTATGATTGTGGATGATTTCTAGAATGTTATAAGAAATGTATGAATTTAGATGTACCTTGCCAATGGATAATGGCGTTTGTAAAGGATTTTGCAATAATATTTCATTTGATTATGGAAAGATTTCTATGTGCAATTTGATCTTTGTTGAATGAGTTTCAGGGCTGATGCGTACGACAAGTTCTCCATCCAGCCTTACGACTTCCAAGAGTAAATCAGAACCTAGGGGGGAGAATGAAGTACCCCTGCCCTAATCTATTTCTAATCTTGGTTTAATCTTGGTTAGTTTATTTTAATATAATGATTATAGTCAGATGTTTGATTTAATGCATAGCTGTTGATGTGGTTTTCACACTAGTTGTATGCAAGTTGTTTAGTGTTCCTATTTCATGGTATTAAGATTGGGCTAACACTTTCATTAAAGTTTATATATGTATGCATGTATGACTTTTGGTTGCAGGAGATTTCAGGTACAACGCCGCATGAGTGCGAGGTTCGTCTTCACCTTGATTTGCAGGTTTGAGTGTACCTCTTTAATCCTTAGAGTTGGATTAGGTGGTCGTAAGACCCTAGTTGACCCTAGTTGTGCTCAAGTGAGCATCGTCAGTCATCGTCGGTATTCCCTTTTTGTTGGGTTTGCGATTCGTCTGTCTATTTGACTTTCTTGGTTTGCGTGCTTGGTGTGTATGGTTAAATTGATTAATTAGTCCTTAAGTATTTAATTTGATTAAATATATGTTTGTGCATTAAAGATTAATGGACTAAATTAATCGGGATTTCGTTATGCGATTTTCGTTGATATTGGATTGCTCATCTTAAATTGGGAGTAAGTTCAATTAATGGTTGATTTTGAATATTAAATGCATTTTGTATATGTTGTTGAAAAGAAAGTTTTGTATTTAATTGCAATAGATTTAGTTGTATTCTGTTGGCTTTTTAAATTAGAAAGGTTAAATTGAATTAAATGAGAAAATCAATTTTTAAATGGGAAAAGCAATTCAATTTGTTGTAATAGTTAGAAAAGAATTATTTTGAAATAAAAATTTTAATTCCAAAAATGGAATTTTGGTCAACTCTTCCTTATAACCTAAATTTTTGGGAAATTTTGGAGGATGGATATTTTTGGAAAATATTTTGTTGGAAAAAGATTTTTGGATGAAATTTGGGGGTTTTGGATGGAGAAGGAGGGTTTTGGGAGCTGCAGATTGGGGCTCTTCAACTGATCTTGCCAGGAATGCGAGATCAGGTAGGATCTGCTTATCAATTTAGTTATTGTTTAAAATAAAAATGGAGGGGGTTTGAATATTTTCATGCTATTTTGGTTCCAGATTCTCCAATGAATGCCAAGATTAAGAACCGTTATAGTAAATTAGTTAGTTTGGCTGATTGCTGGTAATTTTGTATGAAGAATAGTTCCTTTTGACCCTTTATGAGTTTGGCTAGGAGTTTATTTGAGGTTTTGTTATTCCTCAGTTTTTTTTTTTGGTGTTTAAAAACCCATTTGTGTTTGGAAAAAATGAATACCATCAAAGAAAATATGGTACCAAAACATACCTCATTGTAACCTGATTTTTTTTATATAAATCGAAATTTATAAAAAAAAAAACAAATTTGGATTTGTTGTTTTTTAAAAAAAAAACCGAACCCATGAAAAACGATAGTAAATAAACTTGGTTTGGGGTTGGAGGGTGGGGAGCGGAGCTCCACCCGCCTCCTCCTCCCCCTTTCCCTTGTCCCCCGCGCTTGTGTGCTACCCGCGGCGGTCGCAGGCGCACTGCGGTGGCCGCAGGGCGTCGCGGAACCTGCGTGCACCATAGTGGCGCTGCCCGCGTGGGTTTTTCCCCGGGCTGGGGTTTGGCTCGCCCAACCCCCGAGTTGGGAGGTGGGCCCGGCCTTCGCCGCCCCCCATATTAAATGTTTTTTTTTTAATGTATTTTTTTTGTTATTAAAAAAAATATATATATAATATTTTAATATTATTTAATGGAAATTTTTAATTATGAGCAATGTGGCATAAATGTATATATGCTGGTGAATATTTAGTTAGATTATTATGCAAGATTTAATATTAATTGTGTATATTTTGGGTAGATGAAATATTGTTATATTGGAAAATCTTTTTGAGTTAAAATATACTTTATTCACGAATATATATTGTTTGGAGATTTTAATGGTATAAGCCATCTGGAAATGTTAGAAATGAATATTTCACCATTGGACATTAGGAATTTAAATGATATGCCTTTGGAAATTTAATTAAGTACCATTTATGAAAATTGTTTAGTTACTGATGTTCTCTTTTAGTAAAATGAATGGTTAACTTATATTTTTCCTCTGTTTGAGAAATAGACAATGGTACGATTGCAAATTGTGATTTTGTATTCACCTTGCAATGATGATTTCCTGCTAGTGTATTTTGGAAACATAGATCATGTAGAAAACTTGATCGACCTTTATTGGTTTAAGCTATGGGAAAATATTGTCTTTTCCAGTTATTGCCTATGCGAGTTTAATTTCTGTATTTGCTTTTGTTTAAAGTAATGGCAAGTCGTGCTTGTTTGATAGGACCCTATTATATGGATTGATTTGGGGAACCTGTTTCAGTCTTCTACCTCGAGTTGACTATTGTTTTGTGGTAGTGTTGCGTTTGGTCTTACCCTTTGTGTGGGTGTCGAATGATGATTTGTGGTTGACCATAGTTGGTCGGGTCTCTAGTTAGAGTACCGTCAGTAAGTGTACATCTTTGGAGTCATGTTTGACCAAATGGTGGATTTCTCCATTCTGAACTCCGTTCGTCTGACCATGTGTATTCCCTGGTTTTGAGTTCATCTGAGTATAGTCTAGTGTCGTATGGGAAAGTGGCTTTTGATTGGGGGCAGCGCCGAAAGTGGCTGCTGGGTAACCCATCGAAAGTGAGTCTAATAAGTGATAACCTATCAGTAGATTAGAATGTAATCTCTAAGTAAGATTAAATTTGCTTCACACATGGGACGAGTGCTAACATAGACTCGACATGCTGTGAGAAGGCTTGAAATGGCAATCCATCATCCTTGTCTTCACGAGAGGATGTGTGGGTCCACATGAGGCTTGGATGGGCCGGAGGCCCGGATTAGGTTGCTAGGGTAACCCAATGTATGGGGCCGAGACCTGTGAAGACCTGCCATGGTAACCGTACCAGGTTGTGTGATGACACTTGTCCCTACGTTCGCTAGTGTGTTGTCGTTTTGTCCTATTAGGAGTACCTTTGTGGGTCGTCCTTTTGTCTCTACCCTTGTGAGTATCGGTTTCATGTTAGACCTTGGGTGGTGATGACTCAGTTTGATGGATGCTCCAATGGACCTTTGTATTAGCTTTGATTATGTTCAGCTAGATCCTTTTCTTTTCAGGGATCGTTTATGTATTAATTGACCAATGTGGTCGTTTGTATATTGTTTATATTTTGCCTTGATGGCAGGATTGTAATGGTGTAACCTCTTGTATTCTTAACTTTATTATTTATCAGAGGGGTCTTGCAATTGAGCAGACCCGGAGATGTAGCCCTTTAGGGGTGAACTCTGAGATCATTATGGTGTTATGTGATGTTATTCTCTTATGTTTCCTTTAATCAGCTTTATCATGTATGATTAGCTTATGTTAGAATGGATAAGTGGATAAATGGAATTAACTTTAAATGCTTATATGCAGTCCTTCTTGAATGTCATTTTGATCGAATGCATAAGTGGTTTAGATGAGATTTATCGTAGATGCTAGTATGCAATCGTCTTTTAAAATGCAATAAATTGGAATATGAAAGAATATAACTTAGAGTAATGGAATATATTCGGTTGTTGTTAAGGAAATTAAGTATGCTTGAAAAGATCTCATATGTTTATGATGAAATTCTAGTGTGTGAGAATATTAGATGTATGGCTTGTATTGTTAATGAAAATCTTGAATGAAGATTATGAATAGATCTTAACGGATGAATCTTTGCTTGTGATTTATATTTCCATCTTCTGAAAGAAATTATCCTGATTAAGAATTATCTCATTATTAAGATAATCAGCTTATTGGATTAATTGTGTGAGTTAAGTGAATTGTGAAATTTAAGTAATCTCGTTGGGAAACTCTTTAGGTGTTAGTTGATGTCTTTCGCTATGTAATTCTGAATCTTTGATATCTTGTTGTATCTTAATGTGGTGTAACTTTTAAAAAAAAATAAATTATTGCACTCTATTCTTGTGTTTTGGCTTATCCCTTCGGGGTTTCCTGGCGGGGCATTACATATAGTTCATGATTGGACATAAAAGATGTTAAATTAAGCTTTTAATATACTATAAATAGTACTTAATGTAAGGTTTAAAATACAATTATTTAGGAGTTATTTTTGACAAGATAGTTTAGGAAGCTCTTAAAAAATTATAGCATCATGAACTTTTTGAAAAATTATACTGAATGTGATAGTTTATAAACATTTGTGCACTATGTTGTAAGAACTCTCAAACATTAATATTATATTTATTCTATTGATGATTTTTTTTTGTTTATATTTTTATTTAAGGGGGCAAATTATTGTCCTTTTTATTTGATGGATCCATTGTTTTAATTTTTACTTGGTAGTGAGAGTAACCATCAGATCAATCTAATTAAAAGTTTGCCGAATGTAAAATTTTACATTGAAAGTTATTGAAAAATTAAAATTTAGATATTCTACTAAAATAATTTAAAATTAAATTTAATAAATAATTAAAAACTAATATAAACAATATAATTCATTTTTTTGAATTGTATGAAAATGAAATATTTTATAAATATAAAATATATTACAATATTATATTTTTATGTATTGATGAATTTTTTTTTATTTATATTTTTATCTACACGTTTCATTTTATCCATCCAAATTTCAGACCCAATAATTATCATTAGACCAAACATAATAAAAATTGATAAAAATTGTGAAAGGAGTAGAAGATAGAAACCAATAGTCTTTATATAGCCGTTACATGAAATATCATAAGATATTCTTAAGCAATCGAATTGTGATAAGAGGACAGAGAAATGAATAATAAACTAATTTGTTTACAATAAATGTCTTTCTGTCTATTTGTTAGTTTGAAATGAGCAGAGAAGAACATAAGATGAACACAAAATAACAGAAAAGAAAATCAAGCAACAAGAAAAGACGAGACACAAGATTTAATGTGGTATGAAATGAAGAGTTTGGGGAAGACAAACAGTCATGTGATGCCTGAAAGCACTTGGAGCGATGCCCATTGTCCTTTGCTAGGTTCGTAGTCTTCTATGAAATTATCCGTGCAAAGGTTGTCCTTAGCATCATGGGAGTGCCTCTTTATTTTTGTCAAGGCCATGCCATCTGCAGAACTCTTCGAAGCCACAATTTCTACCAGGCTTCCTTGCCCTGCTACTTCACTACAATCTGCACCCTCCTCATCCTGGGAGTCAACAACAGATTCAACTTGGGTCTCTGATGGCATACACTCTTCCTCCCACAATCTCTTGAGTTCATCCTCTTCAACAACAACCTCTTTTCCAACATCTTTCTGCTCAGAAATTCTTGCGTCTATACAGGGACTATCACGACGTTCAACCTTCACCACCCAAATGTCAATAACTTCCTGGCCATTAACAGTTTGGCCAATAAGTGCCAAAGCTGGCTCAAGGGGAGGGCAAATGAGAATCCCAACATCCTTCTCTTTCGTTGGACTCTCCTCTTCAATTGAGTTCCCCTTTTTCTTCCAGCCATCCCACCAATGTACATGGCGCTTGAAGCATAGTTTTGCATGGAATGTAAAATTGCCATAGAAGTTATAAGTTTTACCTTCTCCTTCTTCCTCCATCTCTGCTCAAGCCAACATGGCTCTGATACCAATTGTTAGTTTGAAACGAGCAAGAAGAACATACGATAAACACAAAATAATAGAAAATAAAATCAAACAACAAGAAAAGACATGAGACACAAGATTTAAGGTGGTTCACCACTAAGTGGCTACGAAGCAGGGAGAATAATCTATAAACCAAATATCCAATACCCAGTACATCCAGCAGCCATTTATATAAACATATCAGGGCAAACAGTCATATGACCATTGAGCTTCATATACCCAACATTATTTCCGCCATGAAAGACAGCAGATAACGAGGCTGGTTTACTATGTTGTTATCTTCATAACGTATTTCATACAGATTTACTTCACCAGAAGAAGATCTGAAGAATATGATGATGATGATGATGATTTGGGCTGTGCGATTACTCATTTGTCAAAATTTTAGTTGGTTTGGTAAAGTTATATCAATTCCCCATTAGAATATTATTTGTCCTTGTACCAATTCACAAGGAAATAAAAGTCCACGATAACTGTACGACAGCTTCAACTTTTACCAATGATTTGCTCAATAAAACAAAAGTGTTGCATACAAAATTTCTCTTCTCTGCCAACGCCATAAACATTTTTTTGGTGTGATAGTCATACGATGCAGATTCTGTTATTATTATTATTATTATTATTTGTTTAACCTACATTGACCGAGCCTGGTGCCATCAAACCAGGTGGTTGTTTTTGTGCAATCACTATTTATCTATCTGGCGTTGATATGAAGAATATGTGTGGTATCGTGTCTCCAAATCGTAGCAGAAAAATGGAAAAAGTGAAGTTGAAATTGTTTCTTTATAACGGAATAAAGTTGCAAGATTTTGAAATCTTGTGTTTGGTGATTGTGAGATATGAGGGATGAAGGTCAATCTGATACGAAACAGAAACAATGCATGCAAGAAACAGCCAGCACAAGCTGAGATAACTAAAACAGGGATGGCTGCTGAAGTTGTGAGATCTTTGACAAAAATGATGACAGTAGCAATGAAAAGAATGTTTCGAAAATTAGGAAATGAAAAGATGAAAAGTAATAATAAAGTATTTAGAAGACTAATTTATATGTGAGATGTGAGATGAGGACAATGTGATTTTAAAATATATATTTGAATATAGATTTAATGATCAATGATCTATTATATTTACATATGGATGAAAAATGTATGTGAATACAAATCTAAAAGTATTTAATTTGATGTTTTTGTTACACTTCAATTCATGAAACCTAATAAAATCGTTTGATTTATTTTTTCCTCTCATGCATCTAATTAAATAATTTTAAATATTTAATTGAGTACACATGATGAGAACAGAAAAGAAATAAAATGATATGATAATATAATAATACCACAGTCTTAATATATTTTTTTTTATCTTGATCAAGAGTTTTATAAAAATATAATAATACAATAATAATAAGTTGGTACTAAAATCATACTTCTTCCTTTATATCTAATGTGGCTTATGTAATTGGGATGGGTTTTTCGATGTACTATGCCAATGGGCATTTGGTATTGGTTAGAATAGGCTTGTGTTACTTAAGCAATACTGTTGGGATGAGTTTTTTGATGTACTATGCCCATTTGGATTTTTTGATGTACTATGCCAATGGGCATTTGGTATTGGGTAGAATAGGTTTGTGTTACTTAAGCAATACTAAAGGGTTTTCTTATTGGTTCTTTCCCTTCAGTGCTTTTTGAACCAGACACTATAAAAAACTTTTAAAATTTAATATAGTTCAGTGGTTCTATCCACTTTTATCAAAAAATAAATAAATAAATAAGTTGGTACTAAAAGTTGTTTAACTTTTATAAAGAATTTAATGGAAATATAAAAAATATAAAAAATAGGAATATATTAAAACATAATACTATAATCATACTTCATTAATAATTGAATATTAATTACGATACCAAATATAACTAGAGTTGATAAGCTCTATCATCCTCATGATGGATCACAGAGTGTGATCCTAAACGTTGATGCAAACAAACTCACACAATCTAATCGAGAGGCTAAATTAAGAACCATTATAGATTGTGGAAAACTAATATCTTTAATAACTAGAGTTGTCAAACCACTTTTAAAACATAACAAAATATCATATAATCATCTTGCATAATAAATATTGTACTTGAAATTACAAAAAGTACACCAACCTGAAAAGCTTTAATCAAGATTAAAAGAAATACACCAATCTACCTTATATAAAAGTTTAAAAGATAACAAAACATCATCTTACATAATAAATATTATACTTGAAATTACAAAAGAACAATAATATGCAAATCTTTCATATTTTCAAACTTGGCTTCCTCGAGGAAATCTCTTTACCATGTGCGAGTTACAGTCGAGCACAAAATCATGAGCAATAAGACAAAATTGCAGCAATCAGGAGTTAATTGCATTTGCAATGCATTTCAGACAAAGAAACAAAGGTCAAAGGTAGGACTATGACATTGTTTTCTTAATATTAGAGAATTGATTGTAATTACAGCAGAACATTTCACTGCCAAATAGAGCTAAGCATTTCTAACCTCAATCGTGAATTAATATCATTTGATTTATATCTTATTAGGTTTAGGTGTCTGTCCATATTGGACATAATAATTGATATTATTAAATATTTTTCACTATTCATTAATTTTTAGTGAGGTTATTAGACATATAAAATGTTAGAAATATAAAATTTGTATATACTAATTACAGTATTTAATGATAGATTTAATAAATAAATTATTTAGAGTTAATTTTCATAAGATAGGGTATAGATAAAATCAATTTAATTAAACAATTGACAATCGTAAAAAAATCAAATTTTTAGACAAGTATATCTCAACACTAGATATAAAAGATGTTGGAAAATTAAGATTTACATATTCTATTAAAAGTACTTAATATTTGATTTAATGAATAATCTTATAAGAATTAATTCCTATAAGAATTAATTCCTATAAGATAGTTTTTTTCTATATATTCCTGCCATGAGAGGGTACAGATAACGAAGGAAGGTGTTTGACTATTTGTTAGGTTACGCGTCTGTGAATACAATGGAAGCTTCTATAATTCCACTTGTTAACACACAAATGTTTGCTTCACCCAATTCAACTCATTTGTCAAAATTTTAATTGGTTTGGTAAAGCTATATCTAACATCAGGATTTGCTATGCTAACTGTAGGACAACTTGAACTTTTAACAATGAATTGCATAGAAACTTCTATATTTAAGGAGAAATATGGAAAAAGTGAAGTTTGACATTGTTTGTTTATACTGAAATAAAGTTGCAAGGGTTTTTGTTAGATATGCTCAAAAGATTTTGTTTGGTGATTGCGAGATAGGAGAGATGAAGCTTAATCTGATGTGAGATAAAGTAGAATTGTGATGACGGCTGCTTCAAAGTTGTGAGCTATATGGCAAAAGTGAAGACATAGTAATGGAAATATGAGATATTAAATAAATTAGCCGGCAAAAGAGATACAATGGTTATTATGATAGTAAAATATATTTTAATTTATATATTGGAGGTACAAATTTTAAAGGATAAGTTTTTTATTATTAGATTAATATGGGAAGGATTCATATCTATTACATTTGAGCCATCAATGTAGATGGAGCGAATCTCAAAATATGTGAAATTCATTTGAAAAAACAAACAAGGAAAAGTCTTTAAAATTTTACAACTTAAAACATAACAGTGAGAAACAAAAAACTAACAAGCAACTAGCCCTTAACTATCATTAACCCGATTTGCAGCTTGCCATTTTTTTTGAGATATAGAACCAATATTAAAAGAAATATTTATTTATTGTGTTCTTTCTAAATTAACATCCTTAAAGGAGGACTATGTTTATAAATAGGTTTAAATACTATATTTAATGTTAGATAGTCATTTCATTTATTTATCCTTAAGATTCATATAGATAATTCTATTTTTATGTTTATAAATAAACATGAATATCACAGTAAAGAAATAATTAGGTCTAAAAGGACGCTAAGGAAATAGACCTTACAAAATTGTGGTAAGGGTCTAAGCCTTTTAGGAATTGTCTAACTTGATAAAGGGTATCTGAATCTTCCCTTAGTTTATCTTGTCCTTTGGAATTCTATTAAGTTTTGTGTGGAGAACTCAACCGGTAGGGCTACTAGTCTACTGGTAGAGCTACAACACAGATAGGACGGTTGTGAGACAAGTACCCCCTAACACATTTGATGGTCAAATATTATGGGTGTTTTGTGTTGGTTGGACTACCAATTGACAATATCCAATAGGTTTTCATCCCACATGTACCGGACGATTGCCTTCCATTCACACAAGGGTAGAGTGTTTTTTATCCTACCGGCACCAAAAGATACTAAACCGGTATGGATCCAGTTGTTAGGTCCACTATGGAAAGCTAATGTACTGAGAGGGGAGGGGTGAATCAGTACTTCAAAACTTTTCTTCAACAATAACTTTACTGTTATGCATAAACCGAATAGTGCAGTAACATAATATAAAGCTAAAACAAATAGATAACAGTCATACATGATTCACTCCATAACACATATATTTTGGTTACGCAGAAACTCTTGGTTAGAGAGAAAAATTGCGATGGGGATGGCACCCACAACTTCACTATTGCAATAATAAAGGTTGCTCGGTTAGAGCTACATGTTTAGCTATTTCTGATAGCTTTCTCTATTAGGAGTATCAAGATCTATTACATCTACCTTGCTAATGGATTTTACAACACTTAATCTAAATGCTGCACCTAGTTAAAGGCTTTACAATTTATAGACTTGATTAGAGTCTTTTACCCTGTTAAAGGTTTCTCTTACAACTTCAAAATATTACAATAAATCATTACAAATATCTACAACTTTACATCTGGAATGTTATAGCAGATTCTATGTGCTCAGAATAAGATTACCTTGCTTATAGCATACCTTGGTAACCCATATAGTAACTCGGTAAACCATTCTTTTTACTCTGTTCTTTGACTGTTCTTTGAAATAATTCTCGGTGACCTCTGTGTCTCTGTAACAGTCATAACACTTACTGCTTTCACATGTCTTGCTTCATATATTTCTATATCTTCCTTTCTGTCATGCTACATGTATATATCTGATCTTAATCCATGTTGTATAAATAGATCTCTTATGTCGGTGATCCATTCATTGCTCGATCTTACAAACATGATTTATCGAATGAATAACCATGCAAAATATTTCATTGGTTAGATGACCTCAAAATCATACACAATCTTTAAGTGCAATTTCCAATGTGATAACGGTTAGATGTTCCTTGATCTTGTAACACGTTTCCATATGTATGTCTAGGTTCAATGAATCTGGTAACACGTTTTACTCGGTGTATATCAACTCGGTGTGTCATCTTTGCTGCCTGGTAGACATGGAATGATACTCGGTAGACAGCTCGGTGCATATTGGGCTCTGTGACTACTTTCTTCTATAACCTACTGGATTGTTCATACCGACTGAATATTTCAGTAGAGATAACCGACTAGAGGATATAGAATAACTTTGAGCATAAAACTAATGGCAACTTGATAAGTAGTAACAATCTCCCCTTTTGATATTAGTTGAGATGTTTAACAAAAACTACTTTCAAAGTTATAACTCAATAATCTATATACTTGCAAAATCTGATTATATTGACAGTATATACAATAGTCAGTAAAATAATATATCCAGATAAACTCCCCTTATTGATATACTGTACAAAACTCTGATTCTGCATGCTCGGTGATCAATGTTCTGTGTGCACTTGTTCTTTGCTTACTGCTCTGTTCACTGCTCTGTTCACTGCTCTCGAATACTCTGCTTACTTTGCTCGGTATACTCCCCCTGTATACTACACTCCTATTGTTTGATATTATACTTTGATGCTTTGAATACTATATCACTCCCCCTTTTTGACAAACATCAAAATTTAGTTACCATTCGGTGGTGGCAATTGGTCAAAAATGGTTTTGTACTTTGTCCGTGCTTCAGTGAGAGCGACAAAGAGGGCATCCTTTACACTGTCCATTAAAGAATTTTGTGCTTGAATATCAACCAATAATGATATTAAGCCATGTAGAGTGCTTCCCTCTTGTGTAGTAGATCAGTATGTGGCTCGGTTGATCTGTTCTTGGACAAATGAAAGATGAGGAAGGAATAATGTCTCAAGTGTCATTATTTCCATCCTGATCTTGTGTTCTTCATTTCTTAGGTCCAATTGTTGAGCCATGAGCTGTTGTAACTTTGTATAGAAATTCTGAACTGAATTGGGCTCTATGGTCAACTTATTTGAGAGATCGGTGATCTCTTTCTCAATTGCTTCTATTTTATTTTTGATGTCTTTAATGAATAAAGAAACTATACAGAGTTTCTGAAATAAATAAAGAATGTGCTTGAGTTGAGGGGTCAACTCAGCAATAAATTTGACAAGTTTGACTTTGCCAATAGCTATAGCTTTCTGTACCTCTTCTATCATTTTTGCAGTGAGCTCCTTGTCTTTTAGCTTGCTCAAATATTCGGATGCATCTACTCCAGATGTCTCTATCATGGTTAGGAGTTCATCCAGTTGAATGTGGATGGCTGCATCTTTGGTTATTGTAGCTTCAGGTAGCATATCTATTAAGAGTGCTTTTACCTTCTGAAGTACTTTATTTTTCTTTTGAATAGACATTTGCTTCTCTTGTTCGGCCTTTTCTTTGCATAGTTCACCGAAATCAATGAGTGCTTGCCCCTTTAATTTGGATATGTCAACATTGGGCAACACTATTGGTTTTGACAAATCTACTTTGCAACTATGATTTTTCATCTTCTTTTC
Organism: Cryptomeria japonica; assembly: GCF_030272615.1. Taxonomy (NCBI): domain Eukaryota; kingdom Viridiplantae; phylum Streptophyta; class Pinopsida; order Cupressales; family Cupressaceae; genus Cryptomeria; species Cryptomeria japonica. Next base: position 616,754,136 of record NC_081410.1, on the reverse strand, counting down.
TTTACCTTTCACCGATTGAACTAAGACAAGGGCTTGTGAGGCTTGATGACCCTCGGTAGGTTGCTCGGTAGAGGCAACACTTTGGTTGGTTTCTTTAGCCTCTGTAGAGTCCTTTGGTGTCTTGGTACTCGGTGTCTCAGTTACAACATTTTCAGTGCTAGAAGGATTATGAGACGTCTGTTCTTGAGTAGTACCTTCTCCTACTGTAGAATTGTGACCTTCGGTGCCTGTATCCATATCCTGAGGGGCTTCGGTTGAGACAGGTTGATTGACCGGTGGATAAGGCTGAACTTGTTCCAAGACTAATTCACTAGATACAAGTTTTGCATATGCATTGCCTTCTATCATTTCCTGTTCCGGTGCCTCTGTATCCATAATATCTTCATCTATTTGAATGGTGTCAGCAGGATCTTGCTCGGTAACATCAGGATCTTGCTCGATGACATCAACTATTTCAACTTCAGCTTTCTCACTCGAATCCTTGTTTCTAAAGATTTCCTGCCACTTTTCTTTTCTCATTTTCCACTTCAATATACAGCCCATTCATTAGTTTCAAGGCTTTTTGTTTGACGAGGAACTTTGTGTGGTAGGTTGTCAGATGTTCTTCTATTTCGGCTATCGGCATGTCAGGAAAGAGATGTACCAAGCTTCTTTCTCTCATCTATTTCTCCGAGTCCAGGGCATATTGCCACTTGTTATCAATATGTGCATATAATTCTTTTGGGAGAGAATTAGAGACTTCTAATGAGACTAATCAAAATTTCAGAAGTGTGCAGATGATAGCTTCTTCAATTTGTCTCTTTTCATCTTCATTTATGGATTCATACTTAACATATTTGAATCCTCCAAATCCGCCATAGTCTTTCAGATTAGCACATAAATTTTCAACACTATGTACATTTTCCTTCTTGCCCTTGACAATTTGAAATTTGCTTCCATCCTCAGATTCAGTGTCACTAAACTCTTTTGCCAAAATGAGTCTTCAAGTATATTTCTTGTAAGTTTTTGTTACCTTGGGAATAGTAACACTCTTTGTTTTCTTACTCAGTGAAGCTGTAGATGCTCGTGTTAGGTTGCTTTGTTGGAGGAATCGGTGAGGCCTTTGATGTGTCCTATTTCTTTCTTTTCAACAATTTTCCCTTAGGCAGTTCGGTGCTCAATGTTATAGCCGCCTCTTGGGCTTTAGATTCCTCTTCGGTAATGGCTATAGTGCCTTTGACAGGTGTGGACGAAGAATCTTCTCCGAATTTCTCTGATAATGCCTTTATCATCTTTGTTGCCTTTCTTGTAGCTTTGGGTACTACAATGCTCATTTTTACTTTTTCCTTCACCTCTTCATAGTTTCCTTACCTCAGCTCAGTAGCATGCCTTGGCAATGTAATAAATGCATCAATATGTTGTTGTGTGATGTCAAAATAATTCTTGTAAGGTATAGGTGACAAATATTGAGTTCTTGGTTCCACAACATTCACATAATAGTAATCAATGTCTACTTCAAAACATATGTCATCTTTGTATTTTTTCACTAGCTTGGGTGGAATCTGGTACCTGTTATGCATTTTCTCTTGAAATTTACTAAAGTAATCATCCATAATATCATTAAAATTATCACCTAGCTTCTTAATGAAGTCATTGATCTGATGGGTGATTGGCCGGTGTAGTTCCCAAACAACTTTTCGGACTGATGGAAAGAATTTTTCAAAATAGAAAAACATGCATACAAGTAGTGATCCAAACTTTAGTGTATTAGCCGAGTTGTTCTTCTTCGGCTTCCTGATGGTGTTCAGATTCTCAAAGAGGTTTTTCAGCAACACCTCACATAGATCAATTTTCATTCCCTTTTTCACAATTGTGTATGCTAGGTCTACTGCTGCACAGGGTACACTATTTTCCCTTGCCGATTGGAAGAAACAATAACCTAATACTCTAATGGCAAATTTTAGTTCTGCATTAGTGACATTATTCAGTTTCAATCCTCTGCAATCTGATTCTACTCCAGTTAAACTGATTAATTCCTTCTGTGATATCATCTTTTGGGCTCAGGCATGATCATAAATAGGGTAACCGGAATCAGATGAATGATTTCCTTGGTAATCTTAAATGGTTGCTCTTCTAGCCACATGAAATCATCGTGAACTCTTCTCAGAACAAACTTGACCCACTGGGGTTTGAACACACGGGGATAGGTTAGGGCTTCAGTTAATCCCTTGATCTTAATATGCTCATACTTGCTATTCAATTTACCATCAGTGCACAATTCGTCATAGGTGTCTTTGATTTCAACATGACTGAGTTCTTCAACACGACATTTGGTGAAGAATCTCACATCCTCGACTAATAACACTCTATCCGGGATGAGTGAAAATGCGGTTTTGTCATCCGGTTCAGATGCAACTTTGGGAGTTAATGAGTATTTTAGTGAGGGCTTTTCTACATTCTTAACAACAATGGGATCTTAGATCTTAGGTGCCATTTGTAGATTTCAGATAAAAACTAACAAAAGATCCTTAGGGTTTGAGGATTTTCCAATGGTAGACGCTTCACACTTAGCAGATAATAATAACTTGATAAGATCGGTAAACCAACTTAACAATGCATTGAGATTGATGTAAATACCTTGAATTTTGCTTTGTAGAAGGTTTGATCGCCTTAGATTCGCTTTGCTCTGCTCTCTTGAAAACTTGGTAAGTGAAAATGACCGCGTAAATGCTTTAAGTACACAATATACCTTATTGGGCTCCGTGTGGGTTAGGTTAAAACATTAAATGCACTCGATTCAACTAGACTTTCTTTCCTTTTGCGCTTTAACCGAGTAACCAAACTTCCTTCATTTACCAACTTGATAGGTTTCCTATATTCACCGACTTGATAGGTTTTCTGTATAGTACTCCAAAAGACTTTGATAGAATTTCAAACTTACTAATACATCTTTAACTATGCAGATTTTGACTTAAGTACATAATAAAATAGGAACTGTTAAGATTTAACCTTGAGAGAATGTAGTCCCTTCATACCTTTACCAATTAATTTGGAATAGGTGCACCTAACTCGGTAGGTAAGGTGCTTTCTTCATTTGACACAATTTCGTTCTTTTTCCAAATCATCTTTAATTTTTATTTTATTTCCTCATTGTCTTTTCTAGGTTGATCTCTACAATCTCTAGCCAAGTGTCCAACTTTGTGACAATGAAAACATGCCATACCAGGATTTCTCCATGATCTTTGGTTGTTCATTCCAAACCTTATAAAGCAGTTTGCACTTATATGTCCATATCTTCCACAACATTCACACCATATCCTTGTATTGTAATCCCATGGTACTGCAGAATACTGTCGGTAAGGATCTATGTGAGCTCGGTAACCTCTAGCATTTGCTTGGTGTGCAGACCACATATAGTTCTTTTGCATGTACCAACATTTCTCAGTACTATGTCTGTATCTATTGCAGTTTTTACAAAACCCTTTGAATTTTGCCTTCTAATAATTGTTAACAGACTTTGTCCTACATTGATTAGATGTGTGACCATATTTATTGCAATTGTAACAATAACCATTGGACTTAGTGACATTCGGTTGCTTACCTTTTTGGATTTGACACATGTTAGCAGTGTGACCTTGATTTGCACAGTAATTGCAAATAGGCTTCTTTCTTTTGATGTTCTTCTTGATTCCAACTTGCTTTGACGATTCTCCTCTCTCGATAGTATGGATTCCCTTCTCAGTAGAGTCTTTTCCTTTCTAGCCGAGTTTTGCATCTTTGTTGGGTCGTCTTGTATTCAGTTGCTCATCCAAAATCTTTGATGCTTCATAACTCTTCTTCAGTGTTTCTTTGGATTTCTTCTCTATTTCAAGTCATTGGTCAACCTTGATACTTCAAGTTTCAATGCTTGATTCTCACCATCTTTCAGATTTGCTTCATGATGTGCATAACCTAGTTGATCTGATAGGTTTTGTTGAATTCTAGTCATCCTTGTGATTTCATCATCCTTATCAGATACTAAGACTTCAAGTTGTTGTTTCTCTCTTTCTAGATCTCTTACTTTATCCTTGGCTGTCCTCAATGCATCAAGATTTTCAGTCATCTGTGTGCTGAAATGTTCATGTTCTCTTTTCTTTGCTTTTAGTTGATTAGCCAGTGTTTTGTTCTTTTCTTTCAATACTCCAATCATTTCTTCAGTCTCTTCAGACATACTGTTCTCAGATGATGTCTCAATTTGTTCCACTAACTCTTGAGAGTCCTGTAAATCATCAGATAATCTTCTTCTCACTTTCAGATATTTTTGCATTTGCCTTTGCATGTTTGCAATCACTTGATTAGCATGATCCAACTCTTCTTGCAGATACATAATCCTCCGAGTTTGTTTATAGCCTTCCATTGATAAGATCTTTCTCTTTAGGCAGTTAAACCTTTTTCCAAGATTGAGGCTCTGATACCAATTGTTAGGCCCAATATGGAAAGCTAGTGTACTGAGAGGGGAGGGGTGAATCAGTACTTCAAAACTTTTCTTCAACAATAACTTTACTGTTATGTATAAACTGAATAGTGTAGTAACATAATATAAAGCTAAAACAAATAGATAACAATCATACATGATTCACTCCATAACACATATATTTTGGTTACGCATAAACTCTTGGTTAGAGAGAAAAACTGTGGTGGGGATGGCACCCACAACTTCACTACTACAATAATAAAGGTTGCTCGGTTAGAGCTACATGTTTAGCTATTTCTGATAGCTTACCCTGTTAGGAGTATTAAGATCTGTTAGATCTACCTTGCTAATGGATTTTACAACACTTAATCTAAATGTTGCACCTAGTTAAAGGCTTTACAATTTATAGATTTGATAGAGTCTTTTACCCTATTAGAGGTTTCTCTTACAACTTTAAAATATTACAATAAATCATTACAAATATCTGCAACTTTACATCTGGAATGTTATAGCAGATTCTATGCACTCAGAATAAGATTACCTTGCTTATAGCATACCTCGGTAACCCATATAGTAACTCGATAAACCCTTTATGTTTACTCTATTCTTTGACTGTTCTCTGAAATCCTTCTCGGTGACCTCTATGTCTCTGTAATAGTCATAACACTTAGTGCTTTCACATGTCTTGCTTCATATATTTCTATATCTTCCTTTCTGTCATGCTACATGTATTATCTGATCTTAATCCATGTTGTATAAATAGATCTCTTATGTCGGCGATCCATTCATTGCTTCGATCTTACAAACATGATTTATCGAATGAATAACCATGGAAAATATTTCATTGGTTAGATGACCTCAAAATTATACACAATCTTTAAGTGCAATTTCCAATGTGATAACGGTTAGATGTTCCTTGATCTTGTAACTCGTTTCCATATGTATGTCTAGGTTCAATGAATTTGGTAACACATTTCACTCGGTGTATATCAACTTGGTGTGTCATTTTTGTTGCTCAGTAGACATGGAATGATACTTGGTAGACAACTCGGTGCATACTAGGCTCTGTGACTACTTTCTTCTATAACCGACTGGACTGTGCATACCGATTGAATATTTCAGTAGAGATAACTAACTAGAGTATATAGAATAACTTTGAACATAAAACTAATGGCAACTTGATAAGTAGTAACACCAGTCACACAAATTATTGTGTGAGTTGAGTACTTGGAAGGTGTGTTGTTTGACACCTTAAACAAATAAAAGAACTTGTTTTGGACATAGTAGTTGTGGGTGAGAGAAGGTTATCACCTAGTTTGTTTCTTGGCTCTGCATCAAACAACCTCAAATCCATGGATCAAATTTATCTAATTGATTCACTTTTCCCATTTCATGAATGTACCTCCTAAACATAGAATGCAACTCTAAAATAAAATTTTCCCTTACAATTTAGAGGAACAACTAGTCACCCCAAAAACTATCTTTGTAGGCATTATTTTCTCTTAAAACATTCATACACATGATCCAATAAAAGATATTTCACCTAGTCTATTTGTAACTATCAACATCAATGCTCTCCTATAACTGACATAACACATGGTCTAAATGGTAAAATATATCATAAAAAAGATTTCAAATTTTTCACAAAGATAGTGTCCCATTCCTTAAAGGTCCACTTTACTTTTGACAATAAATCTAAATAAGATTACAAAAGTGTGACATCCTACCTAACATAAAACACCATCAAACCACTAATAAAAAAAAAAACCCAAATGCTATATCATCATCTTACATAATAAATATTGTACTTGAAACTATTAAAGAACTCTGATATGCAATCTTGTACAAACAATATTACAAATTTGATTGATATCAAAAATATCAAAATGAAAGAATTTTAAACCACTTATAGAACACACAAAACCATCACATAATCATCTTACATAATAAATATTGTACTTGAAATTACAAAATCACAATAATATGCAATCTTTCATATTTTCAAACTTGTACAATCAATAATACAAACTTGATTGATATAAAAAATGTCAAACATAATTTTCCTTCATGAATAACAACCTACTCAAAATGCTTCTTAGTACCAACAGGTTCTTTGAGTAAATATCTTTACCATGTGCAAATAAAAATTGAGTAACTATCTTGACCATGTGCAAATAAAAATTGAGTAAATATCTTGACCATGTGCAAATAACAATTGTCTCCAAAAGTAGAGGACAAGATCATATGAGAAATAAGACAAAATTGCACCAATCAGGATATAAATAGGACTATGACATTGTCTTCTCAATCAATTAGAAGATTGGATGTGATCGCATGCATATATTGCACCGCAACTTTTATTTTGGACAACTTTAAATGGTCAAATAGAATACATAAATTAAAAAAAATGTTGGAAAGTTAAGATTTATGTATTAAATAGAATATTTATTTATTTATTTTAATAAATAATTTGTTTGAAATTCATTCTTATAAGATAGAATACATATGGATGTAATTTAATTAAGTAATTGGTGTTGATGAAATATTTGTTTACATGGAAGATTAGCGATGAGAAAAAGGCTAAGTTCTGGAGAGATTCTTGGTGTGGGGAGGAGACATTGGTAGACGTGATGGAAGATCAAGATTGGGTCAATCAGGTGGAAGCAGAGGTAGGTATGTTTGTGGTAGACTATATCGGGCAAATTGATCCCCAAAAGGAACCGAATATTTGAAAAATGGTTGGCTTATGGAACATGGGTAACTGTTTGAAACTGGCAGAGATTTTAAAAGGCAAGAAGGTTCATATCTCCAATGAGGAGGACACACTTATATGGAATGTGGCAAAATCAGGTAACTACAAGGTAAATTTGGGCTATGAATTACAAAGGAGACAAAAGGACAGTAATTGGCCAGCGATCCTATGTTGGGATAAAAGGGTACTCCCAAAAGCTGGTGCATTCTTATGGATTGCGCTTCATGGAAGGATACTAACAAGTGACAGGATAAAAACAATTGGTATATCGGGGCCTAGCAAATGTTATCTATGCAAGGAAGAGGAAGAAACAATTGATCACCTCTTATACGGATGTGTTGGTGTAAATAATTATTCATCTTGGATATTATTACACTTACTTAAGTTTACTTAGGAAATGGATTTCATAGTAGTTTGGGTATGAAACACTTGGGTGTTTGTGCCACATTGGGATAGTGTGTGTAGGAGAAATTCCACCTTTTATGGTGTTGATCTTGTTGTTACACTCCACATTTAGTGGGTGATCCACCTCATGTGGAGTATTATATTATTTCTCCTACCTACCCTTGTTTCTTATTGAGCCACATGTCATGTTTGTGTGCTCACATATCCCTAGCCTTGCCTATATAAGTAAGCTCATCTACATTGTATGTAATTATTATTATTGATCATTTTCTATTGATGAGAATATAGTTTATTCTTGTCCTATATTGTGTCTCTATTTTGTACATTTCATTGAGCTCTTGATCTTGGCAAAATCTCACATGGTATCAGAGCCATTGGGGCTTCATTGATTCATCTTGAAGAGGCAATATTGCGACGTCAAGAGGTATATCTGAGGAGTAGCATCTTTTGGAGGCGTCCTAGACCAGATCTGACCCCGCCATTGCGTCCAAAAGGCCGTTTCCATGAATTTTGGTTATAAAGTCGGCCTATTTTGGTGAAAAATTTTTTTTCACCAATTTTACTATTATTGTATGAATTTCGAATTTTTTTTTATATTTTCCGAAAAATTAAAAATCAAAAAAAATTTCGTCAAAAAAAAAAATTGAAAAAAAAAAAAAAAATTGAAAAAAAATTTCATAAAAAATAATCGGAAAAATAAAAAAAAAATCAAAAAAAAAGGTTTTTTTTGCTGGTTTTTTGGGGGGTCCGCAGAACCCCCCTCGTGTAGTGTGTACCTGCGTGTCGCAGGTGTTGCAGGCCATGTACCTATACCCGTCGCCGCCTGCGCCTGTACCCGTCATCCCCGTCGTCCCCGTCGCCCACCGCCGCCCGCGCCTGTACCCACCGTCCCCGTCGCCTGCCGCCGCCCGAGCGCCCAGATCTCCCCACCGCTCAATGCCCGCCGGTCTCTACATGTCGTCGCCGACTTCCCTCAGCTCCGGTCGCTTCCTTCGTCGGCGACCACCAAAACAGGTGGCTCCGCATCTGCCATGTGGCAGGCGGCCACTGGCCCGCGGGCTAATCCGTACACACAGTCATCGCGCCACGTCGACCGTACAGTAGCATAGTCATCGCACCACGTCATCCGTACGGCCTGCACAGTCACCTGCCTAGTTAGCAGTCCGTATAGTACGGACGCCCAGTCAGCAGGGAGGCGAAGTTTTTGTGATGGTCATAGGACCATCAAATTTAACACAGTGACTTGCTGACATCAATGCCACATCAACATTTTTTGAAAATTTTTGACCCCTCTCCATTGGGCTTTTCAGTTTTACAGTCCAACTTTGAAAGGCCATAACTTGCTCATTTTTGCTCCTTTTTGGGTGCAAGTTTTTTTGAAATGGGCTATAATTTTGTGTACTTTCACATGGTGGAATTATTTTCTGATTTTGATGGACAGATGTTTCATAATTCTTAGTTTTTGGTGACTGTACATGTCCAATCCCTATTTCTGCAACTTCCAGGTCTCCGTTCGGACTCATACGAACTCCTTTTCAAGTGCCCTTTTTTTTGAAAGTGCGTTATTTTTTGTCTACTCTTAGAATATGCTATCAGTTTGCAGCAATTGTAGGTAAAAATTGTACTTTCATCATATGGTCTTATTTGGCCAATTTGGCATTTGTATTGCATAGATCTATCTTCAGATATTTTGCTTTGTAGTTTTCAGCCTATTGGGGCAGTTGGAAAACAAAATCAGAAGTCCACCTTGCCATTGTTTGCAAGTGGCCTATTGTACACGCACTACATATAAAGTGCCAAAATCATCATTTTTGGGGGGGGGGAATTTGATTGAGTGAATTTGGGGGGGTGTCTCTTGTGCTTTTGTGCTCTTGTGTTCCTTCCTTTTTGTTGCTATGGGTTCTTCTAAGTTTCCTCTCTTAACTCCTCATAATTATGCTACTTGGAAAATTGATGCATGGAGTAAACTTATGGAAAAATGACTCACTCATTACATTGATGGAACTATTGTTGCTCCCGTTGATCCTAAGGTTGATCCAGTTGGTCACTTGGATTGGCTCACTAAAAATATCATGGCAATTGGTACCTTAAGAAAGTATGTATCAAAGGACCTCATTTTTCATATTGAGAAGTGTACTCTAATCAAGGATGCTTGACAAAAGTTTCAAGACTTGTATGGTCAAGTTGATGAGATTAGGGGATATCAAATTGATAGTGATCTCACCATGTTAGATCCCAAGAACTTTGATACTATACAAGATTATGTCACTAAGGCAAATGAGTTGAGGGCACAACTCAAAGATTGTGGCATTGATAAGAAGGATACTCAATTGATATTCAACTTGATAGGCAAGCTTCCACAAGAATATGTAGCATTTGTTTCTAGTTTCCAAACCCATAGGATGACAATGGGTTCAAGCTACACAATGCCTACATTTGATGCTTTCAATGAAATGTTGATGATGGAACAAACTAAGTTGATAAGCATGGGCATTCTTAAGGCTTCTAAGTCTCAAGCATTAGTGGCAAATCAAGGGAACAAAGGAAATCAAGGAAAGGACAACTCAAACAAGAAGAAATGGCAATCAAAGCCTAAAGAAAAAGCACCATCTTCTCCACAACAAGGAGATTCATCCTCTTCTAAGAGAGATAATTCACCCAAGAGGGAGAGACCTACTTGTGCTTATTGTAAAAAGATTGGTCATGAGGAGCATCGTTGCCATTCTAAGAAGATTGATGAGCTCACACATATCATAAAAAAGCATAACATTGATTTGCCTAAAGTCTACAAGAAGGATGATTCATCAACTTCCACTTCCTCACATTCAAAAGGAAAAGGGCAAGCATTCATGGCTTCTACAAGTGGAAAGACTCATTCTTTTGGAATAAGAAAAGGAAAAGCTCTATGTGCTACTATTAGTCATAATTTAGATAGATGGCTTCTAGATTCAGGGGCTTCTCATCAGATGACATCTTCGCAATCTATGTTCTCTACATTTGAGCCTTGCACCATGCCACAGATTTTGATGGGCAATCATACATACATGGATGTGATTGGGAAAGGATCTATTGACATTGGGGATAACTCCTTCAATGATGTGTTGTGTGTACCCCACTTGACAAACAATCTCCTTTCTATCTATCAAATCAAACATGACGCAACTAAGAGAGTTGTGGAGTTCACACCTGACTTAGTTTTCATTAGAGACTTGGAGACTAGAGCTATCATTGCGATTGGGGTGGTTGATCATGCATCTCGATTGAACTCCTTTTTAGATTTTGTTGATGATAATGATTTCACATTTGATGATTCTATACATGATGATCACACTTCTTGTGATGGTTCAGATTTTGAGAACTTTGGGCACTTGAACATGGGGATTCTCACATGTGACCCCATTCTTGAGCCTTGTATTTCATCTCCTCATATTGATATCATATCACCTATTGCACCTGATGATGCAGATAGTGCGACAGTTTTGCCTTCATGTGATTTAGTGCAGCAGGATATTCATTGTCTTCCAGCTTCAGATTCATGGGATGATTACTTGACAGATATTGCAGGTTTGTTTGTGGAATCCTACATTGCAGATTTGGGAGACATCATTGATGGCATTCATCTTCTCTTTGATGAAGGTGATCCTTCTTCGATTGTTGCAAGGGAACACTCTGACCCTCTTGTTCATTCTCTACATGATCATTCTTTCCAGGTTGACATGATTGTGGATACTTATGTAGAGCAGTTGGAGGAGGTCTCTTTATGTTTTGAGGAGACATGTGAGTCTTTGGGATATGTTCTACGTCCATCTCCACTAGATCTTGGAGTGCCTTTTTCAGCAGTGTGGCACAGTTTACCACCTTTAGAGGGGGTATTTTTCAGCATCGACATGAGGACACTTGAGCAGTTTTCAGAGATTCCTTTCATCATGAGTTTTCTTCATACATCTTCCCTTCATGATTGGGGAGACTTCATGGATACACCTTTGGTTTTGTTTCTTCCTAAGGGGAGGAATGTTGTTCGACGTTCGTGGAGCAGTTTCTTCATACATCGAGCTTCTATCATTGGTGCAGATTCCACATTGAGGGGGGGCTTCCTAGCTTCTCTTCTTCTCTGATATGGGGGGAACTTTTTCCTCACATGGGGTTTTGTCCTTCACATTCTTCTATGAGAGTTCTCTTGTATGTTTTTCATCTCTCTTTTGGGGGAGGGTTTTTTCCCATTGGGTTTTTCTCTCTTTCCCCGCTTTGTGAGAGATTTCATTGCATTGGTTTTCATGCATTTGATTTGTACATGGGTACCTAACATGGCCTAGTAGTCAAGACCCATCTTGCATTGCTTAGTTGCATTGTAGACTTAAGTGCATTCCCCTAAGTTGCACTTAAGGGGGGGTGTTGGTGTAAATAATTATTCATCTTGGATATTATTACACTTACTTAAGTTTGCTTAGGAAATGCATTTCATAGTAGTTTGGGTATGAGACACTTGGGTGTTTATGCCACATTGGGATATTGTGTGTAGGAGAAATTCCACCTTTTATGGTGTTGATCTTGTTGTTACAGTCCACATTCAGTGGGTGATCCACCTCATGTGGACTATTATATTATTTCTCCTACCTACCCACACCTATTTCCTACCTACCCTTGTTTCTTATTGAGCCACATGTCATGTTTGTGTTCTCACATATCCCTAGCCTTGCCTATATAAGCAAGCTCATCTACATTGTATGTAATTATTATTATTGATCATTTTCTATTGATGAGAATACAGTTTATTCTTGTCCTATATTGTGTCTCTATTTTGTACATTTCATTGAGCTCTTGATCTTGGCAAAATCTCACAGGATGCAAATATTCTACTCAATGTTGGGATTGTCTTTTAAGAATGCTATATAATCACATGGTTCATAGTTGTCCTTTCAAAGATTTCATATTTGCTTGGCCTACAGGTGGCAAAAACTCGAAGTGGGGTAACTTGTAGAATAGAAGGAATAACGTCAAATGGAGTACGTCGCCTCCTGGTTGGAAAAAGATAAACTTTGATGGTGCTAACCATGGCAATCCGAGGTTGTCGGGTTTTGGGGCTGTGGTCAGAGATGAGGAAGGTAGTTTCATAGGGGCTATATGTGGGCCTTCAGGAATTGTTTCCAACAATGTGGCAGAAATTATTGCATTAGAGGAGGGGCTTAAATATGTTATCGCTAACAAACAATCAAACATTGTTATTGAAGGGGACTCTCAAATTATGCTTAATGGTATTAACAAAAAAAGATTTACTAATTGGAGTCTTAACACATGAATCCTAGAATAGACCAGCTTATTCAAAAGTTAGAAGACTATCAGGTAAAACACATATATCGTGAAGGAAATCGTGCGGCGGACTACCTTGCTAACCAGGGCATAATCGAATCTCAGACTAAGTCCATATCAGTGGCAGATTCAGTGTACAAGGATTTGAGTTGTTTTCTGGAAGTTGACAGAGATAAGATCCCAAGGATGGGGATCGAGTAATCCCAACCGCAGATAGGAACCATTGGGATAAGAGAAGTACTCTCTTATCAGCTTTGTTGTTTGAGGGTAGGGCATGTGTATATATGGATTCAGTTTGAAGGATTTTTCTCTGGTTATCGGGATTCTGGTGGTTGCAGAGATGACGAAAGACTATAATGACACATTGAAACCCGAGTTCAATTGAATCTAATGGACATGGTGGGTCTATATAATGCAAGGGGAGTCAATGTTTTTTTTCTCATTGTGAAGGAAGATGGTGCATCGGTTTGGGTTTAGCTGTATCTGCAGAGAGGAGACACTGGAGGAACAGTGTGACTGATTGTTCGACATTGACACATATGGTCTTGAAGCGATTTGCAGAATAGTGGAGGGTGCACTTAGCGAGGATAGGCACTGGTGCGATGGGAAAATCTATGAAATCATTCTATGTCTACTTGTTGATGTATTACCATCCAAGGAGGCATGTATTGAAAAAATGGCTGGATTTGTCAAGGAGGTAGATGCATATGTTGTGGGAGGTGCGATCATGGAGGTGGAAGAGGAATGGGCAGCATTCTGGGTCCCTTTCTTAACACTGCAGTTTTTTTGTCGGATGTTGAATGCTAGGATTGGAAGGATGAAGAATAGGTTGCAACAATGGCTCTCAAACCCAAGAAGGAGGAGTTCATGAATAACGCTTGGGCAGTGTTTCAAGTGGGTGTCAAGAATGATGACATGGACCCCTTCAGGCGGCTAATGCGGTCAGAGGAGCGTTGGCTATTGGAGGTCAGTATTGATCGGGTGACGATGATCGGGTCTCAGGTTGCTACCATCTTGAGGCTTTTATAGTCTGGCCTACGCAGTGTCTTGTTGTAATAGTTTATACTTTAGCTTTTTGTATGTAGGGAGTTTTTCTATTAGTAGGATTATGATTGTAATATCTTTTCATATATAATATAGGGAGCTATCCCCATCAAAGATAGCACTTGATCTAAAAAAAAATAAAATAAAATTGCACCATATTGTAAGAACTCTGAAACATTAATATGATATTTATTCTATTGGTGAAAATTTTTTGTTTATATTTTTATTTGATGGATCCATTGTCTTAATTTTCACTTGGTAGTGAGACTAACCATCAGATCAATCTAATTAAAAGTTGGCCGAGTGTAAAATTTTTCATTGAAAGTTGTTGAAAAATTAAAATTTAGACATTCTAAGCCCAATAATTGTCATTACACCAAACGTAATAAAAAATGATACAAAATGTGAAGGGAGTAGAAGAGAGGAACCAGTGGTCTTTACATGGAATATCATAAGACGACAGAGAAATCGAATATTGAAATACTTAATTCTTAAGCAATCTAATTGTGATAAGAGGATAGAGAAATGAATAATAAACTAATTTGTTTACAATCAATGTTTTTCTGTCTATTTCCGCCATGAAAAATAGCAGATAACGAAACCAGGTGCTTGTTTTTGTGACATCACTATTTATCTTTCTGTCGTTGATATGAAGAAGATGTTTGGTGTCGTGTCTCTTTAATTTAGGAGGAAAATGGAAAAAGTGAAGTTGAAATTGTTATTTTATATTGAAATAAAGTTGCCAGATTTTGAAATCTTATGTTAGGTGATTGTGAGATATGAGGGATGAAGGTCAATCTGATACGAAACAGAAACAATGCATGCAAGAAATAGCTGAGATAACTAAAATTGGGATAGCTGCTGCCAGAAAGTTGTGAGATCTTTGACAAAAGTGAAGACAGTAGCAATGAAAAGATGAAAAGTAATAATAAATTACTGAAGACTAATTTATATGTTATATGTGAGATGAGGAAAATGTGATTTTAAAATATATATTTGATGAATACAGATTTTATGTTTTGATGGTGTATTATATTTATATATGGATGAAAAATGTATGTTACTGAAAAAATTAAAAGTATTTAATTTGGTATATTTGAATGTATGAAAAGTAATACAAATATTTTATTTATTTTGTGTTTTCTAGAAGTATATAATTTGACGTGTTTGTGACACTTAAATGCATGAAACCTAATAAAATCATTTTATTTATTTTTTCCTTTCATGCACTCAATTAAATAATTTTAAATATTTAATGAAATATAAAAATATAAAAAATAACAATACCAAATATAATTAGAGTTGTCAAACCACTTTTAAAACATAACAAAATGTCATATAATCATCTTGTATAATAAATATTTTATCTGAAATTACGAAAAGTACACCAACCTGCCAAGAGATTACAAGAAATACACCAACCTACCTTATACGAAAGATCTCTTTTGCCAAATTACTTTTAAAAGATAACAAAACATCATCTTTCATAATAAATATTATACTTGAAATTATAAAAGAACAATCTTTCATATTTTCAAACTTGTAGAATCAACCATACAAAAATGATTGATATGAAAAATGTCAAAATGATTTTCTTTCATCAATAACAACCTCCTCAAAATGCTTCTTAATACAAACAGTTTCCTCGAGGAAATCTCTTTACCATGTGCCAATTACAGTTGAACACAAAATGATATGAGTAACAAGTGCCACTAGTGACTAGTACTTGTCGTTTTAATAGAATAATATATATATTAAGATAAATAAATAAGATTTTAAAAATAGAAATAGTCATTGAATTATAAGTGAAGCTTAGAAACATATGCATTGTAGGTTAAAGTTATATCTTTTATAATTAAGCAATTAGGATTCTTATATTATTGTATTTTAATTATTATATTATTGTTGATTATCTATTAATAAATATATGATACACTAAATACAATTGAAAAATTAAGTTGGAATTATTGTTAAATTAGAGTTATGTTTAAAGTTGGTGTTAGGTTAGGCTTAGGTTAACTATGTTAAAGTTCATTTAGAGATATTCATATAGACAAACATTAGGATTATTATAATATTGTATTTTAATTATTATCTTATTAATATATCATAATATTATTATATCAATTTTAATATGTTTATTATTATGTTGTTGTTATTTATTAATTTATTATTATATATATTAGTACTATATTATTAATTTATTGTATAAGAGGATAACTAAAATTATATTATTGGTTTATGTTTTTTTATATTATATATATGTTTATTTATTTATATAAAGCTTTAAAAGATTTAGATACAAACTCAAAATTAATTGTTAAATATTTGTTTGGTGGATGTGTAAAATAAATTTTATAAGAAACTTTAAATATACCAAATATTATGTTAATGTACCTAAAAAAATTGCTTAAAAATCTACTAATAAGATGCAATTTTTTCAAGCCAATTAGATTGGAGAAAATTAATTTCTATCATTTACAACAATCAGATTTAATTGCATTTGCATTCCATTTCAGACAAAGAAACAAAGGTCAAAGATTCTAACCTTAATTCCTTTCTAAGTGATTAGTGTCCCTCGTGAATTAATATCATTTGATTTATATCTTATTAGGTTTAGGTGTGTGCCCATATTGGACATATTAGTTGATATTATTAAATTTTCTTCACTATCCATTAATCTTTTAGTGAGGTTATGGGAGCAATTTAAATAGTACTGAAATTCTCAATTTTAGATGTACAAAGTGTTGGAAATATAAAATTTGTATATACTATTACAATATTTAATGATAGATTTAATTTAAATTAAGATTTAAATCATTTAGAGTTCATTTTCATAAGATAAAGTATACATAAGATCAATTTAATTAAAAATTTGACGACCATGAAAAATTCAAATTTTTAGGTAAGTATAACTCAACATTAGACATAAAAGATTTGCTAAACACTTTCCCCTTTGGGATAACTGTACGATAGCTTGAACTTTTAACAACAATTTTAATACAAACTTCTATATTTTGCCAACGCCATATATAATTTTTTTAGTGTGATACGATAAGAGACTCAATAAACATTGACCGAACCTCCTGCCATGAAAAAAGGTTGCTGCTTTTCGTATTCTATGCAATGTTTTTGTTGTTATGTATAAATAATGCCACTTAATTTTAGGAGAAAAATAGAAAAAGAAGTTTGGTGTCATGTCACTTAATTTTAGGAGAAAAGTGGAAAAAGTGAAGTTTGACATTGTTCGTTTATACTGAAATAAAGTTGCAAGAGTTTTTGTTAGATAAGCTCAAAAGATTTTGTTTGGAGAGACATAGAAGAACCAATATTAAAAGAAATATTTATTTATTTATTTTTTATATTTTAAATTAACATTCTTAAAAGATGACTATGTGTATAAATAGGTGTAAATGCTATATTTAATGTCATTTAATCATTTCATTTATTTATCCTTAAGATCCATATAGACCTTTCTATGTTTATAAATAAACATGAATATAACATTTAATGTTACTTTATCATTTCTTTTATTTACCCCATAATCCATTTTTTATATAAAAAAATATTCAAATAAAAACTATTTTAAATTTTTATTTTTGACCTCTTCCATTGCAAGCTTCTTCTTCCATTGCCCGATGACCTCTTCCTATCAAATTTTTTATATTTGACCCTAGGTCAAGAAGCTTGATCTTGTTTCCATTAGTAGTCAAATATTTTCATTCAAGCTTTCTCCAATTTCGATTTTTGGACTTTCAAAATTTATGGATTTGCCCATTACAATTTTAGGGCAATTTTGTAATAATTTTCTCTTTGGTTGGATCTTCAGACTTTTAAACTATGTATGTATTTTATTTCTATTTTAATATTATTACTCTCGGCTATGGCCCCTTATTGATAAAAAAAAAAAACTATTTAAAACCATTAATAACTTTGTTTTAAATACTAAATATCTTTAATTACAAGAGAAATTGAACACTATGATATAACACAATTTAATACATATTTACCTGTTATTAGAAAAACCAAGTTCCTTTTAGTATGCCAAACATGTGGACACTATGAAACTTCTAAGCCTTTCTCTAAGGAACATAAGAAAATAAAATTGAACATGATGAAGATAAATAATGTTATATATAGAGAGAATAAGATGATGACCAACCAGGGGAAGTGATCGAATGCTTTCCAAAACCAAAGCAATTAGAATGAGGCAAGCAAATTCATGTTGTTCTCGTAGGGGTCCGTCCTTCCCTTCTCCTGGGTACTTCTTCCATAGACGGGTGGGAAAAAGCATGAAGTTGTGTCACACTTGGGGCTAATTGGGGGTAGTCCGGTCAAACTGAGTTCAACTCGACTACCAACTAGCCATGTGGCACCTAAATGGTGCCAAGATTCCAATCAAACTATTGACTACATTATCCCAATTTGTGAGTGCTCGACCTTAGAATTTTTCAAAAAAAACCAAAATAGTTCGGTCGAACTCACCTGTGTGGTGATGTCCACTTCAGCTCAATTTTTCTTCAAGCAATTTTTTTTTACAAAAATAAAAAAATATCCTTTTGTAGAACTCGAAGTCACGAATCTAGACATAATTGTTTTAGTATTTTGATTAATTTTAATATTTTTTATTACTTAAATATTGAGAGTAGGTTTTTCAAGTTCAAAAAGAAGTTAATTAGAAATTAAAAAAAAATATTAAATGATATTAAAAAATTGAAAAAAAATATTTTTCACTAGATGAGAGAATCTTCTCCAAAAGGTTATAATTTTTTTTTTATAATCATAAATTTAGTAGACAAAAGGTGACGTCAAATGAAAACTACCAAATTTAGCTTTGTTGGACTTAAAATTATTATTACGAGAAAAATATACATCAAAATTTAATTTTTTTTTAACACTGCATATATATGTCCTCTATTTGGAAAATTAAAAAAAAAAAAAAAAAAGTTCATTTTCATTTTGTTTGAGTAGAACCCCCAATTTTCAACATTTTTCAACAATAAAAAATCTATCTTTGTTTATATAAAAAAATGTCAATTTAAAAAAAAATAAAAAAATATGAGACATAAATTTTATTAATAATTCTATATTTGATCAGTTTACATCATTTTGAAATTCAATTTAGAAATGTCACTTTTATGCGATCGAATTTAAACATTTTTAATTGTGTTGGTCACTTCCTTTATAAAAGTGTGACACAACATTGCACATTTACTTGGGTGAACACATTCTTTGTTTAATATATTTTTTTATTAGGTCTAGAGGCAATATTTTCAGCTAAATCACAGTCTCAAGGAATTTATTGCCTTCTCCAATTCTAGTTTTTGATTTTTTGGAACTTCAGACCCTCCAAAGATTTGGGGCAAATTTATAATGTTATATAGCTCGGGGTTTATTTTTTAGACATTTTTAGATATTTTATCCTACCTTCTGTATTTATTGTTTATATTAATATCAAATATTCTCGACTATGGCCCTTTGTTGATAAAAAAAAGATGATAACCAAAAATGGGTTTGAATGATCAAGAAAGCCTTACAACATTTGATTAATAAGGATTCATTTTGGATTTTTTTTAAAATTTTATTGTAATAAATTTTAAATACTCTCCTCACATTCTAATATGAGTTAAGAGAAAATAATTGAGCTAAGATTAACTTAAATGGGCTAGCGCTCTATTAATATTTTATTATATTTGTAAGGAATGAGAAACATACCTTATCAGGCGCACATTAAAAAAATCTCCTTTTCAACATTTAACCAAGCATCTCTAAACCTCATTCATCCCTAAGTTACATTAAGTAAGCATTGAAATCTACTAAGGATAGCATGCCCCAATTCACATTTCATGCTTCTTGTATTCTTGTATATGTACAGATAGGGGTATAGAAACATCACCCTAAAATTGCACTATAATAAACACTTCAAGGAAAAAAAGTTTCTAACTTCTTTATAGGCATATTACCATTTGAAGTAGACAAAAATATATTCCAAAGAGATGTTGGAATCAATGAACACTGAGAGGGGGGGGGGGGGGGGGGGTGAATCAGTGTTTTGCAATTCACAAATTTATTAAATTGATTCTTAAACCATCAGATGCATAAGAATGAAAGTAAAGTGCAGAAACATAAACCAATTAATCACAAAATGATAACACCAAAATTTTTACGTGGAAACCCGAAAAGGGATAAACCACAATGGGATTTGAACCCAGATTATTATTATACTTTGATAAGGAATATGATAATATTACAAAAAGGGGAATGCACTTGCATTCAGGCACATTGCCTAGAGCTCACTGCTCAAATAAAAAAGAGGGCTACAACCCCAGGTGACTCACTATCATACAAATGATTACAATTGATTACAATAGTATTTGAACTGAAGAATAACATCTACTAATGCCAAATATCAGTTTTGGTTAGGCTCAAGAGTTCTTCCACCACTATTTTGTCTCTCTGGTTTGTTATGTTGCTCTGTCATAAACCAAAGCACTAAAAACTTCAATTACATTCAAAAAAATTCACACATTCACTCATACAACCTTCTCACACTCACACAATCTCTTCAAATGCTCAAATGAATCAATCTTATATATCCGCATCAACAAAATAAATCAATTCCCATGTTGGCTTCCAAAAATAGCATAATACAAAACATGAAACATGTAACCATAAGTCAGCTTAATTCATCAACAAATCCATATGTGGACCTAAACAAGATGATAACAAGCTTCATGTCAGACCAATTTTCTCAAACTTGAAACCAAACACTGAAATCATCCCAAATATTTTGAATCCACGTTACATCAAAATGACTCTGTTCTACCTAGATTATCAGATACAAGACCTTCAATCTAGATCATGAATCAACACCGAATACTAGGATTACAAGATAAGATGCCTCCAACCTTGAATCATCTTCCTCTATTACTGTAACCAATTTTATGCGACCAAAATCAAGGTCTGCACATTGTACTCATACTCTGTCGGATACTGTATGCCACCTTCTAGACTTATGCCTTATGATAATACAACTTTCAGTAAATAAAATCTACATGTACCAGATATAATTTCTGAACTGAGTTGCCATCAATGACAACTCCTAGGCATTTCTCATGCATCAATTTTCACAAGAATAGTGTCTCTTGCCAACAATCTCCCCCTTTGGCATTGATGGCAACACTATGAAAAATGACACTTTCAAAATTGTCTACAAAATTCAAAAATTTTCAATACTCAATAGGCTTCCCTTGAGAATATACACCATTTTTCGCTTCGCTCTCTCCCCCTTTGACAACAATGCCAAAGATAGGAATCCACCAAAATTTATATACAGGAGTGTACACAGTTACTTACAAAAAATTGAAAATATCTACAAAAATTATCTTTAGGGACAGCACGTGATCATCCCAACCCTTTTTCAAACTCTCCAAAATATTAATTAGACCACTGAAAATATAGGAGTCCATCTTTGTTCCTCTACAATCTGCCAAAACACTCTTATTCAGAGCATTCATTGCATCTTGCTTACTTCTAATTAGTGAATCTATCTGGGGAGTGATAAGGCTTCTTACTTCTCCCACTATGCCCAAAATTTTGTCCTTCTCCTGATTTAAACTCTTAATCTTATCTAGTATACTCATAACTTGAGCTTCCAAATTTCTAGTAGAGACTGATTGAGGTGCATAGGATTGAGATATGCTAGCTAACCTCACTTCAAACTCTTTTATTTTCTTGTCAATGTCAATAGTAAACTTAGGCAAAATTAGACATGACTTATATATTTGACCACCTTCATCTAATACATCTTGTATGTTCTTCATAGTAGTTGTCAAACTGGAATAGAAGGTTGTGGTGGGTGAACCTAAGGAGTTAATTTGTGAGACAACTTCAAAGTTACAAGCAAATCTTTTGGTTTTGGGTAGTCATGCTTATGGAGCACTCAAGATGTATTTTTACAATTGATTTTAATTATCTATGTAAAAATATTTCATACTTCTTCACTTGGTTGATCAAGTTGCAACTTAAAGCTCTATTCTTTGGTTATAGATTTTTAGGAACACAGAGATGTGTTTTTCTTAAGAAGTTTGAATTACTATCTCCTTCAATCATCTTCAAAATTGTCCTCAGTCTCATAACATTAAATTGAGTCAAAATTTTAGCATCTGTCAGTTTCTCCAAAGACACAAAATGAGATTCTACTACATTGATCACACTTCTAAGCTTACTAGAGGGAGTATTAGTTGTAACCGATTTGAATGATGGAAAAATTTTCTCTAACACATCTGTCGCCATGGAGATCAGCTCTTTATCTTTGAAGTGATACTTGAGTAAGTCCTCACTCTCCTTAGTTTGTGCAAGAGCTACAAGCTTCAGTGCTTGAACTGGAGATAGAGAACTAAGACCAATAGGTCCTTGAGTGAAATCATCAGTGACAATCTATTTTCCTTTGTCTTCTATAGTGTGTGTTGCCACTGTCACTGGAGCCTGTTTATCATGCTCTTCTCCTTTCTCCTTCTCTACCATTTCTTCATTTGCATCTTTCACAACATATTCACCCTTCTTAGCATCAACCTCTCCCTTTCCTTCATCAACTTTTGCAATCTCCTCAACTGCCTTTTTCAGAGTCAACTTCTATCACTGGAGGATTTTGTTCAAATTCACCAGAGTCATTAACCTTAGTAGTATTAGTATCATCTGCAACTATGGTTCATTTTTATTCTCTTTCAGAATGTCTTTCTTAGTTGATTGATCTTTCTGCACAATAGAAACTATTGTATGCACTTCCGGAATGGAAGTGTCTTCATGTGTCTACTCTTTTGGTTGGGTGTCATCTTTTGCTAGATTTACCTCGTATCTATGCTCTTTCAAAAATTGTTTCAAAATTGATTTTGTCTCTTTGGAAACTTCATCTATTTTACCGAGCATGATCTTATTAACTCCCTTTTTTCTTTAGAATTTGTCTTTCACAATCTTTAGCAATCTATCAACTTCATCTTTAGAATGGCATAACACAAATTAACCAATACATATTATTTTATTCTTTCATCCTCTAAGATGTCTATATGTCTCCTTGCATCCAAAATATCATACAATCCCTTCGGAATCATGGATGACAACTCTATCAAGACTTTGCTATAAACATTCATATACTAGATACAATAGCTTCCTATATAGCTCTTTGATATTTTTCTATCACAATTGTCATAATACACAGATACATTCTTCAAATTACCTTCCTTTACCACTTCATCACTTATTTCACATAATAGGGGCACAACAGTATAATTACCTTCTATCTTGTTGGCCTCTAGATCTTCATCAAGCTCAAACTTAAGCTTCCGGCTTGATCTGGCTCTACCCGATGGCTCAACTTCAGTACTTGGTTTCTTGCTCGACTGGGCTTCACTGGATTGAGGCTTCTTCACCACCCTAGCATAGGTAGTTGTCTTTTTCACCTCTCTCACTGCTTCATCAGACTCTATCTCTACATCTTCAACAATGGCTGCAACATATACCCTTTTAGGCTTCTCCTTCTTTTTCTCAACTCCATCGATTAACTTGGCTTATGGCTTGGTAGGAGGAATAGGCTTCTGAGCACTGGAGGTAGGTGCTAACTTGGTTTACTTGGGAGGAGTGGAGACTAGTTTTTTCTTCTTAGGCTTTACCATGTCCTCCTACTTCAAAATATTCTTCTCCCTGGCCCTTTGTACGATTTCCTTTGTTATTCCCATTTGTTTTGCAAGCTCTTCAACTTCTTTTTTGACCTTCCTCTTTCTTTTGGGCTCAGTGAATTTCTTGTGTAGGTCTATATTTTTCTCCTTATAAGTGCCAAACATTTCTTCCTTCTCATATACCAGTTTACTCAATAGGCATTGAGCATATGCATCAAGAGTGTTTCTGTCTACTTCATACCCCATGGGCATGATCCATACGGTTCTTGGTTCTAATGCCTCCATATGGAATTGATCTTTGTCTATCATAAAGCATATGGTATCTTCATATTTTTCTACAATGTCCTTCGGAATCCTCTCTTTTCTTTGCATCATATCCTTAAATGATTTGAAATAACCCCACAAAGAAGATTTATGTGCTACTACATCACCCAATCCTTGAAAACCTTCTTTAATTTGAATTGCCACCGGTTTATCATAGGCCCACTATACTTTTCCTATATCGGGGATTTCATTCAAAAAATAAAGTGCCAAATAGATAATCAAAGAACCAAAATCAAGAAAACATGTTTCTTATCTTGCTTAATCTTCTTTAGATTGCTCATTAATTTACTAAGAAGAATTCCACACAGATCATATTTCTTGTCCTCCTTGAGTATCTGATAGGCTACATATATTGTAGTACCAGATACTAAATTTTGTCTGCTGGACTAGTACACCTTATATCCTATCACCATTGAAGAAAATCTCATATCATATTCAATGATATCACTTATTGTCATCGACCAGTTATCATGCTGGGATCCAGTAACCTTTGTTACAGTGGTGTTCTTGACATGTCTCAGACCAGGGATCTAACTGGTTGCATTCAAACAGGTTACCACTTGAATGGATTGCTTTGTGATATTGTGAGTTCTATCTAGCCATATATACTCATCATGGATTCGGCTCAAGACATACCTAATCCAATCGGGTTCATCAAAAATTGAAAAGTGAACAAACTAGATAAAATCCTTGTCTTGCAATTATTTCATATCGAGCTTTAGGTTCCCCATCTCATCCACCATATTCTTGGTGCATAATGATAACATCATGTCCTCATTTCCAAGTTCTTCGATATTATAGTGAATGTATGCCCTAATATCCTCATTATGAAACACTCCATATGGCATAGAGGAAAATGCTCCATTTGGATCATCTTCTACCGATTTGAACAGATGTTTCTTGAATACTGGCCTTGCCCTATCAGTGATTTCTACTACCAACAGAGTTGCTACATGAGATGTTGATGCCATTTTGAAAATAGAGTATGAAAAACAACTCAAACATGGATAAATACCTTTTCAATTTCAATCGGATGCTAGGAATTACTATCAGATCGCTTCAAGCTCTATTTCTATTGCTTAATCTTGTTCGCCTCACTCTCCTGCTCTTTCTCTTCGTTCGCAATTGGAAGAATGAATGATAGAATGCCTTTTTTTTATTCATCAAAAACCTAACTTTAAGTTGTAATAAATGCACAACCCTAAACATTTCCCAAATACCCTATTTTCCAAGAATTCATCACTGAATTCTCAGATAGGCATGTAATCTTCCAGATATCAACTACACAAATAATCTCAATCATCTGCAACCTTCCTTAACTGGTTACAAATCTTCAAAAGGGGCTTTTAAGGATCTGCATGAAAAGCTTCCCCCTAAGGTCAAATGCCTTAGTTATCGAATGAGGTTCCAACACCAGAATCGGGTGTGGAGCCATTTTGTGCATTCAAATCTTCCTTCTTAACCCACATCTTCTTATGTTTCTCTCTGACCTCTTCAACCTTCACTTTTCCCTTTTCATCTATTTTTTTCTTATCTACTAGAGCATTCTTGCTCACATTCTTTCTTCTCCAATATTTTGTAGTGTGACCAAATTTGTTGCATGCATAGTAAGCAACATTTCCTTGAATAGGCCGGAAGTTCATCTGATTTGGTCTCATCCCGCATGGGTTAGAAATGTGTCCAAACATTCCACAAGCATATCATTTCTTAGTTTGGAAATTATTCATCATTGCTCTACATATGTTTGACTTATGACCAAAATTGTTGCATTTAAAACATTGACCGGTAAAGGTAGGCCCATTATTCATCATCCTATTTTTGCATTGACCTACCATATAACCGAATTTATTACAAATAAAAAATTTACCATTGAATTTATAAGCATTAGGCTATCTTACCAAAGGTCTCTTGTTCTTCTGATGATTGCTTTGTCTAGAACCAGAGGATTCTCCTTTCTCATATCAAAGTCCTCGTATGTCTTTTCCATTTCTCTAACTTTCTAGCATCTTATCTAGCTTGGCTGAGCTGGCTTTGAATTTTTTTTTTTGTACTCATTAGTGGTGGAAATTTCATCTCTCAGAATTATGATATGCATTTCAAGTTCTTGCCCATCATTCTTGGATTGCACCAATTTAAGTCTCAATTGATCATTCTCATAGTTCAATTTGCAACATTTATCAAATCTATCCTTCAATGATTGAGTCAGATTTTCCTCATTCTTCTTCCCATATTCAATCTCCTTTGTCAGCTTCATCACAATGGATTGCATCTCATTCTTTAGGACTGCATTATCTCTAGCAAGCTTCTCACATTCACTAGTTTTTTCTTGTAGGGCTTGATTGTCAAATCTTTGTTTTTCTTTCTCCTTGAGTTTAACCATTAGTTCCTTTCTCTTTTCTCTGGATGTGTTCACTTTTTCTTCCAAAGATTCAATGAAATTTTCAGCAGCATCCAGACTTCTCCTTAGGCTACTTTTTTCTTTCAACGTTTCATCAAGATCTTCAAGTGCTATAGTAAGTTACTTCCGCAAACTAGAGTCCATTGATTCAATCTTCTAGATCTTCCTCAAGTTGTTAGGCTTCTTCCGAGGAACTAAGATCTGATACCAATTGTTGGAATCAATGAACACTGAGAGGGGGGGTGAATCAGTGTTCTACAATTCATAAATTTATTAAACTAATTCTTAAACCACTAGATGCATAAGAATGAAAGTAAAGTGCAAAAACATAAACCAGTCAACGACAAAACCATAACACCAGAAATTTTATGTGGAAACTTCAAAAGGAAAAAACCACAGTGGGATTTGAACCCATTAAATTATTATACTTTGATCAGGATTATGATAATATTACAAAAGGGGAAAGCACTTGCATTCAGGCACACTACCTAGAGCTCACTACTCAAATACAAAAGAGGGATATAACCCCAGAGGACTTACTATCCTAAATATGATTACAAATGATTACAATAGTATCTAAATTGAAGAATATCATATACTAATGCCAAATAGCAATTTCGGTTAGGCTCAAGATTTCTTCTACCACTTTTCTATCTCTCTGTTGTGTCATATACTGGAGCACTAAAACCTTCAATTACATTTACAAAACTTCACACATTTTCTCATACAATCTTCTCACACTCATAGTATCTCTTCAAATTCTCAAATGAATTGGTCTTATATATCCGCATCAACAAAATAAATCAATTCCCATGTCGGCTTCCAAAAACCACATAACACACAACATGAAAGGTGTAACCATAAGTCAGCTTAATCCGTCTACAAATCCATATACGAACCTAAACAAGATGATAACAAGCTTCACACATGTCGGCCCAATCTTCTCAAACTCGAAACCAATCACCGAAATCATCCCAAAGATATTTATCCAACCTTGCATACCAAGCTCTAGGTGCTTGTTTCAATCCATATAAAGCTTTCCTTAACCTGCAAACCATGTTTGTATCATATAATAGTGAAAAACCATCAGGTTGCTCAATATAAACTTCCTCAGCAAGATCCCCATTCAAAAATGTACATTTAACATCCATCTAATAAACCTATTAGTTTTTATAAGCAACATAGGCAATAAACAATCTTACAGCTTCAATCCTAGCTACAAGTGCAAAAGTCTCTCCATAATCAATTCCTTCCTTCTACTAATCCTTTACAAACCAATATAGCCTTATTCCTTATAACTTGACCATCCTCATTCAATTTATTCCTAAAAACCCATTTAGTTCCAATAACATTTTTATTTTTAGGGCAGAGAACCAAGGTCCATGTGTTATTTTTCTCAATCTGATCTAATTCTTCTTCCATAGTTTTCAACCAATATTCATCTTTACATGCCTCAATTACTGATACCGGTTCGACTTGTGAAATTAAACATACCTCATTAGTTTCTAGTCTTCTTCTTGTCATCACTCCATTGCTCTTATCCCCAATGATTTGATCTTCTGAATGATTCAATCTCACATACCTAGGAGTCTTTTGACTTTCTAGTTCCTCTTCCTTGTTCTTCAGTTACTGTAGAATTATCTAATACTGTTAGAGTAACTGGTTCAACACTTTGTTCCGCTAAAGGTGCAACTGGTTCAGATATAATCATTTCTACTGTCAGTTCCTTCTCATAAACTCTAAATTGACTTTTGTTCAGCTCATCTACTTTGACATTAGTACTCTCCACAATTCGCTGCAATCTCTTGTTATAACATCTATATGCTTTGGTTTCATTAGAATAACCAAGAAATATTCCTTCATCACATCTAGGATCAAATTTCCCAATGATATCATTTCTCCTGATATACCATTTACGACCCAAATTTTTGAAATACTTAACTGTAGGTTTATTGCCAAACCATAATTCATAAGGTGTCTTATCGGTTTCTCCTTTGATATGTACTCTATTGAATATATAAACCATTGTGCTCACTGCTTCTCTCTAGTAGATATGAGGTAGACTAGCTTCCATCATCATTGTTCTAGCAGCATCCAAGATAGTTATGTTCATCCTTTCCACAACTCCATTCTGTTGAGGTGTCCAGGGAGCAAAAAATTGTCTTCTTATACCATGCTTCTGACAAAAGTTATTAAAATCACCAGATGTGAATTCTCCACCATGATCTAACCTCAAACATTTAATCATCAACCCTGTCTTAGTTTACACTTTATCCTTAAAGATTTTAAACTTTTCAAATGCATTAGATTTCTCTTTTAGAAAAGTAACCCACATCATTCTAGAATAATTATTAATGAGTAGCATGAAATATCTATCACCTTGAAAACTTTTAACTCTAGCAGGGCCACACAAATCAGTATGAATAAGATCAAGAACATCATTTGATTTATCTTGTATACTTCTAAAAGAGGTTCTGACCTATTTACCCATTTGACATTCTTTACATACCGTATTATAGGGCTTCATAATTTTAGGTATATCCCTAACTGTCTTAACTGCCTTAGTTGAATTGATCTTTATAATGCAATCAAAAATCACATGACACAACCTTTTATGCCATAGCCAACTCTCATCAATCTATGTAATCAAACATGTCTTCTCACCAGAGTTCAAATGAAATATATTACCTTTTGCTTGTGTACTGGTTGCAATCTTCAAACTAGTTTTGTTAATGATTTTGCATTTTCCATCCTTGAACTGTAATTGAAATCCTTTATCTACCAATTGTCCTACACTCAAAAGATTATGCTTCATACCTTCAACATAATAAACATTGTCAGTATTGTTCTTACCATCCAATGATATAGTTATTTTTCCTTTGATCATACATGATTTTTCATCTCCAAATCTAACTTGACCGCCATCAAATTCTTGTAAAGATAGAAACTCCCCTTTATCTCCAGTCATATGATGTGAACAACCATTGTCAATTACCAATTCATCCTTGTCTTCAATTTTAGCAGCAAGTTCCTTCACTTTAGGTGCATTTTCTTTCAGTGGCAGATCATCTTCTTTGATAGCCAGGAACACCCATTCCTTACCATTGCCGGAACCACTAGTAGAGTCTTCTACCGGTTCATCATCAAAATCAGTAATGCCTTCCTCATCTACTATGTAGCATGATTTGTCATTGTTTTTCTTGTACTTTTACTTGTTCTAATATCTAGGGTTAGGCTTAATTGATCTTCTAACTCTTTCTTCAAATATTGAATTCCTTTTAGGACATCTAGATGCAAAATGACCAATCTTATTACATGGAAAACATTTAAAAGGTTATTTTCCTTCATATTTACTTCCTACTGGTCCTTTAGGTACTCTTCTAGCAAATAGTACCTCAAGTTGCTTAAACTCATCATCTTCTCTCTTCATATCCTCTACTTCCTTTGTATACAAAGCTTTCCAGTCTTGCTTACCAGTTGTAGATGTAGATGCATGAAAACCAGGTTCAGACTTCACAGCTCTAGAAGGTCCAAATTCTTCAAGCTCAAAAGCAAATAGTTTCCCAACCAAACTATCTCGGTTGACGGATGTATTATCCATTGTTCTCAACTCATTAATAGAAGTAGTCTTCATTTTGTAAGCCGATG
This sequence comes from Cryptomeria japonica, assembly GCF_030272615.1. Taxonomy (NCBI): domain Eukaryota; kingdom Viridiplantae; phylum Streptophyta; class Pinopsida; order Cupressales; family Cupressaceae; genus Cryptomeria; species Cryptomeria japonica. The sequence continues at coordinate 616,724,152 of NC_081410.1, read as the reverse complement.
GTAGGGCTATCAGGACTTTGGAAACAATTTCATCTTCGCTCAGAGTTCCACCACAACATTGAATTCTCATAACAATCTCATTTACCCTTTCCATGCATACACTAATCCTTTCATCTTCTTCCATCTTCATGTTTTCATATCTCACCCAGTAACCATCAAGTTTAGAAATCTTCACTTTACGGTCACCTTCACTAAGAGTCTCCAACTTATCCTATATAGCCTTTCCAGATGATTTGTCAGTTAATCCCATTATTTTTTGATCAGAAAGTGCACATAAGAGGGTTTCTCTTGCTCTACAATCATTCTCAAGCTCCTTGTCCAGGTTTGTCAGAGGAGGATTGCTAGATCCTGGGTTATAAGATGTGACACCATTCTGTATGATCTTCCAAATCGCCTTGCCAAGACATCTCAGATGAGTCTCCATCCGAATCTTCCATAATGTGTAATTTGTTCCATCAAGCTTCAGAATATCCCTCCAAAAGATAGCTCCAGAAGAACATGATGAACTTGAACTGTTAGTCTCCATAGGATCTTCCTCAAGTGGTTAAGCTTTCTGCAAAGAGGACCAAAGCTCTGATACCAATTGTTAGATAGTTCAAATAATCGAAAGACAAATGAGAGAGGGGGGGTGAATCAGTTGTCATAGATTACCGAAACTATTAGAAATTTAAACTTGAATACCGGAACCCAAAACATTAATACCGAAATGCTTAAACCAAATACCAGAATAGAAGTTAAACCAATTAAGCATAAACAATAATCACATAATAAGAACCACCCACATGACACCAAGATTTATACGTGGAAAACCTGGTAAGGGGAAAAACAATGGTGGGAAGCCTACCCATAGTTAGATAATAGTTCTATAGTAAGTATGTGAATTACAATTGAGGGGTCTGCACTTGCAGGAAGGCCAATAGCCTAGAGCGCCCTGGTTATCACAAAAGGAGCCTCACTGACTACATAGAAAAACAAACTACAATCTGGAGAAGTGTTGAACAACAAAAGATAGCATCTCCTATGCTTGAGTATAGTTTTGGTTAAGCTCAATACTAGAGGACTAAATCCTCTTACATAAACCCAATTCGATCTCCACTGGTTGACCAAATCCTCTTCGTGAATGATATTACATTATTCGCACATTACATTCCTTGACCTTGATCTCTAACATAACCATGATGATCTACAATGAGATCTCACATCTATATATACAAACCCTTGACCATACACAATTAGGTTGGCCACCAGATAATAAACCAATTACATAATTACAAACCATGTCGGCCTTAGACCAAAAAAATAATATCCAACACATAAGACATCTCAGAAATACATCGAGAGGTCCAATCCTCAAGTTACATTAAATTTGATCCATAACCTAGATCAATCGGGACCCAGTATAGGTCTACACACTACAACAATGATCTCCATCTACCAAGTCTTGAACATGATCACCAGACCAAAACCAATTGATCGAATATGAGCATGAGTATCATGAACAAGCCAATTTCATCACCAAACTATACCAGAGCCTACTGGATCATGTTGGATCCAAATCAACTAGAAACCACTCAACCTACTGAGACTAGAAGGGTGTCGGTAAAGTATCCAAACAACTAGTGTTGGTATCAATGACAAAACATCAATGCAACACATAATCAATTCCACCAAATGGCCAAAACAAGTTTGTAATTCCATGACACATTGCACATAATTTTCCAAAGCACTAACACATAACTTATCCCTAACAATCACCTTGCCATGGGAAACACCTACCTCACACCACTTGTCGAAAGTGAACTCCATCATAAATAGAAGTTTCCAAATCATAACTCTTCATGACTCTTCCACTGAAATAATTATTGTCATAGTAAATAAAAGAAACCGTCATAGTTCCAACATAGCAACCTATGACACTAATCCCCTCTCTTTAGCACTTTCAAAGTGGGTGCAACAAATAAAATAAATAATAAACATATTTGGACTCTAAGGTAAAGACGCCTTAATCCCAACAAAACTTTAGAAACATTTGTTCAATATATCATAATAATCCTAAAACATTAATACTATATTTTATCCCATTCATATATTTTTTTCCATTTATATTTTTATTTGCAAAGTTCATTTCATCTTAATTTAGAAAAGAAAATGATAATGTCATCGAAATTTGAAATTTCGGACTTAATTATTACCTTCTTTATTTGATTGATCCATTGTCTTAATAATCAATTGGTATTGATAGTACCCACAAGAGCAATTTGATTGAAAAATTGTTGAGTATGTAAATTTTCACCTTTTTTAAGGTGAGATTCTAGCACCACATTGGACCTAAAAGACAATGGAAAATAAGGGTTTGAATATTCCAATAAAAACATTTAGAATTAGACTTAGTAAATAATTAAGTGAATTAATTTCAACAAGATAATTGTAATATATGTACAATGTCTATTATTGTGTTTAAATATAATTGGTTATCCAACAATGTATTAATTGCTCATATTAAGTGTTAGTCGAGTTAAGATAGTCATAAACATTGAATAGTTATAAGCATCAATTGATTGATGGTTTGGTTTTTCTTATCAAAATGTGTATTGTCTAGTCAAATTGACAATGATTGTGTATTGTCAAGCAATGCAATATGATCTAGTTAGATTGACTATGATCCTTGGTTGAGCATCTTGGTTTTCTTAAGTATTAATTTAATGAATGAATAAATATATATTTTATTTTTTAATATTATTTGCATTGTCAATGTGAGAAGAGGACAGAATAAACTAATTTGATTACAAGCAATGTCTTTCTGTCTATTTCCGCCATGAGAGAATACAGATAACGTATTTCATGCGAGCAAGAAGCTTCTATAATTCCACTTGCTAACACACAACTATTTACTTCACCAGATTTTAGTTGGTTTGGTAAAGGATTTGTTGAACACTTGGATGATTATGAGGGATGAAGATCAATCTGATACCAGACACAAACACTGCGTGCAACAAGAAACAGGTGAGATATTTAGAATTAGATTTAATAAATAATTAAGAGAGAGCGCTAATCTTCATTAGATAATTGTAATCAGTGTACAATGCATATTATTATGTTTGGATAATATTGGTATTAACTTGGAGTAGTTATAAGCATTCATTAGTTAGAGTTGTGTTCCATTTTGCAAGCCTTTTAAATAGATTGTGTATTGTCAAAGAAAGTAGTATGATCTAGTCAGATCGATTCTGATTCTTTGATTTTCTTATGTACTAATTTCATGTACAAACAATGATATATTTGATTTGGAGTAGTTATAAGCATTCATTAGTTAGAGTTGTGTTCCTTTTGGCAAGCCTTTTAAATAGATTGTGTATTGTCAAAGAAAGTAGTATGATCTAGTCAGATCGATTATGATTCTTTGATCTTCTTATGTACTAATTTCATGTGCAAACAATGATATATTGGACTCTAGTATGGATTGTCATCTCTATTAGTAATTCTTTTATTTATTTTATTAAATAAAAGTAAACAACAATTTAAAAGATTTTTGAATTGTTTCAAAATACAATACTTAATAAATATTTATAAAAGAGATTACAATATTATATTTTATGACTTGATATAAAATTTCCATTTACATATATGTACTAATAGAAGCTTAAGTGCGGAATAACGCTTCCGAATGCTAAATCTAACAGGAGAGGTGATGCAGAAATTTCTTACAAACTTTTAAACTATTGCAAATTAGATAAACACATATAAAATTAAATTTATCAAATAAAACCACAACACAAGATATATGTGGGAAAAACCCTTTCGAAAAAAAACCTACACTCCAAAAGCCAGACTCAATTGTATTATCAACAACAATAATAGTTACAATACAATGCACAGAGCCAATGCTCTCCAAGAGTAGGTACAACAAAGATTTCAAGAGCAATTCCGGCAGCATAACAACGCCTTAGAAAATAATCAACCCATCTCTTCAAAAAACAACTAAGGCATCAACATGTAAATAGAGCTCATCACAAAGAGGTATGTGCCCATGGTTCCCAAAACCATCTTTAAAGTCCAAGAGGTAAGTTGTGTCACAAGCAACAACTTGCTAATCCAGTGACATGCTGCACATAGCAACTTTCGAAGCAACAACACCTATCTCTTCCATAACAGTCATCTTGCCAAATATAATGTAAGTACAACATAGAAGTTACCATGACCAATTAGATGCCTTACCTCACACCACTTGTCGAAAGTGAATCCAAACCATAAATGTAGACCTCCAAAATATAACTCTCCATGACTCTTCCACCAAACTAGAAACCGTCATAGTCATAATAGAATTTTTTCATAGTCTCAACATAGCTATCTTGTTCATTTTGTGGTCTTTCGCCACCCCACCTTTGGTTTCTCTCTCTGCATCTTCTTCGGAGTTGTTCTCCCTTTCTATAGAGATGGAGGGGATTGTGGGGGATAAGCCTAGGGTTTGGGTATTTTGGAGTCTTCCATCCTCATTCTCTACGGTTATCTTGTTGAATATGTCTCCTATTGAGGTGGAGACACCTTTTGTGGGTAGAGATGGTTGCTCCTTTTCTATGGAGTTGTTTCTGGATAGTGGCTGCTCTATTTTTAGGTAGGTTTGGGTTTGGTTTCTCCCTCTATGGATTACTGGCTTTATTTTGGAGGTGGAGAAGTTTTTTGCCTGTTTGAGGCGTCGCTTTGGGGTGGACCCTCTATGCTTTTGTTGTTTATTCTTTGGTGGGGGATTCTTCTATTCCTCTGGCCTGGTCTTTTGCTACCCTATTTATGGTGTTCTATGCTCCTATGGAGGTGGAGAGGCTACATGAGATTTGGGTTGTAAGGAAGCTAGCTAGGCTATTGATCTTCTCTCTTTTCTAGCCTATTGAGCTGGCTTTCTGTCCTATTGAGGTGGGGAGATGGGGTGAGGGAGTTTTTTGGCTGTTGGTGTTGCTGGTTGAGGGAGCCTATCAAAACCCTCTTGTTTCTTTTTGTAGCTGGTTGTGGGTGCCTGATTTGCACCCCACGTCCCAGATTGTTCCTTCGGGATTTGATGTTGTTATCTGGGTTTTGTCTGGTTGTGGGAGCCTTGTGAAACCCACTCTGTTGGATGCTAGTCGTACCTTTGTTTTTATCATGGATGGACTGGATGCTGGTAGTTTTCAAGGGCCCAGTTTGGCCAGTTTGTGTTTTTTGTTAAGCTCAGGTTTTGTTGCTGGTGAGTTGAAGACTTTGTTACAGGTCAAGGGAGCCTGGGAAAACCATGACTTTTGGCTGGGGTGCCAAATAAACCCTCATTTTCTGTTTATAAGATCTATAAGGTGGTTTAGATCTGTTGTTGTGTCTATCCTGGTTTGTATTGTCTTCTTTTGTGTTTGGCTCATGGTAGTTTCGTTTAGGCTATTTTGTGCCACAAGAAATGTAATGTTTAATCCCGTCTCTTCAAAACCTGTTTTATGGGGTTTCTAGTCCCCTCAAAACCTATTTATCCTAATAAAAAATATAGCAACCGATCACACTAATACCCAAAATTTTAGGACTTCCAAAATGGATGTAAAATATAATAAATAATTAAATTAGCATGTTTAGACTCTAAGGTTGAAACACCTTAATCCCAACACACATTTCATTTCACCCATCCAAATTTGAGATCCAATTATTATGTTTTCCCGTTAATAAAAATGTCTATTTTATAAACCGAAATACAGTTATAAGAAAGAGAAAATATGGCAAAGGTAATTAAATATCGAGGAAATTGCTTCATAAAAAGCAATGCGATGGCGAGTAAACAACAAATTTTGGACATTAAATTACTTGGTTCACAAGCAATCTCAATTTGAGAAGAGGAGATTAAAAAGAATAGTAAACTCATTTGATCTCATGTAATGTCATTCTACCTATTTCCGCCATGACAGACTACAGATAACAGAGTAGTTTTGACTATTTGCTAGCATACGCGTCTGTGAATAAATGGAAGCTTCGTGACGTTTTTCATGCCACCAGGAAGCTTCTACAATTACACTTGTTAATACACAAATATTTACTTCACCCAGTTCAACTCATTTGTCAAGATTTTAGTTGGTTTGGTAAAGCTATATTTACCATTTCGCAAGGAAACGAAAAACCATGACAAGTGTACGACAGCTTGAACTTCTAACAATGATTTGCATGTGTTTTGTTTAGCCCACATTGATCGAGCCTGGTGCCATGAAACCAGGTTGTCGCTTTTGTTGTCATGGATAAACAATGCCATCACTATTTATCTATGTGGTGGTGACAGGAAGAAGAGGTTTGGTGTCGTGTCACTTAATTTTAGGAGAAAAATTGAAAAAGTGAAGTTTGACATTGTTTCTTTATACTGAAATAAAGTTGCAAGATTTTTTTGTTAAATATGCTCAAAAGATTTTGTTTGGTGATTGTGAGATATGAGGGATGAAGCTCAATCTCATACGAAACATAAAAAATGCATGCAAGAAACAGCCAGCTCACGATGAGATAAATATAATTCTGATGGCTGCTGCTCTATGACAAAAGTGAAGACAGGAGTAATGAAAAGATAAAATCTGAAATGAGGAAAGAAGAATAATGGTTATATGGATAGTAAAATAGATTTTAAATAATATATTAGGTATAAATTTTAAAGGAAATGTTTTAATTATTAGATGAGCATGGGAAAGATCTAGAATAGTCATCAAGGTAGGTGGGGCGAATTTCAAAAGGTGTAAGATTAATTTTAAAAACATGTGAAAGTCTTTAAAATTTAATTACAACATAAAACTTAACAAAAAAAAAAGACAGAAAACCAGCAACCAACTAACTCTTAATTAACTATCATTAAGGGACTTGCAGCTTGTCATTTCTTCTTGAGCAAATTTAGACAATCATAGATAGAAGAACCGATCTTAAAAGAAATGTTTTATTTTTTATTTTTTATTTGTTATAATTAAATCACTAGAAGGGCCAGTACCCATTTGATTAAAGAAAATTTAAAACATCATCTACAGAAATTCAAAAGAAAACATGGGCTCAGAGCTTGAAGCCCTTCTGACTTCAAATATAGCATTCAACCATTCTATATACTGTATTATTTATTCTTGATTATAAGAACTGTAAGAGAAGCCAAAAAAGAACTACCCATTACTGTAACACTATCATGAAACATCTTCTATACGAAGAAATCTATCTAATAAATATGATTTAGATCCCAAGCCAAACCCTTAACCTCAAGCTGCAACCTTCATTTCTTTAGAGACAACTATTTATTGATTTTTAGAAAAAATTAACATCCTTTAGGGACAACTATGTCTATAAAAAGGTGCAAATACCATATTTAATGTCAGTTAATCATTTCTTTTATTTATCCTTAAGATTCATATAGATAGTTCTATGTTTATAAATAAAAATGAATAAGTCATTTAATGTTACTTAATCATTTCTTTTATTTATCCAATAATTCATTTTTTGAATAAAAAAATAACATTCAAATTAAAAATATTGAATGTGGACACTTCACCAAGGTCGTGAGGCTAGATAGAGGGAGAGAATATACTTCCAATGAGGTTATAAAAATTTTTAGGTATCACATCCTCAAAAAAATAGTTGAGAACCAATTATACTCCACAACAAATGGAGTAATTGAGAGGAAGAATAGAATCATTGTGGAGATGAAAATAACTATGTTGAAAGCCAAGGCACTCCCAATTGAATATTGGGGTAAGGTTGTAACAATGGTAGTATATTTGATAAATAGAAGTCTCATGAAGATTGTTCATTGAAATATTCCATAAGTGGTGTGGACAAAGTGCAAATAGATGGTTGAGAAATTGAGAAGAGGTAAAAAAATCATTTTTTTTTCAATTAAATATGTATCCATGGGGAAGATTCAAGAAATGGCGTTTTAAGGAATGCAAGATATTTTTTTAGAGACAAATTGATGAAATCTTAAAGGTCTAATTAAAAAATTTGTAGCAAGGATAAAGGAATTAGAAAAAGGAGATATATGAATTATTATGTGAAAATAATCATCTTGAAAAATAATTAAAGAAAGTTAAATTAAACTATGAAGATCTACACAAAAATATTGAGATGGCTGAAAGGATAATATAAGATGTGAGAAATGAAAATAATTTCGAGAAGGATGTATTAAAATTGAAAGAATAAAATAATTGGCTAGATCTATTTCTTGTAGCATGTCGAGAAGAAAATGGATTGCTAAGGTCTAGGCCTACAACATGTAATACATCATGTGATACAAATGATTTGTGTTATTCATTCGATGAATCATTTAATAAATTTGATATATCTAAAACTTTTTTTGAAAAGAGGTTTGAGGTTGAAGATAATGATGATTTATAATATACAATTCATGATATTTGTGATGATAATGACAAAATATGGTCTCCATATAAAGTTGGTTTTAAGAGGATGAGAAGAATAGAATATATGTAAGAGTGGTTTATAAAGAGCCCACTGAACCAAGTGTTAGGAAAATTAATGGTGGTCCTAGAAATGGAAAGAAGATGATATTACAAATATACAAAGTACTTAAAACTCACTTCAAGAAATAAAATTTAACTATCATAGTTAAGGCCATTGTAAAGAAATCTATTGGGATCTTCATTCTTATAGCATTTGTGAACTAAATACTCATTCTAAAAATATGTGTTAGAATAGAGAGTGGAAGGAATAATTTATGAAATATTGTATGGGAATGAATTGTGGATGGATTTACGGATCCAATTGGCAAAAGATAACATTTATGTTTAACGTTTTGTACATGCAAAAATATCTATATGTACAAAAGGATGACAATCAAGAAAAAATTAAATGTTTCAGTAGAAATAGAGTACACTAAGGTGAGTTCTACTAAGTGTGTCAAGGGGGTTCTACTAAAAAAATGTAAATAATAATGGCAAAGACTACAATGCAAGCATGTTACAAAGATAAAGAGGATTACTACTAAGGAAGAGCCATGAATAAAAAGATAATCATGAATGAGACAAGTGGTTTCATTAATTTTTCTTGAGGATAGGACAATATTTTAGTCCTAACAAGAATTTTGGCTAAAAATTGGGTTGTGAGGCACCACGAATGTCATTTGGGATATTTTTGGACCTATATGTCTATTTTATACCCCTTAAATAGCCTTAAAACACCTCTAATATGCCTAAATAATTTATAAAAGAGTAAAATATTATCAAATATAATGCAAATTCATGCAACTAAGACAATTAAGAGTTATAATGAAAGGATGTGATGGGATGCCATGACAACTTTGGTCCTAAAAGAGCTTAGTGGTGGAGTTAGGGTTAGCACTTTGACCAAGGATGCCTCCACATGTGGGGAAGACTATTTAAACCTTCTCTTGAATGGTTACCAAGGTTGGAAGTTTGATTTTGTATGATTGGCAATATGAAACTACTCATTTTCAGACTGTTATCACTGTTTTGGTCTTCTTTTGCATAAAATGTGAACACTAATGGATTGAATCCATTGATCCAGTTTTGGATTGTATTTATTTGGTGTGTTCCAGTAATATTTGGCTCATTTCATGCTTTGTATATAGGGTGTGCTAATACTTTCATTATTTTGTTTCCATATAGCTAGTTTTGGCTTGTAAATAGTAAATTCTTGTAAAATGGTTGCCCCATAAAATCCCTCTATGTTACCATCACGGCCTATTGGGACATGGAAGTAAACCCCATGTATAGTGTAAATATGCAGGGAGGAGTTTTGGAAATGGATTTCATCATGGTTACCACCTCGTTCTAGGTGAGTCCAGGAGCAACCCGGCTAGAGGAAAAAGGGTGTAAATTGAGTGCATACTACAGGGGCGAATACAAAACCTTAGCCAAATCATTTGGAGAAGTTCATGAGGTCCATAAAAAGTTTCAAATACAAGGAGAAGCCTTGAAAAGACCCTTAGATGCCCATTCCACAAAATTGAATAGTCACTGCTGGTTAAAGGCCTAGAAACCCTAGCAAACCCTCATTTTTGGCTTAGGGTACTATACAGAAAGTTGGGAAGCCAAAACCACCAAAATATCTTAGGGATAGGTGAGTGATTGAAGAAAAGTAAAACTCTTTGCAAGGCCTTTTGGAGTGTAAAATTTAAAACCCTCAAAAACCAGATTTAGGAGGCCTAATTGGGGCTCATCTTTGTAGACCTATTTCTAGGAAATTTCATGAAATTGGTAAGGGAGATGAAGATTGTACAACCTCAAATGGACCTAGTTGGATTTATTCCATGGTAAACACTACCTCCACACCTCTACAATGACTCACAATAGTATGGGGGTGAAAAGTGAGAAATTGACAAGTTGTTGTCAAGACAGCAAGATCGAACATATGAGAAACACATTGAAATGGTAAGGTTCTTAGTCAAACACTTGTTGCAAACACCTTGAGATTGGTAAGGTGAAAGTCCTAGCAGAGATTGGGATGGACTTGGAGGTCTTGGAGCATAGCTAGACTTGATGAGGTTGGTGGAATTGACCAATACCAACTAGGTGAAGTGTGAGGAAGCTAAAGAAACCCCATCAAATTGGTATCAAAGCCAATAAGCTTTGGGCTAGGAGAGTAGATGTCTTCAGTATAATTTGTAGGAGAAAAAACCATGGTGAAAAATGCAAAGTTGGCAAAGAAAGTGGATGATCAAGAGGAAGAGAATAGACTCTTGAAGGAAAAGTTGATAGAATTAGAAGGTTAGCTTGGTGAGATTGAAACCAAGGCAGATGAAGTGTTGGTAAAGGTTGAAGGAACAAAAGGGAAGGGTAAAGAGGTGTCAGAGGTAGACAAAATACCTAAACCTGATCCTGTCTTAGAACAAGACCCTTTCCTAAAGGCATTGAAAGCCTTAAGTGGTAAATCACTAGAAGGATTGCCATTGTTTACTGGTAAGATGGAGGCTGAAGTGGTTATAGAATGGATAGAAGGCATGGAGAAACATTTTGAGTGTGAAGGCATTTGAGTGTGAAGGCATAACTGAAGCTCAAAGAGTCAAAGTAGCCAAGTCTAGAATGAGAGGAGCAGCTCTCACATGGTGGAAATTTGTGTAGGATGAGAGGAAGAAGGTGGGCAAAATACTCATCTCTTCTTGGAAAGGGATGTTAGTCAAAATCAAAGAAGTCTATCTCCCTAATGACTATGAAGTGCAGATTCATAAGAAGAGACAAAACCTAAGACAAAAAGAGCTTGATGTAAGTGGCTATATGGAGGAGTTTCACAAACTTAGTCTTAGATCTCATGCGGTGGAAGAAGAAAGTCTTAAGGTTGCTAGGTACCTAAATGGATTAAGATGGAACATCCAAGAGGAACTCAGTCTAATGAGCCCAAAGACAGCTCATCAAAGCTATCAACTTACCCTTAAAGTGGAAGAAAAACTGAAAATAAAACATGATTCAAGTAGTAATAGGGGCAGGGGTAGAGGAAAAGAAAATAGAGGCCATAGGGGAGGCTTTGGAGGAAGAAACTCATAGCAAAGAACACAAGGTGAGTCTAAAATTGCTGAGGGGCAAGAAAGTGGCACTGGTAAAGGAGGATTCAATAGAGGAAGGGGGTGAAACAGTGGTTTTAGAGGAAGGTCTAGTAAACAAGGTAGAGGTTCCTCATATTTTGCCTCAATGAAGTGTTACCATTTCAACTGGCTTGGTCATCTAGCATATAGGTGTCTAGAGAAGGGAACATCTTCACAGAGTAGTGAAAGGAGAGTGAACTATCTTAAAGAAGAGACTTCAAGCAACAAGACTTTAGAGGTTGCCTTAGAATCAGAGGTAGGTGACAACTTGATGATAAGAAGAACTTTGATAAAAGAACCTATTAGAGAAGAGCCTAGCCAAAGGAGATCATTATTTAGGATCAAATGCAAGATTATGGACAAAGTTTGGAAAGTGATCATTGATTCAGGGTCAACATACAACATTGTGTCAGAGGAGGCAGTGAGTAAGCTTAAGTTACAAATGATACCTCACAACAAACCATATAGGGACACTTGGTTGAACAAAGGCCAACACGTCCTAGTCAATGAGCAAGCATGGGTGGATTTCACCATTGGGAGGTATAAGGACAAAGTGTTATGTGATGTCCTACCCATGGATGCATGCCATCTTCTATTGGGAAGACCATAGCAATTTGATAGAAAAGCATGATGGAGCCAAGAATGCATATTCATTCAAGAAAGATGGAGTCACATTAAAGATCCAATCTATCCTTAAGGAAGGTGAAAAAAGAGCAGCAGGTCCTAATGTCCTGTTAGTGAGTGAAAAATAGTTCTTGAAGACACTTGAAGAAGGTGAAGGTATAGGGTTTGCATTAGTAATGAAGCCTAAAGAGGAAGACAAGAAAGAGCAACCAAATTTGCCAATAGAGGTTCAAGACCTATTATAAAAGTTCAAAGGAATAGTGAGTGATGGACAACCAGCCACCTTACCTCCTAAAAGAGCTATAAGCCATCAAATAGACATTATTCCTGGAGCATCCTTACCTAACAAGGCATCTTACAAGATGAGTCCCCAACAAATTGTTGAGATTGCCAAACAAATCCAAGAGCTTTTAGACTAAGGCATAATTAGGAAAAGCATTAGCCCTTGTGTTGTACCTACCATTTTAGCCCCAAAGAAAGGTGGTACTTGGAGATTGTGCATTGACTCTAGAGCTATAAATATGATCACCATTAGATATAGGTTTCCAATTCCTAGAACAGAAGACCTGATGGATTGTTTAGGGGGAGCCAAATATTTTACCAAGATTGACCTTAAAAGTGGATACCACCAAATTAGGATTAAGGAGGGTGATGAATGGAAAACAACATTCAAGACAATAGGGGGTCTTTATTAATGGCTTGTAATGACATATGGCTTATCTAATGCTCCAAGCACCTTCATGAGACTCATGAATGAGGTGATGAAAGACTTCATAGGTAAATTTGTGGTGGTATATTTAGATGATATTCTCATTTTTAGTAAGGATTGGGCAGATCATGTTAATCATTTGCAAATTGTGCTACAAAGATTGTATGAAGAGAAGATAACCATGAACTTGGACAAGTATGAATTTGTTAAGGAGGAGTTGGTTTACCTTGGGTTTGTGTTGTCACAAGGGAATCTCAAGATGGATCCTATCAAGGTTGAAGCCATAGTAAATTGTGTTGATTTTGTAACTAGGTTAGGAAAATAAATAGGATTCGGATTGCCTTAAGGCATCATCCGAATCCTTATAGGGCAGGGCCCTATCTATTGTATTTATATATAATGTGTAAAACAAATAGGGTTGGGCCCTATTCCAATGTTGTTTGAATCCCAAAAAGGGGGTTGGGCCTTACTTCATTAAGGAGGCATGTAAATAGGGTTGGGCCCTATCTCTATGTGCACAAACTCGAATAGGGTTGGGCCCTTTATCTCCTACATGCCAAGAAACATGAAACATGTTCATCATATTATAGGGCCAACCCTATATCACTTCATGTAACGTGTGGTCCTAAATAGGTGCGCTCTCCTTGCAATATAACTTAATCATTATTAAGATGCCAAAATAGGGCAAGACTTAAGGCAATGTGTAAGCCTTATAATTGCAATTAAATCTTGGCACAAAACTTAAGGTAAAGACAACTTGAATTGGTCTCCATGCCACATACAAATAGAGATTCATTTGTATGTATTCATTATTCGGTTTTATCATCATCAATGTGAAGTTAGTTCAGCAAGATCTGGAGGTTAGCGAATATTCATTGAAGGCAAGTGAACCACCTCTAAAGATCAACAAATTACTTCTGCCATCAACATTTGCCTTACATGTGATCTTGGACAATGAATACATTGAAGAGGATAGCGAGTTCCTCTTGAAGGTCCACAAACATCATTAGGTTTGCAATCTTCAATGAAGAACTACGAAGAGCTGGAAGTTGTATGCTGATAAGTTTGTTATCTTCTGTTGTTACATTGTGCCCTAGCTGGGTTACGACTATAACTCTAATTCTGCCCTAGGTTGACAGTTATATCAAATAAGTAATCTGATCTTTATTGCCATTGTATTCTACAATTAATAAAAGGATCTAGATCTGATTTGTTGTTGTGTTTTTCCTCCAAGAGGGAAGTTTTCCCAAGGTAGTCTTGTGTTGTGTGATCCTCTATTTGTATGCTTTACTATGCAACTTTAGTTTTCTGTTTATTGTGGATAATCTAATCATGAAAACTAACAAATTGGCCTACTCCTAAGTTAGCAACAGAGGTGAGAAGCTTCCATGGACTAGCTCAGTATTACAAGAAGTTCATTAGGCAATCCAGTGCTATATGTGCACCAATGTTGGACACTATTAGAGGTGGAATGAAGGCAAAGTTTCAGTGGAATGAACAAGCAAATAGAGGATTTGAGACCTTCAAAGAAAAGATAGCCACTCAACCGATGTTGGTGTTGCCTATTTTTGAGAAACTCTTCACAGTGGAATGTGATGCAAGCAATGTTGCAGTAGGTGTTGTCCTAAGCCAAGAAGAAAGACCAGTAGCTTTCCATAGTGAGAAGCGAAGTGATGCAAAGAGGAAATAATTGTCATATGACTTGGAATTATATGCTTTAGTGCAGGCTTTGAGGAAGTGGAGACACTATCTCCTTCCTAAGGAATTTGAAGTCTACACAGACAACCAAGCTTTAAGCTTTCTAAACTCACAAGACAAACTCAATCACAAACACATGAAGTGGGTAGAGTATATGCAAGCCTACACATTCACAATCAAGCACAAAAAAGGTCAATTAAACTAGGTTGTTGATGCATTGAGTAGGAGACTCTTGACAGTCCAAGAGATTCAGTTAAAAAGCATAGGTGTTGACAGTTTTAGAGACCTATACCCAAATGATGAAAACTTCTCAAATTTCTACAAGGTATGCAAAGAGTATCAAAATCATTTTCATAGTGAGTATTCAGATTTTACCTTGCAAGATGGGTTATTGTTTAGAGGAGGACAACTTTGTGTGCCTAGAGGGCCAATGAGAGAAAATCTCATACAAGAGAAGCATAATGGTAGTCTTAGTGGTCATTTTGGAGTCAACAAGACTCAAGTTTTGGTTCAGAGGTATTACTATTGGCCTGGGATGAATCAAGATGTTAAGAAGTATGTGGAAACTTGCATTGTTTGTCAAAATGCTAAGGGCACTTCTTCAAATGTCGGTTTATACCAACCTCTTCCCATACCAAATAGACCTTGGGAGTGCATTAGTATGGATTTTGTAGTAGGTTTACCAAGGACAAAGCAGGGATTTGATAGCAGTTATGTCACAGTGGACAGGTTTAGTAAGATGGCCCACTTTGTACCTTGCAAGACTACTCATGATGCATGTCATATAGCTTAGTTGTTCTTCAAGGAAGTGATAAGGGTAAATGGTTTACCCATGAGCATTGTTTCAGATAGAGACTCAAAGCTCATGAGTCATTTTTGGAAGAGACTTTGGCAAAAGCTTGGCACCAACCTATCTTTTGGATCAGCCTATTATCCACAAATAGATGGCCAGACCAAAGTAGTTAATAGGAGCTTATGAAACTTATTAAGCTACCTTACCAAGAAGTATAGTCAGACTTGGGATCAAGTGTTATCACAAGTTGAATATGCTTACAATGACACAATAAATAGAACCACTGACAAGAGTCCTTTTGAGGTGGTCTATGGTCTTCACCCAAGGGGTATATTAGAGTTAAGGGATTTAGGCAATGCAACAACAAGGAGTGGATATGCTGCAAATTTTTCTCAGTCAATGAAAGAGGTACATGAATCAGTCAAGCAAGCATTGATGGAGAACAAAAGTAAGATCAAGCAAAAGGTTGATGAGAGAAGGAAGAACCTACAATTCCAAGTAGGTGATCTTGTCATAGTGCATCTAAACAAAGAAAGGCTACAACAAGGAGTACCTAATAAGTTGCAGATGAGAAGGTTGGGTCCATGTGCCATCCTAGCCAAGTATGGGGAAAATGCATACAAGGTGGACCTACCTAGTGAAATAGGACTGTCACCAGTTTTCAACATAGCAGATTTAGTTGCTTACAAAGGGCCAATCCTAGGTTTAGATTATAGTCACTTAGAGGTATCAGATGATGTAAATAACCTTCAAGTACCAGCAAGACCAAGTTCAAAGGCTGAAAAGGTATTGAGTTCAAGGATCACTAAGAAGAAAAGGCATCAAATTTATTGGGAGCACCTAATCAAGTGGCAAGGTAAGGATGATGCTGAGGCTGCACGGGTTCTTGAGACAGAGTTTAAGAAATTAGGCATTGATCATAATCTGATCCCCAAAGAGTTGACTTAGTTTTCTTTTGTTTGGGAGAATCGTGCAGGAGTACCTAGGACTTAGGCTCATAGTCCTTCCACAATTTTGGCTTGTATTGACCTTAGCCAAGTCAGGTTTCTAATAAAGACTCCAGGAGGGTCCAAGGTGTGTGTATATGTTTGATTTGAGTCAAGTGTAGGCCTAGTTAAGTTAGTTTTCTTTCTAGGCTTGCATCTTTGTGAGTAGGTGGTAGCTTGAGTAGGTGAATGACCTTCTTGTTGGTCAAAAGAGGCATAACTTGGTGTGAACATTAGAGAGGTTTAGAATAGTCTTAGGAATGTTTAAAAAGTCATGAGTAATAACTTGTAATAGGTTTCATAAATTGAAAAGACAAAATGTCAAAAGTTGTAAAAGTTGTCATGACAACTTTGGTCCTAAAAGAGCTTAGCGGTGGAGTTAGGGTTAGCACTTTGAACTACGATTCTTCCACACATGGGGAAGAATATTTAAACCTCCTCTTGCATGGTTACCAAGGTTGGAAGTTTGATTTTGTATGATTGACAATCTGAAACTACTCATTTTCGGATTGTTATCACTGTTTTGGACTTCTTTTGCATAAAATATGAACACTAATGGATTGAATCCATTAATCTAGTTTTGGATTGTAGTTATTTGGTGTGTTCCAATAATATTTGGCTCATTTCATTCTTTGTAGATAGGGTGTGTTAATACTTTCATTATTTTGTTTCCAAACAGCCAGTTTTGGCTTTTAAATAGTAAATTCTTGTAAAATGGTTGCCCCATAAAATCCCTCTATGCTACCATCACGACCTATTGGTACATGGAACAAAACCCTATGTAAAGTGTAAATATGTAGGGAGGAGTTCTAGAAGTGGAGTTCATCATGGTTACCACCTTGTTCTAGGCGAGTCCCGGAGCAACCCGACTAGAGGAAACAGGGTGTAAATTGAGTGCATACTACAAGGGTGAATACAAAACCTTAGCCAAATCATTTGGAGAAGTTAATGAGGTCCATAAAGAGTTGCAACTACAAGGAGAAGCCTTGAAAAGACCTTTAGATGCCCATTCCACAAAATTGTATAGTCACTGTTGGTTAAAGGCCTAGAAACCGTAGCAAACCCTCAGTTTTGGGTTAGGGTACTGTACGACAAGTTGGGAAGCAAAAACCACAAAAATCTCTTGGGGATAGGTGAGTGATTGGAGAAAAGTAAAACTCTTTGCAAGGTCTTTTAGACCGTAAAACCAAAAACCCTCAAAAACCAGATTTAGGAGGCCTAATTGGGGCTCATCCTTGTAGCCCTATTTCTAGGCAATTTCATGAAATTGGTAAGGGAGATGAAGATTGCAAAACCTCAAATGGACCTAGTTGGATTGATTCCATGGTAAACGCCACCTCCACACCTCTGCAATGACTCAGAACAGTATGGGGGTGAAAAGTGAGAAATTGACAAGTTGTTATCAAGATAGCAAGATTGAGCATATGGGAAACAAACTGAAATGGTAGGGTTCTTAGTCAAACACTTGTTGCAAACACCTTGAGACTGGTAAGGAGCAAGTCCTAGAAGAGATTGGGAAGGACTTGGAGATCTTGGAGCATAGCTAGACCTAGTGAGGTTGGTGGAATTGAGCAGCACCAACTAGGTGAAGTGTGAGCAAGCTAAAGAAACCCCATGCATACATCAAAGGTTTGGAAAAGGTGTATAAAGTGAAACAATAAGCCTAGACCAACACTAATAGTCGTTGGTCTAAAGTTGAGTAAACAAAATTGCAACAATAATGTGAATGCAACTATGTATAAAAGTTTGATTGAAATTGTAATATATTTGACAATAACTAGGCCTAATATTATGCATGTAGTAAGGTTGATTTATAGAGACTCCAAAGAATACACATTAACAAGTAGATAAGAGAATCTTGAGGAATGTTAATGGCACCAAAGAATATGGTATTTTGCATACCATAACAAATAAAGTTGGGCTAGTTGGATACACAAATAGTAAATAGGTAGGAAGTGTAGATAATAGGAACAAAACATCGTGATATATGATCCACTTGACTTTGGAAGCCATTTCATGGGCTTCAAATAAACAAGTCCATAATTTTTCTTTCCACAAGTAGGCTGAATATATAGTAGAAAATATAGCATCATGTTAAGATATTCAGCTATAATGAACCATAGAAGAATCTAATATTTCATCGATGATCAAAGCACATCAAGATTAAATATCTCTCTTCTTAAAAAAGCTAGTAAAAAAAAAAGTGAAATAAAAGTCTTAAGTATTGTAGGTTTGTGAAATAACTTATGAATATTTTTATAAAGCCACTTACTAGAGACAATTTTGAGTGCTTAAGAAATAGTTTGGACATGTGGAACCATCAGAAGTCTAGCTTCAAAAGTTAAGTCATAGAGGTTAAACACAACTCTAGTCAAATTTCCTCAAACCAATGGTTTTTTCAGATTCATAGTACTAAGGAACTCTCATTTCATTCAATGGAATTTTCATTTTCCTTTGATGGGTCCAATATAAATTTCTGATATATTTAATAAAAAACAACAATGGCGGCTATAAAGTTCAACCCCCACTCAAAAGCAATAGATTTGGATACTTGGACTATGAAGACTTTTAGAAGGAAAAGTGAAAAGTGAGAGTAAATTGGTCTGATTGTGAAAGGTGAGAGTAAATTGGTGTAGAAGAAAACTGAAGAAAAAAGAAAACCAATATGTCAATGACCGCAGTGTCCCTCTGTCTTGTAACATACTCCTTATGTTCCTCGATCATTACGAAACTACAAGGAAAAGACGACTATCAAGACCATGTCAAAAATTTTAGTTGGTCTACTAAAACTACTGAATAACTAACACATTATAGTCTTGCGGGGGAGCTTCTACATATATAAAAGTTTCGTATAGGCAAAAGGAAACGAAATGAAAGACCAAGTGTAACTGCATACGCCTCTGACTTAACAAGAGCTTAAATTCTTCATAACGTGCTCTCAAGTCTCCTTTAAACGTCACTAAACGTGTCTTAATAAAGTAGTATGCATGAAGTTTAAGAGATAAATGGAGAAAGAGAAGGTTGAAATAGTTTGCTTAAATGAAAGAAAGTTGCAGGATTCAATGTAGAGTTAACAGCTCGTGAGGATGATGCAGAACAATCCACAATCTACACCAATAATGGAAGTAAAAGTCAGTGGGAATTTGTCAAAGTCAGAATTTAAATTTTATTAGCAGGACATTGGGAAATAAGATATGTAAATGGGCACATCTAGCGAAGGTAGTTTAAGTGGCTGGAAATAAAACTTTGCCTCCTCGGTCTCGAACAACCATGATAAAGATTGATGTTGAACTGAAATTAAATAACCATACCCATCTTTTCTAAGATTTTGTCTATGCAGGTTAGGTTAGGTTGTATTTATAATAATGGATATGAATATGGATATAGATTCTTTTATAGTTCATGGTACGGGTGGTTTGTTTATAGGTCTGCTAAGAGCTTCAGTCAAGACTCAAATGGATAGGTCTGCTGGGGGCTCCAGTCAAGACTCGAATGGAGGTACCTCGAGTAGGGCCCTGCGTTGATTTGTCCTTCCCCTAATTTCATAGAATTGTAGGGCGGCTGGGAATAAGGGAGGGTAATATTGATTTAGTATTCTTTATGTTTATGTTTATGTGTATGTGTATATATTTATATCTAAACATATAAAAATTATATATATGTATGCATGTATCTGTGAGATAATAACAAGATAATAATGAACAATATGTTTTATATAAAATCAAATAAAAAAAATAACAATGTAACAATGAATAATGGATACTTGGAATATGGAGACTTGAAGAAGGACAAATGAAAAGTAATAGTTAATTGGTCTGATTGTTAACGGTGTCGTGGTGTGGAAGAAAACTGAAACAATAAGAAAACTTATGTGTCAATGGCCACAGTGTCTCTCTGTCTCCTTAACTTTGACAGATTGCAGGTAAGGGAACTTTATGCTTCTCGACCAATAAAAAACACACAAGGATATGATGATGATGATGAATATGTCAAAACGTTTAGTTGGTCTACTAAAACCACTGAATAACAAACAATATTTCATGCTTACATATATATGTTTCCTCTCAGCAAAAGGAAATCAAATGAAAGAACAAGTGTAACTGCATACGCCTCTACATTTCCTCATAACGTGCTCTCAAGTCTCCTCTAAACGTCACTAAACTTGTGTTGATAAAGTAGCATGCATGCATGAAAAATTGTACGAGAGAAACGAAGAGCGAGAAGGTTGAAATAGTTTTCTTAGAATGACAGAAAGTTGCAGGATTCATTGTAGAGTTAACAGCTCCTGAGGATGATGTAGCACAACCCATAACACATACCAATAATGGAAGTGAAAAGCAATGGAATGACTGGGAATTTTTTAAAGTCAAAATTAAAATTTTATATGTAAATGGTCACAACCAGAGAAGGTAGTGTAAGTGGCCTCCTTGGTCACTAACAACCATGATAAGGATTGATGTTCGACTAAAACAGACCTATTTTTAATAAAAGATATTTTTGTCGATGTAGATTAGATTGCATTTAAAAGAATGATTGGCTTAGTTTAATTTATGTTTATGTTTGTATGTGTATGTATATATTTATATGTAAATGTATACAGATTTATATGTTTGTATATATAAATAATAATGTATATATGTATGTGTTCTTCTCTACTTTGAGATGAACTTTTTTCTTTCTATTTTATGGGTGAGGAGTTATTCTTCTTATGGCAGCGACTCTTTGTTTTAGGGAAGATCTTTACGTACATGGGTATCTCATCAGGTTTCATTTGTTGGGACCCATGGTTTCATTTGTTGGGAGATGTTAGAGTAGTGTTTTTTTTAGTTTTCTTTATGTTAGGGTGTATTTATTTTTTCTTACATGGTTAATTATACTTTTTTATTACGAGGCCACACGACATAATCCATTAACTACACAAGTCTCTCTCTCTCCCACACATGGGTAGTTAAATTTCACACCATCTATAGGAATTTTATATCATTTCTCATAACCACTAGTCTGTCTCTATATGAGTAGGTTATGCCTTATATTTTTGCATTTACCAAATAGGTAAATCTCCCTCCTCTTGCAGGTAGTTGGAGTTAATGCACCTCTTGGATGAATTTCATAATGTTTGGTTATATATACAATTCTCTACTCTCACCATAGCTAGTTTGATGACTAGTATGGAGTGAGTAACAAGATTATTATAAAAATTCTCTTACGATTATCTCTATTTTATCTCATTTGAGATAACCTCTCATTTTCACTATTTTGATCTTGAATCATTTGTTGGCTAGAGTTATATGTGATCTTCTACTAACATCAAATCCTAGTTTGATTCTCACTTTTCATAATATCTAACATGTTGCACATAATAGTCAAAAATAAATACTAATATTGAAGTTTAATCTATCTTAATCCTTGAGTCACTATATGTTAACCTATAACTAAAAAGAAACCCTACTTTTCTTCCATATGAAAAACACTTATTTACTTTCTCATAACTATGTTTGAGAGTCATAGCCAAGTATTAGTGACCTATGGCTTATTAGTATTGTACAAACACATACTATACTTTTGACTTAAGTGAATCCACTTAAATTAGGATCCTTACCTAAGCAATGCATGAATGAGATATCATACTCGAAGGAGGAGGAAATCATTAGCAATCTAATTTAACATTATTTACAGCCAAAACATAAAGAGCAATTGTTCAAATTCCGTAATTCTAGAGAACTCTCATTTCATTCAATGAAATTTTCTTTTCTATGTCAAAAAGTTTAGTTGGTCTACTAAAACCACTGAATAACAAGTATATTCCATGCTTACATATTTGTGTTTCCTCTCAGCAAAAGGAAACGAAATGAAAGAACAAGTGTAACTGTATACGTCTCTGACTTCTTTAGAATTGATGGAATTATCATTAAAAAAGGTTTTTCAAATCTACAGAATGATCTGTATAAAAGGTGTCCCTTAAACATCGGTAAAGTTGTTTTGATAAAGTGTAGTAGAGAAAAGGAAAAAGTGGACGTTGAAATACATTACGTTGATTCATTGTACTGTTAATGGCTTGTGAGGATAATGCCAATAATGGAAGTTGAAAACAATGATATGAGTGGTAATTTGTCAAAGTCAAAACTTAAAGTTTCATTACCTGGACATTGGAAAATTGGCACAAAGAAAGAAGATTGCTTAAGTGGTCTTAACTTCGCTTCTCTGGTCTAGAACAATCTTGATAAAAAATGGTGTTCAATTAAAAGTAATAAACAAATTTATCTTTTGTATGATAGATATTGATTTAATCACTTTTGTTTATGGAGGTTAGGCTATATATAATTAACATATATGTATGTGCATGTATTTATATATATATAAACAAATGAATGACGATTTTATGTCTTTGGTGTACAACAATAATGATAAAGACAAATGTTCAATTAAAAATAAAAAACAAATCTATCTTTTACTAGACAGATGTTGGTTTAATCAATTTTCTCTATAGAGGTTAGGTTGTATTTAATCACTCTTATTTATGAAATTTATATTGTAATTTAATAAATAAAACATATACATGTTCGTTTTAACAATTTCCTCTATGAATGTTCAGTTGTATTTAAAGAGCATATGTTTATGCAATTGACTTGATTTCTTTTATTTAAGAAGGTTAAAGTGATAGTTAATTAATACATGTTTTTGATTTATTTTTTTGTTATTGTCTATATAATTAAAATGATCTAATTAAATTTTAACATAATCATGAGAAGCATTAAATTAATATCCTTTTATCATTCAAATATTTTTTCCATCTTCCTATTCACTCATTAATTTTTAGCATATTTCAAAAAGTAACACTTTATTTTCATTCTCTTATTTTCATGTCTCATTTTGAAGAATTGATGTATACATATAATGTATAAATTGGGGAGAAGCTTTTGCCATGTACTGGTGTACATAAATATTTTATTATTTTTGAAAAAATACAGAGGTTTTAAAATGTAATTATCCTCTCCAGAACATAAGAAAAGATAATTTTTCTAACTTAATCAATTTATTATCATAACCAATTTTATGTGCACACCAACCTAAAATAAATTATTGCTAACCTAAACTAATATAAGGTTGTGCTAATATTACAAAATATATTGATTTTTCTTTAGCATAATAGTCAAGAAAAAGCTCTTGATCCTAATGCAACATTTAATTTAAAATTTTAGAAAAACATATATAATTGGAGAGTTCTCAATAAACGAATGCCAAGTTGATAGTGAAACTTAACAAAAGTGGTGTTGTCAAGGGACGTTTTGAAGCTATCATTTGCCTTACTAGTAGGATGATTACAAAATTTAATATTTTTTATATAAATGTACACCAACAATAAGTGTTACATGAAAATTATATGGGAATAAAAAAGTGATCCTTGCTCAAGTTAATGTGACATATTATTAGAAAGAGTAGGAGAGATCCATCAATAGTGAATATCATTGAGAATATGTAGCAAGAATACAATCTCATGAGAACCACAAGATACAATGTATTTTTTCATTTTGGAAGAATCACACATTGCCTCATATTTCTTTCTATACCATGAAATTATAGTTTAAGACATATCCATAGTGTAAATTGTTGTATATACTCTATCATTGAAATGAACATCATGTAGTTCCCTTTATAGGATGTAGTGACTCATACACTCTCTTTTCTGGTAATATTCAAGGCTATAGTTCTTTGTGTATTGTTACAAGAATGCCAATGATTATCATTAGGCTCATGCATCCAAAAAATAAAATAAAATATGATATTTAGTGGTCATCAAGTAAAGATTAATATCCTAATAATTTATTCCTAGTGTCATCAACAAAGAGATCATTAGTATTCTTAAGAAAATTTAAAATTTCTTTAATGGGAATCAGAGTGAGATCAACAAATATCATTTCAAACCCTTCTAATAATTATGATATATACTTATAGTGCTAAATCAACCATCATTGCATGAAATTTGAATGGAATTCCTTGAATCTAGACAATAATGTCACATGTTTTGTCATGAGTTATGTTAGAAGTAGGTTCCATTATTAGTATTAATACTTTTTGATTTGTGTGGTAACTGTAGACACTTAAAAATAATTATTTTAATTATTTTTAATTCCTCACATAATTAATTAATTAATTATGTTAATTCAAATTCTCCTCAATATTAATTAATTATAATTAATATTGTCACTATAGTATGTGACTGATTTATTTAATAAATCAATCCCTTTATTCTTCTAAAAAGTTAAATTCTCTCAAATCCTCCTCTTAGGTAATTAATTTTGATTGATTAGTTAACCTAAATGATTCCTACAAATCATCCTCCTAATCCATCATTAACCAAATCAATTCTTCTAGAAACTCCCTAAACTCACTTAACCTTATTCTTCTAATTTTGAATTCCCTCCACTCATTCTCTCTCCTAGTCAAATCCTCCTACAAACCCAAATCCCACCTAATTCTTCCTCTAATCCCCTCCTAATGAGTTTCTAGTGGCTAATCATCATGATTAGCCACAAAGTCAACTCCTTGTCCCTTCCATCCAACCACTAGCTTTTAATGCTCTTTTCCTAGGTGAATGTGAGATTTTCAAAATCTCACAATCCTTTAGGCATCTCCTCTCCCAAGAAATTTTTAATTCCTTCTTATCCCTCCAATCCCCATGATTATCCCCTTTTGAAGAATTTTAAATTCCTCCTCTCCATTCTTCAAGGAATGTCACATCCCTTGCTCCTCTCAAGGCACATTGGGAAGTCTTCCCAATGCACCTTGCTCTTCTCAAGGTACCTTGGGAAGTCTTCCCAATGCACCTTGAGGAGTGTGGAGACAAGAAATGCCTTTAAGGCATATCTCTTGGTCTCCACACCCTCTCTTGGGCCTTGAGTGAGCTCACAAGCAATCCTAGCCCTCCATCTTGGATCCATCCTAACCATCCATTTTTCCTCTCCTCTTCCTATAAATTGAGGACTCAATCCCTCCATTTTTTCATCTCTAAGCTTAGTAATCTTATGCTGCCCTTTTGAGCCTAGGAAAATCATCTTAGCAACCTTACCATGTCAAAATCATATCTCATCCACACTTAATCACCTCATCCATATCATCCTCCAAAATCCATTTCATATTGTGCACAACATTGGAGAGCCATCCACATTAAGTAAGCAAGAGGAGCACATCAAGTGTAGCATCATCCAAGGGTGTCTTCACTTCATCAAGCTCCATCTGAAGGAGAAGGTATAAGGTTTGTGAGGTATATGTATTTCATTCTTGTTTTGAGCATTTCAAATTATGTCTTTCAATTTCATATATTTATATGTTTGATTTGCATATTTGCTATCTAATCCACCTCACTAGTCTTTTCCCCTCTTCATTTTTGGCACGCCCGGTGGGACCCATGTCCCTAAGAACTAAGATTTTTGAAAATTTTTTGTGACTTGTGAGATGCAGGTCCTGGAACAGCACAAGAGACTGCAAACCAGCGCGAGCGACTCGGGTTTAGCACGACAGAAAAGCCTACTTCGGCGCGAGCGAAGGTGCATCAGCGCGAGCGCTAGCACATCAGCACGACCGACCTGACATATTTTAAAATTTTCCTTCTTGCTATTTAAAATTTAAAACTTTACTATCTGTCTGTTTGTTTACTGTGCGCCCAGGCATTTCAGCGTGGGCGATTTTCAATCAGTGCGAGTATTTTTATGTTATTCCCACCCAGTTATTTGAATTTAAATTTTGAAAATTTTACCCGCTAACTCCCACAGATCTCTGTTTTCAGGTTCAATGCGAGTGCAGGCATTTCAGTGCGAGCGTTTCTGACCAGCACGATGAACAGGTATAAAGTCCTTTTCTATTTTTTATGTTCTATCATTTTTTGAATGGTGTTTTATTTAGTTCAGCACATACACAGGCGTTTCAGTGCCTGCACAGGCATTTTGGCGTGGCTGACTGCACTTCAGCGCATCCTCTGTCTGTGCAGTATAGTTAGGACTGTTGG
This sequence comes from Cryptomeria japonica, assembly GCF_030272615.1. Classification (NCBI taxonomy): domain Eukaryota; kingdom Viridiplantae; phylum Streptophyta; class Pinopsida; order Cupressales; family Cupressaceae; genus Cryptomeria; species Cryptomeria japonica. The sequence goes on along the minus strand of NC_081410.1, from coordinate 616,697,827 downwards.
CATATGGACACTCCAATGAGACATTGTGTGTGATTGAAGGTTTTGTCATTGATGGCAACCTTGCAATCCTATGGCACCGGTAAGACATCATACTGGTAAATCATTACACAAGCAAGACAGTGCACCGACATCAACAAGATCACTCTACACTGGCACCGGCATAGAAGAAAAGATGTATACTGGCATAGAGGCGACAGGATTTTTGATATGTAATATTTTGATTATTATTGTAAGCCAACTTGGCAAATTGTAAAATGACTCTTGTATATAAAGGAGATCATTGTAGACATTTAAAAAAAGGTAAGGTAGTGAGCATAAAGAAAATTATTAGGCAGACCTAATGTGCGAATTATAGGTCAAGGGTATATGTAAAGAATAGAGTTAGAACCAGTACTAAATCTAGCATTGGAGATGCTATTGTAAAGCAATACAGATCATTGGATTAGTATAATCCTTATTGTAAGTCAATGTGACTTCCCATTGAGTAGTGAGCTCTAGGCAGTTGGCCTTCCTGCTTGTGCAGGCCCCTATTGTAAGTAATATTTTCTTATTGGCCAGTAAGTGAATATTGTGGGTTACAAATCCCACCGAGGTTTTTCCCACACCGGGTTTCCTCGTTAAACATCTTGTGTTATGGTGTTCTTTTCATGTGGATGTTTTTGATTCTGTTTATTGCATTAATTCTTACATACCAGTATACTGCTATTTTATGTTCTGGATGTTTTAACTTAAGAAATACTACTCACCGGTTAGATACTGATTCACCCCCCCCCCTCTCAGTATCTGTGGGAATCCTAACAATTGGTATCAAAGCTTGGTCCTCTATTTTCAGAAGCCTAACAGCTTGAGGAAGATCTTGACACCGGTAAAGATGGAAAATCTGATGAAACAACTTGAAGGAGCTCTTACTGATTATGATGCAGAGAAGTTGAAAAATATCAAATTAGAAGATGATTTAAGGGCAGCTCAGGATATCATTCAGGCACTTCAAGAAAATCTTACTGTTACAAGAGATAAGAGAAGAGAACTTTGTGAAAAATTGCAAAATGAGAATGATGAAAAGGAATCACTTAATGATATGATAAGCAAGCTGAAACAAGAGATCATGACAACAAAAAATGAAAAAAGAGATTGAGGACAGAAAGAAGAATGAAGAAGAATTCACTAGAAGACTAAGTGATTCAGCAAATGAGAACACAAGACTTAGCTATGAAAATGACATGTTGAAGATAGATCTGATGCATACTCAGAATGACTCAAATGAACTAATGAGACAAAAAGAAATCTTGGAAAGGGAATTGGAAACTGCAAATCAACATAAAGAAAAATTCAAGAAAAGCTCAGAAGAACTTGGTACCTTATTGAAGAATTAAAAACCCAAAGGTGACACTTCTAGAATTGGCTTTGAAGTTGGAGAAAGCTCTGGTACTGCAAATACTCAGGATCACAGAAAACCAGTAAGACCACCTAATGCTTATAAATTCAATGGAAAATGCTTTAACTGTAATAAATATGGTCATAGGGAAAATGAATGTAGATCTAGGAATTATCAGAATATCAATCCACCCACCGGTCAATGTTCCAAATGCAACAAAATTGGCCATAACTCTGAAAAACTGCAGAATGAATGTGAGATGTTATGTTTGTGGAAGATTTGGACATCTATCTAATCAATGTAGAACACAAACCGACATAGGTTATGGGAAAGCTATTTAGAAAAATAATGTAACTTGTTATGCATGTAACAAGATTGGGCATATTGCTAAATTTTGTAGAAGTAAAAGTACACCAGTAGACAACAAAAGTGCTAGCTTGAAAGGTAAAGAAAAAGTTGAAGAGGTTAAGAAAGAATTCTCAAAGCAATGGATTAGAAAAGCTGATCTAAATATTGGGAATACTCCTCCACCGGTAGAACCAACAAATACTTCACTGGCAGGACAGAGTGATGCTTCACTGGCAGGACAGAGCAGTGCTCCACCGATAGGAAGTTCTTCATCTAATTGAAGAAATTTTTCTTGAGGGTTTGGCAATTTAATGACACATGTGCTATTATTCCCTCGATTAGAAATAAGAAGTTGAAAATCATTTATTACCGGCAAACAATGTTAATTGAATACTTAACCGGCATGCAATTAATATGGTAGATAGCAAAAAAGACTTTATAAAATAAGGTTTTGGCTCCATTTCATTTCACCTTGATTTCAAACTTTCAGAGAGCGCGAAGATTTCCAAGCTAAGGCATTTCGAGCAAGGAACAAGCACACTCCAATCAATCATCCATGCAAGACAGAAAAAGGTATTTTATCATGGCATCCATCTCTACAATTGAATACATAGCGAACCCTACTATTGTGGAAGTAATTAAAAGACCTAGGCCCATATTTCAGTTGGTCCCCGAAATAGCAAAGAAGGATGATACCTTAGGTGCATTTTCTCAAATCCCTAAAGGTGATGTATATGCTGAAGACCCTAGAATGTATATTCACTGCAATATTGAAGAGTTAGGAGATGAGGAAATCAAAACCATGTATAAAACCAAGATATGTGATGATACCGGCAATGTTAAAGCTGAACACAAAATCATTGAAACCCTAGGATTCACAAAAATCCTTAGCATTCCTAAATTTCCTAAGGATGTGATTAGGATAGTGTTAAGCAGAGTTCATGGGGAATTTTTCTGGTTAGCTGCAATTCATAAGATCACCAAGCAAGCGGTAAAGGTTGTCACAGGGTTACCGGCCACCGGTAAAAGACCAGACAAGAACAAGAAAGTTTCAAATGATTTAGTCATAGACCTAACAGGTGCAACATTTGATAAAAGATCTCTAAGGGTCAACGATGTAAAGGATACAAATGTGAGATTCTTAAGTATGATATTAGGTTACAAAGTCACTCATGCCAATAGACTTAACTCAATTTCAAGTTTATGCATTAAGAGTGCTTATGATATGATAACAGACAATGCAAAAATTGACATCTATGAATGGTTAAAGGATGAACTAACAGACAACCTTGGAAAGATAAAGAGGGATAAGAAAGGAACTTTCAAATTTGGAAATCTGTTAGTATGTCTAATGCTTCATATAACAAAATAGGTTCCTGGTATAGGATATAAAGAACTTGGATATGACATATCGTAGGAAAGCAACTGACAAAATTGTTCAATACCATGGGTGAGAACAATGAAAACAACATTCATGACTTTTTCCAAGCACTAAAGACAAAAATGAAGAAAAGGACAAGGTTATCTCAGAAAATTGTAGATAAATACAAAGATGATATATGCTTTGTTATTAAAAAGGATGAAATATGGATGGAAGCACTCATCCCAAGGACAATCTGGGTAACGGAAATGGGCTATGAGATAGATGACCACATAGTTGAAACTTATGCCAAAGCACTTTTGGAAGCTCCCAATGAACCTAAGGAGGAAGTATTTGGTAGTGCTGAAACAACAAAAAAACATAGTCCAAGAAAAGAGTGAAGAAGGTAGAGGCATTTGTGAGAAAAGGATCCAGACAAGCAAAAGCCATTAAGGAAGATGTATTAAAGAAAACTGGCATAACTGAAGATGAGTTGATAGCCCCACAACCTGAAGCTCATCTATCACCGGTAGGTACTTCTTCAGAAGGAGACATGGCAGCAACCTTTAAAAGAGTTGTTAGGAAAAGAGATCCCTCACCGGCAACCACTCCTTCACCTAGAAGGACAAGGCAGAAGAAACAAGCTGTGAGATCTCTAGTCATAAAGGTCACACCTAAAAAGAAGCTGACTCCTAAGAAAAAGAAAAAGACAAAAACTGACTTGGCACCTCTAGACATTTTGCTAAATGAGATCACAGAGGAAGGAAAACCGAAAAACATAGGGAAAATTTATGACACCCTATCTGCTGATGAAAAAGGGCAAGTTGAGGAGAGTGTAATATTACATATGGACATGTTCAAAAAGTTTTTGATGGAAGTCATAAATGAAATTCCTGATGATTTATACAAAAGACTTGAGGCCAGAAGGCAAGGAGTAATTGAATTAGACAAGAAAATAAAAATAGAAAAACTACTTGCTGTATATCTAGTAAACTCCCCAAAGGAAATTGATGATCTGATAGCTCAGGCTAACTAGACAGTCTTCTCCACTGTACATCGACATATTTCACTAATGGCAGGAAGAGTTATAGAAGTTTTAGAGGAAACAGAAGATGGTTGGGACATATTTTTGGTTGAAAAAGAAAAACAAGAAGAATACATGAATCCCAAGCCTATTAAGGTATATTAGAAGGATAAGGACAAAGGGAAAGGCAAAATTGGTGGACCTCCAAGCATAAGGGTTAAAGACAACCTACCTCCACCTATAAAAATTACAACCCCTGAAAACCAACCAGCAGCTGAAAGCATGGATGTAGAGGATAGCAATCCAAATCCTGAAGTCCTGTACACTATAAATGTTGATACCCAAAAGATCAACATAATAGTTGATAAAGATACAAGTGAAAAATCAGATATGGCTAAAGAGCCTCCGGTAACAGGAAATACAGAGCAACTGGCAGAGGATACAAGGAAAAAGATGGAATCTGAGGCACAAATAGAGAAACCGACAGAGCTAAAGGCTCCGGAACAGATGCCACCGGTAAGCAATGAAGCAGGAAAACCAGTGCTAAAGGAAATGCAGACACAAACTGACCTGCCAGAGGTCAATACAAGCATGGTCACTTCCACCGGTACTCAGTTTGTTGGGTCATCATCAAAGTCAACAAATGTGACCGAGGTATTACTTGAATCCATTAAGAAAATAACTGACTACAGTTCACAAGCTTACAAAGCAATAGTTGATTCAATACCAATTTTAAAGATAATTGCTCCTAATTGTAATATAGATAATAAAGATTCTTTAGGACAGTTGGACACATTATGTAAATACATTTCTAGAAATATTGAGAAAATAAAGGAAGAATCTGTAAAGGACATGGTAGAAAAGGAGAAACAGAAATTCTTTGAAGAAGAAATAAAGAAGTGCAATAGAGACTTTGACACACTTCTACCGGAATTGTGTAGTTTGTTAAAAAAGTATTAAAATCTGTATAAAGACACATGCAAAACAAACTTCCTAACTGTAGATATTGACAAGAAAATAAGCAAGACACGGGAAGAGATAAACAAGCTTGCAGACAATTTTGTCAACTCACTAGATTCACTATCTATTTTTGAAGATAAGTTAGCAAATTTTGAGGAAGAATTGCTTAAACAACAAAGAGAGACAAAGACAATAATAAACAAGACAAAACACTTGAGATCTAAACTGAGTCCAAGATTGGACTATCTAGCATCTCTACGGAAGGAAATCTCAGAGGCATTAGCACAGGGAAGTAAAACACTGGCAGAACAATTGCAGCATCTCACCGATACTGTGAACAGGACTGAAACAACAATAAAAGATAGCAAAAAGTTCATGGATAGTATAAACTTAATTTTGGGTGATCTTTTTCAGATAATAACTACCCAACTACAAGGTTGAGGATATGGATAGGTATAACTACAAAATCTACTAACATCTTGACAACCTTTGTCATTGATGCCAAAGGGGGAGTAGTAGGATGAGAAAGTTCAAAGACAGGAATCATATGCTCAGGGGGAGCCCTTCATATTTTTGGTAAATTTTTTGGACTACACATTTTGGACACTTTTTGAAATTTCTCATGAGTGTTGCCATCAATGCCAAAAGGGGAGATTGTTGGCATATGGACACTCCAATGAGACATTGTGTGTGATTGAAGGTTTTGTCATTGATGGAAACCTTGCAATCCCATGGCACCGGCAAGACATCATACCGGCAAAGCATTACACAAGCAAGATAGTGCACTGACATCAACAAGATCACTCTACACTGGCACCGGCACAAAAGAAAAGATGTATACCAGCATAGAGGCCGACAGGATTTTTGATAGGTAATATTTTGATTATTATTGTAAGCCGACTTGGCAAATTGTAAAATGACTCTTGTATATAAAGGAGGTCATTGTAGACATTTAAAAAAAGGTAAGGTAGCGAGCATAAAGAAAATTATTAGGTAGACCTAATGTGCGAATTATAGGTCAAGGGTATATGTAAAGAACAAAGTTAGAACCGGTACTGAATCTGGCATTGGAGATGCTATTCTAAAGCATTATAGATCATTGGATTAGTATAATCCTCATTGTAAGTCAGTGTGACTTCTCATTGAGCAATGAGCTCTAGGCAGTTGGCCTTCCTGCATGTGCAGGCCCCTATTGTAAGTAATATTTTCTTATTGGCCAATAAGTGAATATTGTGGGTCACAAATCCCACTGAGGTTTTTCCCACATCGGGTTTCCTCGTTAAACATCTTGTGTTATGGTGTTCTTTTCATGTGGATGTTTCTGATTCTGTTTATTGCATTAATTCTTACATATCGATATATTGCTATTTTATGTTCTACAAGTTTTAACTTAAGAAATACTACTCACCAATTAGATACTGATTCACCCCCCCCTCTCAGTATTTGTGGGAATCCTAACAAGGACTAATTTCCATGTTTTTAGTTTTTCAGTTTAATCCGACCGTATAAGACTCAAAAAATCAGAAAAACCACTAATCAAGTTATTTTGCAAGTTGCCTAAGGAAATCCGACCAAACATTGTGTTTTTCTTAATCATTTTATTCTAGGCACCTAGATCTTAATTATGGGTAAAAGAACTCTTGCTTTTTGTGTTTGAAGAAAGTGTAGAGGTAGGAGAGTATGCTCTTTTCTATATAGACAATCAGAAATCCTAATGCTCAAACCGTTTCTTGTTTGTTGCATGCTTACCCTTAGCGGGCCTGCCCTCCCAACTTGCTCTTTGAGAAGGTAAAAGGGGAATGACCCAAGTGAGTACACCCGGACCTTGGGTTCCCAACTCACTATAATAAATAGGCCACTGACTATGAAAGGGTCAATGGTTGGGGCTATATGAGAGTTCACTCTCACATTGGGTGCTTAGTAGGATCCTAGAGATCTCAATCATGCTTGCGTGACTACTAAGTTCTTGGTGCTTTGTTGGGCTATAGGCCTCAATTGGGCTTGTGCAACTGCGAAGGGTAGCTCCTAATGGGAAGACTTACTAAATACCTTGTTTATAGTGGCCAAAAACCTTCTAGTCATTGGTGCAGGTGGTTGGACCTTCGAAGCCATCCATATTTTTACGACCCTTAGTAGAGACACAAAATTCGTCATGAGGAGTTTTCATGGGAATTGATGCTTGGCTGCTCCGAGAAGTGAGTGTTGTGGAGGGGAGCCAGTGGGGTCAAGCATCTAAGTGTCCGCTCTGAGTAAGCGTAGCTGGGAAACCAATTGGGATCCAATGACTATTGTCCTTGCTAGCCTTAAGAATGTTGTATATGAGCATGAGTACCTTTGAGTTAATATGCATTTGATCATTGTGTTTGCTTTGGTTGATACATACTTGCCAAGAGTAGACTAAAAACATGTTATTATCCTCAAAAATTTTGCAAAACCTTTGTCCAAACACAAACAAATATCCAAGTCATTACCCACATAAAATCCAAAATTGCGTCAAAACTTCGTCTGTCCCATGTCTCATAAGCCCAAGTGAGAAACTAAAAGTCCATGCTCTCCATTAAGGTTTAGATTCATTCTTTGAAACACCAACTATCATCAGAATCTGAGTGTTCGTGTCCCTTCATACAGCTTGTCATTCGAATCGATCCTCTTTTGAGTCATGTTCATGCCAAGAACAACCTAGTCATCAAATTTCTTCTAAGTCATCACTATCACACCTCCTCAATCAATCATCCTCAAAATTCCTAAGGACTTAGCACATCAAATCAATCTCTCACCACTATCAAATCAATCATCAAAAATCCAAATCCAATAATCCTTTAATCCAATTTAACTTCACTTCAAGGTTGCATACCTTGTGAAGTTCCATTTAGACCTCATCATTGATCAATTGGCTCTCGTGCTTGAAGAAGAATCCTCTCCAAGTATCATTTGCCTAATCCTTTTGAGTCGATCAAGACTCTTAACTCACGTCTCTACTTTGCCTAGGGTAATTAGTCAACCCTTAGTGTAAGAGAGGCTTTCTAATCATCATTCCCAGCTCTAAATTCTACCCAACTTGGTCATTACGTTGCTTGTGGTTTAATCCACCACCTAAAATCCTCATTCAAGGACTAAGGTGTCAAATCCTAATCAAATCCAGGCTCTAATCCAAGAACCCCACCAATCAACAAAATCCTTTGTCATCAAAGACAAATCCAAAATTCCATAAACATCTTGCTAAGTCCTTTCATCAAGAGATTTCCTCCTCCAATCTTTTTCTAACTCTCGTTGTGTATGGTCACAACTTGATCCCAAAAGAAAAAGATGGTTGAACAACAATATGGCATGCTGGACATTAGTGTCCTATATGAAGATCCCACACAAGATCCTACACAAAGTGGGCAACCTAGTAATCAAGATCAAAGCCAAAATCCTAACATGGTTAGCCAAGATGAACTCTCCCCGAAAGTTCAAACCTTTCTAGCGGACTCTTATAACTAGGAGATGATTGAAAAGTTCATCCAACACAATCCTACTGCACTTCTAAAGACCCTCCTCAAAAATGGAGCTCAACTTCCACCCGAATTTGATAAATCCACCCTCGACCAACAACCACAAGGAGACCTTGCTCCCCTACAAAGTGCTGCACCTATTATCTAAACTCAATCAATTACAGCCCCACAAATCATCCAAGCTCAATCAATGCCACCCATGGTGCCTCCCACACTGGTCTCCATCCTACCTCCTTCCTCTTTACCATCTATACCATTATCAAATCCGATCTCATCTATTCTCCAACATGCTTCTATGCCACCTCCTTCTATTCAACCACATATTTCTATTCCACAAAATTCCCTTCCTAGCAACAATGTCGCAAATTTTATCTAGGCTGTACTCAATCCTGTCACAACAATTTGCGGACCACAACCAAACATCACTCAAATCCCTGTGACATCGGTCATCACATCTCATGTCCCCTCCTCCTCATCATATCAATACATCGGTGGTGGTGCACCTTCCTTGACTCATCCAATTCTTGGGGCAAATACAATTCATCATTATCAAAATCCACAACAAGATCTCATCAAGGAAATTCAAGACATGAAAAATATCATCAGGGACATGAAAGAAGGGACTAACAAAAGGAAACCTTACTCATTTGAGGAATTTTTCCCTTGTCCTTATGACCCATCTATATCTATTGCACCGTACCCTCTAGGATTTGAGATCCCTAAATTCACCAAGTATGAGGGCAAAGGAGACCCTCACGACCATGTCCGAGAATTCCACATCTTATGTCAAGAAGTCTCCTATAGTGACCTTTATCTTCGATGAATCTTTCCCAAGAGTCTCATAGGAGATGCCCTGGTGTGGTTCTCATCTCTACCATGAGGTTCCATTGTCTCCTTTCCAGACTTGGCAGAGAAATTTGTGGCCCATTATGCTTACAACATGGCTAATGACGTTTCTATGATGGATCTATGTAACACAAAACAAAGGCCCAGAGAGACTTTCACCAACTTCCTACAAAGATGGTGACATCTTATCAATAAATTCTAGTGGGACATGCCATAACAACATCAAATTGAGCTATTTCAAAAGAACTTGGTGCTTGAACTTTCAAGACCCTTGACATCCCAATGTATCAAATCCTTCCAAAAATTGACCGATAAGGGCCTCGCTCTTGAACATGTCTTGTTTGAGGAAGGGACCTTGAAACATTACCAGAAATTGACACAAAGTTCTCCCTCTTATCATAACGACAAACCAAAATTCTAGTCTAAAAACAAAAATGTGGTCAATGATGGTGTAACTGATGCAAAACGGGTCCAAACAGTGGCTGCTCCCCAAAAATCCACCACCAATAATCAGCAATACAACAATGAAAAAAATCAAAATCAATTCCAAAAACCTCACAACAATGTCTCAGTCTAGGGACGACCACCCCAATCAAATAATAGAGCTCCAAGAGACTTCACTCCTCTTGCTGAGCCTATTGAAATGGTGTTTCAAAAACTTGTCCAAGCAGGTGCGGTGGTGTTTCCAATCACTCGCCCATTTGATCCCAATCAACCTAAACCAAGATGGTACGATGAAAATGAGTATTGTGAGTATCATCGTATTAAGGGACATGACACATGAAATTGCATGAAGCTCAAAATCTACATACAAGATCTCATTGATAGGGGTGAGATTGAAGTAGCAAACGCAAAACCTGGTAATAACAATGACAAACTTAAAATGTACCAGGAACCATTACTGAAGCATGATAAAGGAATAGGCTCATCATCTAATGCAGTGGGTTATGACTATACCAAACACATAACCGGCTTTGACTCTTTAGTGGGTCGCATCGAGCCCGTAGACAACCATGTTAATGTCATAACTATCCAAGGGGTTAACTCTCCCCCTCCCCAAAGTAGACAAAATTTGGCTAGGATAGTCATTCAAGGAGTCATGCCTCCCACCTCCCAAAATGATTGTAATGTAACCACACGCCGAGGTAAATTCACTATCCAAGGAGTTTCTCCCCCACCAAACCCCCCACCCATGTCTTCCACCCACCGATATGACCTCCTATATCAACTTGGGAAGACCCCCACACAGATTTCCATTCTAGAACTTCTCAAGACTTCCCGTGTGCATAAGGAAATTTTGGAACAAGCCCTCCTTGAGTCCCACATTCCTGATAACATCAATGCCACTAAATTCAAAGCTCTTATTGGAAACCTTTCTACCCAGCAGCACCTTGTATTTACCTCCAAAGATGCTCCTATAGATGAAGATCACAACAAACCTTTGCACATTGAAGCCCTTATGAAAAAACATAAGGTCAAATGTATTTTGATAGACGGTGGATCCAGACTTAATCTATGTACATACAAATTAATAAAACAATTGGGACTTTCCGAGGACTTGCTAGACACATCGGGAAGGATCACCATAAAAGCATATGATGATGCAAAAAGAGTTTCAAAAGGCATGATCACCTTACCTCTTCAAGTGAGCCCCATTACAATTGAGACCCTCTGCCAAGTACTAGATCTTGATCTCCCCTATAATATTCTCCTCGGGCAGCCATGGATTCACTCCTTGCAAGCCATGCCCTCCACCTATCACCAGTGCATCAAATTCCCCTATAATGGAAGAGAAATCACTATCAAAGGTGACCCCCAACCTTTTCAATATTGCAAACTACTAGAGGGGAAACATCTGTATCATTGCCCACTAAATAGACCCTCGCCAACCCCTCCATCCGACACATCAAATGTTGCCTCCACTTCATCCCAACCAGATAATCAAATCAAGATCTTCGACAATGGCTGTGGAGAATACAAATTGGAGGATGTCTTATTAATAGGCAATCTCCCTCTCTCCCCTAAATCATTTGGCAAACTGAAAGAGCTCAAAAAGGACCCGAAACTAATCATGCAATGCCAAGACACCACCTTCCAGCAATGTGGCCCACTTGATGAGGAGAGCCTTGAAGCAGATGTCTCTTCATGGCTGTGCCAAGAAGAGGATGAAGATCCAGAAAAAATATCCAAAAAGATGTATCCAAAAGCATCAGTCATAGTTGAAAAACTGGGTTACAAAGGACATGGTCTAGGACTAGAGGAGAAAGGAAGAAAAGCACCCATAAATCCTATCTCCTAAAAATACAATAGAGGCTTGGGGTACACCCCGGTTCCTAAGATTACTATCGCTAGTGCTCCTTCTAGTCCTTCTCTAGATATCGAAAGCGCTGATGAGAAGGAATTCCACGAAATGCCTTATGAATATGAAAACGATATCTTCTTCGACACTCACGTCAATACCATTTCCCCCATCCCCCCTTCCATCCCACACAAGCTACATCTTGTCCATCCCAAGCTCATAGACTGGGGCCAACGAGACAAACCCACATTAGATATCTGCGCCAATGATAATGCTCTCATTACTCTCTCGACAATGCGAAATTTGGAAGATTGTAATAGAGTAGAGGGCAGTCAAATACATGAAAAATGATACTTTGGTAGTTAGGTCAATGCCCTTAGCCACAAAAAAGATAATCAAAGCAAAAAACATGATTCCTTAGGTGAAAACCTCTCTAAGGAGCCTTTGGTTGAGAAAAAAATAAAAACAAAGGGCATATCCGAAAGTGAAAACCTAGAAAAGGCACTTGATGATGAGGGACTTGACCTCCCTACCATTGGTTACCTTCCGTAGGACAAATCAAATTTGCTGATAGAAGAAACATATAGCATCAACATGGGCACTGAAGCCATCCCATAAAATGTGCTCATTGCTAAATCCCTCACAGAAAAAGAGAAACAAGATTTCATCAACTTCCTTACAGAGGTAAAAATCAATTTTGCATGGTCCTATGCCGATATGCTAGGGTTGGATCCTACCTTGGTGGTTCACAATCTTGTTGTCCGCCTAGATACAAAACCTGTAAAACAAAAATTGCATAAAATGCACCCACATATCGCTCTCCTGGTTAAGGCGGAACTCGAAAAGATGTTATATGCAGAATTCATCAAACCCATAGACTACGTTGAATGGGTTTCCAACATTGTACCTATTGGAAAACCCGCTGGGGGCATCCACATCTACACAGATTTTCGAGATCTAAATAGAGCTTGTCCTAAAGATGATTTCCCGCTCCCCAATATAGACATGATTGTGGACCTTACAGCAGGACATGAAATGCTATCGCTTATGGATGGGTTTTCCAGATACAACCAAATCAGAATAGCAGATGAAGATCAGCATAAAACTGCATTCACACCACCATGGGGTACTTTCTGTTACCAAGTCATGCCTTTTGGCCTTAAAAATGGAGGAACTACATATCAACGTGCCATGACAACAAATTTTCATGACATCTTGCACAAGATTATGGAGGACTATGTGGATGATCTGCTAGGGAAATCCAAGACAAGACAAGAACACATTCTTATTATAAAGAAGATCTTTGAAAGATTAGAAAAATATAAACTACGCCTAAATCCCAAAAAGTGTGTGTTTGGAGTCACATCAGGAAAATTATTAGGATTCATTGTTTCCCAGAGAGGCATCAAGGTCGATCCAATAAAAGTAAAAGCTATCATGGAAATGCCTCCACCAAAAACTCTCAGGCAATTACGTAGTCTCCAGGGGAAACTACAATCTGTTAGGTGCTTTATTTCACAACTAGTAGATAAGTGCCATCCATTTGCACACCTCCTATGCAAGGACACCAAATTCAAATGGGAATGCTTATGTCAAAAGGCCTTTGAGAAACTAAAAGAATATCTAGCATCACCTCTAGTTTTGATGTTGCCTACTCCTGGAAAGCCCCTTATTTTGTATATATGCGCTACTGCAGTGGCATTCGGGGGCTTATTGGCACAGATAGATGATCAAGGAAAGGGACATGCCATTTACTACATCAGTCGAATATTGGTAGGGTATGAACTCAATTATACCCCCATTGAAAGAGCATGCTTGGCATTGGTGTTCAACACATAGAAACTTTGACACTGTATGCTAAACAACAAAACAAAGCTAATTGCTAAAATTGATCCACTTAAATATCTCCTGTCAAAAGCTTCTCTCACTAGCAGAACCGCTAAATGGGGCATTCTCTTAAGTGAGTTCGACATTGAATACGTAGACAGAAAGACAATCAAGGGACAAGTCATTGCAGATCAGTTGGCTAAAGCTCCACTTCCAAGAGGTCATCCTCTTCTCACAGAATTACTAGATGAGTTCATTATGACTGTTACCACATCCTCCACATGGAGATTGTACTTTGATGGCACCTGCACCCAAAATAGATTGGGGGCAAGAATATTATTGGTCATAGCTCAAGGAGGTGGCATCCCCAAATCATACAAGATAGCCTTTGCATGTACCAACAACATAGCAGAATACGAGGCCCTTATCACAGGTTTGCGCTTGGCTATCCACTAGAAAATTAAGGAGTTACAAGCCTATGGCGATTATCAGCTCGTCATAAAACAAGTCAATGATGAGTACTAGACAAAAGATGATAAACTCCTTCCCTACTGTACTATGGTTGAAGATTTTAAGCAACATTTCATGGCAATTAAGTTTGATCAAATCCCATGAACAAACAACAAGGATGCAGATGCAATGGCCACCATTGGCTCCCTCCTCCAAATGCCAGCACACAGTCAGAAGTGCGAGTTCTTGGTTGAGTAATTGTTTATACCGACATATGACCCACCAGAGTCTGAAATGGTGTGTGTTCTCGTTGGTCCCAAGTCCCCTTGGTACCAAGAAACCCTCGCTTTCCTCAAAGACAACACCATTCCCCCACATCTCACTAAAACCCAACAACAAACCTTCATCCACTGGTGTGCTCGCTACACCATCCTTGCAGACACCCTATTCAAAAGGCATTTTGATGGTTCCCTCCTAAGCTGTTTAGATAAACAAGAGGCGGAATGGGCATTACGCGAAGTACACGAGGGTATCTATGGGGCACACTGAAGTGGACTCACATTGGCCAAATTTTTTTTGAGAATAGGATACTATTGGCCTAAAATGGAAGTAGATGCATATAACTATGTGAAGAAATGCATCCCTTGCCAGCAACATGGCGACAAGATTCATTCACTGTCACAAGAATTGCAGCCATTTATAACACAAAATTCATTATCACCATAGTGGGGGCTCAATCTCATTAGAAAAATCCACCCTTCATCCTCCAATGGACACAAATTCATTATCACCACCACCAAATACTTCACCAAGTGGGTAGAGGCTATCCCTCTTACTTTTACCATTGGTAAGCAAATATCCAAATTCATCCTCAACTACATGATCTATCGATATGGCATTCCAAAAGTTATTATCACAGATAATGGCAAACAATTTAAGAACCAGGATGTCAAAGAACTTTGCCAAAAGTTCAACATCCAACATCGCTTCTCTGTCCCATATTATCCCCAAGGCAATGGCCAAGCTGAGGCTTCTAACAAAACCCTAATCAAAATCCTAAAAAAGATAGTCAATGAAGCTAGTTGTGATTGGCACCTCCAACTCCATCCTGCTCTGTGGGCCTACCGCACCTCCATCTGCACCCCCACAGGCGCCACGCCTTATTCCCTAGTCTTTGGCTCCGAAGCCATCCTTCCCCTTGAGATCGAGATCCCCTCTATAAAGGTATCACTGCAAAACATCCTACCAGAGGAAGAATACAGAATTGCCCGATTACAAGAGCTAGAACTGTTAGATGAAAGGCGCCTCAAGGCCTTAAACCATCTTCGGGTATATTGGAACTGCCTACACATGAGTTATCACAAAAAAGTCACAACCCAGGAATTCCAAGTGGGTGATTTGGTCCTCATGGAGAATCAAAAGAACCTACAAGAAAGAGAAAAGAAAGGCAAGTTCGAGCCTAATTGGCTTGGACCAGATGTAATCACAGCAAAATATGGATCAGGAGCTTATCAGTTGGTTACTCCTAAAGGCGATACTTTGGATGATCCAATGAAAATCATGCACTTCAAAAGATTTCATGCCTAGTCCTCAGAAAGTCTTTAAAAATAAAAAAATAAAAAAAATCAAGAAAAAAAAAAATGAAGAAAAGATCCTGAAAAAATCGTCACTTTGGTGAAAACCTGGCAAACAGGCGCCTTGTGACACAAAATCCTTAAAAAATTAGAAAACGAAAGAAAAACAATCCGTCCATTAGTGAAAACCACTTTGTGGCGCTATGGACAAGTACCTTGGTGAAAACCTCCATGCAGGCACCAAGGTAAATAACCAGATCCACTGTCTATTAGGTCAACAGTATAAATCATCCACCATCCAGTCCACCCATTTGCAACATTCCTTCTTTTCCACCTCCCAATAAAACACGTGTATGATGATGATTCTTTGCCTGAGCCATGAATAAGGAATGTCCCATCAAACTGAGCTTCTACGCCTCTCCATAAGCTTCAAGAAGTTTTGAAAAACAATCCCAAGTCCACAGGTCACCTTCCAAAACACCATTAAATCGCTTGCCTAAATCCACAAATCCACTTTACCCTAGGCATGATTCCTTCCCTCGCCTAGAAACCTAATCCACCATCCTAAGTCCTACTCTTGGCAAGAGGGTATCATTTGGTCATAGAAGAATTGACTTGTTAGATTTTGTTGGATCTTTTTATTTAGACTTGCATCTTTTGCCCCACGACTGCAACTATTTATGATTGCCTGGGTTTTTCCATATCCAGGTATGTTACAATAGGCACATACTAGGGCATATTTTTATAGTAGTGCATGTTTTGGATCTCTCTTGTATAAATTGACGATCTGGTATTAGTGTTTGTCAACACGTACCTTTTTCATGTACAAGGGTTATCAGTGTGTTTGAGGGTTTCCTTGCACATATCCACAACTCTGTATCAGCATTTCTAAACACTTGCATAGCTATGTGTAAGGAATTCCCGTTTATCTAAGAGTCAGTTCATGCCTTGGTGCATCCTGATTTTCATAATCAGTGGTGCAAAGTCACCCAGGGCAATATCAAACTAGGTTGGCTCTCCACATTTGTTGTGCACAAAAGCTCATCATCGTTACATAAAATCCTAAACTCAAATAATCCCATGGAGTTCTCAATTTCCCCCATTACCCATTCATTCCATATTCTTCTATCTAAGATCATTATATTATTATTGGCATATTCCCTCTTTGTATTATTTATTCATGTCATATAGATTGCATTGTTTAGACAGTCATTTTTCCACAAAACATTTAGCATATAAGGTTGCATTTAGTTTGCATCACATAACATTCATCCATATAACATTTAGATTGCATCATAAATCATTCCACATCCACAAAACCATTTCACATATACATTTATACATAAAAACATCAAAATCACTCATCCTGCATCAAAAAATCATGTTAGTAGCACATCATAAACACACATGTATAAGAATCCACTCTGCATCACAAAATAAGTCATCATAACACATCCATGATTGCATCCACATATGACTTCATAAGAAGAACAAAAATAATCCATCACAATAAATGCTACACATCATCTGTAACCAATCAAATCATCTATATATATAAAGAGGAAAATGTGTCTGTCATGATACAATGATCACCCCGAAGGGTCAAAATATAATACACAAGCAGTACAAGGAGCTAGCTCTCCCCTCCTGTATCACCACCCCCCTTCTACTGTACCTCCTCCCTTATCCTCCTACACCCCCTTTTGGTGGCCGAAAACCCACTGATCCCCCTGTCTGCTGACTCTGAGTCAACCACTAACTATGGGTCCTCTAAGACCGCACACTCTAAGTATATGAGGTTGCTTGCTGTCTTGTAGGCACCACTCTATGATATAATCCCTTGTAATACTGTGCCTCTTGGGATGACCTCTCATCTCTCTCTCATTGCTGCAGACTATCTAAAAATATATGTGCTAATCCTGCCGGCACCAATGCCTGTCGTGTTGCATCCCTCTCCCCCCGCAACCGTGTCACCTTCGCCTCTGCCCTCTGCACTCTGGCCCGTAATCCCTCTAACTTGACATCCTACCAACGAAGAGAGTCCTGGAGCCCTGCAATAGCTGTACCTGTCTGGGCCTCCTCCAACATCCTCTCAGCCTCCTCCCCCTCTACCCTGAAGGCATCCACCTCTATCCTGGCAGTATGGAGACTCTCTATCAGATCAACTATCTTGTGTTAGCTTCCCCACCTCTACCTCCATGCTTTGCCTCTGACCCATCTCTACCTACAGCTCATCCTCCGCGGAATGAAGCCTCGCTCGATAACTATCCTACTCCTATTGTAATCGGTCAAAATCAGCTTGTGTCAGTCCTCCCCCTCCCTCGCCTGTATCTCAGGGATATCCATGGGAACAGCCTCCACTCCCTCCCTAACTACAGCCTCCTCTTGCTCACCAACTGTGGCCTCCGCAACCTCACTTGGGGCATCCCCTCCATCCCCCTCCTCCTCCTCTGGAGCCCTCCACCACACAACTTGAACTCTCCTCTGCCCTTCGCTCACACCATGCCATGCGTGAACTATAACTCTCTCTCTCGGGCCATCATCCTCCCCACCCACCACCTGATCAACGCTCGACTCCAACTCCTGTATCCACCTGTCATACCTGGGTCCTCTCTTGCTCCCATCCGCTCATCCCAAACTATGTGAAAAGCTATCTTGAAGCTCATTCACCTGTCCAAGGGAGTCGCTATAGGCCCCCAATATCTCACCTCCCGTGTAATCTGGGGATACACTAGAATATCACCCACTATATCCTGCACCTGCCCAAGCTATCGGGCCACCCTAAATGGACCATAGTACTCCATGATATAGACTGACTTGCCAAAAATCCACATCTCAACTCCTACCTAGTGCAATTGCCAGTCATCCCTCCACTGCTCACACCCCAAAAATGGCCTCCATGTGATCTCTGTCAGCTCATCCAGAATCCTCCTTCAAAACCACATGGATGTTATCTGTGTAATGTAGTAGTCCCTTGTACCTATCCATAAATGGCTACTATGGCTGCCTGTCCTGAACACCCAGTGGCCGAGTCACTGCAATATGCTCCCATGCCCAGATGTGTAATAGTGTCACCCCTACGGATAAACTGGCATACTCCCTATAGGTCACCAGATGCATATTGTGATAAAGCTAGGCCAAAATCACTAAGCCCCATGCATACTGAATGCTATCATGCACCATGAAGTAAACACATTGGCTCCACCCTAGAGGAAATCCGTGTCCACCCAAATCCAGTAGGATCCACCCACTCAAGAAGCCGCAAATCACCAAAACTAACCGAGGAATCTACCGAATACTCATCGCTCGGCCCAAGTGCATCCTGCTCCTATCTAGCATCGGCGGCGTCTCATACTTACACACCTCCTTCAGATAAAAATCAGCCGCATCCAACTGATACTCAGGGATCATGCCATGAAAAGGGATCTTCAAGATCCTCCAAACATCTAATAAGGTCATTGTAGCCTCTCTAGTCGACAAACAAAAGGTGTTATACCGACTATCCCACCTCTCCACTAGCGCAGTCATCATAGCTGTATGTGCCCATATCCTAGGCCATGTACCTATATAATGCAATTCCAATGCATCTAGAACCTCCAGCTCATCATGACCTAGCTCATGATACAGGCTCATCATCGTAGACCAATGCTCTCTCGATGATAGTGGTACCCTCTCCACCTGCATCCATTACATCAAATCATTATTTTCACATCTTAGACCCCCCTTCCGACCTCTGAAACCAACCATCCCCTTCCCCCTATTCCAAAATTTTAAGCCAAAATTGCATTTCCCCCCTTCCCAAGCGTACGCACTGATTTACCCAACGCTCACGCCAAAACCGTGACGCTCATGCCAATAGAGGAATCCTACCCTCCATTGATCCCCTTTCGGGGCCCCCTCCATGCGAGCGCCCGCGCTTTAGCGCGAGTGCTCGCGTTACCCCTTGGGCGCCCGTGCTAAAGCGTAAGCACCTACGTCGAAGTGCAACCACTCGTGCTAATGCGTGAGTGCTCGCGTTGATCCCCCTTTTCCCTCTTAAAACCCTTCTTCTAATGAACCCAACCACGAGCGCCCACGCTGATTGCTAGCGCTCGTGCTGACCTAGGGGCACGCACGCTAAAACGACGATTAGCGCGAGTGCCTCTCCCAATATTCACCCCTAATTCTAGCCCTAAAAAATTGCCTAAAAGAAAAAATTTCAAAAGAGGCATAGACCTACCCACCAGTGGTGCATAGCTTGTCGGTCGGTCGAATCGCCGAATCCTCTCGACGCGATGATCACGAATGGGAATGCGGTCCATCTCTCCTTCTCTTCTTCTTTGCTCTGAGTGGCTCCAAGGCTTGTGTGTAACAATGACCCCTCATTGGGCCCGTTGTGGCTTATATGGGTCCCCCATGAGGGCCCATTTTCCTCTGCGGCCTCGCATCTCATATTCTTCTTTCCAAATTCTTCACGATGACTTCATATTTTTCTTCCTCATTTATCCTTTCCACCCTAATTATTCTTCCTCTATTTTCAAGAATTTTTCGTCTCTTTTTTCGAAAAAATTCTTGAGGGACATACACCACCCATGCTTCAAGCTAGGGCATCTTATTCTTCTTCTATCTTCTACCCATCGCCAAATTTGCCGCTGCGTAAAAGAGGCAAAATTTAGACACTTAAAAATAATTATTTTAATTATTTTAATTCCTCACATAATTAATTATTTAATTATGTTAATTCAAATTCTCCTCAATATTAATTAATTATAATTAATATTGTCACTATACCATGTGACCGATTTATTTAATAAATCAATCCCTCTCTTTATTCTTCTAAACAGTTAAAATCTCTCAAATCCTCCTCTTAGGTAATTAATTTTGATTGATTAGTTAACCTACATGATTCCTACAAATCATCCTCCTAATCCATTATTAACCTAATCAATTCTTCTAGAAACTCCTTAAACTCACTTAACCTTATTCTTTTAATTTTTAATTCCCTCCACTCATTCTCTCTCCTAGTCAAATCCTCCTAAAAATCCAAATCCCACCTAATTCTTCCTCTAATCCCCTCCTAATGAGTTGCTAGTGGCTAATCATCATGATTAGCCACAAAGTCAACTCCTTGTCCCTTCCATCCAACCACTAGCTTTTAATGCTCTTTTCCTAGGTGAATGTGAGATTTTCAAAATCTCACAATCCTCTAGGCATCTCCTCTCCCAAGGAATTTTTAATTCCTTCTTATCCCTCCAATCCCCATGATTATCCCCTTTTGGAGAATTTTAAAGCCCTCCTCTCCATTCTTCAAGAAATGTCACATCCCTTGCTCCTCTCAAGGCACATTGGGAAGTCTTCCCAATGCACCTTGCTCTTCTCAAGGTACCTTGGGAAGTCTTCCCAATGCACCTTGAGGAGTGTGGAGACAAGAAATGCCTTTAAAGCATATCTCTTGGTCTCCACACCCTCTCTTGGGCCTTGAGTGAGCTCACAAGCAATCCTAGCCCTCCATCTTGGATCCATCCTAAACATCCATTTTTCCTCTCCTCTTCCTATAAATTGAGGACTCAATCCCTCCATTTTTTCATCTCGAAGCTTAGTAATCTTATGCTACCCTTTTGAGCCTAGGAAAATCATCTTAGCAACCTTACCATGTCAAAATCATATCTCATCCACACTTAATCACCTCATCCATATCATCCTCCAAAATCCATTTCATATTGTGCACAATATTGGAGAGCCATCCACATTAAGTAAGCAAGATGAGCGCATCAAGTGGAGCATCATTCAAGGGCGTCTTCACTTCATCAAGCTCCATCCGAAGGAGAAGGTATAAGGTTTGTGAGGTATATGTATTTCATTCTTGTTTTGAGCATTTCAAATTATATCTTTCAATTTCATATATTTATATATTTGATTTGCATATTTGCTATCTAATCCACCTCACTAGTCTTTTCCCCTCTTCAGTAACAAACATTTAATATTAATTTTTATCAATTATACTTATTTTTAATATCATATTCAATATTGACATGATTATACTACCATAATATCATATTCTAATGAATTTTTTGTTTGAAATTTCATTTAATCGGTTGTTGATGATAAATAGAGGTTGTTAGAATTCTTAAACCATACAATATTCTTTCTTGTTTACTTGAATTAAATTTTATTTGAAACTCTAACTATTTTTTTCCTTTTAATATAAAATTTGAATGATATATTCAAGTGAGAAGTAGACAAATGCGATCATCTTTAACTAAAATAAGACATGAGACTCTAATAGAGAAGTATTATCATAGCATATATTCAATCCATTATATATATTTGATTATTTTTATTAATGGAATATTCAAATGAAATAATATGTAGTAAAATATATCTTCTCTAAAAAAATATAGAGAAAGAAACTTTATTCGTCAAAAATTTCTTAAGACAAAAATAAATTATAAATCCTATTAACCTTATAAAAATGTGAAACTAAAATAAACGAATGTTGATAGAGATGATACTAGACATGTTAAAGTATAATGATCCACTTACCATCCCTTGCTCTCTTAATATAGACTACGTGAATGTATTCTTGACAAATATTTCTATAAATTATACTTTTATTATTCCTCCTATTACTTGCAATCTTATTTCACTCAAGAGGATAAGTTGAGAACAAATTTCAACACTAATCATATGATTTTAAGTATTAATTATTTGTGTATGAGAGAAAATTTCATCACTAATCATATGGTTTGAAGCATTAATTATTTGGGTACAAATTATTTGGATTTATAAATACGTCTTTATGTTGGTATTCTACACTCGCATGAGAATGGTTGATGTTGTCATTGATGGCAACCAACCGGTAACAGGATTCTACAGGTTCACCGACAACACATACATCATTTACCGGCACCAGCAGACACAACAAGTTTATTCATCGGCATCTAGTTTACACCAGTAATGAAGCATACCAACATCCAGGCCGACATGAGACAAGTTTTGTTTATGTGAATTGTAATGTAATATAATTAATTATTTGTAAGCCGACATGATGTATTGTAAAGACTCCTATATGTATGAGATCTTATAGGTCATTTTTGATATAGCATGGAGAGGAAATTATGTAATGGGATTATGTAGAAGATAGTGAAAAGATTTTGTAATAAGGCAGACAGGTTATGTGAGTGAATATCATTCACCGATAGGTTTTTGGTTAAGGTTTATGAGAGAGCTTAAACAGGCACTGAATCAACCATTGCAGATGCTATTTTGAGCAGTACATTGTCTTGAATTTAATTATCCATTTTGTAGTCAGTGAGACTCTTCCATTGAGCAGTGAACTCTAGGCTGTTGGCCTTCTTGCATGTGCAGGCCCCTATTGTAAGTAATAATTATTCATATTGGCCAGTGAGTAAATATTGTGGGTCACAAATCCCATCGAGGTTTTTTCACTTATCGGGTTTCCTCGCCAAAATATATTGTGTTATGGTGTGCATTTATGTTGTCTCTGTTATTTCTCTTTGTTGCATTATTACTTGTTTACTAGTACATTAATTTGGGTTGCAAAGTTATAAATAAGTTCAAATATTCCATTAACCAGTTAGACATTGATTCACTCCCCCCCCTCCCCCCTCTCAGTGTCTTTGGGACTATCATTGCATCTAACACTTTATTCATATATTTTGAATATAAAAGAAATAAAATGGCCAACATAACCACAAATTTCAAATTGGACAATCTAAAAGTGTCATTTATGTTTTTTTTTAAATGATACAAACTAATTAATTGTTGACTCTTAATATAGTTTATGATGATTTTGAAAATTAAGAAAAAAAGAGTTACAAAGGTTAAAGAGAATGTTTATAGTTACCAAAAATATAAAATTTTTAAAATGAGGTTGATGAAATGTTAGAAAAACTAAGGAAGTCTTCTTTAAACGAAATGCTTTTTCCTTGGATAGGTAAACTAAAAATTACCGCATGCAGATACATATGTTTTTAAATTAAAGTTCACTCTAAATGTCATAACTTTGATGGATGTCATTTTTCCAAATTTTATTATAATTACAAAAGATAAAAATATAGCACCTTGGAGTGAATTTTCTCATCCAATGCACTATGTATTTTTTAAGAATTAATTATATTCTAATATATTTTATATTTCAAATGTTTGATTACACTAACCCACTTGTAATTAATTATATTAAACACACAATGAAACTAATCAAAATATCAAATAATATTTTTTTACATTCTAGACTCGAAGCTCTACAATTTATTATTTTCATATTCTCAAGAAAGTACCCTTGGTTGGAGTAATCGTGACTGAAATTTGATTTTGTGTAGATATATTAGATTTCCACATTGATAGTTTTAGGTGAAATTGTTTAGGTTGGATCTATTACACTTAAAAATGTTTCAATTGAAATATTATATATAAGTTCAAACTCGATTAAATTTTAAATTAATTCATATAAATTTATAGTTTTACATGAAATGGTTTCACCCAAAGCTCTTTATGACATGCAGATACCAATTAATTTTAGGCAAAATAGTTTCACCCTAAACCATATTGTTCCAGCTAAAAGTATGATAATATTATTAAATTTTACCCATATATGCTTGTATGTATATTATATAGTTAGTATCTCGAGTAGTGATTGATTAAGTATAGAATAACATGATCTAATCGTATAATTTAGTATTCTTCAATGAATATTTTGAGTAAGGAAATCATAATTCTATAATATCTATTAGGAAATATTTTAGAGAGCTCTAACCTCTTAAATTTAAAATATTGAGCATAATTTCAATTCCTTATTTACTTCCATAAGAGTTTTGTAATTTAATAATTAGGTTTTGGTTTGGTAATTATTAGTTGTCCACCCCTAGGAGTTGAACTATATAGTAATATCTTACAACATGCATGCAAATTAAATTTTTAAATCACCAAAACATAGGTCAATATATCATTTCAATCTTAGGGAAAATTGACAATTTATTAATGTTATGTGGATGGGTTTCAAGAGACTAGCAAATTAGAATAATTGGAATTCGCTAAACAAGTATAGCTAGGATCATGGAGTTTATCTTTTTCCACCAAATAGTCTTATATCATGTTGAAGCCTCATAATCATAGATATCCATTTTAATGCATTAGTAGGTATATGATTGGTCATTTGGAAGAGAATATACACTTGCAAGCATCACAAGTTTTTGCTTCTAGCCATTAGGAAAAGATTCAACATAATGTAGAGGCACTTGTACAGTAGATGTAGATACTTCTAGCCACAAGAATCACAACAAATAGGAGAATGAGAATTGAGTCATTTGAAACAACAAGGTTTTATGATGGAAGGAGAGACTACTTGTAACAATTATAATTCCATTAGAGTGATAAAAAATTACAATAATAAAGGAGGTTACAAGGTGACGATGAATTCATGAAAGGGATTTCTTAAATATGATCAAGATTTACAGAGATAACCAAAAATAACATTGGAAAGAAGGTAAAATAATTAGGTACTCAATATGTTACTAGCATTGATTGACATACATACGCAATTTTGTATATTACTTGATAATTTTTTTTGGATTAGATGGATACATTAATAGCAATTGGGTAGGAAGTATGGATTATAAGGAGAGCACACTAGGATATGTTTTTGATTAGGATAAAATAGGTTTTGAAGGGGCCTCAAAACCCTTACAATTAGAGAGCTGCCATTGAATAATGGACTACACTACCTACTAGTGAACAACAGGTTTTAGAAATGACCTGAAACCTTATGGAGTTACGAGTGTCTAAATCCCAAAACCCAAAAGCTACAAAAAATATAAAAAGAAAAATACAGTAGCCACAACCAACCAAAAACTAGCCAAACATCAAGTGTAAAACATTACAAACTAGGTTGGCCAAAGTAGAAGGTCTAAGTCAACAAACAATAGACCTCAAAAAATAGAGAACAAGGGTTTTATCAGACACCCTCAACCAACAAGAAGGGTTTTCCCAGGCTCCCATAACCTATAATAGAATCTCTAGGCCACAAAAAACAAAAAATCTTGTACCTAATAAAAAACAATCACTGGCCAAACTAGGCCCTTGAAAACTACCAACATCCAGCCTGCCTCTGAGAGGAACAAAAAACATAGGGTTTTTCCAAGCTCCCTCATCCTTGATAGTGGGTTTTACACGACTCTCACAACCTGTGAGAGTGGTTTTTACAAGGC
The DNA here is from genome assembly GCF_030272615.1 of Cryptomeria japonica. Lineage (NCBI taxonomy): Eukaryota > Viridiplantae > Streptophyta > Pinopsida > Cupressales > Cupressaceae > Cryptomeria > Cryptomeria japonica. Next base: position 616,672,065 of record NC_081410.1, on the reverse strand, counting down.
TCCCACAATCAGTCAAGGCCCACACAACATCAATGCGTCCTCAAGGCACATTCTAGGAAACAGGGTTTTGACAAGGCACCCAAAACCTTCAGCAAAGAATTCCATGAGGGTTTTGATAGGATCTCTTAACCAGAAACATAAACAACAACTTAAAAGCTCCCTCGCACCATCTCTCCACCTCAAGAGGAGAGAGAGTCACCTCAATAGGCCAAGAAGGAAAGAAGACTGACGACTTGGACAACCCTCTCTCAACCCAAAACCCATGCAATCTCTTCACCTCCATAGGAGAGGGAGAAACCTCAAGAAGAGATCCATGAGAATGGGCTAGAGGAGCAGAATAAGCCCTCACCTAGGATCAAGAAAAGAGAGCATAGAGGGTCCACACAAAAGAAACATGCCCCTTATAGGTGAAAACCTTCTCCATCTCCAAAGAATCAACTGTTAGAATCAATGACAGTCCCAAAGACACTGAGAGGGGGGGTGAATTAGTGTCTAATCGGTTTACAAATTTTTCATACTTATTAAGAAATTTGCATCCCAAAACAGTGTACCGGTAAATAAGAATTAATGCAACAAATAAGAATAATAGAGACACCATAGAGAACACACCATAAAACAAGATATTTAATGAGGAAACCCAGTGTGGGAGAAACCTCGGTGGGATTTGTGACCCACAATATTCACTTATTGGCCAATAAATAAATATTACTTACAATGAGGGGCTTGCACATGTAGGAAGGCTAGCAGCCTAGAGCTCACTACTCAACTACAAAATAGAAGTCTCACTAACTTACAAAATGGATTATCAAAATCCAATATAATGTATTGCTTCAAATTAGCATCACCTATGCCAAGTTTAGTAGCAGTTTAAGCTCAGTCTATAACCAAAACCTTCACTGTCAACTATATCACCTTATACAAAATTGGCTTATTTTTCTCATCTATCCTCTATGCAAAAAGACCTATAAGATCTCATACATATATAAGTCTTTTACAATATGGCATGTCAGCTTTTAAAAGAGATAATTACATTATAAAATAATAAACAAAAGTTTATTCCATGTTGGCTTGAGTGTCGGTATGCATTGTTGCCGCTGTCGGTGAAGTGCCTACCAGTGTATGTAGAAGTTTATTGCCAGTGTCGGTAACTGTTGGTTGGTTGCTAGATGATTGCTAGTTGGTTTCCATCAATGACAACACCAACTATTCTCATAAGAGTGTAGAATGCCAACAATCTCCCCCTTTGGCATTGATGGCAACACCGATGAGAAAAATCCAAAAACTGTTCCCAAAAACTGAAGTCCAAAAAGTTTCCAAAAAGATGTGCTCCCCCTAAGCAAATTATCTCCTCTGTGTAAGTTATTTTCTTTCCACTACTCCCCCTTTGACATCAATGACAAAGGTTGTCAAAAATAGTCAATCGAGTGCAAAAATTTCACCTCAAAGTCTGTAACCAGTTGGTTATGATCTGAAAAATATCTGTCAAAACTAGATTTAGACTCTGCATAAACCTTTTTCTATCATTCAAGGTTGCCTCAGTCTGTTGGATCATGTTGGTGAGATAATGCATGTGATCTTCCGGTGATCGCTCTCCTTGAAGTAATGCCTTAGATATTTCAATTCTCTGAGAGATAAGATTGTCCAACTTGGGACCAAGTTTATTTTTAAGTTCCCAGGCATTTGACCTTATCCTTGCCTTCTCTTTCTCAAGCTTCTCTAATTTCTCCTCAAAACCTGCCATTTCCTTCTCAAAAAATGATATATGTCTAGATGAACCAATTATATTATCAGCTATGTCATCAATTTCTTTATGTGTTTTACTGATCTCGTTATCTATGTCCTATGTCAAAAGGTGAGGTTTGCATGTTTCCCTATAAAGTCTTTGTACTCCAAAATTGTATAGTTAAGTGTTGGTAATAATGTATTCAAGTGTTTTATACACTTCTTTATAGTGTCTTCAAAGAATTTGTTTTTCTCTTTTTCAACTCTCTCCTTGATTGTGTCATCATTCACTTTATCAATAGTTATTACATTGTCAGCAATAAATTTGGACAATGTGTCCAATTTACCTAAAGAATCTTTAATATGATCTATATTACAATTTGGTGCAATCAATTTAAGAACTAGTAAAGTGTTATCAATTGCCTTGTAGGCCAATGCATTGCAATCCCTTATCTTCTTGATTGAATCCAAAAGTACCTCTATAACATTGGTAGGCCTAAATTCACCTGTAGATGTGTTGGATGCTTGACCAATTATCTTTATTACCTCTATGCTTCCATCAGGTGTAACCATTTTTATGGCAATTTCCTCTGGTGGATAAGTCTGGGTTTGCATCTCAACCTGCAAAGGTTTCTCAAATTGTTTTAATGTCTGTGTGATTTCCAGTTTCTCTGTTTCTGTGTGTACCTCTGCCTCAATTTGTTTTTCTGAAGGTTCAACTACTAGTATTTCTATCTATGGTAACCCTGTACAAGTATCTTTATCTTTAGTAGGTTTTTTGATTTCTGACGGTTGCTTTGTTTGGGTTGGCATCTCAGCTTCAACAGTTTCTACCAGTTTCTCTGTCATGTTTCCATTGTCAACATTGTCTGCCTTAACCTTTGAATTATCCTTATCCACAAAAATATTTACTTCTTGAGAATCCACATTCATGGTAAAGAGTATCTCTGATTTAGGATTTGTATCATCATGTGTAATACCTTTAGTGTCAATAACTGGTGGGTCTTCTGAGTGTACCAGTGCATTATCCAAAGGTGGTGGCGGTAGATTGTCAGTAATCTTAATGTTTGGAACTCCACCAATTTTTCCTTTTCCCTTGCCCTTGTCCTTCTGATACACTTTAAATGTCTTTTTAGGTCTGTTCATTTCCTCTTGTTTTTCTTTCTCCACAAAAAATATATCCCAATTATGTGCAGTCTCGTCTGCCATCTATTTCACTCTTCCTGCCATCAAGCTTACTTGCCAGTGTCAATTGGCAAAAACGGACTGATTTGCCTCATAAATAAGTTCATCAATTTATTCTCTTTAATTAACAGGATGTACAGCTAGAAGTTTTTCAATTTTCAGTTTCTTGTCTAATTCCATCACTGCTATCCTTTTTGCTTCCAATCTTCTATAAAGTTCATTCGGTAAATAATCAATAACTTCAATTAGAACCTTCTTATAAATGTCAAAGTGTAATATAATGCTATTATCAATACTCTCCTTGTCAGAATCATTAAATGTGTTATACAGTTTGTGCATAGTAGCCAAACTGTCGTCATCAGTTATTTCATTCAACAAATCATTCAAAGAAGCGGTAACCAGTTGTTATTTCTTCTTTGGTGTTAATTTCTTGGGTGGCCCCCTTACTGCCTACTGTTTCTTTCTCAAAGTCCTTGTTGTCTTAGGTGAAGGAGAGGGTATCGGTGAAGATTTTCTCTTCCTCCTTTCAACTCTTTTAAATTCTGTTTCCTTATCACTGTCAGTTCTAGAAGATGTGTCAACTGGTGAAATATGTGCCTCTGGTTGAAGTCCTTCAAGCTCGCTAGGTGATATGCCACTAAGGTTCATGACATTTTCTTTGATTTCCTTTACCTTTTTAGAAGAATCTCTAATGTATTTTTATCCTTTGTTTCTTTCTTTTCTTCAATAGATTTACATTACTCTCAATAGTCTCAGCACTACCAAAGACCTTTTCTCATGGTTCTCTTGGTGCATCCAATAAAACTTTGGCATATGTTTCCAGAATAGTAAGATCTACTTCATATCCCATCTCGGTGACCCAAATAGTCCTAGGGAGTATTGCCTCCATCCATGTCTCATCTCTTTTGATAAAAAAACAAATTTCTTTGTCATATTTATCTACTACACTCTATGGTAACCTTTCTCTAGCTCTCATCTTAGCTTGGAATGTTGTAAAGTAATCTTTTTTGTTGTTGTCTCTAGTAGTTCCCATGCTGGTAAAAGCTTCCTGTAGTTGTTTTCCTACCAGTATATCATAACCAAAGTCTTTGGGTCCTATACCGGGGATCTCTTTGGTGAAATATAGCATTAAACATATTAGAAGGTTTCCAAAGCAGAAATTACCCTTCTTGTCTTAATCTTTTTCAAGTTGTCAATAAGCTCATCTTTTAACAATTCACACACATCTATCATTACATTGTTGTTTACCATCTCATAAGCATTGTGTATACAGAGACTAGAAAAATAATTTAGCCTATTTCCATGTGTGGCCTCATATCCTAGCACCATACTTACAAATCTCACATTAATATCCTTAATATCATTTACTCTAAGTGATCTATTGTTAGATGTTTCTCTAGTTAAGCTTATCACCTTATTGTTTGGAATCTTCTTTGTCTTATCAGGTTTGTTGTTGGTTGAGGGTAAACCCGTAACTGCCCTAATTGCTTGTTGGGTTATCTTGCAAACAGAATCTGACCATAAGAATTCTCCATGTTCTCTACTCAATACAATCCTTACCACTTCCTCTGGAAATTGAGGGATATTCAGTATCTCCACAAAACCTAAAGTTTCCACAATCTTGTGTTCAGGTTTAACAATACCATGTTCATCACAAATGACCTTATTAAACATGTTCATTAATTCCTCAGATCCTAGATCTTCTATATTGCAATGTATATAAATCCTAGGGTCTTCTACAAATGATACACCTTTAGGAATTTTTGAGAATGCCCCTAAAGAGTCATCTTGCTTAGCAATTTTGGGAATTATCTTAAACATGGGCCTAGGGTGTTTCACATTTTTGACAATGGTAGGGTTCAGAATAAACTCGGAAACAAAAGAAGAGGCCATTGAGAATGAGCCAGAGGAGCAGAATAAGCCCTCACCTAGGAACAAGCAAGGAGAGCATAGAGGGTCCACACAAAAGAAACATGCCCCTTATAGGTGAAAACCTTCTCCACCTCCATAGAATCAACCCCCATCTCAATGGGGGGAGAAAAGAAATAAGGCAACTAAAGGACAAGCCAAACCATATGCAACCCAACTCCAGAGCAACCGTTGCCCAACAACAAAGACTCAAAACTAGAGAAACCATGTCTTCCCACAAAGGATGTCTCCACCTCAATAGGAGACTCTTCCAGCTTGACAACCATAGAGAAGAAGGAAGGATGCGGCAAAGTCACTTGAACCCTAGGCTTTTCCACCACAATCCAATCCACCTCTATAGGAAGGGACACCAACTCCATAAGAGTAGCAAATGGAAAAGCCAAGGGAAAGACCACAAAATACCGCACAAAAAACATGCTTGCAATAGAACCTAGGGCAACAAACCAAATGTGAGACCACTCCACACCTTTGTACTGGGAGGCAACATCCATAGTGGACTCGGACATAGTCTTAACATAGTGTCCCTCTGTCAATAACTTTTAAGCATCCTGCATATCTTATAAGTTGATCACTAGAAAAATACAAGGAGATAACGACGATGAGGACTACGTCAAGCTTTTTTAGTTGATTTTCTAAAACTATTGAATAACTAATACATTTCATGCTTAAACTACGTGGGATGAGAAGGAAGAAAAAATGGAAGAACAAATGTAGCTGGATACTACAAGAGCTTGGATTCTTCATAACGTGCTCTCAAATTTCAACTACTTTGCAATGGATCCAAACATCATCAAACAAGTAGAATGCATGCATGAAATGTAAGAGAGAAACAAAGAAAGAGAACATTGAAAAAAAATTCTTACAATGAAAGAAAGTTGTAGGATTCAATGTAGAGATAACATCTCGTGAGGATGGTGCACCACAATCCACAATCCACACCAATAATGGAGTGAAAAACAATGACATGAGTCATAAATTTTTGTCAAAGTCAAAACTTAAATTTCATTAGCAACAACACATTGGGAAATGATATATGTAAGTGGGCACAACCAGAGAAGGAATAATTTATGTTATCTACAAGATAACTTTTCCTCCTTGGTCTCAGACTACTATGATAAGGATTGGTGTTCATTAAAAAATGAATAGACAAATCTATATATTATAAGATAGATGTTGGTTTAATCCATGATAAGGATTGATGTTTAAATTTTAAATAAATAAAAAAATTTATATCTAATAAGACATGTTCATTTAATCACTTTCTTATATGGAAATGGAAATTAGGTTGTATCTAATTAGCATGTATTTTCTATGTCATTGTTTATGTGATTGGTTTAATTGCCTTTGTTCAAGGAGTTTGGGCTGTATTTAATTAGTAATTTTTTTGGGGGGGGGTTTAATATTTATGTAATCAAGAAAGCGCAACCAAATCTTAAGATCATTATTATGATCGATGTTTTGATTAATAAAAGTGAGATAGGCCCTTACCATTACATATCTCCAAAGTGACACCAAGAGCACATGAGGGATGCAAAACTAGCAAAAATCCCCTCACCAAAGCACAACAAAAACCTAGCAGGACAAACAAAGAGCCAACAATTAAACTAAAAGACCAGCAAACATAGAAAAAACTAGGAACTCCATAACACTAAACAACCATCCAACATTGAGACAAAGTGATGGTCTACTGCATGGGGGTACCCTTTTTCTACCAATCTTGGCACAAACTAAGAAATTTATTAAAGAAAGATACTTTTTACTCAAACCAATTCCAAAACTAGAGGAGAACAGCGAGGAGTCAAGGGTGGCCTTAACCATCGAAGCAGTGGAGCGAAATCTTGTGGCCAAGGACTCTATGCATTTTCTTTTTTTCACCCTTCTCCTTTCGATCTTGTCATGGGTAGACTTTAGGGAGGCATTATGCTTGCTAGCAACATTCCTAAAACAAAAATTGACCTCCTCAAATTGTTGTTTAAGGGCCTCCTAGGCTTTCTTGACCTCTTCCATCTTGAGCTTGCTACTCGCCATCTTGATCCTAGAGTCCATATCATCAATATTTTTGCCCACCGTTTGTCACTTCCCCATCATGCCAACAAGATCACTGGAATTATTCCTCACCCTATTCTCATCCAATTCATCCACCCAGATGTTCGCCTTGGCCTCAGCCTTGGTTGTTGCCTCCACCAATTTATCTTCTTAATCACCACATTTATCTATGCAAAAATCCATTTAATCAACTCTTCCTATCTTTAAACATCATCATGCAAATCCTTCACAATATTAGCCAGCACCGCGTTGGTGCTCCAAGGGTTGGGATTACCAAAGAAGAGAGGATTTAGGGGGGAGGACTAGGGTTACCATCCTTTTTAGCAAGGGACCAAATTGATCCTGAAGTATTTGAGGAATCTGAATCTTCTAAGGAAAGAGACTCAAAACTAGAATCATCAATAATATCATTAACCATATCTTGTTTCATTTAATATTGGAGACCCACATCCCGATCTATTTTGGTGGCAACAAGGGCCTTAAATTTGGCCATTCTAGTAGGGTATTTCCTCATGGGCATTTTAGAACCTGAGTGAGGCATAATATATTCCCCAGAATTAAAGGGGGTAACAATAAGGTCAACAACTAGATTGGGATCATAGGTAGACTCGACTACAATAGAGGGGACCCTACTAGATGGGGATAAAGCAAGGTGGAAGTTATACATTCTTTAGATGAGACCTTGGTGGAGAGGTGGTTTACCCTTTTCAATGGCTTTGGAAATAGGCTGAGACAAAGAAGACATAATCCAAAAGGGGAAATTCGTTCTTACCCCATGTCAAAGATGATTTAACACAAGAAAAACCTATGAATGGAACCTTCTTTTCTTGTCATCCAAGGTGAAGTATCTCATTATCAATAGAGACACTTCAAAATTTTGGGGAGCTACTCCTTGTTGTATCCACTTTGAAGCTTGAAAAATAATTCTCCGAGTTGAAAAACTATTTAAATTCATCCTTGTAATTGCTTTTGGTTTTTTTGGGAAAGGAAACACCATCAAGGGCTAGCCCAATCACCTTCCCAATAGTCTCCATTGAAACCATGAAAGTAAAACTGTCGATCTTCACATTTCCATTGTCCCAAGCTTGAATGAAAGCAACAAAGAGCTTAGGATCATGACCAGTCATTCCTTCCACAAAATTATCTAGATTTCTTTTAATCACCTTAACCCACAAGTCCCCATTATTCTTAAATTCAAATCATTTGTCAGGTTCTGTATGAATCAAATCGCCATCCATAATCACAAAATAGAAAACTAGGTTTAGAAAGTGACAAGCCTAGAGAAAATAGTGGTAGTTGGTACCAACAATAATATTTAAGTCCTGCTACCTTAACTAGCAAGGAAAGGAAAGAGTGAGAAAAACAAGTACAAAAAATTCAACATTGGGATTATTCATCATTAAGTGATGATTCCTTGAAAATCATGGCATAAGCCTCCATCAAAATTTCATGCAAGTGAATCCAAATTTTGAAATCATTTGTATATGTACCCATCCTCACCAACTTGTCTACCACATAGTTGCCTTCCCATCTCATGTGGTAGAACCTGATATCTCCCAGTGAAGGAAGGAGAACATGACACTTGGCAATGAGAGGATTAGGTTTCCAATCCGATTTTGCCACCCCTTTAAGAATCATGATAATATTTGTAGAGTCACCTTCAACAATGATTCATTTAAGCCCCTTGTTCCTAGCGACAATTAACCCATGATAAACAGCTACCACTTCAGCCATGCTTGAAGTTTGAATTCCAAAATTTGCCACATAGGCAAGGATGAGGCTACCACTCGAGTCTCTAATCCCTCCCTCCCCTCCCACCGAATCTGAGTTGCCCCTAGATGACCGATTGAAATTTAGCTTCAATCAACTGGTGTCAGGGGGCATCCATTATTATGATCATTGTTAAACTAATATCTTTTTATCATTAAATGTTTTGTCTATTTTTCTATCCATTTTTTTAACTTTTGAGATATGTGAAAAAGTAATTTTTTATTTTTTTTTGTCCTTTTCTCATGTCTCATTTTAAATAATTGAATTGTAAATATATAATGCATAAATTGGAAACAATTCTGTCATGTATTGTTGTACATAATATTTAATAATTCCTTAAAAAATAAAATTATTTGAATAAATTGTCTTCTCCATAATTTACACAAAAGAAAAATTGTAACATATATAGTTCATTATCATAATGAACTGAATATCAACACCATCCTATAATAAACTAATGCTAATATAACTATTGAATAGACAATTTATAAGGTAGATTGATATAAGACATGCTTTAAAATTGTAAGATTTCCACGCTCCTATTATAAATAAAAGAGGACAACAAAAATTTATAATCTTTTCTACAACCTACATCAACAATAGTGACTCATTACCATTATCATTTTAGTGTGAACAAAACATATTTTCTCATCTTATTGTGAGTGATTTTTAATAGAAATAGTAAGAGAAAGCCATTAAACATGAAAATAATTGAGAATCTATTTCAAAAATACAATCTCATGAGAAGATTCAAAATAATTACCCATTGCATCACATTTCTTTCTACACCATGCAATTATAGTTTGACGCATGTCCATAATATAAATTGTAGTGGATACTTTATTATAAACACAAATATCATAGTCTACTATAGATGATCAAATAATCATGCATTATATTTTCACAATATTGAATGATATAATTCTATGTATATGCTTGATGGGATACAAATGACTCTCCCTGGGCTCATGCATGAAATGAGAAATTATTCCAACAATATTTAATAAATTTTCAAACTTTAGTTGTCTTAAAAAAGTCACTTTCCCAACCATCTATTCTTAGTGCCATCAATAGTGGCATTAACACTAATCTTATACAACTTAACTTCGTATTTGATAGGAGTTAGAGTGGATATAAGAAATATCAATTGAATACTTTGTAGTAATAATGAGATATATTTATAATAATAAATGAATCATCATTTCATACTAAATTTGGATAAAATTTCTTGTATCTAGATACTAGTAGGTCACATCTTCTATTATAAACTAATAGAAGTAGGTTCAAATATTACTGTTATTGGGTTTAATTTGTGTGATATCATATTTTAATTTATAATTTTTAGTAACTTTTACCTACTTTTATGTCATATTACAATATTGACAATATTGGCATTCTTTTACTATCACATCATATTTTAATTAATGTGTTATTAGCACTTTATTTTAATCAATTGTTGATAAATAGAGGTTATGATGCAGGAGAATCCCTGGTTCACAACAATCTTGCATCAACTGAAAACATTTTCATTTCTGTTTTGTTTTCTGTTCGTAGTTCAATTTTCCTTTCTATGTGTCCCAGTTTTTGCTCATAGGATCCTGTAGATTTGGATTCTACTTGAAGACTTGATAATATTTCTTTCTTTCAATCCGCATCTCATTTGGATCACTTTCCGACAAGATATCACTATCAGTTTCCTTGACAGTTTCTTGTTCCCGGATCCCTAAGACCTATTCTAGTGATCTACCTGTAAAGCGGAAAAATTGAACCCTAGTTGTTCTCTCCTCCCCAACTCCAAGGAGAGAGAAGGGAGAGTCACTAGGGTTGATGGTTTTCACTTGGGAAAGACTTTACATTCAAAAGAGGGATTGAAACCCACAAGATCCAATCCCACACAATGCAAGATTGGATTCTAAATGAGTTCCAAGGGTTAAGACATCAAGGATACCCTCTTTTGTAAAGAAATGTAGATAGAAAGATTAAGCTAGGAATGCATGTAAAGTGGGAAATATTCGCTTATAAACAGAGATAGGGTTATGATATGAAGCTGCGGACTTGGAATTAGTAGTAAAATGTCGAGACGGTGCTGTTCTGCAAATTTGAGCGAAAGTTGACGGGATGATGGCGCCCGACGTGCACACGATCCTCCGAAAAATCTACGAAATGAAGCTGGATCTGTTCGTCTCTGCACAAGGATTCCAGATCTTCAATTATAGTCGCGTACCTGCAACCTACACACAGAAAAGAGAGGACAATTGTGGGGTTAGGGATGAGGGGTTTTCCCTTAGGTCAAACCCCGGTTTTGGAATTAACCAAGAAATGAGAAATGTTGTAAATGAAATGTAAAACAAGTACTAATACCTTGTTGTAAGGATGTTTGTATCCTTATATGTGAAGGTATAGATGTTGTTGTATGTTGTAGTATGTGATCTCCTCTTCAATGGTTGAATCCTTGTCTTGAATGCAACACTTAGCCTTGAATGGAGACTTAGAATGCTCAATTGCTTGAAGGAATGCTTGAATGCTTGAATATCGTTTCCGCCTTTTTTTTCACATATGTCCTCCTCTCTTTTTGAGAGAGGAAAATCAGTTTATATACTTGTCAATTAGGGATGATAGACTGATTTTCCCGACCTTAGGCCGACCAGGAAAGATTATTTTCCAATTTGCAAACATAAAGACCCGAAGCCCCATAAGAGACCGGGCCCAAAATAGGGCCAGGGACTAGGGCGCTGGGCGCCATGGTCCTAGGGGACCAGGGCGCTGGGCGCCCTAGTCCTGAAGGACTAGGGCACTGGGCGCCATGGTCCCACCTCCAGGGACAACAGGGTGCAAGGAGGATCAGGCCAGGGTGCTGAGAAATGCAGTTTTTGGTGTCATGAACAAGTTTCGGGGTCTCCATTCAGGTTCTATGTTGCATCGCCATCGTGAAGACCCAAATGCAGTCGAAATTGCAAGTGTCACAATTTTAGGATGCTACATTTAGCCCCCACTTTAGCGGGAGTATAAGCGTACGCCAATACTTCCGGTAAAGTACAAGGAAACAACATTGAAAAGCTTTCACCACGTCAAGGAGGCAAGATACACCAAGCCCCCAGTGGACTAAGGATCTTACGACTTCGATTGACAAAGTAAAAGGGAAGATCACGAGGGAGAACCATGACTATCAGTAGTAAGGTTCCCTCACTATGAGTCATGCAAGAAAGATATCAAAAATTTTCAAGGCAAAGCTAAATTTGTCAAGAAATTTTCAAGTATCTTGAAAAGATATGGACGGGATGTATGCCCCCCTACGTTAAAGTCATCGCACATGCCTCACCGGGGGTGATTGCTTTAAGGTAGTGATACATATAAGAAATGAGAAAGGAAAGGAGCACGTTATCACAAGGATTTAGCCCCCAAGTGTGAGATAAGCCCAAGGATAATAGACACAAAACACAAAGCACGAGGTGACTTCGCTTTCCTTGGGGTTAGTATGCTGTATGATAATTCATGTATATCATATGTATGTATGCATAATTGTTCTTCATTCCCCAATCAAGGAAGGTCACCTAGAAGAAGGGAACACATGTGTCTTTTGAGTCAACATGAGAGAGACCAAAAGAGATCTCAATGCTTTGCATCGTCCTCAAGTAGACAACACTAAGGACAACAAATAGAAGAATGAGAATAACACATAGAAGAAGTAACAAAAGAGAGGAGGAGAGAATCTGCTATGCTAATGAAACTAGTCTAGCACGTCATCTACCCCCCGATCTTGTTGATCAGTATTTCAAGAAGGTAGGAAACACGCTAGAGGAGGAACATCCAACATAGCAGATGGAGCTATCACAAGATCCAAACAAGGGCTATGTTCATATCCCAAGCCACGGTGTTCTTGTCTAGGAGCTAGGATAAGTGCTTTAGAAAATGTGTTAGATAAATGGTTATCAACATCAACATATTCATATTCACTATCAGAATGAATAGGAGTAACATTTGCATCATGAATAACTTTTTCATCTATATCATCATCAAGATTTATAAAAATAGGGTCTTTAACTCGCACAGGATCAAGACCATCATGCATCTTATGTTTAGGAGATTTTGGCTGAATCATCGGCTGAGGAGAAAATGGAATAATACTAGCTGAAGGTGTTTTTGGGGATTGCGAAGTTTGAGAAGCAGCTGCCTGAGCTCTAAGACGACGCTTTCATCGGCGTTCACGTGCAGAACGATTTCATCTAGTCTTAGTAGGAAGTTGAGAAGATTGAGGAGGAGGAATGTTCTCATCCTTATCACTTGGGTGTTTAGGTTGTAGTCTCTTAGGTTGAACAATAGGAGAAGAGGAAGCTCTCTTCTCTCCATAAGAGGAAGGAGGAGGAACTGCTCCATATAAGGGAGGAATATTTGGTTTAGGAAGGAGACCAAGTCCATCATGACGAGGAGGTATAGGTCTACCTTTAGAAAGTTTATTAGATATAGGCATAGTCACATTCACAGGGATGGGTTGGGAATCTTTGTGAGGAAAGACATTAGTTTTATCTTTCAAAGGAAGAACTTCCTTCTCAAGAACGATAGGAATATCAAGCTTGGGTGTTCTAGGTTCACTTAGAGATAGGATCATATCTTTTTTCCACTTTTGATAAGATTTGAAAAGATGATCACTTCGCGGAGGAAGAGATTGAAATTGTTTAGGCCAAAAGTAATCAATAGGAACACTAGAAGTTCTTTCAGCTGGTTTAAAGAGACTATGATTAACAGTAACAACTTCACCATTATGGGGAAATTTCAAACACTTATGGATAGGAGAAGCAATAGCTTTCATGGAAGATAGCCAAGAATAGCCTAGCTTCACACGAAATTGTTCGGATGATGGAATAATAGCGAAGTCCACATCAAGGGATTTGTTATGGACCTCAATAGGTAATGTAATAGAACCAATTGCAGGAGAAGAAAATGCATCAAATAGTTTCACAACCACATTTGTTTTGTCATAGATTACTTGATTCAATTGCAAAGTAAAAATAAATTCTTCAGTAATGACATTAACCATACAAGAAGGATCAATAAGCACTCCACGACAAGGTGTATTCTTGACTTTTGCAACTATATATAAAGGACCATCAGGTGCCCTGATAGTTTCACTGGAATCAAATGTGATGGAAGGTTCTTTAGGGATTTTCTGCTGCTCCACAAAGTTAATCACATTCGGAGTCATAGACACAAGATCATCAGGTGAGACAGAGGAATCAGTAGTATCAATCACATTAGAGGTATGAGAAGGCAATGGATCAGTAAAAATCTAAAGATTTTGGTTAGGAGGAGCTACCGATGTGTTACCTTTATCATTCACACCAGAAATAGAGATAGTATTATTATCAATCAAATCTTGAATTTTACCCTTTAAAGAAAAACATTTTTCAGTATCATGCCCAGGATGACGATGAAATTGACAAAAAGATTTGTTATCAAAATAGGGCGAATTAATCTTTGCAGGATCTATTTGCCTTATAGGAGGAAGAGTAAGCACATTTTGTTCCAATAACTTATTCATAATACTATGCAATGATTCATTCAAAGGAGTAAACTTTCTTTCTTTCCTGAAAAACTTAGAAATAGGAGGCACACCTGATGCCGCATTCACATTGTTGTTGATGATGTTTTCATTGAATTTAATGGACTCTCTGTTCGGTTTAAACTTCCCAAATGGTTGTTGACTACTATCACCTTTATCACTCGGAGTCATAGGATTTGCTTGTTCCATTTGACTCACAGTCAGTTGATAATTGTGAAGAGTCGCGCACAACTGTTGGAAAGAAGTAAACTCGGAAAACAGGAGTTTTTCTCTAATATGTTTTTGTAAATTAGAAATAAAGATTCTTTGAATATCATTGTCGAGCACTGGAAAGGAAATTTGAGCATACAAATGCTTATATCTACCAATGAAATCAGTCACTTTTTCTTTAACACCTTGTTTACAATGCATTAAATCAATCAAAGTAACTTTAGGACTTATATTGTTTTGAAATTGTTGAATAAAAGCATTTGCAAGTTGTTCGAAAGAAGTAATAGAATAGGAAGGCAACAAGCAATACCATTGTAGGGCTTTATCTCTTAATGTTCTAGTAAATAGTTTTGCAAGCAACCTTTGGTCATAAGCAAAATCGGTACATATTGTTTGAAAGGTCTTAACATGTGTTAGAGGATCACCCTTACCATTATAAAGCTCGAAATGTGGAATTTCAACATGTTTAGGGGGGATAGCTCGAACAATGTCAAGAGAAAGTGGGCTCGCAACATCAAATGTGGGCACACTAAACTTAGATTGATTCATAGAGGCAATTTGTTGCTGCAAAGAAGAGACAGTTCGTGCAAGATTGTTAATGGTCACTTCAGTCGAAGAGTTTATATTAGACGTGTTAGATTGTGATGGAGGTGTTATGTTATTGAAAGAAGGTAGAGAGTAAGGTGGTGGGACACTATGATAGTTAGTCATAGGATATGATTGGACAGGAGGAACACTACAAGGAGGAATGGAATGGTTAAATGAATTGCCCCCTTGCGTCATGTTCATTTGTGGAGATATGAGAGGAACACTCACTGAAGGAATGAATGAAGAAGTTGGATTGAATGAAGGAAGAGGGTTGATTGAAGAAGAGGGATTGCCCCCATGACTGGTGATCATAGGCGGAATGTCTTGTGTTGAAGTAGTCATTATGTTTGATGTAAAAGTAGGTATACTAGCAATAGGAGTTGTCAAAGGAATAGAATGATTAACTTGAGTAGGAGGTTGTGTGTAACCTAAGGTTTCGGCACAACTCTTCATAGGCATCACATTCGAATCCACAATGTGTGCAATACCACGCAAAATATCAATTCCATTCTTATCACTTTGAACCATACATTTTAGACCCTCAATTAATGAAAGAGCTTCGCTATCAGGGTATTCTTGAGACATCCATTGTCGAAAATCATCAAATTAGTTATCCAATTTTGAAATTTGTTCTACAGAAACCTCATGGAGAGCTTCTTCATCATTAAGAGGATTGGAGGAATTACCCATGTCCTCATTAAAAAGGCCATTCAAATTAGGTTCCATCTCCTCGGTAATTACACCTTGGAAAGACTTAATTCTAAGGCTTCGTCTAACGAGAATAGTGTAAGTAGGGCTTATTGTTGTAAAACTCATGCACTAAAGAGAGAGAGAAGATTTTGAATTTTAGAGGTAGAAAATTTCAATAAAATCAGCCAATCTCCTAGATTTAAGCTGTTAAATGCAATCAGGACAATCTCCCGAAATTTCGAAAAAAATGTCTGCGACCGTGGCGCTCGGAGTGCACACGGTCCTCGCAACTTTTTTCGAAATTTTCAGGGATGAAAGTTATGATGATTTTAAAGCTAATCTGAAAAAATCGAGTGATTTTACGATCTGTAGATAGGTCAAATTAAAGTTGCAATTTCAAAATTGAACCCTACCAAGATTGTTGAAAAATGCAAATTTTGAATTTTGAAAAAGAGAGGGAAACTGAAATTTTGAATTTTATGAATTTAGAGGGAATGCTAAAAGCAATGCAAGTTTTGAAATTTAAAAGTTGACTCGATTTCATGCAAAATTCGAATTTGAAAGTGGAAATCAAAGTTGTTATAATTAAACACTTAATTTTAAAAGTCACAAACTGCAAGAATTTGAATAAAGCACTGAAATTTTGAATGAATGCTAACACACTTTTCAGATTTAGGATAGTAAGAAACACAATTTTGATATGAATTTCAATTTCAACAATTTTTGAATGATTATAAGCCTCAATCCAAGCAATCGCTAGACCAACTTTGACTTTAATTTTGAAGGTGTTAAAATTGATAAAATCAGCCAAAATTTTGGATTTTAGCAGAAAAATACAGTAAGATCTAGCTCCCGAAATTTTGGAAAAAATGTCGGGGACGATGGCGCTCAGGGTGCACACGGTCCTCGCAACTTTTTTCCAAATTTTCAGGGATGAGAGATATTATGATTTTTTTACGGAATCCAAAGTTACAACCAATTTGGAAGTGTTTTGATTAGTGAAATTATCAGTCAAAGGTTGAATCAAGAAGGTTTTAAAAATTAGGGTTTTGACACTTAACCACTTAATTTTTAGAATTAAAGCACAAATATGAATTAACAATTTGCAATAGAAGGGTAGATCTGAAACAAGCATTAACAATTAAACATTTCACAAGTTTAATTACTTAAAAGAAAATTTTAGGGTTTTTATGCAATTAGCCTCTAAAATTTGCAAAATATCAAACATGGAAATGTAATTAAGGAAACAAAATTTTCAGATCTAACCATGGATAATCAGAATGAGGATGTTCACGTCGGGTTCACCAAAATGTAAAGTGGAAAAATCGAACCCTAGTTGTTCTCTCCTCCCCAACTCCAAGGAGAGAGAAGGGAGAGTCACTAGGGTTGATGGTTTTCACTTGGGAAAGACTTTACATTCAAAAGAGGCATTGAAAACCACAAGATCCAATCCCACGCAATGCAAGATTGGATTCTAAATGAGTTCCAAGGGTTAAGACATCAAGGATACCCTCTTTTGTAAAGAAATGTAGATAGAAAGATTAAGCTAGGAATGCATGTAAAGTGGGAAATATTCGCTTATAAACAGAGATAGGGTTATGATATGAAGCTGCAGACCTGGAATTAGCAGTAAAATGTCGAGATGGTGCTGTTCTGCAAATTTGAGTGAAAGTTGACAGGACGATGGCGCCCGGCGTGCACACGGTCCTCCGAAAAATCCGCGAAACGAAGGTGGATCTGTTCGTCTCTGCACAAGGATTCCAGATCTTCAATTACAGCTGCGTACCTACAACCTACACACAGAAAAGAGAGGACGATTGGGGGGTTAGGGATGAGGGGTTTGCCCTTAGGTCAAACCCCAGTTTTGGAATTAACCAAGAAATGAGAAATGCTGTAAATGAAATGTAAAACAAGTACTAATACCTTGTTGTAAGGATGTTTGTATCCTTATATGCGAAGGTATAGATGTTGTTGTATGTTGTATGTTGTATGTTGTAGTATGTGATCTCCTCTTCAATGGTTGAATCCTTGTCTTGAATGCAACACTTAGCCTTGAATGGAGACTTAGAATGCTCAATTGCTTGAAGGAATGCTTGAATGCTTGAATGCTTGAATATCGTTTCCGCCTTTTTTTTCACATATGTCCTCCTCTCTTTTTGAGAGAGGAAAAGTAGTTTATATACTTGTCAATTAGGGCTGATAGACTGATTTTCCTGACCTTAGGCCGACCAGGAAAGATTATTTTCCAATTTGCAAACATAAAGACCCGAAGCCCCATAAGAGACCGGGCCCAAAATAGGGCCAGGGACCAGGGCGCTGGGCACCATGGTCTTGGGGGACCAAGGCGCTGGGCGCCCTAGTCCTGAAGGACTAGGGCACTGGGCGCCATGGTCCCACCTCCAGGGATAGCAGGGTGCAAGGAGGATCAGGCCAGGGTGCTGAGAAATGCAGTTTTTGGTGTCATGAACAAGTTTCGGGGTCTCCATTCAGGTTCTGTGTTGCATCACCATCGTGAAGACCCAAATGCAGTCGAAATTGCAAGTGTCGCAATTTTAGGATGCTACACTACCAGAACCCTTACCGAAGCTTGTGGAGCCTTGGACGTCAATCTTGATGTTTCTTGGCATGTGTCCAGCCTTCTACATTTCATCCTTTTGAGTTTTGGGAGAAATCTCTTGGTGGAGGCTGACCTTGTTCATTTTAGATGTTAGGTCTTGTTCTTCAGGTTTTAATCCCTTTTGGGTCAACTGGATCCTTTCGATCAATATATATATTTCTAATCATTCTTTAGAATGTAATCAATGAATTGAAGATCAATTAGGATCAATCAAAGATAGAATATGCCTAGAAGATAGATATTTCGATTCAAGGTCCGGATGTGACCTATTCTACCATGCCTGTGTTCCTGTATGTTGTAACCTGGTTATTACCGATTGGATGTTATAAAATTTCATGCAATAAAAACTATCTATTCTGCATTGCCTCCATCATATCTATGTGTTTCTATTGTGTTTACTCTTTTTGACCAATTTGGATTGATCTCCTAGAGGTCCCTCCTCACTGGTGACTGGTTCAGCCAAAGTCCTGAAGGTAATTATGCAAGTCTTTAATATTGATGGTCACTATTCGCTTGTGTATAACTATCATTTTGCCCTCCTCAATCATTTCAGGAACAAGGATAGTGTTTCATTCCCTTTTTTCTTGCTATCTTCTTTAGAACTAGGAATTACAAAACATAAAAAGGATAAAAAAAGTACCATTCTACATGAAGATTTGATCTTACTATAAATGGAGCATTTTAAACATTCCTTGGGGAAAGGTAAATCTATTAAAGATGTGGATTGTTCTAGTCTAGAAGGTAATGATTCCCCTTTTTTTGAGAGTAGCGAATGAATACTAAGAAGTTGGATGATTTTGATGAGGAATGGGAATAGGATAAGGGGAAGAATTCTTGTGAAAGAAACTCTAAAGGAAGAAAGGCTTCCCTTGTTTCGGTTTCTCAAGAAACATTTTCTGAAGGTGAAGAGGGGACATGTATTAAGAAGAGGGGAAATAATGACGGAGCTAGCAAAGATTCTTCTTTGGATTGTTTCCTTAAGGTGGGTAATCAGAAGGGTTTGAGGGTTTCAAAGGAATCTCATCTTGAGATATGCCATGATGGGAGGCCCCCTTTCCCTCATAACCTAAACCATGACTCCCCCATGTTAAATTTTGACAGAGAGCATCCTTCTGACCTCGTTGCAATGGCTAGCAATGTTGTTGTTGATAATTTTAGAATGTAGAAGTTTTTTTCATGAGATTAATATTTCTATCTATGGGTTCAAGAATAAAATAGATAACTTGAAGGATCCAAATTCGAATTGGTTGGGGAAGGAAGGAAGTAACATGGTTATTTGCCTATAAAATGCAGTTAAGGATATAGAACACATGAATGAATATTTGAAGGGACAATCATGAGATTAGAGATGAACTACAAAAGGATAAATGATAATTTAATTACCCTGATTAACTTCAGTTGCAAGTTTTCCAAGTCTAGTGCTGAGAGAATTAGAGTTATGATAGAGAAATTTGGGAGAGCTCAAGAGGATAAATCATCCTTCATTGATATTGATGTCATTGAGAAAGGAAAGAAGGATACTCAGGAGGAGGGTAGAGGCCCTGATACTCATACTAGGTTTGTGCAACAAGAAGATGGTGAATCAAGCTATGCAATATGTGAGAGATATGAAGAAGTTATCCATGAACCTTTGTTAGCTTGAAATGGAAGCAGTACAAGCTCTTAAAAATTTGAATTAGTTATTTTTTCTTAATTTGTTGTGTTATGTTATATTTTAGGTTTCCTATGATTTGGCTGCCTATTTTTTGATGGTATGCTAATGGTTATTTGATGTTAGCTTTATATAAATAGGGTTTCAGGTCCCTTCAAAACCTTCTTGACCCCTTTAATAAAAAACATTCACTTCTTCTCTGCTCAAAAGCTTGTTACTATACACAAAAGCTCAAAAAACTAACTATTGATCTAGAACATTCTTTTATTTTATCTCTTCTTGTCTCTGTCAAAATTCTCATTTTCAAATCCAAACTTACCAACCAACAATTACTCTACAAAAAATATTAACTATTGTCACAACATCAAGGGGAAAAGGGGA
This sequence comes from Cryptomeria japonica, assembly GCF_030272615.1. Lineage (NCBI taxonomy): Eukaryota > Viridiplantae > Streptophyta > Pinopsida > Cupressales > Cupressaceae > Cryptomeria > Cryptomeria japonica. The sequence goes on along the minus strand of NC_081410.1, from coordinate 616,651,719 downwards.
TAAAGGTCCCAAGAACATTTCTTGCAATTGGTTTCCCTCTTACAAGCTCAAGCATGTAACAAATTTCAATAGTCCCAGTCTTGAGCCATATTCATGCTCATTCTACAAATTTGGAGCTATTAATATATTGAATTTAGAGCTATTTGGAGCTCATTGTACTTAACTTTTGAAGCTAATTTTTATAGCTCCAGATGTCCAAACTACTTCACTCAAAACTGTTTCTACTAAGTGGTACATAAAAATATTCACAAGTTGTTTCTCAGACCTACAATATCCGACTTTTACTTTACCTTTGTCTATTAGCTCTCTTATGAAGTGATATTTGATCTTGATGTGCATGCTTCATCTATAAAGTATTATATTCTTCATCAAGGCTATTGATGATACATCAACACAAAATATAGTAGTACCATCCTATTGTTCTTTTAAATTAGCTATGATTCACTATAGCCAAGTAATCTAACATGAGGCTACATATGGTGATATATATTCAACTTCAGTTGTGAAAAGAGAAACTATGAGTTGTTTCTTTGAAGCCCATGAAATGACTTCCAAACCCAAGTGGAACACATATCATGATGTGATCTTCCTATCATCTACACTTCCTACCCAATTACTATTTATTCATCCAACTAGCCCAGCCTCAATTATTATAATATGAAAAATGACACATCGTTTCATTCCATTTAATAGCTCAATATTCTTTTATCTACTAGATAATGTACATTCCTTGGAGTTTCTATAAATATAGAAATCAAACCTACTACATCCATAATACCAAGCCTAGTTGTTGTCAAATATATTAAACTTTCAACTAAACTTTTATACATGGTTGGATTCACATTGTTGTTGCAATTTTTTTTACTCAACTTCAAACCTAGGGCTATTAGTGTTGGTGTAGGCTTATTGTTTCACATTCTACACCTTTTTTAAAATCTTCATTATATACTTTCATTGAGAAATAAATATTCCATGATCCATTATTTTTACTTGTGTGCCTAGAAAATATCTTAACATGCCTTGATATGTCATCTCAAACTCTCTTTTCATGGTCTTATTAAAATCAGTAATTGAGATAATAATCTTTCTCTATAAAAAACTAATTAACCTACATATAAGTGTAGTGTCATAAAATTGTGACCCTAGCAATTTTTGACTGCATTAGGGTCCTCATGCATGCAAGATCGAATCCTCTAGTCTGATCAGAGACCAGAGATTGTTGAACCCTCAAAAATAACTTCTTTCTTGGCCTCTCCATCACCTCGTCCGCACTCTGCCCTGGAGAAAGGGATAGGATAAGGGTGTGGCATCACTATCCCCCCTTGGACAAGGGTGTGGTGTCCTTTCCTTCCCAAGACAAGGGTGTGGCACTCCTATCCCCGCCCTATTTTGGGGTAGGACCCTTCCTAGGGTTGCATTATTGGTTGTGCATTGGGTGGGAAACTCCCCCGATGTCAGCCTGTGACAAAAATAAAATCCACTAACATGTATTTAAGGGGAGTTCATCCTCATATTTGTATAAGTTGAATTTCAATAAGGTGGAATTTTGATAAGGTCATGTTGCATAAGTGATCAAACATTCAAGAGCATTCAAGCACTCTTTTACAACATTGAGCATTCTCAAGTCTCCCTTCAAGGATAGGTGTTGCATTCAAGTCAAGGATTCAACCATTGGAGGATATTGATTCCAACATTCAATTCCACCCAAACATTTCTATCAACATTTCTATCACAACCTCCCATGAGGTGATTTACAATTCAGTCTTTCATTTACAGCTACTTGCGAATACTTTCTTTCATTACTTGGTTAATTCCAGAACTAGGGTTTGACCTAAAGCTAAACCCCTGATCCCAACCCATTTTCCTCTCTTTTTTGTGTGTAGATTGCAGGTGCGTAGTTGTACTTTCGAATTCGGGCTCCATTTATAGAGGCGGAAAAACCCTTTTTCATTTCACGGATTTTTTGGAGGACCGTTTATGTTCCTACCACGGTCTGGGTAAATTTTCCTCAAATTCGTAGGGTGAATTCGTTTCAACATATTACTACCAAATCCAGGTCCATAGCTTCATCCCATGTTCTGATCTTAAGTTATAATCAGTTCTTTGTCACTTTTGCACTACATAATTCAAACAATTCTTTTCCATTTTAAATAAGGAAGAGGGGATCAACTTATCATTTCTATTTCATTCAAAATTCAATCTTCATCTTTGAAGATTGAATCTAGTGAATTCTCCTCTCCTCTTCCAAATGTAATTTGGTGAAAAGTGTTTGAAGGGTAATCAATAGTGAAAGTCTCATCTCTCCTTGGAGGGAAAGGATAGTTTTCCTCTTCATCCATTATTCACCTTTTTCCACATTACATTTTGGTGAACCCGACGTCTTGCATGCTTTCCTTTGAACAAAATTGCATATTTTACATTTACAAGGTTCAAATTTCTGCAAACTTAGTGGTTAAATCATTAAAAACCCTAGTTTTTAAATTTAAAATTGAACTTGTAATTTGTAAAAAATTGCTTGTGGTTATTTTAGATCTGAAAATTGTTTTGATTGTCAAATTTAGTTTCCTCATTGTCTTGTTCAATTTGTAATTAAATTTACAAAATTAAGAGGTTACTTTTTAAAACCCTAATTTTCAAAAATCATCTTGAACTTGTACAAAAAAATGGATTTCCATTTAATTTTCAGATTTTTTATTCTTCTCAGATTTGTCTTCAATCCTACAATTCAAATTTTCAATTTCCCCCCTTTTTCCCAAAATTCAAATTTTAAAATTAAGTGGTTAGGTCATAAAACCCTAATTTTAAAATTTAATTGGATTTTGTACAAATTTCAAATCTATTTCATTCCAATTCAAATTTCTAAACATTTTCCACGATGTCCCTATCCATTAGATTTGACCTTTTTCAAATTGCAATTCAATTCCTCTTTTTCTTCAAAACCCTAATAGGGTCATATTTTCACATTTGTGCCTTCATTTTGCCCATCTAGAGGTTGTAAAATTCATCAAATTTTTGGGGTTAGCTTTAAATTCATCGTAATATCCATCCCTGAAAATTTCAAAAAAAGTTGGTCAGACCATGTGCATTCCCGCCATGGTCCTCGACGTTTTCCCCCAGATTTTGGGAGACTGTTATGACTGTATTTAATAGCCTAAATCCAGAAGATTGGTTGATTTTATCGATTTTTAATCCCTCTAGAATCATAAATACCTTAAAGATTCAACATTTCAAATTTCAAGAAAATTTTTTAAGTTAAGAGGTTGATTATAGTCTGCCCTGATTTTAAAAATTTCGATTTTAAAATTAAGTGGTATTGCCTTGGCCCTAATTTTAAAATTTCAATTTCCTTTCATTTTTGGAAATTGTGTCATCCTCTTCCCCCAACAAAGTTCAAATTTTGTAATCATTATTTTCTTAAATTTTGGATTGATCAATTTTGTAAGCTTTGTTCCAAAAATTCAAAATTCAAACATTCCCTCTAGTGCATAGGTTTTACCACTATTATTCCTACCTATCCTATCCCCATTAGATGAAGCATTAGAAATAAGTCTTCCCAAGGTTTAATTACTAAGGAGTTGGATCCTAATTTGGGTGACTTCTTTAATGAGGATCATGCTAATTCTTCCCATCCTAATCATGTGCCTATTCACCCCATTGATGAATCCCATGATGAATAAGAAATTATAACTAGGGTTTCTATAGATCAACTTTCCATATTGAACAATCAATTTGATAACTTTCAACAATGGATGTCCCATGAGTACCCTAATAGTGAAGCTCTTCTGTTAATTGAAGGCCTTAAACACATGATTCAAAGTGATAAGAATGGAATTGATATATTGCATGGCATTGCACATATTGTTGATTCTAATGTCATGCCTATCAAGAGTTGTGTCGAAACCCTAGGTTATTCACAACCTTCAACACAAGTCAATCCTTCTATTCCTTTGACTACTGCTATGACTAGTACTCCTACTTTTACCCTCAACATCATGGCTACTTCAACTCAAAATGTCATTCATACAACCACTGGTCATGGGGACAATCCCTCTTCTTCATTTAATCACCCATCTTTACCTATGTCTTCCATGAGTGTTCCTATTATTCCTCAACCAATCAATGTGACAAAAGGGGGCAATTCCTTCAACAACTTTATTCCTCCTTTAAGTGTCCCTTTTCCTACCCAATCATCACCTATGCCTACTTATCATGGTGTCCCACCACCTTATTCTCAGTCCATGTCTTCTTTCAATCACATCACACCACCTTCTCAATCACCTATGTCTAACATCAATTCTTGTACCGAAATGACAATTAACAATCTTGCCCAAACCGTGTCTTCCTTACAACAACAAATTGCTTCTATGAGTCAATCCAAGTTTAGTGTGCCCACCTTTGATGTTGTGAGCCCACTTTCTTTTGATATTGTTAAAGTCATGCCACCTAAACATGTTGAGATCCATCAATTGGAACTCTATAATGGAAAAGGTGATCCTCTTATGCATGTCAAAACATTTCAAACTTTGTGTACTGATTTTGCTTATGGTAAATGATTTCTTGCCAAATTGTTTACAAGAACACTAAGAGATAAGGCTTTACAATGGCATTTATCTTTGTCTTCTTATTTTATCACTTCCTTTAAACAACTGGAAAATGCTTTCATCCAACAATTTCAAAACAACATTGGTCCTAAAATCACTTTGACTGATTTAATGCATTATAAACAAGGTGTTAAAGAAAAAGTGACTTATTTCATTGGTAGATATAAGAATTTGTGTGCTCAAATTTCTTTTCATGTACCTGATAATGATATCCAAACAATTATCAATTCTAATTTACAAAAAGATATCAGGGAAAAGCTTCTTTTGTCTAAGTTTACTTCCTTCCCATAGTTGTGCGTAACACTCCACAATTATCAACTGGCTATGACTCAAATGGAGTAATATTCTCCTATGACTCTAAGTGATAAGGGGGAGAGTGTTCAATAACCGTTTGCGAAGTTCGAACCAACAAAAGCTTCATAAAGTTCAATGATACAATCAACAACAACAATGTGAATGCTACAACAGGTGTGCCTTGTATTTCTAAATTTTCCCGAAGAGAAAGGCAGTTTACTTCCTTGAATGAATCTGTACATAGTATTATGTCTCAGTTGTTGCACATAAATACTATCAAACTCCCTCCTATAAAGAAAATTGATCCTTCTAAACTTCCATCCCCTTATTTTGATAACAATTCCTTTTGCCAATTTCATCATTAGCCTGGTCATGATATTGAGAAATGTTTTGCATTGAAAAATAAGATTCAAGACTTGATTGATAATAATACTATATCTATGGCGGGTGTGAATGATAAAGGGAATAAATTAGTAGCTCCTCCTAATCAAAATCTTAATATTTTCACTTATCCCTTGCCTTCTCATACCTCTAATGTTATTGAGATTGTGCGCAATTCTTTCTCTTCTAAAGAATTCACCTCTATGACTCCGAACTTGGTAAATATGGTAGAAAGAAAAGAAACACCTAAGGATCCTTGTATTACATTTGACCCTAGTGAGACCATTAGAGCACCCGATGGCCTTTTATACATAGTTGTGAAGGTTAAGGATATCCCTTTTCGTGGTGCTCTTATTGATCTCTCTTGCATGGTTAATGTCATAACTTAAGAGTATCTTTTCACTTTACGATTGTATAAACCAATACATGATGCTTCTAATGTGGTTGTGAAGTTATTTGATGGATTCTCTTGTCCTACCATTGGTTCTATCACCCTTCCTATTAAATTTCATACTAAATCCATGGTTATTGACTTCGTTATCATACCCTCTTCTGAGCAATTCCATGTGAAGTTAGGCTATCCTTGGCTATCTTCCATGAAGGCTATTGCTTCTCCAATCCACAAGTGTCTAAAATTTCCTCATAATGGAGAAATCATAACCATGAACCATAGCTTATTTCTTCCATTCGAAAGAAGTCTCGATGTTCCTATTGATCTCTTTTGGCCTAAACAATTTCAATATCTTCCATTAAGGAGCGATTCTATTTTTCAATCTTATCGAAAATGGAAGAATGATATGATCTTATCCTTACGTCTTGACGTAGATCTCCAACACTTGACATTCCTATTACTCTTCAAGATGATTTTCTTCCCCTCACAGATAGAAGTAATCTCCCTCCTAAGAACGATCATCAACCTATTCCTATGGATGTGGCTTTACCTTCTCTTAAGGAGAACAACAATATTATTCCTAAGGTTAGACCTATACCTCCTCATCCTGATGGACCTAGTTTCCTTCCTACACCTAATATTCCTCCTTTCTATGGTGCAATCCACCTCCTTCCTCTTATCGAGAGAAGAGGCCTGCTTGTCCTCTTGTTCAACCAAAAAGATCTCAACCTAAACCTTCCACTATCAAGGAGAGAAACATTCCTACTTTTCCAAGTGTTCCTCCTACTTCCTTAGCCTTCCACTAAGACTCAGCAGAATTGTTGTGCGAGAGAATGCCGACGAAGGCGTTGTATTCGAGCTCATGGAGCTATCCCTCAAAATACTCAATCTCCTCAGACTCTGATAGTTGACGCGATTCCCTTTTCTCCCAAGCAAGATGTTCAACCTACAACTCCAAATCATAAGTTGCACAAAACATGTTATGGTTTTACTCCTATTCATGTTCTTGCTCCTCTTTCTATAAAATTTGATGAAGAAATGGGTGAAAATGTTATTCATAATGGCAATACAACTCCTAATGCTTTTGATAGTGAGTATGAGTATGTTGATTTGGACAAGCTTTTATTGGATGAGTTTTCATAAACCCTAATCATATCTCCTAGAATAGAACAAAGTGACTTACAACATGAGCATAGTCCTTGTTTGGATCTTGTGATAACTCCATTTGTTGTGCTTGATGTCGCTCCTCTGGCATGTTTCTAGCCTTCCCAAAATAGTGATCAGTGAGATTGGGAGGTGGATGTCATGCTAGATTAGCAATATTAGCACTGCAGATATTTCTCCCTCTCCTTTCTTTCTCTTTTGTGACCATTCTTCTATATGTATCCCTATTCTTCTACTATTCCCTTAATGTCTACTTGGGGACGATGGAAAGCATTGAGATCTTTTGTTGGTCTATTTCATGTTGACTCAAAAGACATCCTCTCTTCCCTTTGTTCTAAGCTAGTGTCCTTCTTCGGGGAATGAATATTATTATATGCATATACATACATGATATACATGAGTTATCATATAGCATACTGACCCTAAGGAAAGAAACACTACCTCATGTTTTATGTTCATTATCCATGGGTTTATTCCTTGATCAGAGGCTAAATCCTTGCGATAATGTACTCCCTCCTTCTCTTTCTCTTAGGTGTATCCTACCTTAAAGAAATTGCTCCCGATAAGGCATGTGCGATCATTTTAATGTGGGGTCATACACACCGCTCATATTTTCCTTCTTTGATACTTAGAATTACTTAGCAAACTTTGTTTTGCTTTGTAATCTTTGCTATCCTTGCTTTCATGACTCATAGTGAAGGGAACTTTTCTACTTGCAGTCATGGTTCTCCCCTTCTCAATCTTCCCTTTTACTTTTTCAATGAAATTTGTAAGATCCTAATTCCATTGGGGGTTTGGAGCATCTTGCCTCCTTGGCGTGGTAAAAGTCTTTCAATCTTGTTTCCTTGAACTTTACCAGTAGTAATGGCGTACGCTTATACTCTCGCTAAAGTGGGGGCTAAATTTAGTGTCATAAAATTGTGACACTAGCAATTTTTTACTGCATTAGGGTAGTCACTCATGTGAGATTGAATCCTCTAGCTCGATCGGAGATTGCTCAACCCTCAGAAATAGATTCTTTCTTAGCCTCTGCATCACCTCATCCACACCCTGCCCTAGAGAAAGGGGTAGGATAGTGCGTGGCACCATTGTCCCCCCTTGGATAGGGGTGTTGATCCATTGTCCCCCCTTGGATAGGGGCGTGGCACCGTTGTCCCTACCCTATTTTGGGGCACGACCCTTCCTAGAGTTGCATTGTTGGTTGTGCATTGGGTGGGAAACTCCCCTGATTTTGGCCTATGATGAAAATGAAATCCACTAACATGTATTTAAGGGGCATTCATCCTCTCATTTGCATAAGTTGAAGTTCAATAAGGTGGAATTTTGATAAGGTCATGTTGCATAAGCCCGATCAAGCATTCAAGAGCATTAAAGAATTCTTTTCTAGCATTGAGAATTCTCAAGTCTCCCTTCAAGGCTAGGTGTTGCATTCAAGTCAAGGATTCAACCATTAGAGAGGAGATTGTTTCCAACATTCAATTCCACACAAGCATTTCTATCAACATTTCTATTACAACCTCCCTTGAGGTGATTTGCAATTTAGTCTTTCATTTACAACTACTTGCAAATACTTTCTTTCATTACTTGGTTGATTCCAAAATTGGGGCTTGACCTAAAGGCAAACCCACAATCCCAACCCATTTTCCTCTCTTTTTTGTGTGTAGGTTGTAGGTGTGAAACTATACTTTTGGATTTGGGCTCCATTTATAGAGGCAAAAAAAATCCTTTTCGTTTCGCGGATTTTTCAGAGAACCGAGTTCCAGGTGCACAGCTTCATCCCATGTTCTGATCTTAAGTTATAATTAGTTCTTTGTCACTTTTGCACTACATAATTCAATCAATTCATTTCCATTTCAAATAAGGAAGAGGGGATCAACTTTTCATTTTCATTTCATTCAGAATTCAATCTTCATCTTTGAAGGTTGAATCTACTGAATTCTCCTCTTCTCTTCCAAATGTAATTTAGTGAAAAATGTTTGAAGGGTAATCAATAGTGAAACTCCCATCTCTCCTTGGAGGGAAAGGTTAGTTTTCATCTTGATCCATCATTCACCTTTTTCCACATTACAATAAGACAATAATTAAAATCTTACCATCACTTTCCTTGATGTAAATATTGGGTTCACCATCACTATTACTGAAGTCATTGCTCAATAAATATGAGCCTATTACATTATACCATGCTCATGGTTCTCGTTTCAATCCATAAAGAGGTTTCTTCGACCTATACACTTTGTTTTCCTGTCTTGAAATTTCATAGCTAGAAGGTTTGTCCTCATAAACATCACATTTCAACACTCCATTCAAGAAGGTTGACTTCATGCCATTTGAAATACCTTCCATTTTGTTGGGATTTTATTGCTAAGAATGAATACAATATTTCAATCCTTGAACTACTAGAGCATATGTCTCATCATGATCTGTTTAGGGGTTTTGTTTATATCCCTTAATTAACAACTAACCTTATTTTATGCATTTCAATTCTTCCTTTACCATTGGTCTTGGTCTTATAGACCCATTTTACACCAATATAGAGGTAAATCATTTAGCTCTCATATTTTATTCATTTGCATTGCATCTATTTCCTTATCCATGGCCTCAAACGATATCTCTTCTTTTACAACATCCTTGCTAATAGAAAAACCTTGACCCAATTGTAAGATTTAACATTCTCATATGTACTCAATCTAGGTGTGATGCAATAAAAAGGAAGAACCCACATTTCCCTCTTTATTGAGCCTATTTTTGCCTCTTCATAATGTCTTTCCATTACATCCTTTAATAATAACTCATAACAATCTTATTACCACAAATTTACTGTTTATTCTATAATATTTTACTCTTTTATAGTTTATTTAGGCATATTGGTGATGTTTTAAGGTTATTTAAGGGATATATAATGGATATATGGGTCTAGAAATGCCCCAAATGACATATGTGGTCCCTCACAGCCCTATTTTCCACCAACATTCCCCCTAGGACTAAAATATTATTTTGTATGTGAGAAATTATTGAAACCACTTGTATCATTCATGATTAACTTTATTTCCATGGCTCTTCCTTGGTAGCAATCCTCTTTATATTTGTGACTTGTTTCCATTGTAGTATTTTCCATTATTATTTACTTCTTTTTACTATCACCCCCTTGGCATGCTTAGTAGCAACCACCTTAGCACGCTCTATCTCTACTAAAAATTTAACCTTTTCTTGATCACCATCTATTTGTACATATAAATATTTATGCTTGTACAAAATGTTAAACATATATGTTATCTTTTGCTAATTAGATCCATAGATCGATCGACAATTCATTCTTATACAATCTTTCACATACTCTTTCTTCAACTCTCTATTCCAACACATATTTTTAGAATGTTGTTTTAGTCCACAAAGGCTACATGGATGAAGATCCCAACCCATTTCTTTGCAATGTCCTTACCTATGACAAGGAGAACATTGTATTTCTTGAATTGAGTTTTTAGTAGTTTCTATATTTATAATACCATCTTTTGTTCCATTTCTAGGACTTGGTTATTTTTCCACACATTTGAGTCAATATGTTCTTTATTAACTATTCTTACATATCCCATTCTTCTCATCCTCTTTAAATCAACATTCTCTAGACACCATAACAACTATCATGACTTGTATATGCTAAATCATCATTATCTTCAACCTCACACCTCTTTTGAAAATAACACAAATCATTAAATTATCACATGATGCATTACATACTATAGACTTAGACCTTAGGAATTCATTTTCCTTTTGACATGCTACAAGAAATTCATCTAGCAAATTATTTTCTTCTTTTAATTTTAATACATCCGTCTCTAAATTATTTTCCTTTCTCACATGTTCTATCATCTATTTAACCATCTCAATGATTTTTAGTAGATCTTCATTGTTTAATTTAACTTCCTTCAATTCTTTTTCAAGATTATTAGTTTCACATAATAATTCATGTTTCTCCTTTTCTAACTCATTTATCCTTGTTATAAACTCTGAAATAGACATTTTGAATTTCATCAATTCGTCTCTTTAAAAATCTCTTGCATCCCTTACGACATCATTTCCATTCTTGAATCTTCCGCATGGATGCATATTTACTTGAAAAATATCCAAACTTTTAACTTCTTCTCAATTGCCTAACCATCTATTTGCACTTTGTCCACATGTCTTATGAAATATTTTCATGAACAACCTTCATGAGACTTCTATTTATCAAATCTACTACTATTTTAACAAACTTACCCTAGTATGCAATTGAGAGTCCCTTGGCTTTCAATATACTCATTTTCATCTCCACAATGGTTCTATTCTTTCTCTCAACCACTCCATTTTGTTGTGCGGTATAATTGGCTCTCAACTCTTTTTTGAGGTCATCATACCTAAAAAATTTATATACTCATTGGAATTATATGCTCTCCCTCTATCTAACCTTAGAACCTTGGTGAAGTATCTTCTTCCAATAGTTTTTTATTTGAATGTTGTTTTTTAATTAAAAAAACATAGATTATTGGATAAATAAAAGAAATGATTAAATAGCATTAAATGTGTTATTCATGTTTATTTGTAAATATAGAACTGTCTATATGAATCTTAATGATAAATAGATGAAATGATTAAATGACATTAAATGTGATATTTACACCTATTTATAGACATAATTGTCTCTTAGAGATGTTAATTTTTTAAAAAATCAATAAAAGAACATTTCTTTTAAGGTTGGTTCTTCTATCGGATTTGCTCCTAAAGAAATGTCAGAATTCAAGTTCCTTAATGATAGTAAAGGGTTGGTTAGTTGTTGATTATTTGTTTTTTTGCTGTTAAGTTTCATCTTGTAAAATTTTACAGACTTTCGTATGAGATTGAGCTTCATCCCCCATATCTCGCATTAACCAAACAAAATCTTTTGAGCATATCTAACAGAAACTCTTGCAACTTTATTTCAGTATAAAGAAACAATGTCAAAACTTCACTTTTTCCATTTTCCTCCTAAAATGCAGAATATATATGTCACCGCCAGATAGATAACAACAAAAGCAACACCTGGATTCATGGCACAACAAATAATAATAAAGTCTCTATCATGCAAAACACATGTTCATGGCGTTGGGAGAGAATAGAAGTTTGAATGCAAATCATTGTTAGAAGTTTCTACACAATCGTACAGTTTGCTTCTATAATTCCACTTGTTAACACACAAATGTTTGCTTCACCCAATTCAACTCATTTGTCAAAATTTGGTAAAGCTATATCTAACATCAGGATTTGCTAAACACTTTCCACATTGGATTAAAAACCACGATAACTGTACGATACCATAGAAACTTCTAACAATGATTTGCATAGAAAATTCTATGTTTGAAATTAATAAAAAAAGAGTACGGGAAAGTTTGTAAAATTTTAAGATTCACATAGTTTTGTGTCTATAAATAGGTGTAAATACTACATTTAATGTCATTTAATCATTTCATTTATTTATCATTAAGATTCACATAGACAGTTCTATGTTTATAAATAAACATGAATAATACATTTAATGCTATTTAATCATTTTTTTATTTATCTAATAATTTATATTTTTTTTAAAAACAACATTCAAATAAAAAACTATTGAGAGAAGACACTTCACCAAGGTTCTAAGGTTAGATAGAGCGAGAGCATATACTTCCAATGAGTATATAATTTTTTTAGGTATGAACCTCAAAAAAGAACTGAGAGCCAATTATACTGCACAACAAAATGGAGTGGTTGAGAGAAAGAATAGAACCATTATGGAGATGAAAATAAGTATGTTGAAAGCCAAGGGACTCTCAATTGTATACTAGGGTAAGTTTGTTAAAATAGTAGTATATTTGATAAATAGAAGTCTCACGAAGGTTGTCCATGAAAATATTTCATAATAGATGTGGACAAAGTGCAAATAGATGGTTGACCAATTGAGAAGAAGTAAAAAGTTTGGATGTTTTTCAAAGTAATTATGCATCCATGCGGAAGATTCAAGAATGGAAATGATGTTTTAAGGGATGCAAGAGAGTTTTTAAGAGACGAATTGATGAAATTTGAAATGTTTATTTCAGAGTTTATAACAAGGATAAACAAGTTAGAAAAGGAGAAACATGAATTATTATGTGAAAATAATAATCTTGAAAAGGAATTCAAGGAAGTTAAATTAAACACCGAAGATCTACTAAAAAATATTGAGATGGTTAAAAAAATGATAGAACATGTGAGAAAGGAAAATAATTTAGAGAAAGATGTATTAAAATTAAAAGAAGAAAATAATTTGCTAGATGAATTTCTTGTAGCATGTCAAAAGGAAAATGAATTCCTAAGGTCTAAGCCTATAGTATGTAATGCATCATGTGATAATTTAATGATTTGTGTTATTTTCAAAAGAGGTGCGAGGTTGAAGATAATGATGATTTAGGATATACAAGTCATGATAGTTGTGATGATGACAAAATATGGTGTCTAGAGAATGTTGATTTAAAGAGCATGAGAAGAATGGGATATGTAAGAATAGTTCATAAAGAGCCTATTGAACCAAATGTGTGGAAAAATAACCAAGTCCTAGAAATGGAACAAAAGATGGTATTATAAATATAAAAAGTACTAAATACTCACTTCAAGAAATACAATGCTCTCATTGTCATAGGTAAGGACATTGCAAAGAAATGGGTTGGGATCTTCATCCATGTAGCCTTTGTGGACTAAAAACGCATTCTAAAAATATGTGTTGGAATAAAGAGTTGAAGAAAGAATCTGTGAAATATTGTATAAGAATGAATTGTGGATGGATCTATGGATCCATTTAGCAAAAGATAACATATATGTTTAACATCTTGTACAAGTATAAATATTTATATGTACAAATAGATGGTGATCAAGAAAAAGTTAAATGTTTGAGTAGAGATAGAGTGTGCTAAGGTGGTTACTGCTAAGCATGCTAAGGGGGTGCTAGTAAAAAGTAAATATTAATGGAAAATACTACAATGCAAAAAAGCCACAAATGTAAAGAGGATTGCTACCAAGGAAGAGCCATGGAAATAAAGTTAATCATGAATGATACAAGTGGTTTCAATAATTTATCTCACATACAAAATAATATTTTAGTCCTAGGGGGAATGTTGGTAGAAAATAGGGCTGTGAGGGACCACAAATGTCAATTGGGGCATTTCTAGACCCATATATCCATTATATATCCCTTCAATAACCTTAAAACGTCTCCAATATGCCTAAATAAGCTATAAATGAGTAAATTATTATAGAATAAAAAGAAAATTTGTGGTAATAAGATCGTTAAGAGTTATTATTAAAGGATGTGATGGAAAGACATTATGAAGAGGAAGAAATATGCTCCATAAAGAGGAAATGTGGGTTCTTCCTTTTTAGTGCATCACAACTAGATTGAGTACATATGAGAATATTAAACCTTACACTTAGGTCAAGGTTTTTCTATTAGCAAGGATCTTGTAAAAGAAGAGATAAGACGTGAGGCCATGGATAAGGAAATAGATGCAATGGAAATGAATAAATTATAAGAGCTAATTGATTTACCTCTATATTGGTGTAAAATGGGTCTTTAAGACCAAGACCAATGCTAAAAAAAGAATTGAAAGGCATTAAATAAGGTTAGTTGTTTATTAAGGGATATAAATAAAACCCCTGAATAGATCATGATGAGACATATGCTCTAGTAGAAAGGATTGAAATATTGTATGCATTCTTAGCAATAGAAGCTGATGCAGGAGCATCCCCGGTTCATAGAAATCTTGCATCAACCAAAAACATTTTCTTTTTGTTTGTAGTTTCACTTTTCCTTTCTGTGTGTCCCGGTTTTGGCTCATTGGATCCTCTAGAGTTGGATTCTACTTGAAGACTTGATCATCTTTCTTGCTTCTAGACCACGTCACATTTGGATCATTTTCTGACAAGATATCGCTACTAGTTCTATGATAGTTTCCTATTATCGGTTGACACTCCTTTGTTACCGATTGCCTGGACCTGTTTTGGTGATCTACCGAAACCCCTTTGGAAGTCCGCAGATCCTTGGGCATTGATTCCGATGTTCCTTGGCGTGTGGCTAACCTTTTCCCGTGATCTACGTTTCATCCTTTGGAGTTTCTAGAGGAATCTCTTGGTGGAGGCCGACCTTCTTCTTTTACATGTTAGGTCTTGTTCTTTGGGTTTTTGTGAGATTTTGCCAAGATCAAGGGAACAATAAAAAGTATAAAAGAGAGATAAAAGAATGATAAGAATAAACTGTATTCTCATCAATATGCAAATAATCAATTGGATTAACCAATATAGTGAATATAGGCATGATTATATAGGCAAGTCCATATGGATGTACGAGAACACAATCATGACATGTGGCTCAATGAGAAACAAGGGTAGGTAAGAAAAACTAGGGGTATGTAGGAGAATTAATATAATATTCAACAAGAGGTGGATGACCCACTGAATGTGGAGTGTAACAGCAAAATAAGACCACAAAAGGTGGAATTTCTCCTACAAGCTATATCCCTATGTGCACACTTCTCTAAGTGTCTCAAATCCAAACTACGAAGAGATGCATTATCCTAAGTTAAGTAAAGTAAAGTGTAATAATATTCATGATAAATATTTATTTACACCAACACCCCCCTTTAAGTGCAACTTAGGGGAATGAAGACTCAAGTCAACAATGCAAGATGGGTCCCGACTATGAGGTCATGATAGGTACCCATGTGCAATATGAAAATGCAAGGTAAAATATGAAATGCAATCTCTCACAAACGAAGAAAGGGAGAAAACCCAGTGGGAAAAGAACTCCCCCCCAAAAGAGAGATGAATGTACAAAAGACTCTCAAAGAGGAAAAAGTTCCCCCATAAGAGAGGAAGGAGAAGTTAGTTGACCGCCCCTAATGAGACATCCCGCACCCCCAAGAGAGCTCACAACTACTGGAACTTACTCTTGGTGAAAGGTTTGGTGAATATGTCTGCAACCTGCTCCATTGTAGGACAATACTGCAAATCAATGACCTGCTCCTCAATTAGCTCTCGAATATAGTGCATATGGATCTCGATGTGTTTGGTCTGCTAGTACTAGACTGGGTGCTTCGAGATTGCAATAGCATTCTGATTGTCACAATGTAAAACTATCGGCCATGGAGTGGTGAACCCAAACACTATGAGAATCTACTGAAGCCAAATGGTCTTAGTCGCTGTGTTAACAACTCCTCAATACTCAGCCTTAATTAAAGAGAGAGCAATAGCATGTTGCTTCTTGCTCTACCAACAAATGGGGCCAGAACCAAGGTGAAAACTGCAACCTGAAGTAGACTTATGATCATCAAGATCACCAGCCCAATCGGAGTCTGTGTAACTAGCCAAGCGAAGTCCTGTGCCTTCTGCATAGTGAATCCCATAGTGATGTGTACCCTGGATGTAATGAAGGATGCATTTGGCAGCTTTCCAATGAAGCTCATGTGGTTCCTGCATGAAGTGGGAAACCATGCCAACTGCAAATAAAGTATCAGGGCATGTGTCAGTGAAGTAGATGAGACTACCCACAAGCTGACGATATAATGTGGCATCAACTAGGGGAGAAGAACACTGAGCCTCAAGCTTGACTCCTAAAAGAAAGGGAGTTGGTGCAATCTTACAATTAGCCATATGAAAGCGTGTAAGTAGATTAGTAGCACACTTGGGCTGCGATAGTGTAATCCCAGAAGGTGATTGTGAAATCTCTATCTCGAGAAAGTAGTGCAAAAGACCAAAGTCAATCATAAAAAATTTGTCATGCAAAGAAGATTTGACCCTACTAATGATGGATGAAGTGCTCCCTGTAATGATCAAATCATCAACATAGAGCACAAGTATCAAGTGAGAGTCATCCTATCGCAAAATGTAGACATTCAGATTGGAATGACACCTAGTGAACCCTATTGAGAGAAGAAAGGAATCCATCTTGGCGTACCAAGCCCTGGGGGCCTACTTGAGGCCATAGAGAGATTTCCTTAGTCTGAAAACCAAGGAAGCATCCTGGATGAAACCTTGTGGCTGCTCCATATAAATCTCCTCATCAAGATCACCATGAAGAAAAACACTCTTCACATCCATCTGATGTACAACACAACCATGAGCTGCAGCAATAGCAAGTGTCAAGCGAATGGAGTTCATCTTGGCTATGGGCGCAAACGTCTCAGTATAGTCAACACCTGGAACCTGAGAGAAACCTTTCGCAACAAGCCGAGCCTTATAGTTATCCACACTACCATCCACTGCAAACTTGCTTCAATAGATTCACTTACATCGAACCATCTTTCTTCCCTTAGGGACATGGACTAAATCCCATGTGTTGTTCCTCATCAAGGAACTATACTCTTCCTCCATAGTTTTGTCCCACTCAGGAACCCCTAATGCTTCCCGAAATGTTTGTGGATTGGAAGTGGCAGCAATGAATGCATGTGGAAGGTCCTGATGTTGTGATCGAGTCCTCCATGTATCTGAAATATCCCCAACAAGAGAACTCGCGAACTCAAGTGTTTGTCAAGCCCAACAAGGTCTAGGTGGAGGTGGAGAACGAGGATCCTCAACTGCAAGTGGACCTTGCGGAGGTGTAACCCTATGAGTCAGGGTTGAAGGAGTCCCATCATCTGAATCACTAGCATCACTATCCACAATGGAGGAAGGTGGAGGAGGTAGAGAGGCTAAGATAGGAGAGCTTTCCTCAAAGTGAACACTCCTCTCAATGAACACCTCATGTGTCTCATGATCCATCAATCTATATGCCTGAACACCCTCAGGATATAAAACAAATATGCAAGGCCGACTCTAAGGTTCCAATGCCTTGCATTTCTATGGAGGTATGTGAGCCCAAGTTGGACACCCAAAGACTTTAAAATGTCTCACAATCGGTTTCCTACCAGCCCAAGCTTCAAAATGAGTAATTCCTTGCAAAGCTTTGTGAGGAACCTGATTCTGGATGTGTATGGCACAACTGATAGCCTCTGCCTAAAAGGTGAGATCAAGAGAATGTGCATGTATCATACAACTAGCCATTTATTTGAGAGTTCTATTCTTGCGCTCTGCAACTTCGTTCTACTGTGGAGTGTATGCAATACAATGTTGAAGATCAATCCCCTCAAATGTACAAAAATCCTCAAGTCTTTTGTTCACATATTCCCTTCCATTATCTGGATGAAGAATCTTGACCACTTTCCCGGATTGCTTCTCCACATGAGTCTTAAAGTCTTGAAATCTGTCAAATACTTCACTCTTATGAATGAGAAAGTAGACCCTAGTGAAGTGGGAGTAGTCATCAATGAAGGTGAGGACATAGTAGGCCTTGCTAAATGAAGGTGTTGGAAATGGACCTGCTACGTCATTGTGGCCAAGTTGAAGAACTTCCAAATCTCTCCAAGATTTCTCCTTATCAAACTTCTCCTCAGAATGCTTGCCCATGGAACAACCTGAACATATACCCTCTGAAAAATTGATTCGAGGTAGACCTGTGACCATGTCTTTAGTGTTGAGCTACTGAAGATAGCGGTAGTTGAGGTGACCAAACCGCTCATACCATAGCTTACTTTTTGAATTTGAATGAGTAAACAAGGCCCTAGAAGGATAAATTGGTACGAAGTTGGAGAATGAATAAAGTCTTGAGTTGTCATTGACTTGTCCCACTGCTACCAAGGCATCATCATCAAGTTCCTTTACCACAACTGAATCATGTGTAAATTCAACCTTTTTCCCATTCCCATAGTGAGTGATTTGGTAGATAGAGAGAAGATTGGTAGAAAGTTACGAACATAAAGAACATTCTCAAATGTTCCATCATCCATGTCAATTGATCCTTTCCCTTCAACCTCAACTTTCGTATCATCACCTATGTAAATGTGAGGTACCTAAGATGACTCCAATGAAAAAAATAGCTCCTTTGTAGAACCCATGTGATATGAGGCATCCGAGTCAAGTATCCACTACTATGAAGAACTTGTTGTATCCACAAATGCTTTCCCTTTTCCCTTAGACTGTGAGTAAGAGGAAGAAGATGAATCCTTCTTTATGTAGGCGGATGGCAAGTTGATGTTGTTTTTCTTAAGAAGATTTGTCAACTCATCAACATGCTTGGTGTGGTATCGATGCTCATCATGACCATACTTCATGCAATATGCACAAGCTGGTTTATCATTCTTAGGTGGAGTCCCCTTCTTGGAAGAGGATGAGAAATCTCCTTGTGATGGAGAGGATGATTGCCATTTTTCCTGCTATGTCTTTGACTTAGATTGCTTCTTCTTCTTGTTGGAATCTTTGCCTTGACTCCCTTGATTAGCCACCAAAGCCTTGGATTTTGAAAACTTGAGAAGCCGCATGTTCAACAACTTAGATTGTTCCAATATCAACATTTATGTGAAAGCATCAAATGAAGGCATAATGTAGGAACTCCCCACTGTCAAATGATGAGTTTGGAAGCTAGACACAAATGGTGCATATTCTGGTGCAACCTTGTCCAACAAGTTGAATATCAACCAAGCATCCTTTTTGTCAATTCCACAATCCTTAATCTTTTCTCTTAGCTCATTTGCTTTGGTGACATAATCTTGGATTGTATCAAAACTCTTGGGATCCAAGTTGGTGAGCTCATTGTCAATCTTGTAACCTTTGATTTCATCAACTTGACCATACAATTTCTGAAACATATCCCAAGCCTTTTTTATTGTTGTACACTTCTCAATGTGAAAAATGAGGTCATCTGATACATAAGAAAAGTTTCAAGAGCCATCCAATTCTTAGTGATCCATTCTAACTGAGCATTAGGATCAGACTTAGGATCAGGTGGTGCTGCTATAGTTCCATCTATGTAATGCATGAGACCTTTTTCCATTAATTTGCTCCATACTTTAATTTTCCATGGTGCATAATTATGTGGAGCTAAAGGTGGAAATTTATGAGGACTCATTACAACAAAAATGAAAGAGCACAAGGAAAGAGAGGCACAATCACACAAGACACCCCCCCAAATTCACTCAATCAAAGAACCCGCCCCCAAAAGATGATTGGGCACTTTATACTTAGTGCATGTACAATGGGCCACTTGCAAAAAATGGCAAAGTGGACTTATGATTTAAAATTTACAACTGCCTCAATAAGACCAAGGGAGACTCAAACTAATAATGAAAGAGATCTAAACTAAGATCCAAACAAATTACAAGTACCAAGTAGACCAAATAAGACCAATATCTGAAAGTACAATTTCCACTCAAAATATTTGAAATATGATCATAGATTATGAAAGTAGATGAAAAAATATGCACTTTAAAAAAAAAAGGCACCTGAAAAGGAGGTTGTATGAGCTCAAACGAAGCCTTTGAAGTTGCAAAATTGAGGATTAGACATGTACAGCTGAGAGAATCCAAAAATTACAAAACACTTGTGCACCAAAATCAGAAAATAACCACACCACTGCGAAGAGTATGAAAAATTAGCCCAAATAAAAAAAAATTGCACCCAAAAAGGAGCAAAATTGAGCAAGATATGGGCCTCCAAAGTTGACCCAAAAATCCAAGATAAAAAAAAATATATATTTTTTTTGAGATCCGAAATTTTGTATTGTACCGCCCGAATTGGGCAAAAAATTCTTCCAACACCCAAAATTTGATTTT
Source organism: Cryptomeria japonica (assembly GCF_030272615.1). Taxonomy (NCBI): domain Eukaryota; kingdom Viridiplantae; phylum Streptophyta; class Pinopsida; order Cupressales; family Cupressaceae; genus Cryptomeria; species Cryptomeria japonica. The sequence goes on along the minus strand of NC_081410.1, from coordinate 616,631,230 downwards.
CGCCAAAATAGGTCGAGTTTATATTTGATTTTTATGGAAATGGCCTCCCGGATGCAATGGTGAGGTTGAAAATGCTTCAAGATACCTCCAAAAAATGTTGTCCCTCATATCTGAAAATAGAAGCCTTCCAAGATGTCTCCCAAAACCAATCAATGAAGCCCCAATAGCTCTTATACCATGTGAGATTTTTCCAAGATCAAGGGAACAATGAAAAGTTTAAAAGAGAGACAAAAGAATGACAAGAAGAAATTGTATTCTCATCAATATGCAAATGATAAACTAGATTAACCAATACAATGAATATAGGCTTGCTTATATAGGCAAGGCCATATGGATGCATGAGCACACAATCATGACATGTGGCTCAATGAGAAACAAGGGTAGGTAAGAAATACTAGGGGTAGGTAGGAGAAATAATATAATATTCCACAAGAGGTGGATGACCCATCAAATGTGGAGTGTAATAGAAAAATAAGACCACAAAAGGTGGAATTTCTCCTACAAGCTATATCCCTATGTGCACACTTCCCTAAGTGTCTCAAATCCAAACTACGAAGAGATGCATTATCCTAAGTTAACTTAAGTAAAGTGTAATAATATTCATGATGAATATTTATTTACACCAACAGTTTTGATCCCTTTTGGGCTGACTGGATCCTTTGGATCGATATATATATTTGTAATTATGCATTAGAATGGGATCAAAAGAATCAGGTAGCTAGACTGCATGTAGAAGATAGATCTCACGATTCAAGGTCTCGATTGTGACCTATTCTACCAGGCTTGTGAGATGGTATGTTGTAATCCAGTTGTTATTAGTTGGATGTAATCAATTTTCATGAATTAAAACAACTTGTTTTGCATTGCCTCCAACATATCTTTGTGTTTTCATTGAGTTTACTCTTGTTGATTGGTCCAGATTGATCTCTTTGAGGTCCCTCCTCACCAGTGACTGCTTCAAAAGCCCAACAAAATGGAAGGTATTTCAAATGGAATAAAGTCAACCTTCTTGAATGGAGTGTTGAAAATGGGATGCTTATGAGGAGAAACCTTCCAAGACAAGAAAACAAAGTGTATAGGTTGAAGAAATCTCTTTATGGATTGAGATGAGAACCATGAGCATGGTATAGTGTAATAGGCTCATATTTATTGAGAAATGACTTTAGTAAAAGTGATGGTGAGCCCAATATTTACATCAAGGCAAGTGATGGTAAGATTTTAATTATTGTCTTATATGTAGATTATTTTGTTTTTATAGAGAAAGATGATTATCTCAATTACTGATTTTAATAAGACCATGAAAAGAGAGTTTGAAATGACATATCAAGGCGTGCTAAGATATTTTCTAGGCACACAAGTAAAATAATGGATCATGGAATAATTATTTCTCAATGAAAGTATATAATGAAGATTTTGAAAAAGGTGTTGAATGTGAAACAATAAGCCTACACCAACATTAATAGCCCTAGGTTTGAAGTCGAGTAAAAAAAATTGCAACAACAATATGAATCCAACCATGTATTAAAGTTTAGTTGAAAGTTTAATATATTTGACAACAACCAGGCTTGGTATAATGCATGCAGTAAGTTTGATTTCTATATTTATAGAAACTCCAAGGAACTCACATTAGCAAGTAGATAAAAGAATATTGAGGTACTAAATCGAATAAAAGGATATGTCATTTTTCATATTATAATAATTGAGGCTGGACTAGTTGGATGAATAAATAGTAAATGGTTAAAAAGTGTAGATGATAGGAAGATCACATCGTGATGTGTGTTCCACTTGGGTTTGGAAGTCATTTCATGGGCTTCAAAGAAATAACTCATAGTTTCTCTTTCCACAACTGAAGTTGAATATATAGCACCATATATAGCATCATGTTAGGTTATTTGGCTATAGTGAATCATAACTAATTTAAAAGAATAATAGGATGGTACTACTATATTTTGTGACATGATGTATCATCAATAGCCTTGATGAAGAATCTAATGTTTCATAGATGAATCATGCACATCAAGATCAAATATCACTTCATAAGAGAGCTAATAGACAAAGGTAAAATAAAAGTCAGATATTGTAGGTCTGAGAAACAACTTGTGAATATTTTTATGAACCACTCAGTAGAGACAATTTTGAGTGAAGTAGTTTGGACATCTGGAGCTATGAAAAGTAGCTTCAAAAGTTAAGTACAATGAGCTCCAAATATCTCTAAATTCAATAGTAATAGCTCCAAATTTGTATAATGGGCATGAATATGGCTCAAGACTGGGAGTATTGAAATTTGTTATGCTTGAGCTTGTAAGAGGGCAACCAATTGCAATAAATATTCTTGGGACCTTTATCCCCTTTTTCCCTTGATGTTGTTATAGAAGTTAATATTTTTGGTAGAGTAATTGTTGGTTGGTAAGTTTGTATTTGAAAATGAGAATTTTGATAGAGACAAGTAGAGATAAAATAAAAGAATGTTCTAGCTCAATAGTTAGTTTTTTGAGTTTTTGTGTATAGTAACAAGTTTTTCAGCAAAGAAGAAGTGAGTGTTTTTTATTAAAGGGGTCAAGAAGGTTTTGAAGGGACTTGAAACCCTATTTACATAAAGTTGACATCAGATAACCATTAGCATACCATCAACAAATAGGCAATCAATTCACACAAAACTGAAAATAGAACACAACACAACAAATTAAGAAAAAATAACTAATTCAAATTATTTAGAGCATCTACTGCTTCCACTTCAAGCTAACAAAGGTTCATCGACAACTTCTTGATATCTCTCACATATTGCATAGGTTGATTCACCATCTTCTTGCTGCTCATCCTAGTATGAGTACAAGGGCCTCTACCCTCCTCCCGAGTATCCTCCTTTCCTTTCTCAATGACATCAATATCAATGAAGGATGATTTAGCCTCTTGAGCTCTCTCAAACTTCTCTGTCATAATTCTAATGCTCTCATCACTAGACTTGATAAAATTGCAGCTGAAGTTGACCAGGGTAATTAAATTATCATTTATCCTTTTGTAGTTCATCTCTAATCTCATGATTGTCCCTTCAAAATCTTCCTTCATGTGTTCTATATCCTTAACTTCTATTTGTAGAGAAACAACCATGTTACTTCCTTTCTTCTCCAACCTATTCAAATTTGTGTCCTTCAAGTTATCTAGTTTATTCTTGAACCCATAGATAGAAATATTAATCTCATTAATCTCATGAAAAAAAATTCCGCATTCTAAAATTATCAACAACAACATTTCTAGCCATTTCAAGGAGGTTCGAAGGATGCTCTTTGTCAAGATTTAACATGGGGAAGTCATGGTTTAGGTTATGAGAGAAAGGGGCCCTCCCATCATGACCTATCTCAGGATGAGATTCCTCTGAAACCCTCAAACCCTCCTGATTACCTACCTTAAGGGAACAATCCAAAGAACAATCTTTACTAGCTCCATCATTCTTTCCACTTTTCTTAATACATGTCCCTTCTTCAACTTCAGAAAAACATTGTTGCAAAACTAAAACAAGGGAAGCATTTCTGCATTTAGAGTTTCTTCTACAAGACTTCTTCCCCTTATCATATTCCCATTCCTCATCAAAATCATCCAAATCCTCAATATTCATTGACTACCCTCAGAAAAAGGGGAATCGTTACCTTCCGGATTAGAACAATCCCCATCTTTAACAGATTTACCTTTCCCAAAGAATGTTTAAAATGCTCCATTTATAGTAAGATCAAACCTTCATGCAAAATGGTTTTTTTTTTATTCTTTTTATGTTCTGTAATGCCTAGTTCTAAAGAAAGCAAGAAAAAAGGGAATGAAATGATATCCTTATTCCTAAAATTATTGAGGAGGGCAAAATGATAGTTATACATAGGTGAATAGTGACCATCTATAGTAAAGACTTGCATAATTACCTTTAGGACTTCGGCCCACGAAGGTTTGATGGATTTCATCTTTAGTCACCTTTGGACTTGACCAACCGCTTGCCCTCTTTACCCTCGATGAAATTATGGACCTCTTCATCAGTCGACTTTCTATCTTTAAAAAAATTCTTCCCCTTCATCCTCAACCCACTAACTTCGCTCCTCTGTGAGTTTAAAATTATGCCCATAAACCATAACCTGTCCTTTCTTCCACCCTTTAGCAAAAGCCCTAGAATGATTATGGTTGCAGCCATGAAGCCTTTCAAGGTGAGGCCTAACTCCTTGTCTCTCCAAGATTCTCCATATACCAGGGGACTAATAGTTCCGACGTGGATCTTGTCATAGACCACCAAATCTTTCAACTTAGTTGGCAAATCATGACTTCACCCCCATTCAAGTTTATGATTACTAGAAACTCGCATATTGGCCAATAAGTCGGCAACCCCATTGGCGTCGCTAAATTTGTGGGAGATATAACAATTATCAGAGGAGGAGATAATATCCAACGACCTCTTAATCCAATTCTCAATAGACCAACTCGGCTTATACTTCTTTTTGAGGCAATTAATTATAATCTCCGAGTCTCCTTCTAACCAAACATTTTTTTAAGTTTAATTTAGAGGCTAATAAAAGCCCATGGTAGGCCGCTACCACTTTAGCTAGGTGATTATTCTAGGTACCCAATAGAAATGCCACTGCTGCAATGAACCCACCATACTCATCTCTTAACACTCACACACAAACCAGCCAAGCCAGGGTTACCCTTCACCACCTCAGAAGAAGGGAATGTTACTGCAGCAGTGTTTGTGAATGAAAACAGAAGAGTGCAGGAAATAGTCATATCCTGCAGTACCAAATTTGCATGTAAACTTATTTTGTGGTCTGATAATAAATGTTTTGTAAATGATTTTTTATTTTGTGATTAATAAATAAAATATATTTGTTTACAATCATCTCGGTTGTTTTTGTTTGGTGTATTGCCAACTGTTTCGCAGCAGAACTGTAGCTGTCTGCTTAAAATCCATAATACTGAGGAACTCTCATTTCATTCAATGAATTTCTTTTTTCTTTTCGCTTTTATGGGTCCACAATCATCACGCTAATGTCATAGAGGTTCAACACAACCCTAATAAAATTTCCTAAAACCAATGGATTTTCAGATTCATAGTACTAAGGAAATCCCATTTCATTTTACGGATTTCTCTTTTTCTTTCTCTATGATGTGTTCAAATTTGTAATACTTCTAAGGGCAACAATGGCGGCTATAAAGGTCAATCCCATACCCAAGAAGAATAGAATGACAATTGAAAAGTGAGAGTAAATTAGACTGGTTGTTAACAGTGCCGTGGTGTGGAAGAAAACTGAAGCAACAAGCAAAACCATATGTTCCTCTGTCTTGTAACATACTCCTTATGTTCCTCGATCATTACAATTCTACAAGGAAAAGACGACGATGAACACTATGTCAAAAAATTTAGTTGGTCTACTAAAACTACTGAATAACTAACACATTCCATGTATATAGAAAAGTTTCATATCAGGCAAAGGGAAACGAAATGAAAGAACAAGTGTAACTGCATACGGCTCTCACTTGTGAAGAGCCTAAATTCTTCATAACGTGCTCTTCAGTCTCCTTTAACGTCACATAGCTTGTATTAATAGAGTAGTATGCATGAAGCTTAAGAGAGAAATGTAGTTTGGAAAACTTTGCTTACAGTGACATGAATAAAATATGACATGAGTCGGAGTTTGTCAAAGCAAAAGTTAAAATTTAATTAGCTGTAGCACATTGGGAAATGGAATATGTGAATGGGCACAACTAGAGAAGGTAGTTTAAGCAGACTGCAAGCTAATTTTGCCTCCTTGGTCTTGAACAACCACAACCATGATAAGGATTGATGTTCAATTGATATTAAATAGACCTGTCTTTTATAAGACATATGTTGGTTTAATTACTTTTGTCTACGTAGATTAGGTTGTATTTATAATAATGGATATGTATATGTATATGTATATGTATATGGATATGGATATGGATATGGGTATGGATTCTTTTATAGTTCACATATGAGTAATCTGTTTGTAGGTCTACAGATAGCTTATGGTAATATTGATTTTTAGTTTTCTTTATGTTTATGTTTGTATGTATATGAGTATATATTATATGTAAATGTATAAAAATGTACATGTATGTATGTTTGTATGTATATATGTATGTATTTGTATATATGTGATATCAAAACAATAACAACATAATAATAAACAATGTTTATATCAAATCAAACCAAAAAATAACAATGTAATAATGAATAATGTTTGAATAATATTTTTTGATAGTGAAATATTTTGTTTACTTTTTTATTCATTCTCAATGTTTTCTTAATGTTTCTCCCTTGGTATAGTTGAGGTTGGTTAACGTTTTGGTTTTAATGTTGGTCAATTTCCTTGCAAGTATTTGGGGATTCCTTTTTATACTGGTTCTGAAAAACATAACTTTTGGGAAAGAATCCTTGCTTCCGTTTCATCAAGGATTCTTCGACTCACAAGTGGCTTACATTCCCAGGTAAGATAATGCTTATTAAGGTTGTTTTGAATACGGTTCCTATTTATCTGATGTCCGTTTTAAAGGCTCCCAAGAAAGTAGTTACTAATTTGCAGTCAATTTTAAGGTCATTCTTGTGGAATGATAATGTGAATAAAAGGGCTCGAATTCCTTTGCTAGCTTTGGATAGGGTTTCCTCTCTGAAGGATAGGGGAGGTGCTGGTATTAGAGATTTAGGTAAGCAAAATTTGGCTTTAGGAGCTAATTTAGTGTGGAAATTATATAAACAGCCTTCTTCTAAGTGGGCATCTCTTTTGTTTGTTAAATATTTAGGAGATTGTCCCAGGGAGGCTATTTTTACTGCCTCCTTGCTTCCCAAGGGTTCTACAATTTGAAATTTCATTTCTGAATGTAGATCTATCATTCTTCCTAGTTTATCTTGGCTTGTGCACAATAGTCAAAAAGCTAGATTTTGGGAGGAGGTTTGGAATGGTTTTTCTGCTCTAACTAGTCTTAGACATTGGTCGATTCTCATGTCTCAATTAAAATCTTCTTGGGGAATTTTTGTGGCTGATTATTTTTATGTGGAGTTGTCTAGTCGTGTGTCAGTTGCCAGATGGAAATCAATAGATTCTTTCATGGTTGATTAAGAGCTCAAGTCTGCATATGTTGAGGAGTTAAGTAAGCGTCAACTTGTCTTTTCTGATTTTGATGATGAGATAATTTGGGTTCATTCTAAGTCTAGGGAGTATTCAGTTAAATATGGATACAAGTATTTATCTGCTAATTGTAGGGGGGATGTATGGCCCTCTAGACTTTTTTGGCATATTTCATGTCTTCCAAAAGCAGGAGCATTTGTGTGGCTAGCTATCTAGGATAGAGTTCTCATGGGTATGTGGTTGGATAGACTTGGCATCATTGTTGTCTTTCCTTGTGTTTTGTGTGGTTGTTCCTTGGAATCAGTTGATCATCTTTTTCTTCATTGTCCTTTTGCTTCAGAATGTTGGTATTGACTATTCGATCAATTAAATTGGTCTGTGGCATTATGTGGGGATTTACGGTCTCAGTTTAGGGGTTGGCCATCTTTATGTTCATCTTCTTTTTATGCTTGTTTGTGGATTATTGCCCCTTCTATTCTGATTTGGAATATTTGGCTGGAAAGGAACAATAGAATCTTTAGGAAGAAGGTTTCCTCATTGTCGGATGTTCTTTTCTATATTGAGAAATCCATTTCTGAATCTGCTTTGACTTTTATTTACAAAGGTCTAAGCTCTAGATGCACTTTCACCTCTTGGGATAGATGGATCATGAGGCATTGGCTGGCTTTACATTTAATTCCTTCTCAGGGAGCTATTTCTAAGAAAATGATTTCTTCAATTAATAGAAAAGAGGTGTTTTGGTTACCCCCTCCCTGAGTCAAGTTCAAGTTAAATTTTGATGGTGCTTGTCGTGGCAACCCAAGGAATTCTTCTATTGGGGTGGTGGATATTGATGATAGTCCCAAAGTTATTAAAGTTAGGTGTCAGTGTATTCCAGATAAGACTAATAATGTGGCAGAAATTCATGCTCTCTTTGTTGTGTTAGATTTTCTAATTTCATTAAATCTTAAAGATGTTGTGATTGAAGGAGATTCTTTAGTGATCTTTTATGCAGTTACTAATCAAACTTGTAATTCTTGGCATTTACAATACTGGTTGGATAAGGTGTTGTTGCATCTTAAGTTCTTTAACTCTTCTTTTGTTTCTCATTGTTATACAGAGGCTAATTTTGTCACTGATTTTTTGACAAATAAGGCCTTAAATGAGAATATTCAAACTTTGGTAGATATTGATGAGAGTTGTCTACCTTTTTGCCTTCGAAGTCTTAAGTTTTCTCTTTGGTCATACTCTTTAGCTTTGCCTCGACCTTGCATTTTTCTTGGAATGGTTAATATGTATGCATTTTAGTGGGATGATGTAAGGGGCCTTTTTGGCCTCTTTACTTCATTACATTAAATTTGCATGCTTGTTCATAATTTCAAGGGATGTGCTGGTCGGTTCTTAGCTCTTTAGTTGATTTTTTTCATGGGGTACCGTATTGATTGAGGGATTCTTCTCTTATTTGCATTATCATATTTCATGTAATGTCATGCGCGCATGATATCTCTGTTACTTGGAATTGTTTAATGATTATCGCCCTGAGATGTGGTGGCTTGCACAATATTTCTATTACTTGGCATTGTTTAATGATTATCGTCCTCTGATATGGTGGCTTGTGTGTGCTTGTTGGCACGGTGATTGGGATATGGCTCGTGTGAATATCTGATCATGTATCATTTCCTGTCATTCAATGGTTGTTGGTGTGATGCTTGCTTATTAATGATGCTTCTCATTTCTTTTTATGTAGCCATTGTTTATTAATTGTCTTCCTTAGAGGTGGCGGCTTGTGTGTGCTTGCTGGTACAGTGTTTGGGACATGGCTCATGTAGATCTCTAATCTTGTATCATTTATGTTATCCTTGTGTCATTCTACGGCTACTTGTGCGACAAGTATACTTATTAATGATGTTTCTCTTCTCTTTTATGTGCTCGCGGCATTCTGATTTGTGTCTTATTTTTCCTTGCAGTTTTTTTGTGATGGAGGCCATTGGTTATAGAATTTCTTTGCATGTCAAGAAGTGTGCTTTTTAGGATCCTCATGCCTTTGATGATGAGAAGCTTGGCAAGCTATTTAAAATTCATTCTTCAGAGTTTTCTCTTGCTATTCACAAGGTGGTGGATAGACGATGTTTGGTGGAGAGTGCTAATATTTTCCTTGTTAAAATTTCTTCTCATTTTATTACTGTGTATGGATATGCTCTTGGATGCTTCTTTGGTTCGGGCATTATTAGACACATACTTTCATCCCTCTTTTTATTCTGCTCCTGATTTGAATAATGCTCTGTCTTCTTATTGTTTTGAGCTTGGTGCTTTTCCTTATGGTGGTTTTTTATCTCGGCCTGAATTACTATATAATGGCTAGCATTGTGAATTACTTTCACTTTTAAGAGGTGGTTTGATTTCTGAAATATATGATGACACAATGTTTGCTCTTGTAGCTTTTTTAGATCATGTTTCTCCAAATACTTTGGCTATGGTTGTAAATGTTTTTTTAGGTATACATTTCCTCCTTGATTCGATGAAGGCAGTTATGTCTCTTCCGAGAGTAGCTGAGCCTCTGCAGGCAGTTGCTCCAGATATTCAGATTGTGGTTGCTTCCCAGTCTGAGGGGATGTTTCCCCCTCTAGATGAGGGTTCTAGTACTTGGTTTCTGCACTCCTAATGCTTGTTTTCTTCACTTCTTCTTTGGGAATTTTGTATCTGCTACATAGATTTTGGGGGGCTGGGTATCATATTTGTAACTGGTATTGGCTTATATGGCTTTTTGGGATGGGATTGGGCTAGTTTGGAGATTTCATTTCTCTACTTCAATTTACTCGGTCATATTATCTTCCCAGTGGGATTTTTATGAGCAAGGCCGAAGGTTTTCTTTGCTTGGTTCTTTCTACAGGTTCTCTTTGAACCAGGATTGTATAAATTTATAATTAATAAAATTAGTGGTCCTCCACTTTTATTGAAAAAAAAACTTTTGGTACATTTTAAAATTATAGCATTTTGTTTATTTTTCTTTTTCTCATGTCTCATTCTCAATTTAATTGATTTTAAAGAATGAAATTATGTGTATTTAATGTATAAATTGGGAAGAAGTTTTTATAAATTATTGATGTACATATTATTTTTATTACTTTAAAAAATGTATACATAAAATAAATTTAAATATTACTGCTCTCTCCATAAAAAAAACAAAGGTAAAAGTTACAATTTATATATAACTTGTCATCATAACCAACTCAATATGCACATTAACCTGAAAAATTAATTCTCATCTAACTATTGAATATACGATTTGTAGGCTAGACTAATATAAGAACATTCTTACAAAGTTTAAGAAGCATGCCCTTATTACAAAGAAAATGCATGCATTTTTATCATACTAGGCAATGAATCACTTTTGATCCAAATGCATGTCTGATCTTAAAAATTAGAAAAATATTTTATTAATGTTAGGAATGTGAAGTCCAACACCAACAATTAGTAATACATAACATTTATATGTTTAGTGTGGGAATTAAAAAGGAGATCCCTGTCCATTTTAATGTGATTGATTAATTATAAAAGAAGTAATAAAAATCTATAAACAATTAATACCCCATGAATATATTGAAATAATATAATTGCATGAGAAGAATCCCAAGCTATAGTTTGTTTTCATCTCCAAAAAATTACCCTTTGCATCATGTTACTTGGTACATTACACACTAATAGTTTGACCCATGTGCATAGTGTAAATTGTAGTAGATTATTTATCATCAACATGAACATTATTCTCTACTTTATAGGATCTAATATGAAAGATTTGTATATGTTTGGCGTCGCCAATGATTCTCCCTAAGATCATGCATTGAATAAAAACGAACTCTAACAACAAAATAAATAGCAACAAAAGAAATATGAAGTTTAGTGATCATCAAATTAAGATCAATCATCCAAAAAATTAGATATTCATATTGTCATGAACAAAGGCATTATCACTATTATTTCTATTATATTTATATAATCATAATTGAACCATTATAGCACAAAATTTGGATAAAATTTCTTGAGACTAAAGTCTAGTGTGTTTGTTTTTCTATTGTAAAATATGTTAAAATTAAATTTCAATATTACTATTATTGATTTTTAATTTGTGCAATATTCAACTTGAATATTGATTTCAATAGTTTATTTCTACTCTTATATTATACATCAATATTAAAATTATTCACATTATTTTTTATTAGGGGAAAAACAGATTTTGAGGGGACCCGAAACCCCATACAATAGGTTTTGGAGGGACCTGAAACCCAATAGATTTTACCGGGATCTAGAACCCAACAAAGTAGGCTGCTAAAAGAAATAAACTATGAAAAACCGCAACCAAAATCCAGTAAAGATGACTAAAACCAGCAACAACTAGCATAGTCACACCACACCCAACAAAGCTACAGCTCGAAACTATAGCACGAAATAGTAATAATAGAGGGTATACCAAGCACCCTCAACCAACTATCAGGGTTTTGAAAGGTACCCCTAATCTTCAATAACAACACCAGATTACATCGGATATTCATACAATTTGAATCTGGCTAGTAGGGGTTTTGAAAGGCTCCCTCAACCTTCAAACTGGGTTTTAAAATGGAACCCAAAAACAACAACCAGGGGTTTTTCTAGGCACCCTCAACCTTAAATGATGAGCTCAGAACTCCAAACACAAGATTTTTCCCAAACCAAAGACAGCAAAAAGATAGACTATTCCCTTTAAAACTATTAGCAACCATCCTGCCTATAGGATAAACTAGGAACCCACAACTAGAAGAAGGGGGAACAAAGACCCCAAAAACTAGAAGGAAGGAGGCCAAACCAAGAAACAACAAAAAGGAACAAGTCCAGGAGACAAGCTGGGAGTCTAGAAAAAAGAACTTCCAGCCCCACCCAAGGAGACTCCCAAGAGAGAAGAAACCAACATCCATAGCCAACAACAAGAGGAGCACCAAAAGTTGAAAATCCCCAACATTCCATCTGTCCACCTCAATAGAAAGGAGCCCCACCTCTACAGGATGAAGAATGAAGCAGAAAGACAACAACCAACACTCTCCAGCAGCAAGCAAAAATCAGCCCTTTCCCCTCCACCAAATATCCACCTCCATAGGAAATATGGTCACCTCTAACAGACAAGAAGGGGAAGAGAGAAAGAGCCAAGAAACCCCTCTCAAAGGTTCACACCAAGGACAACTCTACAAGAGGAGCACCAAAAGTTGAAAATCCCCAACATTCCATCTCTCCACCTCAATAGGAAAGAGCTCCATCTCTATAGGACAAAGAATGAAGCAAAAAGACAACAACCAGCACTCTCCAGCAGCAAGCAAAAACCAACCCTTTCCCCTCCACCAAAAATCCACCTCCATAGGAAATATGGTCACCTCTAACAGATAAGGAGGGGAAGAGATCAAGAGCTAAGAAACCCCTCTCAAAGGTTCACACCAAAGACAACTCTCCAACTCCATAGGAGAGTAGCCTAAGATAGAAGAACCAAAAAAGGAAGCTCCTTTGAAGAACCAAAGCGCCAAAGGCCAGAACAACAACAAATCCTCAACACAAAGGAGAGGAGAGAACACATAGAGCCTCTCCACAAGAGATCCGCCAGGGTCCTAGATCTACCCAAACACCAACCAGAAAACACCCCCCACCAAAGAAAGAGCAGAAAAGAGGCCATTGACAGGAACCACCGCACACCCCTAATGACAAAAAATAGAGGCTACAAAAAACCCTTGCCAAAATGCCTCCATCGTTGTTGCAGCCTCCACTCCTTCCTTAGTACCAAACTCCTCCACCCACCATTCCAGCAAAGAAGAGCCATGAAGAGCCCCATCAGACGACATAGAAGGTGAAAGGAGGAGAGGGATGAAATCATCCTCATCCGCAGCATCACATTGTTTACAACCATGTCATATTATAATTAAAGTGGTAATAACACATTTATTTAATCAATTATTGATGATAAATAAAGATTGTTATATAATTTATAAAATAATACAATATTTGGGTTTGGTTTGTTGACTTAAAAGTAATCTCAAAATCTAAGTATCCCTTTTTTTTAGTGTAAGATTTTAATGGTATATGCATACAGGAGGTTTACACATGTAATAGGTTTTAATCAATATTAAGAGTTCAATAGAAAATTATTATCATGACATACATTGCATCTATTATTTATATTTGAAGAGTCAAATATTCTATTAAAATAACTCATACCAAAATACATATTATAAAATTTCTATCAACAAAAATTGGCTAAGATTTTTTTTAAATAAAAATGAATGAACGTGATATTAACCTTCTAAAAATGTTAAATTCAAATAGACATATGGTAAAAGAGATGCTACTAGAAATTGTAATCTCTCCCACTTATATGCCTATCATTTAATCCAAATTCATGGTAGTATGCTTGAAAAATATTTCTATAAATTAAACTTTTCTTATTCCTCTCTTGATTTACAATATTAATGCACTCAATAGAATAATAGAGAGGGTGTTGGTGTAAATGGTAATTTTATCAAACTAGTTAGCTTATAACATATCTAGATTGATTCCTAATCACATTGTTTAAGTATTCACTTAGAGACTTTTCCACTTTTGCCTCACCTAATCTAGTTGAGATGTGTGTACTCACTTAGTGAAGTGAGACACCTACTGTATTTCCACTTATTACTTGATCACACACTTTTCAAGTAAGCTAACAAGTGTCCCATGTTTGAATGGCTATTCAATTATTGTGTCCAACTTGACTACCTAGTCTACCTTGTCTCTATATTCAATGTTTCTATGTACATTACTAACACTCTCACTATAAATGATAGATATTGCTATTAATGCTAGTTTAGTTTCACTTGTAGAAGGATGATTTGTGCATTTTGATTTTTCCTAATCCTAACAATGTGAGTTCAATGAGATTTTTCCTCCACATGGATAACCATATCTCTTCCAACAATCCTCAACAATCCTACAAAAGCTTGTTTGTAAGAAAGTATGTCCTCCAACAAATAGAAAGATAATCAACACATGGTTATCTAATAATGTAATTTCATTGAAATTGATCACTCCAACTAGCTCTTTGAAGTTGTCAAATATAAAACTATTTTATTTTTTAAAAATAATTCTAAAAAACTTGTAAAGGGGGCAATTTTTTCCTTTTTGTCATTAGTTTCACACATGGAGGTGAAATTTTGTGCCAATTGCAATGAGTAGTTGGAAGTGTAGGTTTGACTTCATCTTAAGCATGTTCTTAAGTTTTTTAACTAAAAATGTATATGTGTGTAGTATATGTCTGTGTGGGTGGGAGAGAGATATCAAAATAATAACAACACATCAATGAATAGTATTTGTATCTAAAATAAAATAAAATAAAATAAATAAAAGTTTAATAATGAATAGTGTTTAAATAATACTTTTGTATCAGTGAAATATTTTGTTCACTTTTTGTTTTCATTCTCATTAGCTTCCGGTACATTTTAAAAATTATAACTTTTTTAAATTATTTTTCTTTTCCTCATGCCTCACTCTCAATTTAATTAATTTTGAAGAATGAAACTATGTATATTTAACATATAAAATGGAAAGAAACTTTTGTATCTTATTGATGTACATATATTTTATTAATTTTAAAAAGGTATACATATAAACGCTATTTAAATATAATTATTCTCTTTATGAAATGATCAAAGGTAAAAGTGTACCATTTATGTAACTTATCATCACAAGCAACTCAATATGTACATAAACCTAAAAAATAGATTCTTAACTAATTATTGAATAGATTGTTGTATGTGTGTGATAACAAAAAAATAACATAATAATGAACAATATTTATATAATATAGAATCAAAGAAAAAAAATATCTAATAATGAATAATGTTTAAAAAATATATGTTATCAATGAAATATTTTATTCACTTTTTAATTCTTTCTCATTAACTTTCAGCACATTTTTAAAATGATAGCTTTATTCTATTTTTCTTTTGCTCATCCCTCACTTTCATTTTAATTAATCTTGAAGAGTGGAATTATGTGTATTTAATTATAAATTGGGATGAAGCTTTTGTAAATTATTGGTGTACATATATATTTTATTCATTTTTAAAAAATGTATACATAAAAAAGATATTTAAATATAATTATTCTCTCTATGAAGTGAACAATGGTAAAAATTACAATTTATGTAGCTTATCATCATAACCAACTCATATGCACATAAACCTAAAAAACTAATTTTAATGTGACTATTTATTAGACTATTATATGTATGTGTGTGTAAACACGTAAGATATCAAAACAATAGCAATATAATAATGAACACAATTTATATATATAATAAAATCAAAACAATAACAATGTAATATTGAATAATTTTTAAATAATATTTTTCTATCAATGAAATATTTTGTTCACTTTTTTTATTCATTCTTATCAACTATTGGTACATTTTAAAAATTATAACTTCTGTATTTTTTCTCATGCACCACTCTAAATTTAATTAAACTTGAAGAATGGAATTATGTGTATTTAATGTAAAAATTGGGAAGAAGCTTTTGTAACTTATTGTTGTACATATAATTTTATTAATTTTAAAAATGTACACATTAAAAAAAAAGATATGTGAACATAATTATTCTCTCTATGAAGTAAACAAAGGTAAAATTAATTGTTTGTGCAACTTATCATCATAACCAACTCAATATGAACATACACCTAAAAATAAATTCTAGTCTTATTATTGAATAGACTATTAATTTCTAGACTAATATAAGGACATGCTTATAAATTTTAAGAATAATACCCTAAGTGAAAAGAAAATTTATGTTTCTTTAGCGCACTAGACAACAAATCACTTCTAATCCAAATTCAACTTCTAATTAAAAAATTTAGAAATATCTGTCATTAGATATATCTCATTGAACAAACACCAAGTTGACAACAAAACTTATAAAAATTAATTTAGTCTAGGGTTTTGTTGAACATATTATTTGATTTGTTAGTAAGATGACAATAAAGTTTATATATAATATTCTTAGAAAACAACATCAACAATTAGCAATACATCACATTTATATGTTTAGTGTGGGAATAAAAATATAAATCCACTCGTATCTTAATGTGATTGATTGATACTAAAATAAGTAAGGGAAAATATATAAAATAAATATGACCGTGAATATATTGAAAGAGTACCATATCATGTGAATAATCCCAAGCTATAATGTATTTTAATCTCCACAAAAATTACCCTTTACACCATGTACATGTAGCATCATAAATTGTATCCCTATACAATTTCATCCTCACCAAGGCCTCACTTTTATGTTATGGATGTCCATGCCCTGACTTTTCTTTAATCCACATCTTATATACCTTTATGGGACACTATTCAAATTTGAGTCCTGATTGTTGGGATCAGAACACCTTGGGCATCATGGTCCTCTCGAAAGGACCCCAAATTCGGACCCCACAATGGGCACATTTCAAAAGAAAGAAAATATTCTCGGTGTCATCCTATTTCTAAAATTCAAACACATTTTGTGTGGTATAAAAGAAAGTAAATTCAAGTGACCAAGCAATCAAGCATCATAAAGGCAATGAAGGAGAGGTCAAGTTCAGATTTCAAGAATTCATGATGGCATCCATGATGAAGACATTATGAAGACATTATCAAGACAATCTACATGACATTATAAACCTTTTCATGAATAATTAAAAGAAAGATTTACCAAGGTATCGAGTTCCATTTCAAGCATTTTAATTCAAGGTTAGCTTTTCCCAAGAAGGAAAGTTTTCCAATTCAGTCAATTCCACTTCAATTTTAATCTCAATTACAATTAAAGGTTTAATTCCAAACCCAAGGTTTGACCTAGGAAAAACCCTACCAATAATAAAATATCCATTCTTTCCATGTGTAGGTGATAGATTCAAGATCTACAACAAATATTTTGATAGATAATTCAATGATAATTAGATCTAGCTTTTGTAGGAGAAAAAAGTAGAGGACTAGGTTGCCCAAAACCTCCCAATCCTCCAAATTTTTATCAACCTTCTAGGAACAAATTTTGAGGGACATTCTAACTCAAAAAGTTTCCTATGTGTTCACATTTGATAGCTAGAGGAATAGGTCACCCAGAGCCTCCCGATCTTGTACTTTTGAGTTGAATTTCCTATCACAGGTGTCTCTTTGCTCCTTTTATTTATATGTATCTTTGTGTCTACAAATTGTGTTTTTATATTATTCTTTATGTTATTTTTATGTCAAATTCCCATCAGTTACCCTAGATCTAGTTTTCAAGTTACATCATTTCAAGTGCATATCACAAACATAGATCTAGCATTGGACCGACAAGTCTCTTCCTTAGTCATATTGCATGTTGAGCTATAGACTACTATCCCACAATTTTTTTCCACTCCATTAAATAATTGGATAGATGAGGAAATACCAAATGTTTGAACTCAAACTTTTCAAAGTTACCTTTGGCTTTAACAAATCTCTCATGTATCTTCACCTCCAAATATTGTGCAAAGTCAAATTTAGTTTTCTTCATCATCAATCATGTCCTAACCCTTTTTGGCTACACACATCATATCGATTTCAATTTTGTCCCTTATATCCTCACATAGCACTTGACATAGAATATAGTTTGACTTCACAAAGTAATCCTCAAATGTGTCAACATAAAAAGGCTCCTTTGCAAACTATGATATTGGAATTTGCCTCCTATCCAGATCCTTCCATCTGAATTTTGGAATTGACTTGGCCCTATACAATTTTCATGAAATTTGTAGTTGTCTTCCAACTCATTTAGTTCTAGCCTAGGCAATTTGTCTCTTCTTAGACCAAAGAAATTTGTAATGACAATATTATCAATTATAATCATCTCTTGTCTAGTTATAGTGATTATTGATTTTCTTCCCATATCATATCTTTGCATAAGGACTCTCATGAAGCTTGTATAAGTAAAAACATTTGGCACTATGAGCTTGTGAAGAACAAGCTCCCATCCATTTATCATGGGGTTATTTCAATCTCTCTTCTGATACCAATGCTAAAATAGGTCCCAACTAGGCTCCAACGCCTTAGCAACTCCGAGTCCATGGAGACCATCCAATAGTCTATCCTTTGGACCACATGACCAACATAGTGGTAATGGATCTCTGTTACCATTCAACTTCTTGATGAGATCCTCATCCACCTTTCTTGGATGATTCCTACTCAGGTATGTGCAAGATCATAGTGAGCCAACCAGGCCCTTAAGTGGCATTGAAAATTTGAAAAACAGAGTTAAGCAACTTGGCATAAAAATTTGAATAAGTTACCAACATTATTTCAAAAATATATAACAACAGAATCTATAGAAAATTGAATGTAGTTTCTAAGCTACTAGTTGTTTTATAAAAAATAATAAATCTATATGACAAAAATTTGAAATTTCAATGTAGTAGTAGTAAAATTTTAGGAAAAAGATAAGAAGTAGGTGTCTATCTGACCACCCTAACAACAAGCAATACATAATATTTTTTAAAAAGATTTTAGATATAAGTAGAAGACTCATGTCTGGATGTGGCAGATATATTTTTGTATTTTTTAAATAAATAATTAATTATGATTTTCTTACTACAGCATTTTAAAAATATAAAAAAATTATATGTCTGACCACCATAACCTAGTCAAAACTTTATGAAATTCAATTTTTTTTCTAATCCTATAGTATATGAAGCATAGAATGTGACACATGTTTTAGATTCAAAAATGTGATACCACTAGAAAGTTATAGATATTTTTCAAATAGGACTTTAGTAAAAAAATTATCACTTTTTGGCCCCTCATGATCCTGCACATACCCACTCATCTTTGTTTGTTAGGATTTCACACTCTATAACTAGGGTTTAATAGAAATCATCTCCAACAATGCCTAGATTACTTCTTCTATTCACAACTTAAAAGATACACAATTTCAACTAGAATCACAATAGAGAATTGAGGAAACAATTAACTCATTAATCGAATTACACTCAGCTCAATGTCATCTGTGAAACCCTAACTTTGTCTGTAACTTAGTTCAGAGCTCAAATTAGCTAATTTCGATAGGTGCAAATAATTGAGTGGAATGAAACAATCTGAAGGATGCATATAATGGATTTCAATGGTTATATTAGATTTATCTACCGTAGTCATTTAGCCATTGACTCCATTCACATGCAAGTAGATTTTCATATTAGTAACTATTTGTCAACTTTGAATATTTTCCATTGATTTGTAATGGTTAAGAAAAAAGGGATGATTGACATTCTATAAAAGTCTTAAATAAGTCCCTAGTATCTTTCCTTTAGGATGGGCTCCACTTGGATGTGTGTCACATCTATGTGACATCGGGGGTAAGGAGGTGCGACTAGGCTTTGAAAACTGTAGCTCTGCAAGGCTTCTATCAAATAAGAAAGTGCCAATACTTTCCATTGTGTCTCCAACCTCCAACAAACCCATTTGATGATCGGACATTTGGTATGCTCATGGGGACTCAATGGTTCTATTTGCTAGCAATATGCTGGATTTGGTTAATTATTGTCATTTATGTCAACATTGTATCCTGGTTAGTCTTGTTGATCATTCTCATCCAGTATGATCAGACCTCTGGAATCGGTTTTTGATGTTTATTCTGATGGTTATATGCTTTCTATATTCTATTGGTTTCATGGTTTGGTTATCGCTTTTGGTATTTCCAGTTACTGGTTGGTTTATGTCTTTATCCACTAGCTTTTGGCTTTACTGGCTTCTGGTGTTCCTGGTTAGCTTTACCGATATGCTGTTTTGGTGACTTGGTCAGTGGATTTTGGGTTCGGCTTATGGAATCGCTTTCTTTCATGCTATTGGTGCTTCTTGATCATATCCTAAGCATTTGGAGACTTTTTTTTGGATGGTGTGCTATTTGGTGATCCTATTTGGATCTGGTTAAACTTTCACTGAGGATTTCTACCTACAAGTGAATCATGTTGGATTTTTGGTCTTAGTGGATATAATTGTTTGGTTACTTGATTTAGTTCCATGCTATGTAATGTAAATCATAATATTGGTCTTGTGGTATTATGTGATGTCATTTTTGTATTTACGGGTTTAGGGTTTAGTCGACCTTGTCAATAAGGTTGATGATTTGTATTTATAGGTGACTTGTTCATGTAATTCACATGGGACATGCGATGGTTATGGTTGGTTAATTCTGCATTATCAAAAAATGATTAAGTGTGAATAAAGTCATATCATTCAGGTGAAGGTTGGAAAGGTTTGTATTGGAGAGGAGACATCAATGCTTAATCAGAACTGTATAAGGCATTAGTAGATGCTACTTTCACAGTTCATTGTTTTCTAGATTATAATCTGATGATTTTGTAAGTCAATGAGACTTCCCTTTGTGATGAGCAGTACGCTCTAGGTTGTTGGCCTTTTTGCATGTGCAGACCCCATTGTAATTATTCAAATTTTGGTGTCATGTGTGTTGTGCTTTCATGTTATATTATTCATTGGGTTGTGCTCCAGTTTAAGGTTTACAATTGAATTAATTATTGTTATTGTTAGTAAACTGATTCATCCCCCCTCTCAGTTTACTACTGGTATCAGTGCATTCCAATAATTGGCATTAGAGTGAGGTCCTCTCTGCAGAAGCTTAACCGCTTGAGGAGATCCAATGGCAACTACATCTAGTACTACATTCAATCCTTACCAGAAGGAGAGTCCTATATTTGATGGTACAAATTACAAGATATGGAAGGAGCGAATGAAGATTCATCTCAGATGTCTTGGAGCTGAAGTTTGGGAGATAGTGGAGAAAGGGTATATACCTCATGATCCTAATTCTAGAATAGCAGGACCTACTGATGAATAAAAGAGCTAAAAATGATGTAAGAGCAAAATAACCATTGTTAAGTGCCCTATCTGATAAAAATCTATTGAATGTCATAGAGTAGGAGAATGCTAAGCTGATCTAGACAAATCTTGAAACTCTTTATTAATGTGACCAGGCTGTGAAGATTGCAAAACTTCAAGGTTTCCGGGTAAGATATGAAACTTTGAAGATGGAAGAAGATGAGAAGATAAGTTCTTTTATGGATAGAGTCAATGAGATTGTCATGGGTATAAAATGTTGTGGTGGATCTGTCAGTGAGGATGAGATAGTGTCAAAATTTCTAAGAGTTCTAGCTCTAGCTTACAAAATGAAGGCTACTGCTATCAATGAACTCCAAACAATGTCAAGTACCCCTATGACCAGAGATACATTACTTGGGAATTGACTCCTTTTGAACTTGAAGAACCTAGAGATCAGAGTGCTCCTAAAACTGAGATTGCATTTAGAGCATCTGCATGCGGTAAACAAAAGATAGATTGGAAAGAGATGTATGCTAAGGATATGGTGGAAATTAAGAAAGAAGAAAGAGAGCTTGAAGAGTTCGACGCCCTGCTTGCTAGAAGAATTCCTAAAGGACCGCTAGAAGTAAGTATGAAGGAAAAGTCTTTTTTAAATGTTTTTACTACAATAAGATTGGTCATTTTGTATCTAGATGTCTTGAGAGAGTTTCTAGGAATCATGAAAGATTTATGATAAATTATAAGCCTAATTTTTAGTATCAGAGCAGACCTAGATTCAAAAGAAATAAAGATAAATCATGTTATAGTGCTGGTGATGATGATGGTATTTCTGATGATGATGATGATGAACCTATGAGTGGATCTGGTAATGGTACTTCATCCGGCAAAGATTGGGTCTTTATTTCTATCAAGGATGATTCTCCAAAATCTGTGATTGAAACAACACATACCAAGGAAAAGGCCTTGGCTGCTAAAATTGAAGAAAAGGATGAATGGGTTATAGATAGTGGATGCTCATATCACATGACCGGTGACAAAATAAAGTTCTTATCATTACAATAATTTGATGGTGGATTGATTAGATTTTGAGACAACAAGGCATGTAGGATCAAAGGCAAAGGAATAATATCATTGGATGGTAAGACTAATATCGATAATGTTTATTATGTTGAAGGCTTAAAGCATAATATTTTAAGTGTAGGTTAGATGCTGGTTAGAGGATTTCATTTCCAATTCAAGGATGTAAAATACAAGATCATTAATAAATCTAAATTGGAGATTGCTTCCAAAACTTAGACCAATGGTAATATCTTTCACTTGAACTCCGGTGAGAAGGCTTACTTGATTGCTCAGATTGATGAAAGCTAGTTATTGCATAAGAGGACGTGTCATGTTAATTTTGATTGCATAGTAAAGATCAGTCCAATATCAACTACCAGATATTTTCCCAAGATTGTTAAACCTCATAATCTGGTATGTAGAGAATGTCAAATGGGTAAGACAAACAAAACTCCTTTCAGAAGTGTACATGATAAATCTAATGAAATTCTTGATCTTATTTATACTAATATGTGTGGACTAGCAAGGACTAAAATCTTTCAAGGTGATAGATATTTTATGTTACTTATTGATGACTATTCTAGAATGATGTGGGTGACATTTTTGAAAGATAAATTTGAAGCTTTTGAGAAATTCAAAATATTTAAGGCTATGGTTGAGACTGAGACAATACTAAAGATAAAGTTCTTAAGATCAGATCATGGTGGCGAGTTTACATCCGGTGAGTTCAACAACATTTGTGAAAGGAATGATATTATGAGACAACTTTCTACACCTAGAACACCACAATAGAATGGATTGGTGGAAAGAAAGAACAAAACAATTTTGGATGCTGCAAGGACTATGATGAGTGAAGCTAAATTACTTGATATCTATTGGAGGTAGGTTGTCAATATTGTTATATACACTTTCAACAGAGTACATATTAATGATACCAGTAAGATTCCTTATGAACTATGGTTTGGTCATACTCCTACTGTCAGATATTTCAATTTTTTTTGAAGTGAATGTTACATTAGAAGAGATGATGCATTATGAAAGTTTGATCCTAGAAGTGATGAAGGAATATTTTTGGGTTATTCTACTAAGAGAAAAGCATATAGATGTTATAACAAAAGACTTAACAAGATATTGGAAAGTATAAATGTCAAGGTGGATGAGCATGGCAGTAATCAGATCAGAGCATATGATTATGGACTAAAAGATGAATTTATGAGACCTAAACCGGTAATGCAAGAATCATTTCAGAATAGTGAACTTGTGACACTAGTAGCATCAGAAAATTCAACAATGATAGAGGAATAGTAGAATGAGTTAGCAAATCAAGAAAGTTCAAAGACTCCCAGGTATGTAAAGCTAAATCATTCTGAAGATTAGATTATTGGAGATAAAAGGAAAGGTGTGATGACTAGGAGAATCTTAGTTGCTGAAAAGGTATGTTTAATTTCTCAAATTGAACCAGAATATTTCATTGGAGCGAGTAAGGATGAAAATTGGTTAAAAGCAATGGAAGAGGAATTAGATCAAATTGAAAAGAAGAAGACATGGGAACTTGTACATAGACCTAAAGACAAGAACATTATTGGAACTAAATGGGTTTTCAGGAACAAATTGAATGAGGAAGGTCAAGTGGTGAGGAACAAGGCTAGATTGGTTTGAAAAGGTTATTCATAGGAAGAAGGAATTGGTTATGGGGAAACTTATGCCCCAGTTGCTAGAATTGAAGCGGTAAGACTTTTTCTTGCAATTGTTGCACACAAGAACTACAAAGTATATCAGATGGATGTCAAATGTGCTTTTCTAAATGGAGATCTTAAAGAGGAATTTTACATTGAATAGATTTTCTTTATCAAAAGACAAGGACATGGTTTGCAGATTGAAGAAAGCTTTATATGGACTAAAATAGGCCCCTAGAGCATGGTATGCTAGATTGGACAAGTATCTTTCAAAGCTTGGTTTCAGTAAAGGTAATGCTAATAGTAACTTATATTATAAAATTGAGCATGATGAAATATTTATTATTTAAGTCTTTGTGGATGATATCATTTTTGGAGGATAAGGTCTATGCATGAAATTTGCTAATGATATGAAGAATGAATTTGAAATGTCTATGATTGGTGAGATGAAATTTTTCTTAGGTTTGCAAATTACTTAGACTGATAAAGGTATTTTCATTTGTCAAACTAATTATGTGAAGGAATTACTTAAGAAATTTGGACTTCAGAATTCTAAGCCTATCGGTACTCCTATGATAGCCAGTTGAAAATTGTCAAAGGATGATGAATCACCTAAGGTGAACAAGAGTAGATTCAAATCAATGATTGGTGGTTTGTTGTACCTAACTCAGACAAGACCTGATATAATGAATGTTGTTTGTATTTCTTCTATATTCCAATTAGAATCTTATAGAGAAACTCATGATATTGTTGTCAAGAGGATATTCAGATATTTGGTAGGTACAATGTTCAGACTTTGGGTTATGGTATCCAAAGAATGATGACTTTACATTATGTGCATATATAGATTCTAATTGGAAAGGAGATGTGGATGACCAGAAGAACACTATTGGCGGTGCATTCTTTCTTGGGAAGAAGTTGGTTTCACGGCTCAGTAAGAAACAATCATGCACTTCGTTGTCTACATCTGAAGTAGAATATGTTGCAGCTGCTACCAACTGTACTCAGATTTTATGGATGAAACAAATGCTAAAGGATATAAGGGTAAGTTATGATGAGCCTATTTTTATTCATTGTGACAATAATACTTCTATTGATATGTCAAAGAATCTGGTATTTCATTCCAAATTGAAACACATTTCTATAAGGCATAATTTCTTGAAGGAAAAGGTTGAAGCAAAGGAAGTCAGATTGGTTTATGTTCCTACTAAGGAACAGATTGCAAATATTCTAATGAAACCATTTCCTAAAGACACATTTGAATATCTCAAAGATTAGTTGGGGGTTACCAGCCCTCTAGAAGAGAGTTAGAGATGCAGAGATGCATCAATCTAGTGAGCTTATCAAACATACTTTTCTGATCTAGGTTGATGAAGATGGTGCTACTACTCAGGGGGAGTAGTCAATTGTTTGGTTCAGTATTCTTGGTTTAGTATATGTCCTTTGTCATTGATGTCAAAGGGAGAGAAGGTATTCATGTGAAAATTGCTAGATCTTTTGGTGTTTTGGAGTCTCTTGGCATTCCTTGGCACTTGGATGTTTTTCACATTCAGTGTTTCCATCAATTCCAAAGGGGGATATTGTTGGAAGTATGTTGGATTTGGTTAAGTGTTGTCATTGATGTCAACACTATATCCCAGTTAGTCTTGGTGATCATTTTGATCTAGTATGATCAGACCTCTGGAATCAGTTTTGGATGCTTATTCTAATGGTTATATGCTTTCTATATTCTGGTGGTTTCATGGTTTGGTTATCACTTTTGGTAGTTTTGGTTACCGATTGGTTTATCCCTTTTCGGCTAGCTTTTGGCTTTACCGGCTTCTGGCGTTCCCGGTTAGCTTTGCCGGTATGTTGTTTTGGTGACTTGGTTAGTAGATTTTGGGTCCGACTGATGGAATTAGTTTCTTTCATGCTTTTGGTGCTTCTTGATCATATCCTGAGCATTTGGCGACTTTGCTTTGGATGGTGTGCTAAGTTGGTGGTCCTATTTGGATCCGATTAAACTTTCATTGAGGGTTTCTACTGGCAAGTGAAGCGTGTTGGATTTTTTGTCTTAGTGGAGTCCCCAGTGGATATAATTATTTGGTTACTTGATTTAGGTCCATGTTATGTAATATAAATCATAATATTGGTTTGGTGGTATTATGTGATGTAATTTTTTATATTTATGGGTTTATGGGTTTAGAGTTTAGTCGACCTTGTCAATAAGGTTGATGATCTATATTTATAGGTGACTTGTTCATTTAATTCACATAGGACATGCGATGGTTATGGATGGTTAAGTATGCATTATCAAAGAAGGATTAAGTGCGAATAAAGTCATATGATTTAGGTGAAGGTTGGAAAGGTTTTGTATTGTAGAGCAGACATCAGTGCTTAACCATAATTGTATCAGACATTAGTAGATGCTACTTTCACAATTCATTATTTTTCGGATTGTAGTCCGATGATTTTGTAAGTCAGTAAGACTTCCCTTTGTGATGAGTAGTGCGCTCTTGGTTGTTGGCCTTTCTGCATGTGCAGACCCCATTGTAATTATTCATAATAGCAATGCAAAGTATTCATCTTATTGTGGGTAGGGTTTCCCACTTTGGTTTTTCCCTTTCCGGGTTTTCCACGTCAAATATTGGTGTTGTGTGTTTTGCTTTCATGTTATATTCTTCATTGGGTTGTGCTCCAATTTAAGGTTTACAATTGAATTAATTGTTGTTATTGTTAGTAAACTGATTCACCACCCCTCTCAGTTTACTGCCGGTATCAGTGCATTCCAACACTAACATGCTAGAGGTCCATGGAGCCACACGAGCCATTGATTTGTCTTTCAAAGACTTATGAAAAATTTGCACTAGGACTTAGCAAAAGTAACCACCTGATAGATAAGTCACTAGGGAGAAGGGGTCGATGACAAATAGGAAACCATGAATCAAAATTATAACTTAAAATTGACAACCTACTATCACCAGTCAACTTAAAAATAGAATGTAGGGCTTAACGAATAAGGAAAACCTAGCTACTAAAAGATTTAGGATTTTAGAACAAAATAGGAGCTCTTCTAGACATCAAACCAAGGGAAAGATAAGGCTTGACTTGGCTCAAAATTTTGATGTGCTACTAGAGTTATCCAAGTTAGCGAACTTTAAGGAAGATGGAGATGGGAAAGGAAGAGCTTAGTTAAAAAATCTGTATCTAAATCTTAATCTATTGATCAACTACAAAGAATGAATCAAGAAGGTTTTTTACCCATTAAGAGATATTTTAGATATGAACCTCACTAGCATGGTGGATATTCTTAAAAACTCTTAGGAGCTAAGCAATATAGTAAAGGTTATGGCAAGTTGTGAAGATTTAGAGAATCTTCTATTGGAGATGGAGAGTCAATGTAATATTTTAGTCTTTGTTTAGAAGTTGATTGGATTATTGTCTAGGCTTGGCTAAAGTTCATTCATTAGAGTATCATACCCCCAACTTATCGAAGTGTTCAAAATCTTTTTTGATAAGAAAAATTTGAGTCTACTTTTGAGGTGTTGTAGATAGGGGGATTTGTATATACTCTGTTGAATTTCTCTATAAGAAGACACCTTTTGTGTTTGATGTCAAAAGGGGATTGGTAGTGATTTTGTAGTCGGCACAAGTGTTTCCATCAATGACAAAGGAGAAGATTCTTGTAAGTATGGGTTCTTGTTATCATTGATTTCAAACCTGTTGATCTAGACATACAATTTGGGAACATTCTCTATTTTGAATATTGTATGATAGAATGCAATAACAATAGATTATCTATCTAATCATGTAGATGTGTAAAATCTATTTGTAGATGATTCAAAAGTCTTATAAATATGCAACATGAAGTTTTTGAATCTTTGGTGTTGATTTTTGGGATCTGCAAATGTTGTTCAGTCATGTGTGATTGTTTTAGTGTGAGTTTACAAGAATGAATTGCATTCCTATGGTTTCTAGTTTTGTGTCGATGTGGCTTGATTATTTAGTGTTTTGGATAACTATTGATGTCATCCTGGGCATCTACAAGTACTTTGACTGGACCACATTACAGTTTGAGCAAGTTGTGTTGGTGTGCATTAATAGTGTTATCTTTTTAACCTAACCTATAATGTTTTGTTCCATGCAGTGGCATACGAATCTTCAAGTTATGTTTTGGGATGGATAGAAAATGTGCCAATATGGTGTGATTCCTCAAATGCCTTAGTTTTCCTCTCACATTACATTGGAGTTTTTGTTTGGGGAGACTACTTTGTATTTACATGTTACATCTAATTAGCCTAATTGATGTTATTGATGTTGTGGATGATATATAAAGGATGGAATCATTCTGGAAAGATAAAGACAAGTTGTGAGAATTGTGTGAAGTGAATGTGAAGTTGTGTAGAGGTTTGGAAATATAGCAAAGTAGTAATGAAGATAGTTTTTGATGTGTTTTAAATATTGAATTCGGATTAGCATTTCAGTAGATGTAATTCTTTGTAATTCAATCCTATTGATGTTATTTTATTAGAAGATTTATATCTTGCCCTAAAGAAGTGATCTTCAATGATTGCAAATCAATATTGTATCTTTTCCTAAGGTTGTGTGACTTATCCTTGGAAGTCATCTTAGGGCTAGTTATCTCCTTGGCCTCTCGCCTAAACTTTGTAATCTAGTTTTCATATAGTGAGAAAGTTATCAGCATGTCTTTCCCCGGTTTGGGTTTTCCATGTAAAAATATTGATGTTCTTGTGTGATTTTTTTTGCATGGTTTCATCTATTTATTTTCATGCACATGTTGGGTGGAATTAATTAAATATGATTAATTTTTAGTTTATGCTGGTTCATCCCCCCTCTCTTAGCATCTGGTTTTGTTCAACAATTTCATTGTTTACAACAAGAGTTATATATGTTTGGTCTTTCAGTCCTAGTTTGATAGAGGAATAGTTTCAAGGAAATCAAAAGAATCCTCCACATACACTTTCATTTACAAATATAAAATGCGGATTTGGGGACATGTTAAGGATAGAGTGTTGGACCTATGATAGGGATTTCAGGTCTATTACTGCATGATTTCTTGCTTATTGTTGTTACATAGTCTATCAAATCTACACAATGTTTGATTGATTTGTGATGACTAATTTTGCATCAACTTTTAGTGATAAGTTACTTTAGAGGGTGAATGGAGAATAGTTTGTCTATGGGTCACATGATTTTTTTGGTGGTCTGCATATGTTTATGATGATAGATCATTTTGAGATTTTTCTTTGATATGCAATTTTGATGTATGAAGCTGGCTTAGTATGTTTTGTTAATTCTGGTTGATCCTGACCTATTTTATTTTGCTTGAAGAATGCCTTAGAAATGTGTTATCATCTTGTTGAGGTTGACTATGAATTGGGTTGATCCACAATCTATCTTGTGTTTAGAACTGACTTATGTTTTGCTACATGTTTCTCTTATCGGGTCCTATTAGGCTTATTTGATAGATGTTTTTGGATAATACGAAGGATATATATATATATATATAACAAGTAATTTGTGAATGTTGTTGTTGTTGTTGTTGATGATGATGATGTAAGTGATGTGTGTGTATATAATTTTGGAGATGTGATAGTTGATGTGCAGTGTGTGAAGTCGGTATAATGGATTTAGATTGAGCTACAAAGAGGACCGCACTATCAATATTTGAGATGCTTCTTTTACAGAAGTTCAGCTAATGGAATTCATTGTAGTGTTGTGATATTACAGTATCTTGCCCTAGAGAAGTGATCTTCAGTCTGCAAGTCATTGTATCTTGCCTTAGGGCAATGTAGCTTAGTCTGCAAGTCCAAGTGGAAGTGACCTTCATTAGAAGTGTGCCTATAATAGACATTGTAATTCTATTATGAGTTGATCCTCGCCATGGTTTTTCTCTCATTGGTTTTTTGACATAAAAATCTTGGTGTCTTTGTGTGGTGAATGCCCTGTTCTATTCTGTATTTTATGGTGATTTGAACTTAATTATGTTTTAAGTTAATAAATGGATGAATTTTAGTTTATGTTGATTAACCTTGCCCCTCCCCCCCTCTCAACATCCAGTTTGTGTTCAATAGGAAGATCTTTATATACATGGGCACCTCATCAGACTTTATTTGTTGGGAACCATGTTTTCACCCATCTAAGCTATGCTTAAGGGATGCGTAAGTGTAGGTATTTTTATTTTCCTTATGTTAGGGTATATTTATTTTTCTTACACATTATTAAGCTTCCATAGGTTAATTATACTTTGTTATTAAGAGGCCACATGAAATAATCCATTAACTACTCATGTCTCTCTCTCCCATACATGGGTAGTTGAGTTTGACATAGTCTATAGGATTTTGATTGCACTTCTCATAACCATTATTTTGTCTCCATATGAGCAGGTTATGCCCTATATTTTTGCATTTACCAAATAGGTAAACCTCCCACCTATTACGGGTAGTTGGATTTAATGAACCTCTTGGATGTATTTGATAATGTTTTTCTATGATACAACTCTCTACTCTCACTTCAACTAGTTTGATGATTAATATGGGTTGAATTACTTGAGTATTCTCAAAATTTTCTTGTGGGTATTTCTATTTCATCTCTTTTGGGACGATCTCTCCTTTCTGCTGTTTTGATCTTCAATCATTTGTCAACTAGAATTGCGTCTGATATTCTACATATATCATATGGTAACTCGGTTCTATTTTCTCATAGAATCTAGCATGTTGTGCATAGTAGTTGAAGGTGGGTGATAATATCATGAACTTTGAATCACTATAAGTTAACCTATAAATAAAGAGAAACCGTCCTTTTCTACCACATGGGTATACATGAGAAACCCTCATTTGCGTTCCCATATCTATGCTTGAGGGTCGTGGGCAATTACATGAGTGGTCTATGGCTCATTAGTACTCTACAAAGATATACTATACTTTTGACTAAAATGAATCCACTTAAATTAGGATCCTTACCTACAACCAAAACTTAAACAGCAATTGTAAAAATTCCGTAGTACTAGAGAACTCACTTTTCATTCAATGGAATTTTCTTTTTTATTTGATGGGTCCAAATAAATTTCTGATATACTTTCAAAGAACAACAATGGTGGCCTTATAAAGCTAACCCCCCCAAGAAAAACAGTAGATTTGGATACTGGGACTATGAAGACTTGGAGAAGGAAAATTGAAAAGTGAGAGTAAATTGGTCTTATTGTTTTTTTAACAGTATCATGGTGTGCAAGAAAACCAATATGAGAGTAAATTGGTCTTATTGTTTTTTTAACAGTATCGTGGTGTGCAAGAAAACCAATATGTCAATGACCGCAGTGTCCCTCTGTCTCCGCCAACTTTGACAGTGGAGCTTTAATGCTTCCTGCAAATCGTCTAACGTACTCCTTATGTTCCTCGACCAATACAAAAACATAAAAACGATATGACGATGATGAAGACAATGTCAAAAAGTTTAGTTGGTCTACTTAAACTACTGAATAACAAACATATTCCACGCTTACATATATATGTTTCCTCTCAGCAAAAGGAAACGAAATGAAAGAACAAGTGTAACTCCATACGCCTCTGACTTCTTTAGAATTGATGGAAACATCATTAAATAGAATTTTTCAAATCTAGAGAAGGATCTGTATAAAAGGTGTCCCTGAAACATCGCTTAAAGTTGTTTTGATAAAGTGTGTAAAGAAAAGGAGAAAGTGAACGTTGAAATAGTTTGCTTAGAATGAAAGAAAGTCGCAGGATTCATTGAATAGTTAACGGCTCGTGAGGATCATGCCAACAATAGAAGTTGAAAACAATGATATGTGTGGCAATTTGTCAAAGTCAAAACTAAAAGTCAAAATTAAAAATTTCCTTTAAGTTGACATTGGGAAATGGGCACAAAGAAATAAGAATGTTTAAGTGGTCTTAACTTTGCTTCTTTAGTCTGGAACAATCTTGAGAAAAAAATGATGTTCGACTAAATATAATAAACAAATTTATTTTTGCATGATAGATATTGGTTTAATCATTTTTGTTTATGGAGGTTAGGTTATATATAATTAATTTTTATGTATGTGTATGCATTTGTGTATATATAAACAAATGAATGATAATTTTATGTCTTTGATGTGAAACAATCATCATAAAAGACAAATGTTCAATTAAAAATAAAAAACCAAATCTATCTTTTACAAGACAGATGTTGGTTTAATCAATTTCCTCTATAAAGGTTAGGTTATATTTAATCATTTTTGTTTATGGAGGTTAGGTTTCATTTAAATAAATGAAACATATGTTGGTTCAATCAATTTCCTCTATGGATATTAAGTTGTATTTAATTAGCATATATTTTCCTTGTCATTGTTTGTGTAATTGCTTTAATTTCTTTTATTTAAGAAGGTTAAGGTGATATTTAATTAACAAATATTTTTTATTTTATTTTTTGATATTGTCTATGTAATTAAGAGGATCCACTTGAATCTTAACCTAACCATTCAAATATTTTGTCCATCTTTCTATTCATTCTTAATGATTTAGGCATATCTTAAGAAGTAACATTTTATTTTGATTTTCCTTTTCCATGTCTCATTTTAAAGAATTGAAGTGTACATATAATGTATGAATTGAGGAGAAGCTTCTGCCATGTATTGGTGTACATAAATACTTTATTATTTTGAAATAAAATTAAAGGTTTTTAGATTTAATTATCCTCTCTATAAAATAAGAACACGTAAATTTATTAACTTATTCAATTTGCTATCATTTAACCAATTTCATGTGCACACCAACTTGAAATAAATCATTGCTAACCTAAACTATTGTTAATAGACTGCTTATAGGATAGACTAATATAAGGACATTCTTTTGAATTATAAGATGCATGCTTGTATTACAAAGAATATTGATATCTTTTGATCCAAATGCAACATTTAATTTAAAATTTTAGAAAAATAAATATATTAGAGAAAGCTCATTGCACAAATAGAAAGTTGACAATGAAACCTATCCAAATTAATGTTGACAAAGGGCTTGTTGAAGTTATCAATTGTCATACTAGTAGGATGGCACTAAATTTTATAATCTTTTTAACCTACATCAACAATAAGTGATACATGAAAATTAGATGTTTGGTATGGACATAAGAAAGTTAAACTTGTTCATCTTAATGTAAATTATTACAGAAAGAGTAATACAAATTAAATAATAGTGAATATCATAGAGAATATGTTGCGTGAATACAATTTCATGAGAAAAATCCCAAGATACAATGTTTTGTTTCTCTTTGTAAGAATCACCCATTGTCTCATATTTCATGCTACACCATGTAATTATAGTTTGAGACATATTCATAGTGTAAATTTTTATCGACACAAATATCATAGTTCACTTTAGAGGATCCAATCAATCACAAAATATCTTTTCTTGCAATATTCAAGGCCATAATTGTTTTTGTACATTCTTAAAATAATATCAATGATTCTCATTAGATTCATGTATGAAAAAAGGAGAGAGAGAGAACTGCAACAACAAAAGAAATATGAATTTTAGTGGTTATCAAGTAATGATTAATCTACTAACTATCTATTCCTATTGTTATCAGCAAAGGGATCATCACCATTATTATATAAATTTTAAATTTCTCTGATGGGAATTTGAGTGGGATTAACGAATATCATTTGAAACCCTTCTAAGAATTATGATATATACTTATAATGTTAAATTAACCATCAGTGCGTGAAATTTGAATATAATTCCTTGAATCTATACACTAGTATGCCACCTCCTTTGTCATTAACTATGTTAAAAGTAGGTTCCAATATTAGTATTATTTTTAAATTAGTGTTAAAATTTATTTTAATCAATTTTACTTGTTTTTTTATATCCATATTTTAATATTGACATCACTATACTATTTATATTTCATATATTCTAATTGAAATGTTTCTAGAAATGTCATTTAATCAATTGTGAGGATAAATAGATGTTGTTAGACTTCTCAATTCATACAATATTTATGCTTGTTTATTTGAATTAAATGTTATGTCAAACTCTAACATTTTTTCCCTTCTAGTATTAAATTTGAATAATATATTTATACAAGAGGTATACAAATGGGATCATACTTTGGTATACAAGAGGTATAAAATTATATATGATAGAGAAGTATTATCCTAGTATATATTGCATCCATTATACATACTTTGGTATTTTTTTATTCACTAGAACATTCAATTGAAATAATATATATCAAAATATATCTTAAGGTAAAGAAAATATATTAGTGAAGAAGTTCTGAAGAAAAAAATAAACAACACATCCTATTGTCCTTATAGGAAGATAAACTTAAAACAAACCAATGGTGAAAGAGATGATACTAGACATGTTAATAGATACTTATCCACCTACCATCCCTTTCTCTCTTTTAGACACCTATCCCTTAATATTTCTCATTCTTCCCCTCACTTGCAATATTAAAAATACTCAAGAGGATAGGATGAGAACAAATTTTATCACCAATCATACGATTTTCAAGTATTTATTTTTGTGTGCAAATTATATAGGTTTATAAATATGTCTTTGACCATTAATCTTCAACATAAAAGTAGAAGTTTAAATAACCAAAATATAACTCAATATGTCCCTTAAATCTTAGGGAAAGTGATAATTTATTAATGTGACGCTGATATGTTTTAAGGGACTAGCCAATTAGAGTAAATGGCATTCACTAGACATGTGTTGGTAGGACCATGAAGTTTATCCTTCTCCAATACACAGTCTTATATCATGGTAAAGCATCTTAATCATAGTTCTACATTTTTATGTATCCGTATTCTCAAATTTGATAGTTAGAATAGACCAAAGTAAAAAAGTAAAAAATGTTTATTATGTCCTAGGGATAAAACAAAATCTCTAAGTGTTTAACAACTAGTCCAAAGAGCTTAGAATGTGTTGATTGAATATATAGAAGTTGACAAGATTGGAAGCACTTAAACACAGTGGTTGTAGTCTAAATGGCAAGGAGCTAGATGTTTCCTCCATAAATATGAATTTCTTTATCATCTTAATTTACAACTTCTCCTCCAAAGAATGAGAAGTGTAAGTTATAGTATATCACATAGTAATATTTTTAATATGTGAACATTAGAAACCTCGCTAGGATCTGGCATCTTGATCTAACGTATGCACATCTTAGTTATTCTAGAAAAAAAATTGATAGGAATCTAGTTAGGTGATTACCAACCATTGTAGATCGAAATAGAAAACATGAAGCTTTGTTTTTTTTTTTAAATAGGAAAGGAAACCCTTTAAATTGGGGAAATCTAGAAGGAAAAGAGCACCATTGGAACTGGTGCAACAAATTTATGTTGCCCTATGTAAACTCTAATAGTAGGTAAAATTTAGTACTTTATGGTTTTGAGAAGTTCAAAGCATTTGAGGCTTACGCTAAGAATGATTGTGGACACTTTATTAAGGTCCTCAGATTAGATAGAAAGGGATATTATAGCTCCAAATAATTTGTAAATTTTACATGAGTGAAGGCATATAATAAGAGTTGACAACAAACCACATTTCATATAAAAACAAAGTTCTAAAGAGAAATAATAAAACCATTCAATATATGACAAGAATTATGTTGAAATTCTAGTAACTTTCAAATGAATATTGGTGTGAGGCTATCACGATAGTATTTCAATTTAATAGAAATTTCACAAAGGCAATCCATGATAATATTTTTCAAGAGGCATGAAATATTTACAAATGGAGTATAGAGAACCTTAGAGTGTGTCTATGCATGCATGAAACATGAAATTGTGCCAAAAACAAATAAAAAATCCGACGACATAGGTGTAAAGTGAATCTTTATAAACTACAATGAACAGTCCAGGGCATATAAATTGTATAACCCCATCACTAGGTAGATTGTGATTAGTAGAGATGTTAATTTTTTATTTTTTTAAAAAGTCATGGGATGATATGGTGGAAACCCCTTTAATTACTTTATTTATGGTGCTCATAAGTGATGAATAAGGAAATGAAGATCAATAAGGTGCATCTATAGTAGGCATGTAACCTAGCAAATAGCTCTAAATATCTCCTACAATAATTTTAGAGTCCTCTAGACAACACCAAAATCTATAGAGAGTAGCTTTAGAGTCATCACATACTTCTAGAATCCCAATATGGTAGGTTTAACATCATCTAATTAGCTCCAAAGACATGTTGCACAATCAAATTATAGTAGTAGTGAGATTTCATATCCCACTCTTACCTCTTCAATGCTAAGAAAACTAAAATGTGAGATAGACTTAATAAAATGTAAGGTATGATAAACAATGAGATAAAAAATATTTTTTTGTATCATTTTCTCATAGTGATTAAGTTTATTTTTAAGATTCTATAAAAAAAGAGAAATGGTGTGAGATCCATTTCATGGCCATCTAAGAAACAGTGAATTGTTTCTCTTTCCATGGAAAAAACTAAGCACACAACAACAAATGCAGCAATATGTTTAGATTAAAGGGGAAAACTAGCTTTATAGGGACCAAAAACCCTGAGTTAACAAAACGAGAAATATTAGAAACAACTAGGACCCAACCGCAAAAAAGATGCCAACTAGTCCAGTAGAGTCAAGAAACGAAACCTAAACAAAAAAAAAACATAACAACATAACAAAATTATAGAAGCTTCCCCAATTTCTTGTTATTTAGAATGACCTATTTGTTAATCAACATAACTTTCTTATTGACACTATCTACAAGGGTCATACCCTTGTCTTTTCTACAAATCTTTATTGCAGGACCTGGCTAGGGCACCTCAATGTCCTCCACATCCTCATCCATGCTCTCCGAAGGCACCCTAATAATCTTGCTTGTCCCTGCATCCGTTTCCTTAGCCTTCTTCACCATCTTTGTTCTACCCAAAGGAGAATTACCCTGGAAAATGGCATGCAAGACTTCATCCTAATCATTTAGCTTGTGGAGACCTTCATTAGTGTTATCCATTGTTGCCTTGTTAACTGTAGCCACTGCACTCAAAATTTGTTTGAGTTTTTGTCAATCAAAATCTCCCTTCGGATGATCAACCTGATAGACTTATACAACACTAAGAGGGGGTGGGAGGGGGGCGTGAATCAGTGACAACAAAAAAAATACCACTTTAAACACAGACCGGTAAAGATACTTAACCAGTTTACTTAATACTATGCATGCAATCCAAAATGATATTAAAGCATCCACAAAAAGTAAAACATCCACCATAACACAAGTGTTTATACATGGAAAACCCAACTGGGAAAAACCACGATGAGATCAGACTCACAAGTTAACTATCTGCAGTAATAGGTAACTAACCACTTAAGGTCTACAAAAGTGCTCTACTAGGAGCGAATCCTATTAAAGATCACAAAGCCCTGTTAGGAGCTATACCCTGTTAAAGGTAGTACCCTATTAGGAGTAACCTCGATAGAGGATTTCAAACCCAAACTAATGGATCACCTTGTTAGAGGATTTATACATTGAAGCTTGTTAGAGCTTACCTAGTTAGGGGATTTGACTATTGTAGTTATTATAAAACAACATGTGGTGTGATTTAGAAGTAGCACAACTTGCTTGAATATATCATCTTCAGCTCACTCAAAACTGCATCATCGACATACTCTGTTATACCTTCAGCAAATCGCAATAAATTAACACTTCTATCTCACATCATAAGAGTGGTTCATCATAATGTCATTATATAGACATTAGATATCATGTCAGCTCAAGAATCATATCACAATTTCCTAGGTGTAGTGTATCTGGACAATCTTACATAACTCATCACACAATCAAAGAATACTAGTTTGAACACTAATACTGGTTAAGAGTTAACCACATTCCACACATAAACCAATTGTCCTTCATTTTCTTCTTTGATGGTCTCCGCTGAATCTCCAAGTTGGTGTCAAGCCATTTCTATATATACTAGTTGTCTACATATACCGGTTAGACACCCTCAAAACCATTTGGACTTTACTATACATAATACC
Source organism: Cryptomeria japonica (assembly GCF_030272615.1). Lineage (NCBI taxonomy): Eukaryota > Viridiplantae > Streptophyta > Pinopsida > Cupressales > Cupressaceae > Cryptomeria > Cryptomeria japonica. The sequence goes on along the minus strand of NC_081410.1, from coordinate 616,593,515 downwards.
GGTTTTGCAATAGAAAGACTTAAGAGTAATACCAGATTGTCTTAACTAAGATGACTAAAACAATGTGAACATATGTGTGTGTATACATGTTCCATCAATGACAACACATGAAGCCATCCATTACAATCATCATCAAGCCAGCACAACCCTTTTCCTCAAGTAACTAATCTCTTGTAAAATCCCAAAGAACATGGCATGTTGACACTCTTGAAAATTCCTCAGGCTAAGATTGGAGACTGTGGCCTTTGGGATAGAGGAACCCATCTCCTTTGGCATAGCCCTACCCCCATCAGTAGGTGTATTGAAATTGACATCATGTTCCTTCTCTCACCCACCCAAATCCATATGGGGTGCCTTTCTCTTTTTCAGAGACACAATAAAAGAGTTAGTGATTGGGGACCCAAAAATATTAGACTTCCCCTTCACATTGGCAAAATAAGTCTAAGCCCCTTTGTTCCCCTTCACATAAATACTAGGGTTCACAAAATTATGAACAAAATCAAGATCATCATCCTCATCCGAGAGAATGATCTTCCTACCCTTGTGATTAGGGTTTTTAGTAGAGAACAATATTGGGTCTTGGTTTTCATAGATATGATAGGCCTCTTCCTCGTCATAATCCTCTTCCTCATCAGAGGACATATCCACACAATGCACCAAACATTCTTTTGAAATTGAATGCTTTACTTAGCCCTATAGTTCCTCTCCACATGAACGGCTTTAGCATATTCCATGATCAAAAGGACCAATCCCTCATGAAGAATAGGGGAGGAAACCCTCTTTGCATGAGCTTAAATACTATGATTCAGGGAGGCCATGAGGTAAAAGGGCAAAGAGATGCACTTGTTGTGCTGAAAATGATTCAAAATTATAAAATGGTAACTGAAACGACTATAAAATTTACCATCCAAAGTGAGGTATCACATGATGACCTCCGAAATCACCTTCCAGGGTTTAGGGAGTGAAGTTCTATCCCAACCACCATCTATGTTCTTCCTCATTTTCTCCCTCTCCTTGAGCATGAGGAAAGTATCAAAAGCTTCAGTGGCACATTTTTTGTCCTTGTAGAACTTGGTCCCATCAATCAAGATATTGGATACCTTGGCCACCAATTCCCCATTAACTTCCAGCTTTATACTGAAGATGCAAAGAACACCATCCCTCCATCATTGCACAAAGGAATCAGTGATGAGGGCATCCAACCCATGCAACGTCTCCATATACCCTGTCAACCCACCCACTGAGAGCTCCTTCCAAATAGCTTCCATATTATGCCACTTCTTATACACCGTCATGGGTTCCAAGTGGGTTTTCTCCCCTCCCATTATGTGAGAAACACCAAAACCCAGAGTCTATAGAACAATAGCGATTAAGCTCAACCAGAGAGTGAAGAAAAGGAGATCCTCCATAGAGTTCGACTCAGTCATAATAAAAGTCATCCTGCCCAAGACACATTGAAGCTTGTTTGCCTTCATTATTTCCAAGAACCCCCTATTATTTTCATGCATTACAATCATTACTAATGAGGCTGTGAAGATCCACTAGGATTCGATCATTAAAATTCCAAACTCTTCTGCTAGCCAATCCAACCCCCATATTGACCAAATTATTGGCCACCTTATTTCCTTCCCGATACACATGTGAGATTTAAAAGTCTTCAAAATCTCTCAAGAGCATAAGGCAATCTTCAATGATATGCTTGATTGACCAACTAGGGGAAGAGGTCCCCTTTAGATGTTGGTGTTGGAAATAAGCCACACCCAGACCGACGATGGACTGGTCCAAGAGAGGCTAGTAGCTCAGTGGTAGAGCACTCCAGTAGCGTATGGAAGGTCGTAGGTTCAAGTCCTAGTTGGTCCATGTCTCAGCATGGTATCAGAGCTAGGTCCTGGCTAGGAGCCCCAAGAACACGAGAGGTGTGGCTTAAGGGGGGGTGTTGGTGTTGGAAATAAGCCACACCCGGACTGACGATGGACTGGTCCAAGAGAGGTCAGTAGCTTAGTGGTAGAGCACTCCAACAGCGTATGGAAGGTCCTAGGTTCGAGTCCTAGCTGGTCTATGCCTCAGCATTAGATAATTAATAATGTTTAGGGAGTGAAAGCCTTCTCATGCCTATCTCTTTAGCCAACTTGACCCCAACATAGGTTGTGAAAGCCTTAGCAAAATGGAAAATGCAACAATATGTTATGATATTTTGGCACAAACAATTTGAGTAAACTTGAAAGATTAACAAGAAGATGGTACTACATATTTTGTAATAATGTATCAGTGAAGCCTTGATGAAGAATCTAGTCTTTCATGAATGAAGAAAATATATAAAGACCAAGTATTACTCCAAAAGTGAGATAATCGAACATAAAGAAATTAAAGGTCAATATTACAAATCATAGCAATAGCTATAAACATTTTTAGTAAACCACTCATGTAAGAGACAACTTTGAATTCTTAAGAAAAAAACTTGGTCATCATGGACTCAAGATTAGCTTCTCTAGATCCCTCATAGTCAACTTCAAAAAATAAATATAGTCTAGCTCTAGAATATCTAGAATGGCCAAGCTCTAGAGAGCTCTAGAATGGATAGTTTTAAGCTCCAAAAATATAAAATAAGTTTGAAACAACTCAAGATTAAGGCACAACATGTTAGAGTTTTGGTAATCTTGTGTGGTACAAAGTTGAATGCATCATATTAAAAATATTTATGGGATCTTCTTACTCCCCCTCTTTTGTCTCTAACACTTGCCACATTCTTAAATGATATTTAATTATTGTTTAAAATTGAATGTTGGTCAATAAGTTTGATTTCAATATTGAGTGGGAGTTGTTTGTGCGGCAATTCCAACAAGATAGAAAAGAAATGAATGTCTTTAGTAATAGTAAATTTTGGAGGAAGAACAAAGAACTACAATAGTAGGGTGTTGAGAAAAAGATCAATAGTAGCAACTATGAGAAATTAAGTACGCAACAATTCCATATAGTGAACATACACAACAATTCCTAACAATGAATATACCTTGTACCTGTAAAAAGAGTAGTAACTCACAATAGCAGTATAATTGTTGAAGAATATTTTGTATTCAGAATTTGTTTTTTTAAAATTATATCTTAAAATAAATAGAAATTATGTTCTCTGTTTTTTATGATTCTTATGCCTTCCATTACTCAATGTTTAAATTGAACTTTATTCTAATTTGATGTGAGAATTGTATAATTTTATTTGTTCAAATTTCATAATACTAGAGAACCCTAATTTCATTGAAATGAATTTTTTTTTAATTTTCTTTTTCTTTTTCTTTTATGGATCGAAATAAATTTGTGATACACTTCTAGAAAGAACAATGGTGGCTACAAAGGTCAACCCCCACCCAAAAATAAACAAATAATTATAAAGTCGTCAATAATAATAGATTTGGATACTTGAACTATGGAAAAGGAAAATTGAAAGTGAGAGTAAATTGGTCTGAATGTTAACAGTGGTGTAGTGTGGAAGAAAAATGAAGCAACAAGAAAACCAATATGTCAATATAAGTTGTCCTACCCAGGATACATTGAATCTTGTTCACCTTCATTATTTCCAAGAACCCCCTATGCTTTGCATGCATTACAATCATTACTAATGAGGCTATGAAGATCCACTAGGATCCGATCATTAAAATTCCACACTCTTCTGCTAGCCAATCCAACCCCCATATTGGTCAAATTATTGGCCACCTTATTTCCTTCCCAATACACGTGTGAGATTTGAAAGTCTTCAAAATTTCTCAAGAGCATAAGGAAATCTTCAATGATATGATTGATTGACCAACTAGGGGAAGAGGACCCTTTTAGACAATTAATAATGTTTAGGGAGTCACATTCGAGCTAAAACCTTCCCATGCCTATCTCTTTAGCCAACATGACCACAAAATAGGCTACAAAAGCCTCAGCAAAGTGGCAAATGCAACAATATCTTATGATATTTTGGTACAAACAATTTGAGTAAACTTGATTGAATAACAAGAAGATGGTACTACATATTTTGCAATAATGTATCAATGATAGCCTTGATGAAGAATCTAGTCTTTCATGAATGAAGAAAATATATAAAGACCAAGTATTACTTCAAAAGTGAGATAGTAGAACATAAAGAAATTAAAGGTCAATATTACAAGTCATAGCATAGCTATAAACATTTTTACTAAACCACTCACAAGAGACAAATTTGAATTCTTAAGAAAAAACTTGGGAGTCATGGACTCAAGATTAGCTTCTCTAGAGCCCTCATAGTCAACTTCAAAAGATAAATGTAGTCCAGCTCTAGAATATCTAGAAAGGCCAAGCTCTAGAGAGCTCTAGAATGGATAGTTTTAAGCTCCAAAAATATTAAATAAGTTTGAAACGACTCAATATTAAGGCACAACATGTTAGAGTCTTGGGAATCTTGAGTGATACAAAGTTTAATGCATCATAATAAAAATATTTATGGGATCTTCTTACTCCCCCTCTTTTGTCTTTAACACTTACCACATTCTTAAATGCTATTTAATTATTGTTTAAAATTGAATGTTGGTCAATAAGTTTGATTTCAATATTGAGTGGGAGTTGTTTGTGGGGCAATTCCAACAAGATGCAAAATAAATGAATGTCTTTAGTACTAGTATATTTTGGAGTAAGAACAAAGAACTACAATAGTAGGGTGTTTAGTAAAAGATCATTAGTAGCAACTATGAGAAACTAAGTACGCAACAATTCCTAACAATGAATATACCTTCTACCTTTAAAAAGAGTAGTAATTCACAGTATCAGTATAATTGATTGGGAACATTTTGTATTGAGAATATTTATTTATTTTAAATAATATCTTGAGATAAATAGAGATTATGTTCTCTATTTTTAAGGATTCTTATGATTTCCATTACTCCATGTTTAATTTGAACTTTATTCCAATTTGATATGAGAATTGTATAATTTTATTTGTTCAAATTTCATAATACTAGAGAACTCTAATTTCATTGAAATGAATTTTTTAAATTTCTTTTATAGGTCGAAATAAATTTGTGATACACTTCTAGAAACAACAATGGTGGCTACAAAGGTCAACCCCCACCCAATAATAAACAAATATTTATAAAGTCGTCAATAATAATATATTTGGATAGTTGAGCTATGGAGAAGGAAAATTGAAAAGTGAGAGTAAATTGGTCTGAATATTAACAGTGGTGTGGTGAGGAAGAAAACTGAAGCAACAAGAAAACCGATATGTCAATGACCGTAGTGTCGCTCTCTCAATAACTTGTAATTATCCTCCATATCTTGTAACAAAAATACAAGGAAATAACGACGATGAAGACTATGTCAAAAAGTTTTAGTTCGTCTGCTTAAACTACTAAATAACTAACATACATATTTCATAGTCGACGTGGGAGGAAAAGGAAACAAAATGAAAGAACAAGTGTAAGTGAATACATTACTCCAATTGCCTGAATTCTCAACTACCTTAGAATGAATCCAACATCATCAAACAAGTAGAATTGATGCATGAAGTGTAAGAGATAAACGTTGAAATAGTTTGCTTACAACAAAAGAAAGTTGCAGAGTTAACAGCTAGTAAGGATGATGCAGCACAATCCATAGCAATAATGGAAGTGAAAAACAATGATATGAGTGAGAATTTGTCAAAGTCAAAATTTAAATTTAAATGGGAAATGGTGAAATGTGGAGAACCAGAGAAGGTAGTTTAAGATAACTTTGCCTCCTTGGTCTCGAACAACCCTGATAAGGATTGATGTTCAAGTAAAAATAAACAAACAGATCTATATTTTATAAGAAAGATGTTGGTTTAATCACTTTTTTCTATGGAGATAAGGTTATGAAAATTAGATTTTATTTAATTAGCATATATTATTTTTGTCATTGTTTATGTTATCAGTTTGTTATTGCCTTTGTTTAGGGAGGTTAGATTGTATTTAATTACTATTTTAAAATTTTCTTGGGTTATTGTTTATGTTATGGAGAATACCCAATTAAATCTTAACAATCTGTATTAAATTAATATCTTTTCAGCATTCAAATATCTTGTCTATTTTCTTATAAAATTTGTTTGACTTTTCACACACACACATATATATTTTTTTAATGTTTCATTTTAAATAATTGAATTGTACATATATAAGGGCATAAATAGGAGACAAGCTTTTGTCATATATTGGTGTAAATAATATTTTATTATTATAAAATAAAAACAAAATTGTTTAAATTAATTGTTCACTGCTTAATATAAACAAAAGTAAAAAGATGACTTATATAATTCATTATCATAATGAGTTCAATGTCCACACCAACTTAGAATAAATTAATACAAATATAACTATTGAATAGACTATTTATAAACTAGATTCATATAAGACTTCCATACTCTTTTCTTAAAAAAAAATGGACAATAAAAATTTATAATCTTTTTTAAAACCTACATCAACAATAGCGATTATATGTTCACTATTAAAAAAAATTATATTGCTCATCTTATTGTGAGTGATTATTAATAGAAAGAGTAAGAGAAGGCCATTTAACAATGAAATTAATTGAAATATTTTTGCAAGAATACAATCGCATGATAAAAATACCAATCTAAAATCCATTTTAGTTTCTAGAATAATTATCCATTGCATCATATTTCCTGCTATACCATGCAATTATAATAAATACTCGATTATTAACACAAACATCTTAAGACTACTATAAAAGATCCAATTAATCATACATTATTTTTTTTAGACAACAATGAAGAATGTAATTCTTTGTGTATACTTGGTAGCATACCATTGATTATCCCTAGATTCATAAATTAAATGAGAAAGTACTTGAACAACAAAAGAAATATAAACTTTATTGGTCATCAAATTAAGATAAATTTCCCAACCATCTATATATAGTGCCATCAACAAAGGCATTAGCACTACTCTTATACATTTTTACTTTTTATTTGATGGTAGTTAGAATGGGAATAATAAATATCATTTGAAACATTTCTAATAATAAGGTGATATATTTATAATAATACATTGATCATCATTGCACATGAAATTTGGATAAAATTTCTTGAATTTGGACACTAATATGTCAAATCTATTATTAAATAGATTCGAAAAAGGTTCCAATATTATTATTACTGATTTTTAATTTGTGTGATATCAATTTTAATATTATTTTTATTTTATATTTTACCTACTTTTATATCATATTATAATATGGACATATTGGCATCTTTTTAATATTCCATCATATTCTAATTAAAGTATCATTAGTACCTTAATTTAATCAATTGTTGATGATAAATAGAGGTTGTCAAGTTTCTTAATTCATAAAATATTTGTACTTGTTTGTTTTATGTTAGATTCTAATAATTTTTTAATACAAAATTTGAATGATATTTTTATGTTAAATGTATGCACATGTGATAGTTTTTAATTGAAAATGTATAAAAGAATTTAATAAACAATTATTATTATACGAAATATTGTATTTATTATTTATTTAAATATTATAAATGATTGTTGAAACATTTAGTTCAAATTATAAATATATCAAAATATATTTTCTCTTATAAAAAATTTCTCATTAAAATCTTATTAATCAAAAATTTATTAAAACAAAAAAAATTACATGTGATATTAACTGTATAAAAAAATTAAATTCAAATAAACCAATAGTTAAAGAGATAATACTAGAAAAGTTAAAGGATAATGATCTAGCTACCATCCCTTTCTTTGATTCAGATACCTATCCTTGAATCTAGGATACATGGTAGTATGCTTGACAAATGTTTCTATAAATAAAAGTTTCCTTGTTCATCTACTTATTTGTAATCTTAATTCATTCAATATGGTAAGATGAGAGCAAATTTTACTACAATACCATATGGTTTTTCAGAGTGATTCATTTGGCACAAATTATCTCAGTGTTAGGTATGTTCTCTTTAGAAAAGTCATGGTAGTAAAATAATATCACTAAAAGTTGTGATTAGAAGCATGTGAGTTACTAGAATTTATGAAGTATAATTGGAAGAAGAGAGTGTCCTTCATGTGAAAAGGAATTTACAATTTATTTAAATATGGTGCAAAAATACTGTAGGAAGGACTATTTTATTTCTCAAGTTTATAATTCCAACATCATTATTAATGGTTTATTATGAACTAATAGGATTTTAGACTAACTAATTAGCATTATCTATAGATATACTTATGGAGAAGAGAGGAATGTTACATCATTTAATGTGTTTAAGAATGGGTTACCAATTTTTTTGATTAAGGAAAAAATAGGTTTTGAAGGGACCCGAAACCCTATACAAAAACATAGATCAGTCTAGACTATCTAGTCTAGATAACCCTCTAGCCTACCAAAAAGTTTGATTTTCATATCATTGCATTCATACTATTATAATGACTTGCCCATTGTCAATCTCAATAATATTTTCTTAATATTCATATCTACTAGAATAATAGCTACCCCACTAGTTTGTTATATGAAACCAAACATCTAATTTATCATCCTATGAAATTAATTACATAGTTTCAACAATATAAGGCTATTAGTTAAGACCTTTTTATGATCACATCATCTACTGGATTTGTTAAGTATTTATTCTAATTAAAAAAGTCACACACTATTGGTAAGAAAGTAGTTGAATAGAGACAATCAACATAGATCCTACCACACTTTACCACAAAGAACTCGTAGAATTTCAAAATAATGGGGAGTCATGTGAATTATGAGTAGTATGAATGTGTCATGTCCTATCAAATAGACACTTGTATAATTAAAGTTGTAATGCAAGAGAGTATGAGGTTGTACGAGATAATAGGGAATATATGACAAAGAGGTGTAATATGTGATATGTAAGAGATATGAAATTAAGTAAGGAGATATAAGGATAATATGAATTAACATGAATGATAGTTGATAATACAAATATACTATAGTTGGACAAGTACATTACGTTATATTTTTTTGAAAGTTTTATGTTTCAATATTGTGATAACTAGTTAAGGGACTATTTGGATTAACTCATTTATTGCTTTACATAACTAAGGTTAGGGTATAAATACAACATACATACATTACTTAGGAAACATAATTTTGGTCTCTATTCCCTCTTTTTCTTGCTAACATTGATTCCATTTCTGAGACCTTGGTTAGGTTGTATAAAGGATAGTAAGGATAATTTTAAATTTAAAACTATAAATTGGACAAGAGGAAAAGGATAAAAAAAAATCGATACACTCTGGTACTATCTCCCTCGTATTTGTCTCATGGGAGGGAGTTAGGGACCAAGGGGATGACAAATGGAAAGATGGGTATTTGAAAGGAGTCCCTGAAAGGATGTGGCCAATTTAGGAGTGTCCTTATCTTGTACATCAATGAACTCAATATTAGACAAACTACTAATAAGGGCTTCCATGACTTGCCCATTTTCTTGAATCTCTCTTTTTTGATCATCAGTTAAAGTTCTAGTGGGAATTACATAGACATTTTCAACATAGGTCCAGTGTTGAGCACCCAAACTCTTGATATAGATCTTCATTTTGTCCTTCCATATTTTGAAGTTATCTCTATTGAACTTAGGACCTTCCCTCTTCATCATTATGACAGGATCTTTTACCTCAAGCGATTAAGCTTATATCGCCGAGGACCTGGAATTCCTCTGATACTAATTGATGAATAATGATGAACAAAAAATACCCTAACTGGTACTGAGAGGGGGGGCTGAATCAGCACATTCAAAAACTTTATGACAATATTTTCAAGCTAAAACAACACTAACTAGTTGTCTTCATCACTGAACTTAACCATGGCAATACCAGTTAAACATGGTAAGACTTTAGACAACATAGACTGGTAGTCTGAACACTTCAAATACATTTAATACTTGATAGCTACTTTACCCATAAACACATACATGTGGTGTGTCACCAATACCATAACCATTAGCTCTACATGCATAAACACTTAAACAAAGAACACTTAATCATCACATGAAAAATGCAAAAAACATGACACATAGATTTTTCACGTGGAAACCCAAATGGGAAAAACCATGCTAGGGATGAATAACCCACAAGCTTGTCTTTGAACTCTTTTGAATCTCGCTCTGTTAGGTGCCTAGCCTGGTTAAAGACTTTACAATAAGGTTCTGCTAGGAACGGATCCTGTTAAAGATCACCCGGTTAAGGGATGGCTATATACCCTGTTAAAGGTTACCTTGATAGAGGATTTGAAGAACTCAATGAACTTGAGTCACCTGGTTAGAGGATTTAAAGTAAGCTTGTTAAAGCTACCCAACAAAGGGATTTTCCTTCTGTTGAAATGGTTAGAAGATAATAAGTAAAGCTTTTATCTGATAACAACACTATATGCTAAAGCAGATCCTTTTCAGTTCCTCTACTTCTGCAATCACACTCTGCAGTTTTCTCTTACTGGTCTGGCAAGTATCTCATCACTCAAATACACACACAACATTTGCCAACAACTTACAATAACAAACATCATCGACCTTATAGACAACAGTTAAGTCGGTAGCATAAACCCTAAACCCTAAGCATTTTAGGTTTACAATACAAGCACTTTGCATAGATCAATACAATTTCAAATAGATCACAAGACAATCTGCATCATCCATTTGTCCACCGCACATAGAAATTAGTAACTCATCACGCTTTCTTCTCATATCACTAAGAAGAATGTTCATTCCTGAGGTAGACATTTAATGCAGTTGATCTTCTCATGCAAGATCCTTAAGGAAATCCTTCATGTGCACAAAGCTGACGTGGCATCACGATCTCATATTCATCTCTTAGCTAACTTAACATAGAATGTCATTGGCTACATCATGAAAGCAAGATTGCCAAACCAGAAACCCTAGAGCTGAGACTATCAATGGGTAGTCACACTCAGTGAAACCCCGACACTGGTTCACTGCATTTCTTCATACCGGTTCACTTACACTTACAATCTGCATACCAATTCACTTACACTTATTGACATCAATGACAACATACATTATCATCATATCAACATGTCGGTTCATCATATGCCAACATCTTTGCTATGTTGATTGCACTCGAATTATCACACCAGATGAGAATAGGTTCAGTGGTGTCCACCTATATATCTTTGAGAGTTTGCTTCATCCAAAGCACCTGACAGCAAGATGTAGCAGCAACAATGTACTTAGCTTTAGCAGTAGATAAGGAGACTGAGTCTTGCTTCTTGTTATGCCAAGAGATGAACCAATCACCTAGAAAGAATGCACCACCGCTTGTGCTCTTTCTATAATTAATGCATCTTGTGCAATCGGCATCAGTGTATACTTCCAAGGTAAAATCTCCCTATTTAGGATACCAGAAACCATAGCTGAGTGTTCCTTGTAGGTACCTAAAAATTATGCTAACATCATTCATGTGTGACTCCTTTGGTGTAGCTTGGAATCTGGCTACCATGCATAATACCTGAGCTATATCCGGTCTTGAAGCAGTTAGATACAATAGACTGCCTATCATGGATCTGTACAAAGTCTAATCCACCACCAGTGATTCATCATTCTTACTCAATTTGCTTCCAGTCACCATGGGGGTACTTACCGGTTTGCAATCTTCCAGTCAAAATTTCTTAAGCATCTCCTTTGCATACTTGACTTGTGAGATAAAGATTCCTTTATCTTTCTATAATATTTGCAAGCCAAGGAAGTAAGTCAATTCACCAACCATTGACGTCTCAAATTTTGACTACATCTGATCAGCAAACTCTTTGCAGAGAGTATCCTTTTTGCCTCCAGAGATGATGTCATCTACATACACAACCACAATAATCATGTGATTCCCATATTTCCTTATGTACAGATTGTTGTCAGCACTTCCCTTTTTGAATCCCTGCTCCTTTAGATACTGATCTAATCTTGAGTACCATGCTCTGGGAGCTTGCTTTAAACCATACAAAGCCTTCTTTAACTGACACACAAATTTCTCATCATCATGCAATAGAAATACTTCTGTTTGCTCCATGTATACTTCTTCTTCTAAATTTCCATTTAGAAAATCATATTTTACATCCATTTGATATACTTTATACCCCTTGTAGGCAGAGTAAGCTAGAAACATCCTAATTGCTTCTAATCTAGCCACTAGTGCAAATGTTTCTTCAAAGTCAATCCCCTCTACTTGAGAGTATCCTTTGCACACTAGTCTAGCTTTATGCCTCACAATCTTACCTTCTTAATTCATCTTGTTCCGGTAGACCCACTTTGTGCCAATGATATTCTTTTCTTCTGGTCTAGTGACTAATTCCCAAGTCTTGTTCTTCTCAATCTGGTGCAGTTCTTCTTCCATGGCATCCATCCATTCTTGTCTCTTGCTAGCCTCATTGAAATTTTTGGGTTCAACTTTAGTCATGAGGCATAGGTTGACTTGTTCATCATTCTGGGCAAGTCTTCTTCTAGTTTGTACACCATCACTCTTATTTCCCAAAAATTGTTCTTCCAGGTTATTCAGTTGTACATACTAGTTGGGAACCTTCTTGGATGCTACCTCTAGTTTAGTATTTGTCTAAGCTTCACAATATTCATGACCAGAGTCATCATACCAGTTAACCTATGGTTGACATCCTCTATGCATATCTTCATCAACTTTTACATGCACACTCTCAACAACCCTTCCTAGCCTTTTATTGTAGCATTTATAGGCTTTTCTGTTAGATGAGTAACCAAGAAATATTCCTTCATCACTCCTGGAGTCAAAACTTCCTAAACCATCCACATCTTTATTGATGAAGCACTTGCTTCCAAATACTTTGAAGTGTTTGACTGATGGCTTCCGGCCATACCATAACTCATAAGGTGTCATTTTGTTGTTTATTCTTAATTGAACCCAGTTCAAATTATATGCAACAGTGTGAACAACTTCTTTCCAATATGTATCCAGTAAACTAGCCTCATTTAACATGGTTCAGGCCATCTCCTTGACTGTCCTATTCTTCCTTTCTACAACAATATTTTGCTGAGGTGTTCTAGGAGCAGTGTATTTCCTTCTAATTCCATGTTTTTTCACAATAATCTTCAAATATATTTGATGTGAACTCTCCACCCTTGTCTGATCTTAGACATTTTAATTTGTACCCACTTTCCTTTTCCACCATTTTCTGAAAGATCTTGAATCTTTCAAAGGCTTGTGTTTTATCTTGCAGAAAGGTGACCCATGTCATCCTTGAGTAGTCATCAATGAAGAGCATAAAGTATCTTTCACCAACAAGTTCTCTTGTTTGAGATGGACCACATAGATCTGTATGCATAATTTCAAGTGGTTTTGAGGTTTTGTGCTCCTTTGTCCTAAAACTCACTTTTGTTTGCTTACCTTTTACACATTCATCAGAAAATGTATTTACCGGTTTGATGATGGGTGGAATATTCCTCACACACCCCTTTTTTCTTACTGCAGCTAAGTTATCAAAGTTGATATGACCTAATCTTATGTGCCACAACCAACTTTCATCTACTTGGCCTAACATACATTGGGACTCAGCATTCCTTCAGATTATAAACATTTCCATCAATTCTCTTTCCTTCTACACAACTTTACCGGTACTGTCTTTCTTTATCTGACAACTGGTTGAGTCAAAGGTGAATTTGTAACCTTTGTCACACATCTAACTCATACTCAATAGATTATGCTTGAGGCCTTCCATATAATATACATCATGTCCCTTAAGTTTTCCATCAATGCTTAGAGTTCATTTTCCCTTTATTTTGATGGAGGAGTTTTCTCCAAACCTTACTAATCCACCATTCCAGTCTTCAAGTTTGATGAATTTCTTTTTGTCACCAGTCATATGGTTTGAACAACAACTATCTACCACCCATAAATTTTTCCTTTTAGCATGCAAGGCCATCTGTACTAAGAGACTTGATTCTGCCTGTTCCTTTTCTTTCTTAACCCAAACTGGTTTGATATCCTTCTTCTTGTCTACTGTTATATTGAGCTCAGATTCAATTACCGGCCCTTGATCTAGATTTGTCTTCATTTGCTTGATCTTCTTGTTTTTGCATAACTTTGCTATGTGTCCAAATTCTTGACAGTTATAGCATTTTACATTTTTATTAAAGGGAACGTCCTTAACATTATTGTAAGGTGCGGGTTTATTCTTCCTAAAATCAAAACTCTTATGACCATATCCATTGCACTTATAGCAGACAAATTTCATATCCCGAAGTGTATTAAATGGATTTCTACTTTCATAATTCATAGAAGCCTTATTGTTTAATCTACAGTCAGCTATTTTGTGTCCAAATTTATTGCACCGGTAACAGTAACCATGAAAATTTGAAACATACCAGTTAAGTTGTCTTGGTCCTGAATGGAACCGCCTCATGGAGGGTTTTCCCTTCATGTTGTTAAAACTAGTGAATCCTTCATGATCAATTCTAGCATTTCTCCTTAGATCTGCATTTTGGTGCAAGAAATGTGGCCTCCAATTCATTTCTGCATACCGGTTTGAGTGACAATTTCCAATAGCATTTGCATATGTCTTTTTGCTAGTATCCTTGCCTACAATGAATGTCTTCTTTCCTTCACCTTCAATTGAAGAGGTGAACATTATTTATTTGTCAGATTTATCTTTGTGGGTTGACCTTTGACCTTCTTCAAAACCTAAGCCACCGGTGTCTTTGGATTGCTTTTGTTTGCTTAACATCTTATCTAAGGCCTCAATGCTACCTTCATACTTGCTCCTTATTTTTATTTCTTCCTTGCTTTCTTCAAGCTCCTTTCTGAGCCTTATTATTT